>NC_139017.1:176808972-177408972 GCF_964374135.1 Grampus griseus | reverse complement strand
AGAACTGAATGAATGTCAACACCTCTCGGTATTTCTTCTCCTTTTTTTAAATTGAAGTATAGTTGACTTACGGTATTGTGTTAATTCCTGGTGTACAGCAAAGTGATTCAGTTATATGTATATATTCTTTTTCATGTTCTTTTCCATTATGGTTTATTATAGTGTATTGAATATAGTTTCCTGTGCTATACAATAGGACTTTGTTGTTTATTCATTCTATATATAATAGTTTGCATCTGCTAGGCCCAAACTCCCAATCCAACCCTCCCTCACCCCGCTTTTTGTATTTCTAATTTTATTCATTCATACTTTCATTCATTCATCCATCAATAAATGTTTATTGAACTCCTATGTTCCAGGCCATACTAGGTACCCCTCAGTAAGCAAAAGACACACAATCCCTCCCCTCAGAGAACTTTCAGTTGTAAGAGTTGTAAGCAAGCACCCAGGAAGCCATAAGGTGATAGAGGCTGGCAGGGTGCTATGGGGATCATAAGAAAGGCACCCACCCAGACCCGGGGGAGTTGGGAGAGCTTTTTCGGACCATGTGAGGTCTCTACTGAGAGGTGAAGGTTGCTTCAGCTGTGGGAAGATGAAGGGAGAACAGGGCAAACAGAAAATGTTCAGAATGTTGACATTTGAGGAGGTCAAGTTCACTCTCAATGACAAGAAGGTAAGAGGTGAGGTTGGAGAGGTTAAGTAGAGGCCAGATTTTACTTGACTGTATATGTCATGTGATGTGAAGAAGTTCAGACTCGGTGCTAAAAATAGGCGGAGGGTGCTATCGGAAAGGTTTAAAGTAGACAGTGAAATGTTTGCATGTTGAGATGTCACTCTTATTGCCACAGGCCTTATGTGACCAAAAGATTTATAATTTGGGGCTGAGGGTGCTAAGTTATCTTCTTAGTTCTGAATTATCATTCTGGCTAGGGTATTAGTTCTTCTAACCCTGGGACATGGAGAGCTGCACCAACGTTTGGCAGTAATTATGAAGCAGATGGGAAACAAGATGAGAGACAGAGAGAAAGAGACAAACGCATAGATTTTTGGTCAACTCCTTGGTTTTCAGCCACTTGGGGTGACAGGAATGGCATCTGTGGCTGGTGGCCTCGCTTGGGGAAATACAGATTGGGGTTCATGGTGTTTTATAATAAATCCCTCAGTGTCTACAACATTGCAAAAGTTACAGATTTCTAGTGGAGGCACGGCTAGAACTCAGGGCTTTAGGTTCAATGACCCTTTTATAAGAGAAGGTGTGAACTTCAAATCTATTACAAAGGTTAGGTGAATGTTGGTTGATACTTCAGTTCGATTTGCCACTGTCATTTCTTCTGAGTTGTTTCTGATCTCTTCCTTAGTCAATTTAAGACTGTGGGATAAAGTCATCTTTTTTCCAGATTGTACTTTTCTTAAAATAATGATTGTGAATCACTGATATCTTAAAGGTGGCCAGTTTTTTTTTTTTAATAAAAAGGCATATTTGACTGTGTAATTAAGACAAGTGACCATTCCTTTGCTCAGTTTCTTACATTGTAAAACACATGTGATTATACAATTAACTTTAGGGTGTTGTCATTAATGAAGGCTGTTTGAGGAAAACTGCAACAAAAACTTCGTTTTCACCGATTTAGAAATATACTAAAGTCTACTCCCTATTAATTCATCCTATAATGATGCGTCCATCAGGAGGTGCTTCAGGACATTAGGGAAATCATCACATTCACTCAATAAATATTTATTGCCAATCTACTATATTCTTCTGATGGTTTCTATTTTTTCAAAGTAAAATTCAGATAATAGCCACTTATTTGAGCTTTCGGATTGTTTCTATTTTAAAATTTCTATAATACTTTATAAGCATTTATTCCATTTCATTAATTAGAGTATACGATCCTAGTAAAGGCTCATTTACAGGCAGACCTCAGAGATGTCGCAGGTTCAGTTCCAGACCAGTGCCATAAAGTGAATATCCCAATAAAACAAGTCACGTGATTTTTGGTTTCCCAGTACGTATAAAAGTATGTCTACATTACACTGTAGTCTATTAAGTGTGCAATAGCATTATGTCTGTAAAAACAGTGTACATACCTTCATTAAAAATACTTTCTTGTGACAAATACCATATGATATCACTTATATGTGGAATCTAAAATATGACACAAATAAACTTATCTACGACACAGAAACAGACTCACAGACATAGAGAACAGACTTTGTGGTTGTCAAGGGGGAGGAGGGTGGGAGAGGGATGGAGTGGGAGTTTGGGGTTAGCTGATGCAAACTATTATATATAGAATGGATAAACAACAAGGTCCTACTGTATAGCACAGGGAACTATATTCAGTATCCTGTGATAAACCATAATGGAAAAGAATATGAAAAAGAATGTATATATAGGTATAACTGAATCACTTTGCTGTAAATAGAAATTGTAAATCAATTATACCTCAATAAAATAAATTTAAAAAAATACTTTCTTGCTAAAAAATGCTAACCATCATCAGGGCCTTCAGTGAGTTGTAATCTTTTTGCAATCATAATATCAAAGATCATTAATCACAGATCACCATAACAAATATAATAATAAAGAAAATGTTTGAAATATTGTGAGAATTACCAAAATGTAACACAGAGAAGTGAAGTGAGAAAATGCTGTTGGAAAAATAGCACCGATAGACTTGCTTGATGCAGGGTTGCCACAAGCCTTCAATTTGTGTAAAACACAGGATCTGCGAAGGGCGATAAAGTGAAGTGCGGTAAAACGAGGTCTGCCTGTATTTTATATCTCCTTTTGATCATAGGTCTAAGCTTAAATTACAGGAAGGAAGATTTGGATGAGTGCAAATAGACTAATTGGTATAAAAATGCAAAGGAAGGGCTTCCCTGGTGGCGCAGTGGTTGAGAGTCTGCCTGCCGATGCAGGGGACGCGGGTTCGTGCCTCTGTCCGGGAAGATCCCACATGCCGCGGAGCGGCTGGGCCCGTGAGCCATGGCCGCTGAGCCTGCGTGTCCGGAGCCTGTGCTCTGCAACGGGAGAGGCCACAACAGTGAGAGGCCCACGTACAGGAAAAAAAAAAAAAAAAAATGCAAAGGAAGTATCTTTGGAGCAAGGCTGTAGATTCTACGTCCCTAAAAATCTTTGAGAATCAAATAGACTCTTTGAACTGGTATTTTCACTAGTACTCTAAACTAAGGAAATAATCATATACAGAGTAAGCTTTGTGCTCAAAGATGTTCGATGCAGTGTTATTCACAATAGTGAAAAACTGGCCTGTTAGTAGGACGATTGGCTAAGTAAAGTATGAAGTATCCATTCATCTATTAAAATGATGCTTATGAAGATTTTGTAATTAGAAATAATGATTAATAATAGCTAACATTTTTACACCATTTACCAAGTATTAGGCACAGTCTTAGGGCTTTGCATATGTTAATTTAACTTTCACCACCTTATAAGGTACCTGCTATTCCTCAGTTTATGACTGAGGTCAAGTAATATGCCCAAGGTTGCACAGCTACTAACTGTGGACTCAGACCTAGGCAGTTAATTTACTTTTAATCACCCCAAATTCTTCCATTATCATGTTTAGTGAAAAAAGTGGACTACAAAATCCAATATGGAATAGCTATCCTCATGCTATCACTTAGAATTTTTTACTTTGCTAGTGAAAGAAAACCCAACTCAAATTGGATTAAAAGGAAAAAAAAAACCCAGGAATTCAGTGGTTCAGTAACAGAAAAGTCTAAGGATGTCTAGCTACATGCACAGCTGTGTTCCGGTGCTCAAATGATGTCACCCGATTAGGACTTTATTTCACTGTGGCTTTGTCCTCTTTTATACTGACTTCATCTTGAGGTTCCTCAGTGGCATGGTGGCTGCCAGCAAACCCTAGGGTCAGCCAATTAAAAAAAAAAAAAAGAGTTCATTTAATGGTTTGAACAAAAACCTTGAGCCTTACTCTCACTAGTTCAAACTGAAGGCCAGGGAATGCCATGCTCTGACTGTCCAAGCCCAAACATGAGCCCACCTTTGGAACCATGGGTAGAATCAGTGCCGTCCAAATCACATCAGCTAAGAGTAGAGAGGGTGGTAGTTTCCTACAGTAAAATTAGAGAATGGACTAGGAGAAAAGAGAAATGGGTGTTGTTAGTACACATTATGTAGCCATAACCACAATTTTCTTACCTATAAATTAAGCATTTAACATTAACTTAAAATTTCTTCATGTTTTCTGTCCTTTCACCTTGGTGACACCACACGATTACACCTTTTTGATGCCTCTCCTATGTCGCCTGTGCTTCTCTTTCCTGGATGCTTAGCTGTAGGCATCCTTTGAAGCTCTCTTTACTTGTTTATAATTTAGCCATCTCATTCAATTCCTGAACTTTTTCTTATCACCTCTATAGGAATTGCCTCAAAATCTAATGGTAACCCTATCTTCCTTCCTGACCTTTAATTCCATATCTTCAATTTCTTATCAGTGCATCTCCCATAGATGTTTGTTGCAGATTGCCTTCCTTGAGAAGCAGGCTTTGAGACACAGGTTGTTTTTTAGAGTTTACTCTTGGGATCTGGGGAAGAGAGGATGAAGAAGCAGACTTGGGCAGAAGATGTTGAGCTGTGATACAGACCTCTGCTGATCCTATGGAAAGCTCTATAGCCAGATTGTCCCAACTCGGGCAAGGGAGCTGGGCCTGTATTCCTTCCATCTTCATCAGCCAGTCATGGGATGTGAGTTGCCCTTGGGAGTAGTAGTAACCTTGGGCGAGGTAGTTTTCTTCAGCTGAGGCAATCTGCAAAGAGAATTGATGGCTAAGTGCTATTTTCTGGCTGCAATTCTAGAAGTATGGGGACTAATCCTAGAAGTAAGAGTTTCAGGGCTCAAGGGAAATCTGGATAGCTCATCACAGTAGCTTTCTTTATTCTCTCTGCTCTTAGTCTATCCTTCCTCTCTATTCTCCTAGTGGTTTTGTTGACTTTTTAGTTACATATTTTGAGACTATGTTATTCGGTGCACACAAGTTTAGGATTGTTAAACCTGTCTGGTAAACTGAACATTCTGTTACTGTGGAATTAACCTCTACCTCTAGTAATAAGTTTTGCTTTCAAGTTTGTTTTGTTTGATATGACTATAGTCATACTGGCTTTCTTTTACTTAGTATGTTGGTGAATCTTTTTCCAATATTTTCTTTTTAATCTTTGAGTTCCCTTAAGTTTTATGAATGTCTTGTAAAAAGCACAGAGATAGATTTAAAAAAAAAAAAACCTTTGTCTTCTAAATGGAGAGTTTAATTACTAATAATTATTGTGATTGCTGATATATTTACTGGTGATTAGAATTCATTTTTACTCTATTATTCTGAACTTCCTATTTGTCTTTTTTTAGGGAGTTTCTTTTTCTTCTTTCTTGCTTTTTTGGTCTCTCAGATGTTATTTTGAGGTTGGTTTTCTATCTCTCTACAATATATTTCTTTTGAAAGTTCCTTAGGGGGTGATATATTGGTTGAAATTCTATCAGTTTTGTTTGCTTGAAGATGTCTTTTTTTCACCCTCCTTCTCAAAAGATAGTTTCATGTATATGCAGCTCTATGTTGACAATTTTTTCCTCAGAACTTTAAAAGTATTATTTCATTGTATTTTAATATTATCATAACTGATGAAAACTTAGTTGTCAGATTTTTGTGGTTTTTTTTTTTTTTTTTTGGCTGCTTTGTGTCTTCATTGCTGTGCGTGGGCTTTCTCTAGTTGTGTCAAGTGTGGGCTACTCTTCGTTGCAGCGTGTGGGCTTCTCATTGCAGTGGCTTCTCTTGTTGCGGAGCACAGGCTCTAGGCACGTGGGCTTCAGTAGTTGTGGCATACGGGCTCAGTAGTTGTGGCTTGTGAGCTTTAGAGCACAGGCTCAGTAGTTGTGGCACACGAGCTTAGCTGCTCTGCAGCATGTGGGATCTTCCCAGACCAGGGATCGAACCCGTGTCCCCTGCATTGGCAGGCAGATTCCCAACCACTGCGCCACCAGAGAAGTCCTCTTTTTATTTTCTATTTCTGTTTCTCTGTGCTGGATTTTGTGTAATTTCTTCAAATCTATCTTCCAATCGGTTATTACTCTCTTTCATTGTATCTACTACTTAACATTAATTGACTTTATGATATCATTTATTATATTTGTCATTTTTAGATGTTGTATTTGGTTCTATTTCAAATATGCTTGTTCATTTTTAATAATCTTTTTCCTTCTCTGATATTTTCTTTTATTTTTTTAATTATCGTAAACATAATGTTTTACTTTTCGTATCTAATAATTCCAATATCTGCAGTCTTTGTGAGTCTACTCTTACTGTTTGTTTTTTCTGCTTAGCTTTACTTTTAGTAACTTGTTTCCTCATGCATTTTGTGCTTTTTGATTTAAAGCTTTTATTCTTTGGCTCTTTATCTATGGGAATTCAAGGTTTGGTGTTTGTTTATGCTGGACACCTAGGGGCCCTTCTTAGCCAAGATCACTTGAATAAACTGAAGTTTTGACTAAGAGTTTTTTTGGTCACCACATAGATAATGTGGGTTCTGACCTGTGTGAAGATGGGCTTATGGTAGAAATTCTCAGGGGAAACATTGTCCTTTCCACCACAGCTAAGATATGAACAAGCAAGTATCTCCTCCATCTCCCTCTTCAGGGCAAACATTTTCCTAATGCATCTATTGAAGGTGTCACTTTATTCAGTCTTTCATAAGGCATCCCACCCTATGCACGTGCCTGGCTTTGCCTCCCAAATCCCATAAACTCAACCCATTAAAACTCAAGGCCAGGATTCAGCAGACTTTTTTTGTAAAGGGCCAGAGAGTAGATGTATTAGGCTTTGCAGACCATATGGTTTCTGTGGCATCTACTCATCCCTGCTCTTATAGCATGAAAGCAGCCATGGGCAATACATAAATGATGGGTGGGGTTGGGTTCAAATAAAACTTTACTTACAAAAAGAGGAGATAACCTAGATGTAGCCCCTGGGCCATAGTTTTCTGACCTCTGCTCTAGGCCTTCAGGAATTGGCAGAGGTCCTCAGAGCAGATGCCAACTTCATCATTTTCTTACCTATTTGGAGTCATGTTTTCTTCTTTTGTCAGATCTCTGAAGATTTCACTTACTATTTTGCAAGTCCAGCAGTGTATTTATAAAGATGTTTTAGAATATTTTGTTTGCAGTTGAATTGTTCTGCACCAGGAGGGTTTCTCTGGATGGAAGTCAGCAATGGGAGTCAAATTCATCTTATTAGTGCAAATTTTCTCAGACTTTCAAACTGCTGGGAGGCCTTTAATAACCACACTTGCTTAACATATTAAGTCCAAACTTCTCAGATGAGCATTTCAGGCTTTTTATTCTCTGCCTTTAGCCTATCTTTCCAATTCTTAGCTCCCTCTACTCCCTTTCTTGAATAAGCTCTTTTTTCCCCCATTTCTCTCCCATTTCATGCTGTTCCCTGTACTATCCTTGCATATTTCATCCTTAGTATTTCCCATGGCAACAGCAGTCAGTTAAAAGATGACTCTCTCTGGACTTCCCTGGCAGTCTAGTGGTTAAGACTCCATGCTCCCAATGCAGGGGACATGGGTTTGATCCCTGGTCAGGGAAGATCCCGCATGCTACATGGTGCAGCCAAAAAATAAAAATAAAAAGACTCTCTTTTCAGATATCCTCTCCTTTATTTTCCTTTTTTTTTTTTTTTTGGCTTTTTTTTTTTTTTACATCTTTATTGGAGTATAATTGCTTTACAATGGTGTGTTGGTTTCTGCTTTATAACGAAGTGAATCAGCTATACATATACATATGTTCCCATCTCTCTTCCCTCTTGCGTCTCCCTCCCTCCCACCCTCCCTATCCCATCCCTCCAGGCAGTCACAAAGCACCGAGCTGATCTCCCTGTGCTATGCAGCTACTTCCCACTAGCTATCTACCTTACGTTTGGTAGTGTATATATGTCCATGCCTCTCTCTCGCTTTGTCACAGCTTACCCTTCCCCCTCCCCATATCCTCAAGTCCATTCTCTAGTAGGTCTTTGTCTTTATTCTTGTCTTACCCTAAGGTTCTTCATGACATTTTTTTTTCTTAAATGACATATATATGTGTTAGCATATGGTATTTGTCTTTCTCTTTCTGACTTACTTCACTCTGTATGAGAGACTCTAGGTCTATCCACCTCATTACAAATAGCTCAATTTCGTTTCTTTTTATGGCTGAGTAATATTCCGTTGTATATATGTGCCACATCTTCTTTATCCATTCATCCGATGATGGACACTTAGGTTGCTTCCATCTCCTGCCTATTGTAAATAGAGCTGCAATGAACATTTTGGTACATGACTCTTTTTGAATTCTGGTTTTCTCAGGGTATATGCCCAGTAGTGGGATTGCTGGCTCATACGGCAGTTCTATTTGTAGTGTTTTAAGGAACCTTCATACTGTTCTCCATAGTGGCTGTACCAATTCACATTCCCACCAGCAGTGCAAGAGTGTTCCCTTTTCTCCACACCCTCTCCAGCATTTATTGTTTCTAGATTTTTTGATGATGGCCATTCTGACTGGTGTGAGATGATATCTCACTGTAGTTTGGATTTGCATTTCTCTAATGATTAATGATGTTGAGCATTCTTTCATATGTTTGTTGGCAGTCTGTATATCTTCTTTGGAGAAATGTCTATTTAGGTCTTCTGCCCATTTTTGGATTGGGTTGTTTGTTTTTTTGTTATTGAGCTGTATGAGCTGCTTATAAATTTTGGAGATTAATCTTTTGTCAGTTGCTTCATTTGCAAATATTTTCTCCCATTCTGAGGGTGGTCTTTTGGTCTTGTTTATGGTTTCCTTTGCTGTGCAAAAGCTTTGAAGTTTCATTAGGTCCCATTTGTTTATTTTTGTTTTTATTTCCATTTCTCTAGGAGGTGGGTCAAAAAGGATCTTGCTGTGATTTATGTCATAGAGTGTTCTGCCTATGTTTTCCTCTAAGTGTTTGATAGTTTCTGGCCTTACATTTAGGTCTTTAATCCATTTTGAGCTTATTTTTGTGTATGATGTTAGGGAGTGATCTAATCTCATACTTTTACATGTACCTGTCCAGTTTTCCCAGCACCACTTATTGAAGAGGCTGTCCTTCCTCCACTGTATATTCCTGCCTCCTTTATCAAAGATAAGATGACCATATGTGCATGGGTTTATCTCTGGGCTTTCTATCCTGTTCCATTGATCTATCTTTCTGTTTTTGTGCCAGTACCATACTGTCTTGATTACTGTAGCTTTGTAGTATAGTCTGAAGTCAGGGAGCCTGATTTCTCCAGCTCCGTTTTTCATTCTCAAGATTGCTTTGGCTTTTCGGGGTCTTTTGTGTTTCCATACAAATTGTGAAATTTTTTGTTCTAAAATTTGTTGTTTTCTGTGAAAAATGCCAGTGGTAGTTTGATAGGGATTGCATTGAATCTGTAGATTGCATTGGGTAGTATTTTCCTTTTTTTAAAATGTTTATTTATTTATTTATGGCTGGGTTGGGTCTTTGTTGCTGTGCGTGGGCTTTCTCTAGTTGTGGTGAGCAGGGGCTACTCTGTTGCGGTGCGCAGGCTTCCCACTGTGGAGGCTTCTCTTGTTGTGAAGCATGGGCTCTACGTGCGTGGACTTCAGTAGTTGTGGCACATGGACTCAGTAGTAGTAGCTCGCGGGCTCTAGAGCGCAGGCTCAGTAGTTGTGGCACACAGCCTTAGTTGCTCCGTGGCATGTGGGATCTTCCCGGACCAGAGCTCGAACCCATGTCCCCTGCATTGGCAGGTCTTAACCACTGTGCCACCAGGGAAGTCCCTCCTTTATTTTCACCTCAACTGGATATACTCTCTCCCTCCTCCAATGTTGTGCCTTGTATTATAGTTATTTGTAAAATTGTTTTGATCATCCCTGCTAAATTGTAGGCTCATTGAGGACAGAGAACATCACTTATCCAACTTTGTAGACTTTTCTCCTTCTCTCACAGAGCCCCTAGCCTACTGTTTTGAGCAGGTACTTAGATATTTGCAAAATGGATGAATATATAGAATTTTAAAATTATTATTATTTTAAAATTTATTTATTTATTTATTTAGGCTGCTCCGGGTCTTAGTTGCAGCACATGGGATCTTTAGTTGTGGCATGCAGGATCTTTTAGTTGCAATGAGTGAACTCTTAGTTGCAATGTGTGAACTCTTAGTTGCGACATGCATGCAAGATCTAGTTCCCTGACTAAGGATTGAACCCAGGCCCCCTGCATTGGGATTGCAGAGTCTTACCCACTGGACCACCAGGGAAGCCCCTAGAATTTTTTCTTTTTTTTATCTTTAACTGCGTTGGGTCTTCGTTGCTGCGTGCAGGCTTTCTCTGGTTGCTGCGAGTGGGGGCTACACCTCATTGCGGTGTGCAGGCTTCTCATTGCAGTGGCTTCTCTTGTTGCAGAGCATGGGCTCTAGGCATGCAGGCTTCAGTAGTTGTGGCGCATGGGCTTAGTCGCTCCGTGGCATGTGGGATCTTCCCAGACCAGGGCTCGAACCCGTGTTCTCTGCATTGGCAGGTGGATTCTTAACCACTGTGCCACCAGGGAAGCCCGAATTTTTTTTTTAAGTTGGGAAAACTCAGTATTTTATTGTAAAGTCCATGCCATTTCTCATCTTCAGCTCTTCTAAGGCTCAGCCTCCATGACAGTCATTGCATTCCACTGGGAATAGAATCACAGCTGTGCTTATGCCCTAAGACCCATGTAGAATCTCTTTTCATGGTGTCTGAAAGTTACTGCTTGCAAAATAATAACACCACCCAAAGATAACTGCCGTTAACAGTGTACATATTGTTAACATTATAATATTATTCCCATTGTCAATAAGCACCCTTTCACGACAGGGTTTTTTCGTAGCTACTTAGTAATCCATCATACGGATATAGCATGATTCATGTCTGACCTGTCCTGAGTATTAGACTTTGAACATAATATTACTATAAATAATATTGTAATGAACTGCCTTGTATGTAATTTTCCGTCTCTCTGCTTATTTCCTCAGGATAAATACTACCAAGTAAAGGAAATCTTGAATCAAAGAGACAAATCATCTTTCAAAACTTTTCCAGTTGCCAAATGGCAACCAGATTGTTGGGACACCTAGTAGAAGTACACTCAATTAGTGACACACTCTCCATCTTTGGAGTTTTGGGTTAGTTTCAGATTTTTTTTTTAAGTTTGTTTCTTTGTTTTCGAGTGTTGATTTATTAGGCAAAATTTTATTGTAGTTTTAAGAAAATGTGCATTTCTCTTATTGGTACTGAAGTTGAATATATATATATGTATACATACATACCCATATATACATACATACACACGCATACGATGATTGGCCCTTATACTTGTTCTCTTTTTTATTGTGGCATTTGTTTTTTTCTTACGATTTATATATTGATGAATTAATTCATTGTCTATCGCATATGTTACAAATACATGTATATACATTTTAGTATATGTCTCTTTATTTACGACAATTATTTAAAATTTTGACACAATTTCAGACTTACAGAAAAGTTGTGAGAGTAGGCAAGGAATTCTCTAGTACCTTCACCCAGAGTCCTCAAATGTTAACATTTTATTACCTTCATCTTATTCTTTTCCTTTTCGGTTTTCTCTATCTATATAATTTTTATTTGGACTATAAGTTATGGACATGAAGCTATGGCATTTAAAAAAATAGCCATAAAGATGTTTAAAATAGACTTTATTTTTTAGGACAGTTTTATTTTTACAGAAAAACTGAGAAAGTAGGACAGAGTTCCCACTTACCCTGCACACAGGGTCCCCTATGATTAACATCATACTTAAAATGAATGAACCAATATTGATATGTTATTATCAGTCAAAGTGCATCATTTATTCAGATTTCCTTAGTTTTTACCTAATGTCCTTTTTCTGTTCCAGGAGTTCATCCAGGACACCATATAACCTTGTCTTCATGTCCCCTTAGGTTCCTCTGGGCTGTGACAGTTTTTTAGATTTTTCTTGTTTTTGATGACCTTGACAGTTTTGAGGAGGACTGGTCAGGTATTTTGTAAAATGTCCCTCTATTGGAATTTATCTAATGTTTTTCTTATGATGTTACTGGTTTGGGGGAGGAAGACCATGGGGGGAAAGTGCTATTTGCATCACTTCCTATCAAGGATACAGGCTATTAACATGATTTGTCATTGTTGACGTTGACCTTGATCTGAGGAATACAGAGCCTTATAACGTCTATATAAATATCATCAGTTACAAATGAACTTATTTACAAAACAGAAACAGACTCACAGACATGGAAATAAAACTCTTAGTTACCGAAGGGGAAAAGTGGGTGGGGAGGGATAAACTGGGAGTTTGGGATTAACAGATACACACTACTATATATAAAATAGATAAACAACAAGGACTTACTGTATAGCACAGGGAGCTCTGCTCAATATTCTGTAATAACCTAAATAGGAAAATAACTTGAAAAAGAATAGATATGTGTATATGTATAAGTGAATCACTTTGTGTACACCTGAAACTAATACAACATTGTGAATCAACTATAGTCCAATATAAAATAAAGATTAAAAAAAACCATCCTCAGTGGCATTTAGATCAGGTCAACTATTCTGAACAAAACTTGAAGGTTCAAGTTATCTTTTTCTTTAAATTTATTTATTTTATTATTTTATTTAATTTATTTATTGTTTCTGGCTGCATTGGGTCTTTGTTGCTGCGTATGGACTTTTCTCTGGTTGCTGCGAGTGGAGGTTACTCTTCATTGAGGTGCGTGGGCTTCTCATTGTGGTGGCTTCTCTTGTTGTGGACTATGGGCTCTAGGCACACGGGCTTCAGTAGTTGTGGCTCGTGGGCTCTAGAGCGCAGGCTCAGTAGTTGTGGCTCGCGGGCTTTGTTGCTCCACGGCATGTGGGATCTGCCCGGACCAGGGTTTGAACTTGTGCCCCCTGCATTGGCAGGCAGATTCTTAACCACTGCGCCACCAGGGAAGCCCTCAAGTTATCTTTTAGTCATCATAAAAACTGTACAATAGCTAAAGAACTGTTATATTCATTGCAATTCGTGGCCTGAATAATATATTGATGGGAATTGCTTAACTGTAAGGTTAATTGTGTTTTTGGTGATACTACAAACTAGAAATTAATGTTGGAACAGAAAGTCTTAAAACTGGTTCTTCAAAACGTTTAGCAAATTATTTGAACTGCAAAACTACTTGCGTGCATCCACTGAAGGTAAGAGCATCTGTACACCTCTGTATCCCAGGTGTAGCCTTCGATTTTCAGTATTGTTTTGCAAAGGAATACATCTTATCTAGAAACCATTTAGCTGTCTTGTTTCCATTATTCTTATTTCCCTTTCACTGAATAAACCTTTCGAATGTTTGAGCAGTTAAATTCCCACACTCTACATTTGATCATTTCCAGGAGCCAATAAGAAAATTTAGTAAAGTGAATCTGAATGATTTATTTGTACAGAAAGAGTGAATTTCCTCTTAGTCGTACATCCGACACCCACACGATACCTCATCTATGATGCTGGGAAGGAACATTTTCAGGAGAAATCTGATGACCAATTAGTGTGTTTTAATTTAGTCAGTGGAATTTCCATCTGGCTCCAGTATATATCCTGGAGGGTAGACAAGCATGGAGTGAAACAGTTGATGAGTTTGTGGGATGGGTCCATAGATACAAAAACACTTCACCCAAGCAGGATTTTAGAGATTCTGAGTTTCCCCCCTTTTTTTGTTAGTTACAGGATGAATGGGGACAGAGAAAGCACATGCTACATATTTTGCAAATAAACACCTTAATATATAAATATAAATTAACTGCCACAGGAAAGTCTGAGATAAAACAAGCTTATTATAAAAGTAAAGTTTTGGGACTTCCATGGTGGTCCAGTGGTAAGGAATCTGCCTTGCAATGCAGGGGATGCGGGTTTGATCCCTGGTGGGGGAACTAAGATCCCACATGCTGCGGGATAACTAAGCCCACACACCACAACTACTGAACCCTCGTGCCACAACTAGAGAGAAGCCCGCTCATCACAATGAAAGACCCACACGTGCCACAACGAAGACCCGACGCAGCCAAATAAATAAATAAATATATACTTTAAAAAATGAAGTTTTCACAGAAGGTTTTTGTTCCTATTTTGTCTGAAAATAAAGGGGATTCCAGAAGTCTATGATCCTGGTCCAAAAATCCTGTTTTCCATTTTGTGGAAGATATCTTTTCAGTCCACTTCAAAGAGGGACATGTTGTGTTTTCTGGTCTTCAGTTGTTCTGTTTGCATACACTTGAGCTTGAGCTTAGACAGCTGACATTGGTCATCTCTTTACTTTCCTAAGAATCACACTCCCTTCCTGGGCACCTTCATCTCGAGAAGTTGTGTCACACTGTTAGGTAATGTCCAGATCTGGCTAACTCCTAACGTTTCCCCCATTCTGTGTAACAAATTAGCACTTCTTATTCAGATTTTCTGGGTTTTGTTTGTTTGTTTGTTTATGTCTTGAGGGTATAACAACGTAATCTCAAATGATTGTGGAATGTTAAGTTTGAATGCAAAGATTTTACTGTGCTTCTTTTGACAGTTCTTCTTGATTTCAGAGGATTAGGAATTCATTATTTTTAGGAGAGAAAGGTGATCATGTACCTAAAAAACTTTCAAACGTTGACCTTTGCTAACGCAGTTCTGATTGTGTTTAATCATGACTGTTAGGACATCACTGAGCAAGCCTCAGGCAGAGACGATCATGACAGAAACACCCCGTCCTTCCAGGAACAGGACCAGAAATGTCTGCATATGTCGGTAGACTCCGAACCTCAGAGTCTGTGAACACTTTATGGGGTTCTACTGTATCCTCAAGTTTGTTTCCCAGCCGTGGAAAATGCCCGTGAGAAACAATTGTGCAACTATGAACTGTTAGTCACTTTATATTTCCTGAATATTCCCTGCTTAATTTCCCTGGTAGCTGGCAATCACATCGAGGATTTAAGTTGCTGAAGGGAATTCGGGAAAACCCACATAAATGTCCTGGATGAGGTTTGGCAAGCTACGCGTCTTAGTGACATAACAATGTCATAACTAGAGATTTCATCAAACACAGGAGGCAGGAAATCCCTCCCGCTGCCAGACACCCACTTACACTCACTGGAGTCTGAGAATCATTGTCGGTTAAAACGTATTCTACACCATTTTTAATCTGATTATCAGGCTGCTGGAATAAAAATTTGGACCTGGTGTTTAGATACAATGAGATTTCATTAAAAATGAGCATCTTCAGGGACTTTTTAGAAAAGGAAAAAAGAAAACTTAGTAAAGTTTCTGTAAAGGGAACAAGAGCTTCTCCAGGAAAAGCTTAGCCTGCTCCCTCCAGATGGGGCCTGAGCTCTGGGGAGGGATGCATAGGGCCTGACCAATCAGCGGAGCCAACCACGGCAGTCTGAGGGATGGATGACAGTGTTCCCAGGCAGACTTTTCTCACCCCCAAGAGCTTAATGCACAAGACTTACACCTTAAGACAGCATTTTATAAATTGAGGTATTATATGTATCTTAGTCACTGTGAAAATAGTCTGACATGTTCTGAATTTTATCCCATTCTAGATGTTGTTTCATAGTGTGTAGGTTTAGATTACTTCAAGGTCCTTTTTATTTTTGCTCATTTTTTGGTTTTTATTTGGATCTAAGAATATAACCAAATTCTGTTCTAGAGTTTGGAAACTTTTTAGGAGAGAGATCTGTATACTGGTAAAGGAAGTTGAGTGTTGACTTGCCAATATTCTCCATTTATACCTGCTCATTCTGTCTCACTTACTGTATGATCTTGGGCTACTTTGTTTGTCTAATTCTTTGATATTTAATTCTGTTGCTTGGGTAAGTATTGAGATCTTGGTTACCATTATATATGTTTATTGGCTGCATTTCCACCACTTAAGACATTTTTATTATATTCATAGGAACATGAATTTAGCGTTATGTTTTTATTGCCTAGTGGTTTACCATTATATGGTGATTTTATCTGCTGATGCTTCTTGCTCTGGCATTGACTTAATCTGATACTATGGTGATTGCTCTTCTCTTCTTAAATTTGTGCAGGTGTCTTAGAATGTAGATCATCTTGTTACTTCAGAGGTTGGCCTCTGCTCACGTTTATGTTACGTAACTCCTGTGGTCTGTGTGTAGCAGACTGTTGGATTTCGCGCTATAGTGAAGTCCAGTGTATTTGCTCAGGGTGTTAAAATTATATCTCCAAATTGACATTTTTAGCTCCGAACTCTCCTCTCAACTCCAGACCTTGGATGTCTAATAGGCATCTGTATTTGTTTCCTGGGGTTGCCATAGCAATGCACCACAAACTGGGTAGTTTAAAACAACAAATGTATTGGTGCACAGCTCTGGTGTCCAGAAGTCCAAAATCAACGTGTCGCCAGGGCCATCCTCCTTGGGACTCTAGGTAGGATTCTTCCTTGCCTCTTCCAGCTTCTGGTGGTGGCCACCAATCCTTGGCACTCCTTGACCTGCAGCTGCATCCCTCCAATCTCTGCCCCCATCGTCACATGGTCTTCTTGTAGGGACACTGGTCATGTTGTTAATCCAATATGGATTAACAATAAGGTCCCAGCTAACTCTACTATGATCTCATCTTAACTAGTTACTTCTGTAAGACACCTTTTCCAAACAAGAGTACATTGTAAGGTTCTGAGGGCTGGGACTTCAACCTATCTTTATTGGGGGACACAGCATTTTTTAAAAATATATATATATTTTTTTAATTAATTAATTTAATGATTTTTGGCTGTGTTGGGTCTTCATTTCTGTGCGAGGGCTTTCTCTGGTTGCTGTGAGCGGGAGCCACTCTTCATCGCGGTGCGCGGGCCTCTCACTGTCGCGGCCTCTCTTGTTGCGGAGCACAGGCTCTAGAGCGCAGGTTCAGTAGTTGTGGCTCACGGGCCTAGTTGCTCCGCAGCATGTGGGATCTTCCCAGACGAGGGCTCGAACCTGTGTCCCCTGCATTGGCAGGCAGACTCTCAACCACTGCGCCACCAGGGAAGCCCAGACACAGCATTTTTATGTAATTTTTATATAACAGCTCTGTTTAGATATCTTCTTGTGGTTTTTCGAAAGATAGCTTCTGCCTTACTTGCATTTGCTGCGTCTCTGCTTCCATTTTCTCTCCCCCTCAGTCTTCTCATGGCTTACTTAGATTGTTTGCCTGCTCTTGTCAAAGAGACCTCTTCTGACCACCCTATCTAAAATAGAAACTCTCATCCTCTGACACATATCACTATCTGACATTTTATGTTTGTTTACTGTCCACTTCCCCACCTAGGAAGCAGTATCTGTGAGAGCAGGAAATTAATATTGCATCTGATCATTATATCCCCAGGTCCTGAGGCCGTACTTGGCACATAATAAGTGTTCAATCCATATGTGTTGAATTAATGCAGGAAGGGATATCATTGTAGCATCATCTGTTTCCCTATTACTTTATTGAGCAGAGATCTGAATCAGAGTGAATAACAGGAAGGTGCAGGGGAAGAGTGTTTAAGTAGAGTGTGGCAGGATAGTATGTGCAAAGGGTCTGAGGCAAGAGCATGCATGGCATGTTCAAGTACCAGCAGGGTTGGCCAGTGAGTCAATGTGAGTGGTAAGAGATGCCATCAGAGAAATGGACCATATCAAGCTCTCACCTTGCCCCTGATGTTCTGGCCACCTGGCGTTCTTTCCCTGGCTGTTTCAATGGTTGCCTTCTCATTCTCGGGTGGTGGCTGCAATGTCACCTCCCTCTCATTACCCTATGCACAGCACCCCATAGCATTTATGACCAGCAGTAAATCTGTTTACTTTTTTTTTTTTTTTTTTGTGGTACGCGGGCCTCTCACTGCTGTGGCCTCCCCCGCCGCGGAGCACAGGCTCCGGACGCGCAGGCCCAGCGGCCACAGCCCACGGGCCCAGCTGCTCCGCGGCATGCGGGATCCTCCCGGACCGGGACACGAACCTGTGTCCCCTGCATCAGCAGGCGGACTCTCAACCACTGCGCCACCAGGGAAGCCCCTGTTTACTTTTTTAAAATATAAATTTATTTATTTATTTTTGGTTGTGTTGGGTCTTCGTTGCTGCGCGTGGACTTTCTTTAGTTGCGGCGAGCAGGGGCTACTCTTCGTTGCTGTGTGTGGGCGTTCTCTAGTTGTGGCGAGCAGGGGCTACTCTTTGTTGCGGTGCGTGGGCTTCTTATTGTGGTGGCTTCTCTTGTTGTGGAGCACGGACTCCAGGCGTGCAGGCTTCAGTAGTTGTGGCACACGGGCTTCAGTAGTTGTGACTCGTGGACTTAGTTGCTCCGTGGCATGTGGGATCTTCCTGGACCAGGGCTCAAACTGTGTCCCCTGCATTGGCAGGTGGATTCTTAACCACTGCGCCACCAGGGAAGCCCCCGTTTACTTCTTTATTATCTTGCCCTACTATCCTACCGGACACTTAAGTGTCATGTGGGTCAGGACCGAGTTTGTTTAAGGATTATTGCTCTCCTGGGACCTAATACAGGGCATGTTCCCACAAGTGTTGGTTAAGTGAGTGAACAAAGATAACCTTCTACTGGTAAATGAGTTCCCCTGAGTAGTTTAATTCCGCTTATAAAAACATGTCTGTCTTTTACTGGGAGGAGAGAAAGAGGAGAAAAGAAAAAGGCAGCCATATCTAAATATGTCTCTACCTCCAGTACTTAATACCAAGTAATATAGTGATATTCCTGGCATTTTCCTATGTGACATTTCTGTATTCCCATGACCTTAAAGCATATCCCTTATGAATAGTAAGGCTCTGTTTTTTCTCTTACCACATGGATCAAGTTTTTACCCAACATATTTTCCCAGTGTCTCTTGATTTTCTTTTCACATATTCTTCATAACATTAACCTTATAAGGCATATAAAAAATTTCTAGTCTGAGATTAAACAAGAATAAAGTGAAGTTAATTGTCTACAGCTAATAAGTATATTCATTAGCTTTTATTGTTGTTGTTTTTTTGGCCAATTCTGCATCTATTTATTGTGTGTTTACTGTATATAAGGCGCTGGGCTAGGCCCTGGGGGTCCTGGGGTCAGCGGAGCGGGAGACACATGGTTCCCACCTTCCTAAAGCTTATGTTCTGTTGTGAGAAAGGTATTAAAAGTTATTCACGTAAGAAATTACCGAATTACAACGTACATCTAAGTGACTCACAAAGGAGGAGTGTATGATGCTCTGAAAATATCTTACGATTTTAGGCATCAAGGAAAGCATCTTTACCGATTACCTTTCCAATAATCATTCTTTCCTTTTTTGTTATGAACAGAATCCAGATTGTGTTTGGATCAGCAAACTATCCAGCTTTCAAAACTCCTTTTTTACCTCCTTTACAACTCGGGACGTCCACCTGTCACAGCCTCCACCAACGAGAATGCTGGGTGGGTGCTATTTTCCAGGTACAGGTGCTCTTTGTTCCACTTCCTGCCTGATGGAGATGTTCATGGATTGACATGGGGACTGATGTCACATACTAAGGATGGTAGAGGAGAAAGATAAAGGGAGCCTGGGGTCTTGATGATGTCGAAGACCTGCTGCACCAGCCCCGGATTTTCCACCCCCTGACTTTTTGCTAGGTGCTGACAATTAGCCCTTTTTTTTTTTTTGCGGTACGCGGGCCTCTCACTGCTGTGGCCTCTCCCGTTGTGGAGCACAGGCTCCGGACGCGCAGGCTCAGCGGCCATGGCTCACGGGCCCAGCCGCTCCGCGGCATGTGGGATCTTCCCAGACCGGGGCACGAACCCGTGTGCCCTGCATCGACAGGCGGACTCTCAACCACTGCGCCACCAGGGAAGCCCCAATTAGCCCTTTCTTGATGGAACCACAGCAGCTGGGTCTCCACTCCACACAGCTGCATGCAATTCCTAATGAACACAGCTCATGTGCATTGGAACTGGGCTTTGAAGGGCCCGAGTAGCAACTAACTGGGAAAGGGGGCCAAGGAAAGAAGTCTTTTCAAGCGGTCTGTTTGGACTGGGGGCTTTTTTTTTTTAATTTTATTGACATAGTTGACTTACTATGTTGTGTTAATTTCTTCTGTACAGCAAATCAGGCTATTAAATATAGTTCCCTGCCTTATACAGTAGGACCTTGTTGTTTATCCATTCTATATACAGTGGTTTGCATCTGCTAATTCTAAACTCCCAATCCATCCCTCTCTCTCCCCTTCTCCCACTTAGTAACCACAAGTCTGTTCTCTATGTCTGTGAGTCTGCTTCTATTTCGTAGATCGGTTCATTTGTGTCATATTTTAGATTCCATGTATAAGCAATATCATATGTTTTTCTTTCTGACTTCACTTAATATGATAATCTCTAAGTCCATCCATGTTGCTGCAAAGGGCATCATTTCATTCTTTTTTATGGCCGAGTAGTATTCCATTGTATATCTGTACCACCTCTTATTTATCCATTCATCTGTCGATGGACATTTAGGTTGTTTCCATGTCTTGGCTATTGTGAATAGTGCTGCTATGAACATAGTTGTTGCATGCATCTTCTTGAGTTATTGGACTGGGGGCTTTTGAATATCAGGGGTTCATTGTCTGAGTTCAAGGGTGTGGGATGAAGACTTCTAAAATACCTCTAAAATTGGCCTTGGGGATGAACCTGTCAGAGGGGAAAGTCTGATAACAATGAGTAGGAGTAGGAATAATAATGGTAGTAGTAGTGGTAATAATGATAATAGCTCGCCGTTGCGGGGCGCCAGGCACTGTTCTAAGAGATTTACATGCATGACCTCATTCAGTTCTCACAATAACCCTTGGTGAGGAAGGCGCTATTGTGACCCCCACTTGACAGTTGAAGAAACCAAAGTGAAGGAATATGAAGCTGCTGGCCCAAGATGGCACAGCAAGGAAATGGAGGAGCTGGGATTCGAGCTCCCACAGTGTGGCTTGAGAGCCTGCGCTCGTTGCTGCGTAACCGGCAGAACTTGCCCCAAACCTTGAACCCATTCCTGCTTCTTTCGCCTTGACGACTAAGAGGACCCGTGAGACGTACCCACAAACACAGAGTGTTGATGTACTTACTGATGAGTGTGCCTTTGACTCTACTCCTCGATAGCTCATAAGCCAATCAGGTGACCGTTTGGGAACGCTTCCTGTAGGTCCTCTCCTTTTGATGGTTTTCGGGATCCCTACTGAATGAATTGTTCCCTTGCATTATGAGATATAGAGGTTCTTGCTTTACTTTTTTAGACCCTGCCCCAAATTCTACTGATTTGTTCCAACTTGTGATAAAAATAATTATCCCAGGACATGCAGGGCTCATCCCAGCCCCCAGACCTTTCTCTGTCTGCCACTGCTCCTGCTGGAACAGTCAAAACCCTTCCCCTCAGGTCCAGCTCCGGAAAACTTGGAGAGTAGCCCACAGACTACAAGTTCAAAACTAGCTCAGAAACTGTTTGTTACTGGTCTGCAGCAGTGTGAGCAGAGAAATAGGGAACAGCATTTAAAAGCTTTTTGGCAATTCAGCATTACCCCAGCATCCAAGCACGTGACTGATGAACTTGTCTTGCTGACAAGGCATAGAGCACCCTCAGTGCTGTCAGACTTAGGTGATGAACTGGATATAGCCTGAGCTGTGTTGCAGCCGTGGGCAATAGGACCACTTCTTGGTTCATGATGGATTGGAAATGAAAACAAAAGTGGTCTCTCACCGCAGAGAGTTTGAGCATCAGTGCTCTAACCCACATCAGTTCTTCCCACTGGGAGTCGCCATGGTTATCCAGTCGATATCATGTAATCTCGTGCTGGACCTTATATATACATACATATATATATATATATATATATATATATATATTGGCTGCCTTGGGTCTTTGTTGCTGTGTGTGGGCTTTCTCTAGTTGTGGCGAGTGGGGGCTACTCTTCACTGCGGTGTACAGGCTTCTCATTGCAGTGGCTTCTCTTGTTGCAGAGCATGGGCTCTATGTGTGCGGGTTTCAGTAGCTGTGGCACGTGAGCTCAGTAGTAGTGGCTTACAGGCTCAGTAGTTGTGGCGCACGGGCTTAGTTGCTCCATGGCACGTGGGATCTTCCTGGACCAGGGCTTGAACCTGTGTACCCTGCATCGGCAGGCAGATTCCCAACCACTGCGCCACCAGGGAAGCCCCAGGACCTTATATTTTTAAGCTTGATTCCAGTTGTTTCATCAATGGAGGTCTCACTTTCTTGTTTGTATTGTTGCAGGGCCCTTGAGGACAGAAAACGTCCTTTCTCTTCTTTTGTATCTAGCCTGGCACTTAGCATGCTCCTAGACACACACAGCAAGCACTCAAGTGTTTTTGTTTGTTTGGGGTTTTTTTGTTTTTGTTTTTGTTTTTTTGGCCATGATTCAAATCATAAGATGAGGCCGGGTTGGACAGGCAGGAGGAGAAGAGTCAACTTTGCCTCACTTGGTGCTAAAAGGGAGAAAGATCTCTAATAACTTATTTTTTACAAATACAAGGTCAGTGAAGAACCTTCAGGCATACTATTGGAATGACCATTTGTGTTGTATGCCAGGCATTATGTTAGAGGTTTTATTTATTTACATTTATTACTTCAGTTAATTTTTACACCATCTCTTGAAAGGTATAATTATAGGTATCATTACCACCATTTTGCAGATGAAGGAAATGAAGTATCAGAGAGGTTGAGTAACTTGCCCAAGATCACACAGCTCCCGAGTGGTGGTGGTCTGTCTGACTTAAAAGCCGGTGTACTTTTTCTTATTCCCATTAATACTTAGTAACAGCAGTTATTGATAAAAGGGAATGTTACTGGATTTAGAAAATCCATGTACTCTGTCATTTTCCTGAACAAGCTTTCTTTGTCATTGTTCTGATGTCTTATGTTTCCATTACGGCGTTTCCTTCATATACTTTTCTTTTACTTTAGAGAATGGTGCAAAACTATGCTTGGTCCAGGCCGCCCAGCAAATTACAATTCCAGCTTTACCTTTGCATCTCTTGGGAGAAGAAAGAGACAAAGCCTTCTTCTCTGGCTCTAATTAGGCTGTAATTCAGCCTCCTAGCCATGGAGGTCGGGACATGCAGCTTTAGCAGACATCTGTGTCCTGTCTCTGAGAACACTGGATTTGTTACATGCTTCTCTGGTGTGTCATCCTTACGGTTTCTTGTATGGGGTTTTCAGATGTCACTCTCTGGTTCTTCGGAGATCATTGTTTTTTAGTGCTTTTAGTAGTTTCCAAAGGCTTTTATTATTTAATTTAAATATGTATTTCTTAGTTCTTCATTTTATCAGTCTTTGACAATTATTTGGACAACTTGTGCTCCTCAGTTAGGACAGAATTGCAAATTGGATGAGACAAAGGCACATTTACTATCAACTAAGATACTCAAGCTGATTGTTTAATTTTCCTCTAGAACATAAATTTATAACTGTATTCCTTTAGATGTGTTTCAGGAAACTGACTACTTAAGGGGTGAAATTTGAAAGAGGTAAGAAGGAAATTTTTATGGTATTTGCATTTCTATGTCAGAGTCAGATCTATACTTTAAAAACAACTTTTATCTTTTAAAAAACGAGGTTATTAGGAATTGTTTGTATTCGATGTGCATTCTGGGTCCTTAACAAATTCAAAGGAAACTTGATTATGGAAAGACGATTGAGAAACCAATTCTGTCTTTCATACTGTGTTTATCTTGAAGTGACTCAGTAATTAAAAGTGAAAACAGAACGATTGTGATTCAGGATGTTATAAGGAGGGGAAATACAAGGAAGGAAAAAAAAGTAAATTCCCCTCTTTGGAACTTACATGGTCTTCTGACAAGTAGTTTACTCAGCATGGTGACTCTAAAACATATGCATATATATGTATTTAAGTAAGTTTTCTTTAGCCAATTACCTGTCACATCACTGTTTCTTTAATCCCTCACATCTAATTGGTGATCAAAGCCCTGAATTCTATCTGTTAAATGAAGCTTTGACTCTGTCCCTTCCTCTCCAATCCAACTGCCCTGCAATTATTTATTTAAAAAAATTTGTTTTTGGTGAACATTCTTTTTTTTTTTAATTAATTAATTAATTTATTTTTGGCTGTGTTGGGTCTTCGTTGCTGCGCAAGGAATTTCTCTAGTTACAGCGAGTGGGGCTACTCTTCGTTGTGGTGTGCAGGCTTCTCATTGCGGTGGCTTCTCTTGTTGCAGAGCATGGGCTCTAGATGAATGGGCTTCAGTAGTTGTGGCACACGGGCTTCAGTACTTGTGGTGCGTGGACTCAGCAGTTGTGGCTCGTGGGCTCTAGAGCACAGGCTCAGTAGTTGTGGCGCACGGGCTTAGTTGCTCCGCGGCATGTGGGATCTTCTGGGACCAGGGCTCAAACCCACGTCCCCTGCATTGGCAGGCGGATTCTTAACCACTGTGCCACCAGGGAAGTCCTCTGCAGCTACTTATATTTCTTGCCTTTTAACTGGTCTTATTTGCCCCCAAATCTTCCATTCTCCAACCCAACTTTCACACTGCTGCCAGAGCGATGGCTCCTTAGAAAACATACCTGGTTGTGTCATTCTGCCACTGAAAATTCTTCCATCTTTATTTCTCCCAGAAAGAAAAAAATAAAATAAAAAACAAAATAAAGAGACACAAAATACAGAGACAAGATAAAAGGCAGTCCTTGCTTTCTAATCCTTGCCTGCCCTTCCTTCCTCCTCATCTCTGGTGTTCCAGCCTCAGGGAGAAGCTCATCACTCCTGAGTCTGTTCTTTTGATCACATGGTGCTGTTGGCCTAGAATGTTCTTCACCAGCCACTTCCCCTCCCAGAGGCCCAGTGAACGTTTTGGCATCATTACCTTCTTGATAAACCTTATGTGATCATCTCTTCCCTCCCTCCTTTGCTTCGATTTAACCAGAAGCCCAATGTGTTTTCAATATTAATCTAGGTTACATAAATTTTAATTATTTCATTTGTATGTAATTACTGTATTTTAATAGCGATGTGGCAGGTGGTTGAGACCTCCATGCTGACTGCCTGGATTCCGATTCTAGCTTTGCTATTTCCTAGCTGGGTTCCTGGGCAAGTTACTGAAGCTCTCATACTTCAGCTTACTCATGTGTAAAAGGGACATAATAAGAGCACCCACTTCCTAGGGCTGGAGTGAAGATTCAGTGAATCAATGCACTTAAAATTCTTGCACCACTCACTGCCTGTGACAAGCTAATTGTCACATTGCTCATTCCGAGGATGTTGTCATGTGAATTGCATAGATCTCATTAGAGAAAGTCCTTTAAAAATATTTTATTTTTAAATTATTCATTTAATTATGTTAGTTAAATGTGAATAAATAAATAGGGCTGTATTCAGTTGTCAGAGAACGAATTGGATCATGTTCATATCAATCGCAACAAATTGCTGTTTGTTGGTAGGGTTCTTGCCCAGGAAAATGAAAAACTTTTAAAATAAAGAAATTGTTTACTCTTGGGCAGAAAAGCTTAATACAGTTCTTGAATTTTAGTAATTTAAGTCAGAACCTTGACTGACTGGCAATCATCTACAATTTATTAAACTCATTGACTCGGTTTCTGAAGAATCCAGTGCACAGATTAAGTTACATTCATGTGCAGAGTAGATCCAGAAGTAAGAAGTAAAGATGTCTGGCTGGTTCCTTGGCCACTAGTAATCAGGGAGTTGCAGTTTAGTTCTTCAGTCCTCCCTTGGATGATTCCAATTTTCACCATTATAAATTATGTTGAAATGAACATCTTTTACCCAAAACTTTTGTGCATCTTTAATTATTTCCTTAGAATAAATGGATCAAAGCAGAATGATCAGATCAAAGGAAATGATTGAGTCTTTGTATACTAATTGCTAGCTTACGTTCCAAATAGGTTTTTACTCATTTATACTCTTACCAACAGTGTTTGAAAGTGTTCGTTTCCTCTACATTTCTGCTATCAAAGAGTATTTGATTTTTTATCTTTCCTAACTTCATAGGCAGAAAAAAAAAAAAAAAAGGAAGAAGAAAAGGAAAAACAGAAACGGTATAGCTCACTCTTGCACGGGAGAAAAATATTTCATTCTCATTTACATTTCTTTACTAGTTTTAAACAAAAAATGTATGCTTCAGAGTCTACTATTCTTCTGTTCACAGGATTTTTAACAACCAAAACTCTTCATATCTAATACTTTTAAAAAAAAACCTACATAAATTAAACAGAAGAGGAGAAAGAGATACTGCTATTACATGCATTGAGATTAAGAAAGATCACAAGACTAAACTCCAGAGCCTAAAGACTGACTTTCAAAAAGGACAACAGGTGTGGACTTCCCTAGTGGTGCAGTGGTTAAGAATCCGCCTGTCAATGCAGGGGACACGGGTTCGAGCCCTGGTCTGGGAAGATCTCACATGCCGCGGAGCAACTAAGCCCGTGCTCCATAACTACTGAGCCTGCACTCTAGAGCCTGCGAGCCACAACTATTGAGCCCACGTGCCACAACTACTGAAGCCCGCACGCCTAGAGCCTGTGCTCCGCAACAAGAGAAGCCACCTCAATGAGAAGCCCATGCTCTGCAACTAGAGAAAGCCCGTGCACAGCAACGAAGACCCAATGCAGCCAAAAATAAATGATAAACAAACAAACAAAAAGGACAACAGGGGTACTTCCCTGGTCCAGTGGTTAAGACTCTGTGCTCCCAATTCAGCGTCCGGGGTTCGATCCCCGCTCAGGGAACTAGATCCCGCATGCCGCAACTAAAAGTTCACATACCACAACTAAGGAGCTGGCAAGCTGCAACTAAGGCGCCCGCCTCCCGCACCTAAGACCGAGCGCAGCCAAAAAAAAAAAAAAGACAACAGGAATCTCAACAACTGGAATCAAAGAAACTCAGTTTGGAACTTTGTCTTTTCAGTTACTGGATGGGAATGTGTAAAGTTTAGTAATAGAGAGACTTTTGGTGATTTAAGAGACATCTGATCTACATTATTTGTGAACCAGCTCAAAATTTCTTGGTGATATAGTTTGAAAAATGATCAGAGCTATTAATTAATTTTTGTATCCAAAAAGGTATATGAATTAGAAAGATGAATATATAACTTCGTAGTGATTGGTGGTACTATTTACTATCTCCTGCAGTGTTCTCGTTTAGTACTGTTCAGAATAACGATGTGTGTATGAAGAGTGTTATGCATACTCATATCTAAAACGTAGTTCGATGTGAGGATTTTCAGAGATATTCATGTATTTTAAATTCAGATAATCTTCATGGTATTTGAAGGTAGAATTCCGGGGCCACGCAGGAGGGAAGGAAGGGGTTAAACAGGGTAGGAAGTTGCTAGGACAGGCCTCTGGGCTGACTTCTCATTAGGAAATCTGGTATTTCAGGTTGGACTGGGCTCTGGGCATGGTTACTCCTTTGTTCAAGAGAAAAAGTGATTGGATCTGCCTGCACTGTCAGACCGGACCTGCAGAAAATGAATTCTCGCGCTTTCTAGAATTAGAAAGTGAGGCCGGGGCCCCCGAAGTCCCTTGAACAGACTTTACCCCGTAAATCCAAGCCCGTATTCCCCGATTTCCTAGGACTGTGCATAATAACTGACCCCACAAGGCCTCACCCCACAGCATCTCCATGTATACTGGGAGTAAATTTGGAAACGTCAGTGATCTAGTTCACAAATCTTAGTCTTTCTAAGAGTGGTGGATTCCTTTCACATTTATCGTGAGATTACCCCTTAAGTAAAAGTGACCTTGAAATTGCCATTTTTATTTCAGATGAATTTGTTTTCCTACTTTTCATAGTTTGCAATTTGTGTATTTTTCTGTTTCTCTGATGACCAGCGTCTGCGTGTGGATTCCTTCTTGCCACATTTTTTTTTTCAGTTGCTTCATTTAACCTGTGACTAATGAGTTAAATAAAAACAACATGTACTCCTAGAATTTAGGAGCACAGCCTGTTCCAGACCTGATAAAGAGGAGGAAACTGCACTGTTCATTCCTGTCATTCTTTCTCCCTCCCTTCCCTTCAAAATTATCATCAAAAGTCATGTTGGAAAGTTTTTAATTAATGGTAGTGAGCCCAGGGTATGTTTATTTTGAATTAAGTTGATTGGTTCCTTTAGGAATTTACCTACCAAGCACTAACTTATCTTCCTGTCATATGAGAATTATTCTGTAAATGTTCTCGCCAGCCAGCTCACAGGCTTAAGGGCCCCAGGCTGTACACAGTGCCTGAAGGGAAGAAAATAGGTGGGAAGAAACTGTCAGGAAGGAGAGAATGTAAACTCCCTGAGACATTTGGGATTTAATGGAAACAGCGGTAGACCAGAAGTCTAGGAACCCGGGCTCTAGGCTGAGCTCCCTGCTTGGATGTGCGAAATTGCACAATGTCACCCAGCCTCTTGAGTCCCCGTTTTCCTTACTTATAAAATAGAAATTATAACACCTTGTGTGGCCTGTTTCCCTAGGATGGTAGTGGAAATCCAATGAGATACTGTATACAAAAATCACTTTGTAAAAATCACGTTCTAGGGACTTTCTTGGTGGCGCAGTGGTTAAGAATCCACCTGCCAATGCGGGGGACATGGGTTCAAGTCCTGGTCTGGGAAGATCCCACATGCTTCGAAGCAACTAAGTCTGTGCACACAACCACTGAAGCCCACACTCCTAGAGCCCGTGCTCCTCAATAAGAGAAGCCACTGCTCGCCGCAACTAGAGAAAGCCCGTGCACAGCAACAGAGACCCAGCACAGCCAAAAATTAAAACAAAACAAAATGTAAAAAATAATTTTTAAAAATAAAGCTCTTTCTAGAAGTAAAATGTAATTATTATTTTGGAAAGAAAATATGAGACAGGCAGGAAAGTGCATCCTCTTTGGGAATTCATTCTGGAGTGAGGTTTTAGGGGCGTTGGGAAGGGCCCTGCTTGGGTAACTTAGATGAAATTCCTCAAGGAAGTTTCCCCTGACCGTACCCCTTCCCACACCCAGGTCTGTGCTCTCCAGACACGCCCCTACCATCCTGTACTCTTAGCATTTTGCAGACAGTGTTGTCACTGTTTTCAAGGCTGTAAGTCCCTTGAGGTCAGGACCTGGTCTTACCCATCATGTGCCCACAGAGCCTGGCATTGTACACATAGGGGACACTTAATAAACAAGTGAAACTATTTCTCATAAGTAAAATCCTGAAGGAGGCATTAAATCAGACAGGGCCATACATCAAAGGACTCTGATGCACACTTAGCACTGTAGGGAAAAGTCAGTGGATTGAAACCAGACTTGGTGTCCAAAAGACTAGGTTTAAGTCCTAGCTCTATCACTTTTTTGCTGTGTTACCTTGGGGAAGTGACTTAACCTCTCTGAGCTTCAATTTCCTCAATTGTAAAATGGAGTAAAATACTTCTCTGGGTTTTATCTTCTTTAACACCATTCAGAACACCATTTTTGTTCTTTGTTAATGGCACATTGAATTTGGCAAATGCTCTAAAATATTTTGTTTTGATTATTCCTGCAATATAAATAACAAGACAATATTAACATACTTTGAGTATGTTTCTAAAATAAACATAAAATCGTAACAATAGAATCATTTTTATCTTAGTTCATCTACACCTTTATCCTCTCTCATTGTTCAGGTTGTTGGGTGATTTGAATCATGAGGGTTTGAGGGAGATGGAGCACCTGAGCAAGGATGATAGTTTTATATAAACTCGTACTACGTTCCTGGTACGTCCTTCCTACGACAACTAGCCTAGGGCAAACCCCTATCAGCTCTGGCCACCTAAATTATCTCGCTGCATCCCTTCGTGCCTGTCTTCAAGTCATTTCTCCTAATATAGAGCAAATGTTAAAAACTTGCAAATCTGATCATGTTGCTTAAAGCCTGACTTCTCACTGCCTGGGAATAAAGTCCAGGATCCCCCTGGAGCTGGTTCTCCACATTATATCTCTCTGTCTCTGTCTCTGCCATTGTCCTCTCTCATTATCCTCCAATGAGCTGGATCTAATTTTCTCAGCCTCAGACTTTGTCATGCTCTTTCCTCTGCCTGGAATATTCTCTTCTCTTTTTGCATCTGGCCAACTGTACTGTCAACCAGGTCTCAGTGTTAACGTCACTTCTTCACGGTAGGCCTTTCCTGAGCCCCTAGACTAGACGGAGGGTCCTTGTGACCTGCTTCCTGAACATCTCTGTTCCTGACGCTTGCGATGTTCTAATGTCTCCTTCGCTAGACCAGACTGTCAGCTCCACAAAGGCAAGGGTGGTCTCTCCGGTTCACCTCTACACCCCTAGATCCTGCAGAACACGGGGTGTGCCTCATGCAAGAGGTGCCAGGTGTGTGTTCCCTGAACCGGAAGTGACACAGCCACGTAGCCCAAGACAGAGCGTTGAGTCTATCACAGCAGTCATTCATTCAGTTACTGATCCCCTTACTCTGTGTCAGGCACCGTTCTGGGGGCTGCGGACACAGCAATGAACACAGAGCCACACGTTCTTGCTTTCGTGGGGTTTATATCCTAGTAAGGAGGGCCTGATAATAAATGAAGCCAGGTATGGAGCATGTTAGCTGACGGCAAGTGTTAGAGAATAAGAAGGCAGGAGAGAAAAGGAACCCTCCTAAACTGCTGGTGGGAATGTAAACTGGTGCAGCTACTATGGAGAACAGTATGGAGGTTCCTTAAAAATCTAAAACTATAGTTGCCATGTGATCCAGCAGTCCCACTCCTGGGCATGTATCCGGAGAAAACTCTAACTTGAAAAGATAAATGCACCCCAATGTTCATAGCAGCACTATTTACAATAGCCAGGATATGGAAGCAACCTAAGTGTCCATCGACAGATGAATGGATAAGGAAGATGTGCTATTAATATATATATATATATATATATATATATATATACACACACACACACACACAAAGGAATATTAGCCACAAAAAAGAATGAAATAATGCTATTTGCAGCAACATGGATGGACCTAAAGATTGTCATACTAAATGAAATATGTTAGATAGAGAACGAAAAACATCATATAATATCACGTATATGCGGAATCTAAAAAAATGATGCAAATGACTTATTTACAAAACAGAAACAAACTCACAGACATAGAAAACAAACTTATGGTGACCAAAGGGGAAGGTGGGGGGAGGGATAAATTAGGAGTTTGGGATTAACAGATACACACTATTATATATAAAATAGATAACAAACAAGAACCTGCTGTATAGCACAGGGAACTATACTCAATATCTTAATAACCTATAATGGAAAAGAATCTAAAAAAGAATATATATATATATATATATATATATATATATATATATCACTTTGCTGGACACCTGAAACTAACACAATACTGTAAATCAACTATATTTCAATAAAAAAATTTTTTAAATATTTATTTATTTGGCTGCACCTGTTCTTAGTTGCAGGACGCGGGATCTTTATTGTGACGTGTGGGATCTAGTTCCCTGACCAGGGATCTAACCCGGTCCCCCTGCATTGGGAGCACGGAGTCTTAACCATTGGACCACCAGGGAAGTCTCTTGATAAATTTTTTTTAAAAATTAAAAAAAGAAAGCAAGAGAGGAGGACAGGGAACCCCAGGTGAGGTGGTAGGTGGTATGTTTCCGTTTTTAATAGGTTAGTAGGGAGGGCTTCATGGAGGTGGCATTTGAGCCTGCAGGAGGTGAGGGAGTGAGCTAGAAAGATGTTTTTGGGGAAGAACATTCCAGACAGAGAGAACAGCAGTGCAGAGCTGGCGCTGGCGTTTTCAAGGACCAGCAAGAAGGCTGGTGGGCTGGAGCAGAGTGAGCTGGGGAGAGAGCAGGAGGAATTGAGGACTTCAATTTTATTCTGCACGAGAAGGAGGCCATTGGAGGGTCTGAGCAGAGGAGGGGCGTAAGTCCAGCGTATGTGTTAAAAGGATCCCTCTGAACTATATCTGGAGAATTGACTCAAGAGAGCAAGACAGAAAGCAGGAAGGCTCGTTGAGAGGTTTTGCGATAATCCAGGCAGAAGATGGAGGTGATTTGACCCAGAGTGTTAGTGGTGGGCATGCTGAGAAGGGTTTAGATTCTAGATCTAATTTGAAGGAAGGGCCAAGAGGATTTGCTGATGGATCGGGTGTGAGATGTCAGGGAAAGCGATGATTCCCAGGGGCTTGGCCTGGGTGGCCAGAGGATGGAGTTGCCAATAAGGAAATGGGGAGACTGTGGGAGAGCAATTTTGGGGAGACAGGCAAGGACCTCAGCTTCCACAAACGTGAGATGCCTATTGGTTATCCAGCATGTTTTTGAATTCTAAAGTAATACGTCGAAGCGGGCAATTTTGGGCTTCCCTGGTGGCGCAGTGGCTGAGAGTCCGTCTGCCGATGCAGGGAACGCGGGTTCGTGCCCCGGTCCGGGAAGATCCCACATGCCGCGGAGTGGCTGGGCCCGTGAGCCATGGCCGCTGAGCCTGTGCGTCCGGAGCCTGTGCTCTGCAACGGGAGAGGCCACAGCGGTGAGAGGCCCGTGTACCGCAAAAAAAAAAAAAAGAGGGCAATTTTCTTTCATCTGTATGTGCAGTAAAGAAACACGATACAGGGGCTTTCCTGGTGGCACAGTAGTTAAGAATCCGCCTGCCAATGCAGGGGACACGGGTTCAAGTCCTGGCCCCCAAAGATCCCACATACCACGGAGCAACTAAGCCCATGTGCCACAACTACTGCAGGCCGTGAGCTCTAGGGCCCACGTGCCGCAACTACAGAGCCTGCAGTATAGAGCCTAAGAGCCACAACTACCGAGCCCATGTGCCACAACTACCAAAGCCGCACACCTAGAGCTTGTGCTCCACCGCAATGAGAAGCCCACACACCGCAACAAAGAGTAGCTCTCGCTCGCAGCAATTAGAGAAAGCCCACCTGTAGCAAAGAAGAGCCAATGAAGCCAAAACTAAATAAATTTAAAAAAAAAAGAAACACCATACATTGCCCCAAAGGAATGGAAATTAAAATTGCCCTTTTGTATAGACTTCTACACTTGGCCATTTCCTGCTGGAGCACGACACAATTCCATTTCTCTTAGACAACAACCTGGTTTCTGTTTTAGAACCAACAGAACCATTGTCCATGCCTGATGTTTGCTTTATTATATAAAAAGCTTTTTGAGAAAAATATTGTAAAGTGTTCTCTGCTTCTGGCCATATCTAAGTACGATTAAATAGAATGATCTCATAACTGAGGTCTTGGGTCATCATTTAGAGCAGTCGTTTTCCATCATTCAGCATCCTGAGGGCCTACTATGTGCTGGTGGCTTTTCTATCCTATTATAGGCATAGGCGTGTGAGGTCTCTGGAGAGCGTTAGAGCTTTTTTGCCTCCTAACTGGCTTGTTCTACAGTAGTTTTCTATCCTTCCCCAGGGAATCACCGCTCCTTTTCCTTTCTCTTCTTCTCAGCAGAGCTCCAATCAACTGAATCTGCCATGAAAATAAGTGAGATATTTACTAATTTTGCATTTTCTCTTCGGCAACTTTACTCCTTCATTTTAGCAGAGCTGTGGGCCAGGAAAGGTACAGGGCTAGGATGATACTGAAAGGCTATAAGTCTATCAGATCCATCTGGGTAAAAAAATAACTTATGTCTAGGCATAGTTAGTTTGTATACTTTTCCACAATGAGATTATACATTTTGCAGATTCTCTACCAGAATAGCATCCTTGGGCTTCCCTGATGGTGGCGCAGTGGTTAAGAATCCACCCGCCAATGCAGGGGACACGGGTTCGAGCCCTGGTCCGGGAGGATCCCACATGTTGCGGAGCAACTAAGCCGGTGTGCCACAACTACTGAAGCCCGTGCTCCACAACAAGAGAAGCCACCACAGTGAGAAGCCCACGCACCACAACGAAGAGTAGACCCTGCTCGCATCAACTAGAGAAAGCCCGCACGCAGCAGCGAAGATCCAACGCAGCCAAAAAAAAAAGAATAAATAAAATAAATTAATTTAATAAAAGGTGGCAACCTTTCCATAGGAACACCCCAATACATATTGTTCATAACTAACATCTCACAGGAAGAACCAGGTCAGGAAAAGTGTTACTGAAACTGCAGGACTGAGCATGGCACAAAAATGAATGTTAGTAAAGGAAAATATGTTGCTAGATCATTGTACCCAGAAAAATGGATTTATCACTGGGATAAATTTTTTAAAAATTGCCTGGTCAAAAAAATACTTTTAATTCTAAGCACTGAACAATAAACCATAGTTCCTAAAACACGTGAGTTCTTCCGACAGCTGTTTTACTCCAATTGTTCAGGGATTTTGCTGGAATCCAAGTGGTTTTCCAAGAGAATTGATGGTTTCCTGACCATCAGTCACCCTCACAAGGCTGTTCACCCTCTCTTGAAATCAAGAGAAGGGGTGAGTGTTAATTTGCATTCTCGTAGGGTCCTAGAATTCTCTCTGTGTCCAGTAGTGTTTGATGAGGTCCAAATATTCATTTCGGTCACACAGATGACAAGGATCATATGAAATTAGAAAATTGTCTTGGTAGTAAGAGACAAAATCATGCCACCCTACAAGCTAACACTGACATATATCTGGGATCTCAAAATTGCTGAATAGGCAGTGTTTGAAAGGAGAAAAGAAAAACACTAAAATGAAAAAAATTTTAGCTGCTTGTCCAGTGATATATTTTTGCCATGCTTTGTGTTACCAAGCATGGTATCATTTTAAGGACGGGGGTGGGGGGGGGAGTATAAAGCTAAAAGTGAGGCAAAAGAAATGAATTTGAAGGACAGGAAAGCACACATCCTCTTGGACCCCTGTCTCTAGGATGGAAAATGACTTTGCAGTAGCGCTTTCTGTGCAGTCAGAAGGGAACTTGTTTCCCAGCTGTTCTGCTGTATTTTCCTTATTAGTCTTTGCTCCCACGGTCTAAAAGCAAATACCGGATCTTAGCGCCTACAGTCCTGGTGGAGAACTGCACTTTCCGAGTGACTCATAGGCCAGAGCAAACCACCTCCTGTACCAGCTGGACACATACCACATCGGCTGCCCAGAGCAGCTTCTGCTTCAACTTGACCTTGGCTTGCTTTGCTTCGGACCATTGCTATCACCTTCACGGGATAATAACGGTGGGGTTTAAACACTGATACTTTGATTCATTTTTCCTCAAATGTAGCGCTCAGTCACTACTAAGAGATCTTGGAAGACATATTTTATCTTGACTTTCAACTGAAGATGCTTTGAGGGCAACGTCATTGACAATGACGTTGTTGAAAATTCTGATGCATGTCCTTTGGGGTGTAAATGATGAATTCCTTGAAAAATAAAGGTTGTGGTTCATTTCAGCCTTGGTTATTATTTTCTACTGCTTCATGATAAGTATGAGATGAGCCCCCTTTATTAGCGCTTGTCCTTTGAATGGGGTGATCTCTTATCTCTTCTGTCTCCCGCTCACCTCTCCTGCAATCAAAGGCCAGTTTTTGAGATTTCTTTAGAGACAGGAACAATGTAGCTCAGAAAGCTCTCTGAACCAGTTGAGGATATCTAACGCATAAGAATCATAGAACCACAAAGGAATACAATGCAATTTCAGAGGAAGGAGAAATTATTTTTGCCTCCGCTTGGACCCTAACGCCTGTGCCTTTCGGCCTAGCATTTCACTTGGCTTTAGTATTGTTTCCGAAAAATTGTTCTACTGGATGATAGACACCTTGAGTTGGAGGCTACGTTATTTTCATCTTTCTGTCTCCTCTCTCTTCTAGTACATTCAGCAGCTCCCCCTCCCCGGCCCACCTCCCCACTAATCCTTTCATGGGACACAGCTCTGGACACATAACAGGGCTTGGTAAGCATTTGCTGACGTAATTGAATCAAGGAAGGCTTTTTTGAGAAGGTGGAGCTTAGGTAGAGAGGGGTCATTGGATGGTGATGGGCTGCCCATACATGAATCGTTTGTCCTGGGCCTTGAGAAGAGTTTGAAAAGTCAGAACAGAGTGGAGACGCACGCTTGGTGGAATGATCACAGCAGAACTGAGGGTTAGTTTGACAAAATAAGGGGTCAGGGAGGAGGCCGGCTAAGATGTTTTGGAGCATAATTGTGGTATTAGGGTGACTCATAAAATAAGAGAGCTTCCAGAGGTGCTGTGGCCGGGATGCAGGCCACATTCATGGTGTTTCTTCTTTTCCCTATTTCACACCCAGGACACTGTCTTCCTCTTCAGTTGTTCCTTAGAACATTTATTATCTTCTTGGCGGTGTCGAGGGGTGGGTGAGGTCTGTTAATATGATTTCACCATTCTTTTCTTTACATGTTTAATTTATTCATCAGTCTGTTTTGGAATTGGTTTGTTTTCAGGAAAGAGGTTGAATGCATTTTGAAAAACTATTTGAAAATTGGATTGACACCTGAAACTAACACAACATGGTAAGTCAACTATACTTCGATTAAAAACAAACAAACAAACAACAACCACAAGAAAATTGGATTGAGAAAATCAATGTTTCTTTTTTCTTCTTCTTCTTTTTTTTTTTTCTGGGAAGAATCCTGGCTGGTTTTGTAGAAACACCATGGATGAAAAAAAGATAGTCTTTAAAATCAGAAAGATATCTAGCTTGGGGCAACTGCTAGAGATGGGAAAAGCAGGAAAAAGTAGCAGGTTTGAGGAAATGAGTTTCCTTGTTGACGGTGCTTTCAGGACACTTAGGAAGCGATAGAAAGAGCCATCTGAAGTCGGGGCTTGATTTCAAGAGAATTCGGAGCTGGAAAGAGATTCAGCAAAGGTAGTGGTTAGAAGTTGGAGATGGTGTCAGGAGAGCATGTGGAATGGGGTCCTTAACTAGGGTCCACGGTGATTTGGTGATTAGGATTCAAGTCTCTATAACCAGCAGAAATTATAAGCAATGTTTTCTATGAGTTTCCAGTTGGCGTGCTGGGGTGGAGTGTGTCCGTAACTTTGATCAGACTCTGAGAGGTATCCAAAGGTTAATGAATCAGTGGTGTAGAATGGAAATAGATAAGAGCAAAAACGTTAGACTGAGGGGAAATCAGCATTTAAGGAGGAAGCAGAGAGGAGACCGGGAAAGAGACCAAAGAGATAAGGAGGGCAGAAATCTATCTCGGAAGTCAGGAGGGCATGGAGAGCCTGGTGTCTTGATGGCAGGGAGGAGGGACCATTAGGAAGTCATCGGTGTGACAGGAAGGGGTGTTATGATGAGTAGAGAATGGGAATCAGGAGCAGGGACTGTAAGTCCAGACTTCTCTTTCTGGAAGGTTGACATTTGACAAAAGTGAATATTTACTGAGCTCCTGAGAAGGGTCGGGACCTGTATCATTCAGTGTAGACACGAATGGGAACAAGGTAACGTGAGCTTTGTGCCTGTGGATCTTAGGGTCTCGTGGGAGAGAGACGCTGATCAAATAGTGACCCAAAGTGAGTGAATCGTCACAAACGGAGTCAGGCTTCGGCGGGAGGAAACACGGTGCCCCACACGGAACGTGACCTCATCTGAGGTCAAAGAAGGGTCCTGAGGAGGTTTGAGCTCAGATCTCAAGGGCGAATAGGAGTAAAATAGTCGGAGGAAGGGGCAGAGGGAGCAGAATATTCCGGGCAACGTGGAAAGAGGGTGGACAGAGCCAAGGGGCGGGACGGGAGTCCCTGCTGGGTCTTTTAAATGATAGGGAGGCTCTGAGTCTGAGAACAAGCAGGAGACTGCTGATGTGTGGAGGGTGGAACGCAATCAGTTTTTCGTTTTGAAATCAAGAGTCCAGGTGAGAACTAACGTTAGCTTGGACCATCATCCTGGCAATGACGGTAAAGAGAAGCAGGTGGATTCAAGAACTAGGTTGGAGCCGAAATTAGTGCCAGAAGGTGGGAGGGAAAACACAGTGATTTAGGGACATCCTGCAAAAAGTCAAGTTCTTTTTCTTCAGGGGCTGAGCGCTGGAGCTTAATGGTAGGCGAGGGAAAGAGCAGTGGAGGGAGAACTTGAAGAAATCAAAACCAGCAGGGGATATATGGCAACTAGAATCAGAAACACAGATCCCTGTAAGGCGAGGATAATGTATAGGTACGTTTATAGTTAGAAAGGAACCAAGTTGAGGCTTGAAGGCTTGATCCACAAAGAGGGGTTCTGATGTGTTAGGGGTGAGGCTGTAGCCACCGAAACAGTAGGGCAGCGTCAGCTCTGGAGGAGGAACTGCATAAGCTCCGAGATGGCTCCTGGAAGGGACACGGTTGTCATCCACGCATGTGCACGAACATTGCCTCCTTGTCCCTCGCGTGAAAGTCCATGATTGTTATTTGTTTGTTTTAACTGTATTTATTGATTGATTTGGTTGTGCGGGGTCTTAGCTGCATGCCGGATCTTTTTAGTTGCGGCATGCGGGATCTGACCAGGGATCGAACCCGGGTCCCCGGCATTGGGAGTGTGGAGTCTTAGCCACTGGACCACCAGGGAAGTCCCCGCAAAGTCCACGTTTAAGTTTTACAATTGGAAACAGGGTCAGGGAGTTTTAACAGTCCAAATGTCAAGTTGATATATCGAGCTCTATGAAGCCATCTTCTTTCTTCTGAATCCACGCGGTGGTTTGCTCTACCACTGGGAGCAGGGCCGGTTGGGGGGACAGCAGAGTGAGGAAGGGAGTGACATACTCAGAGACTTGCTTTACCACTTGGGAGAACTGGGTCATTTTCTTACAGACGACGTACCTACACAAGCCTGTATTACAGGTGGCATATTAATTTGCTTTTAATTCTCACAGTGTGGTCCAGCTTTAGGAATACCACTGACTCCAATGCATCTTTAAAAACAGACTCATTTTTTAAAGTTTAATAAGAAAAACACAATGAGAAATTGTGTGTCAGATCTATCAAACCAAATGTGCTTTTTAAAAAATTTTTTTATTTTATATTGGCGTACAGTTGACTTACAATGTGGTGTTAGTTTCAGGTGTACAGCAGAGTGATTTAGTTATAAATATATCTGTTCTTTATCAGAATCCTTTCCCATATAGGTAGTTATAGAGTATTGAGTAGAGTTCCCTGTGCTATACAGTAGGTCTTTGTTGGTTATCTGTTTTATATATAGTAGTGTGTATATGTCAATCTCAACAAATGTGCTTATTTAATGTGCTAATTCAGAAAAAGAATTAGAGTTCATTGGCCTTTGAAACAAAAGCTCTGAAGGGATTAATGTTCATCTCCCCTCCTTTTTAAAAAATCAGTATACCTATGGAATACCCATTAGCATGGAGTATGCTTTGATTGCTTTTTTAACACATCAGATTCTTATTGCAGAATCTCTGAGTGAATATGCGTATCTGTTATGTCTCCTATTCTTTTCCAGGTTTGAGTAAAGCTTTGTCACAAAATGACTTTTCTCTATAAATGCATGTTTTTTGACGATCAGAGGGAGACGTGTGGTCTGAGCACACCATGTTTGATTTAGAAATGAATAGCGCAGTAATGGCTGGAGCAGTGGCCCTACTTGGCAATTTTGAAATAGATGCAGCTGGAATCATTTTCGATTCAACCCTTGGCAAACCTTCAGTGTGTACGAGAAAAAAAAAAAAAGCGAGCAAGCAAGCTATGGAGGAGGTTCAAAGGCTATGCTCAGTGGTCATTACTCTATCTCCTAGAATTGCCAATAAACGACAGGTCAGCTCTGTGCCCTGCTGAGGTCCAGTTAGCACTTGGGGAAGAAATTATTATTATTAAATGAGTTAATACAAATAACTCCTGAGCATAGGGCCTGGTACATTGTATTTAAAGAATATTTGGTATTACTGTATTAAAAATTATTAGTTAGAATTATTGACTTCCTCGGATTCAATTAGAAACACTAAACATTCCTTTCACATATGAAATCATGTGTAAGAAAGATTCTTATGTGTGCTGGAAAGGAGGAGGAGGGTTTAGGGTAATTGTCACCAACACTCGACCTGAAAGGGTGGTCATCATGGACCACATTTCCTTCTCTACACATGTGGTCTGCTGGTTCTAGACTGAGACGTCCAAGTTTTATACTACGCACGTTCAAAGACAACCATTCATCACTGGGAAAGTGTCTTTTACTTCCATCCGGCTTTGAAACACATTTGTGTATTACAAAGTTTTCAAGCAATCACAATTAACTTGTAGAACCAGATACGTTTAGCAGCCGATGAAGTCTCCACCTCCTGGGTCTGATTCCTTTCTGAGTTCCCAGGAGGACGAGGTTTTGGAATTATCCTCGTAGGGCTGAATTGGACCTTTGGCGTTTCCTGTTCTATACGGGGAAACAGAAGCTTTCTGAATTATCTCATAGGACGTTTCCTGATCTGTGACTCTGTAGAGCATGAAGATCATGTTTTTCCCTTCATCATCGCCTGAGTCTCAGTCTCCAAGGAACACGTGTGTATTTCATTACAACTCCACGGCTTCCCGCATTCAGTGATAAATATGTGGGTTACAGTGTATACATTCACACAGAACGCCAAAGGTTACCAGTGCAGGTTAATTGCTTGTTACATCATTTTATTGTGGGGCTGATTCACTGAATCAGTTTGCTTAACAATTAAATAACATTAAATAAGGCGACTGTACCAGCTTACACCAGCCCTGGTGACTCTACCACCTCCTTAGCTGACTTAGCTGACTCTACCACCTCCTCCTTCTAATCAGTAGCTTGAAAGGGTTGACCTGTACTCACAGGGATAGGCCTTGACTAGGAGATACAGCGTGAGATTCTTAATGAGACCGTGTCTCTACTAAGGGACATCTACAACAAGAGGAGTCTATGAACCTAAACATATAGGCAAGGCTCTCTTGTTACTAAGTCCGTTTCTACTTTTAAGGTTTTGGGTGTTCTTCTCTTGCTCTCGTTTACTTGATCCTTTGTTGTTGAGATTACATTGTTTGATTCCTAACTGCAGAATGTGCGTCTCCTGCCCTGTGTCATCCTGATCAGCAAAAGTCATCTTATTTCACTTTACTCGGGTCAAATGACTGACTACAAAGCTCTTTATGTTCAGTTAGGAACAGATACGTTTAAACTTAAATCAAAGTTAAGTTTAGTTTATTAAAAATCGGATGTTTCCGGGCTTCCCTGGTGGCTCAGTGGTTGAGAGTCTGCCTGCCGATGCAGGGGGCACGGGTTCGTGCCCCGGTCCGGGAAGATCCCACATGCCGCGGAGCAGCTGGGCCCGTGAGCCATGGCCGCTGAGCCTGCGCGTCCGGAGCCTGTGCTCCGCAACGGGAGAGGCCACAACAGTGAGAGGCCCGTGTATCGCAAAAAATAAATAAATTAAAAAATAAAAAATCGGATGTTTCCAACATTTTACTTTTACAAGTTTCAAATATACAGAAAAGTTGAGAAAACTGTACAGTGATCACCTCCATACCCATCACTTAGAGTCTACAGTTAGCGTTTTAGTATATTTATTTGTCATATAGCCATTTTTCATCCATCAAGCCATCTTATTTTTTTTTACTTTTTATTTTGAAATAATGTTAGACTTAATAAGCATTGCAAAAAGAATACAGGGTTCCCAAATACCCTTCACCAGCTCGCCCTAATGTTAGAATCTTGCAAAACCATAATACAAGGATCAAAGTCTTGAAAATTATGAAAATTAACATTAACGTAACACTATTTATTCATGAATCTACAGATCTTATTTGAATGTCATCAATTTTCCCACTGATGTCCTTTTTCTCGTGCAAAATCCATCCAGCAGCCCACACTGCATTTAGCTGCTGTGTCTCCTTAGCCTCCCCCGATTATGAGAGTTCCTCAGTTTTTGTCCTTAATAATCTTGACCCTTTGGAAGTGCACGGGCCATTTATTTAGTTAAACATCCCTCAATTTGGTCGTGTCTGAAGTTTTCTCATGGTTAGACTGAGATTGTGCACTTTTTACAAGAGTGTGATTATACAAGAGTGATGATACCTTTCTCAGTTCACTGTATTTGGTGGGAGGGTACATCATAGCACACTCTCTAATGATTGATTACGGATGCTATCTTTTATCACTTGGTAAAGGGCTGTCTGCCAGGTCTCTCCACTGTAAAGTTACTATTTGTCACTTTGTAAATAATAAGTATTTTGGAGGAGATAGTTTGAGACCATGCAAATATCCTGCTTCTCCTTAAATGTTCACCTATCCATTGCATTGCAGGATTTTGCCTGCAGCAGTTATTCTGTTGTTCTCAAGTGGCAGTTTTCTACCTCCTTCATTATTTGCTGGAATTAAAAAAAAAAATTCATTTATTTGGCCGCGCCAGGTCTTAGTTGCAGCATGTGGGATCTTCGTTGCGGCATGCAGGCTCTTAGGTGTGGTATGCACGCAGGATCTAGTTCCCCAATTGAACCCGGGCCCCCTGCATTGGGAGCGTGGAGTCTTACCCACTGGACCACCAGGGAAGTCCCATTTGCTGGAACTGAACTGTAAGGAAGAGATGTCTCTTCTTTCCCATTTATTTATTTATTCAATTAGTTACTTATTTCAGGATGGAGTCAGGGATATTTATTTTGTTCTTTGGGTTCGAATCCAATATGATAATTATTTATTTTGTGGCTCAAGTTGTCTCAGTTTGATCATTGACTGCTCCTTTTGGATTAGCTCCTGAGTCCTTTTAACATGGTCCGGCATTTGGGGGGGGCATTTTCTTACTTTCTGGCACGGCAAGATGTTGCAAGCTCACTTTGTATTTTCCCTCTTTTTTCTAAGGAGCTTTGACTTCTTTAATTGGAGAATGGTGTTTAGAAAGCAAGCTCTGGGCACTAAGTGTGCTTACTGTTATGGGGGTGTCATTGCTTTCAGGCCTTCTCAGCAGATGGAGCTCGGACATCTATGTAGATGTGCACCTATACAGACCTACGTGCTCATCTACATTTCTGTATTTATCCATCCCTGTGAGTATATATGTGCATATATCCATTTATATCTATATGAAATCATGAATTCATACGGATGCCTTTAGTCCAGTTCAGCACCATAGGTTCATTCTGGACTTCCTCTTTATTAGGAATTTCTCTCTCCAGCCGTGAAAAAATTGGTTCTCGTTATCCGCAATATATTTACTCATTCATTCAGTCCTAGCATACACGTAAAGTAGTTTTGGAATTGCTAATCCACACCTCCACGAAAAACACATTTACTAGCCCACGTACAATATCTGTATACAGTTCTTTTTGTCTTTAGCGTTCTAGCTTAGAGACAAAATACTGTTTTCCAAAGTTCCTTAGCTTAGTTCTTTTCTTCACCACCCTCTTCAGTGTGATTGTGTTATTCATTTCTAGTACGATTAGGTTCATTTGTTACTGTTTGCATTCCATTTGGGGTTTCCTCCACATCTTGATTGATTTTATTTTATTTTTTACTTTCTAAAATATTTACTTGTTTATTTGACTGTGCTGGGTCTTAGTTGTGGCATGCAGGATCTAGTGCCCTGAGCAGGGAAGTGCCTTGATTGATTTTAAATATTTATATTTGTTATTTGGCAGGGGCAATATGGGAAACTTTGCTGTGATTCTAAAGTCAGGGCTGTGTAGAAATACACGCTCTTTCCACTGAATTCCGTCTACTCCTTGCAGGTAACCAGTCTCATTTGTTTCTGATTTATCCTTCCTATGTTTATTTTACAGAAATGAGCAAATCCATGAATATTTCGACATATCCTTTCCTTTCTCACATAAATCTTACTTTTTGAGGTACTTCATAGTAAGTTGCAGCCATCAGTATACTTCGCCCCTAAACACTTCAGCATGTCCGTCATTAACTAGAGTTCAATTTTCATGTATGATTACATTTCCCTCTTTATTTCTTTTAAGGTAAAATTCACCTGCAATAAAATGCACGAATCTTAAGTGTACCACTGGGTACTTTTTTTTTTTTTTTTTCTTTTTGCGGTACGCGGGTCTCTCACTGTTGTGGCCTCTCCCGTTGTGGAGCACAGGCTCCGGACGCGCAGGCTCAGCGGCCACGGCTCACGGGCCCAGCCGCTCCGCGGCATGTGGGATCCTCCCGGACCGGGGCACGAACCCGTGTCCCCTGCATCGGCAGATGGACTCTCAACCACTGTGCCACCAGGGAAGCCCCACTGGGTAAGTTTTGGCAGATGTATGCACTTGTTAATGCAAACCCCTAACAAAATGTACAACATTTACCATAACCTCACATTGTTCCCTCAGATGCCTACCCCAATTACCCCCTGCTCCAGCCTCTGAGACAACTGGTATTCTCACTTTTTTCCACCGTTGGTTGGTTTGGCCTGTTCTGGAACTTCATATAAATGGAACCATATCATTGTATTCTTTTGTGTAAAGCCTCTTTCACACAGCCCAATGTTTTTGAAATACATCCATGTTGCAGTATTTATTGCTGTTACTGCTGGTAGAGTTCCGTTGTTTAAATATACCACAGTTTATTGGTAATCAAGTTTTGAAATGCAGGGATGAAAAGTGAAGGTTTCCTGTGTATGTGCAGTTAGCCTTTTTACATCTGGTTCTTCAGATTCTTCTGGTGTTACAGGGGCCATGCTCCATGCATTTTAAATTATTTTAAATAATCTAGCTCTATACATACTGCCTTTTGCATAAATGTATGGTGTTTTTCTTTCAAAAAGCTCAGTGTTAAAAGATGATTAGACTCTCTCTGTGTAGGCAGATAAATATCCCTTATGATATTTAACATTGAAAAATTCATCCAACAAAAATCTGGTTCAGTAATTATTTCTTGAACATGTATTATATGCAAGTTACTGTGTTGGGCATTTGGGAATCCAGGCATGAAGCAGACAGAGGGCTGCCTGGTGGATATTTTAGGGCACTGAGGATACACGATGATGTCATCAGAGAGAACTTTCCTTGAAGACTCTCAATCATCATCTGGTTGATTTCCTCCAAATCTCATGAGACGTGCAGTAATCATCAAAAACAGTCGTTCTGACGGTAACACCATGCGTTGGTTTTTGTAGCTGTGGTGCAAGCTCTGGGCTGTGGACTGGATCAGCAGGAACAGGGAACAAGTGAGACCAGAGTGAAACCCAACACAGGGCCCAGAGCACCATGGCCAAGTGGGAGATGGCGCTGGCGAGCATTCAGTCCCCTGGCACCAACTCTCAGCTCTGGAGGCGGCTGCCAAGATGCGATGGGAGCAGGGTCAGGGCTGAACCGGCAAACCAGTGCTGTACCCACCTTGATTTCATGGGGTGCAGGGGGGTATACACAGTCCGTATCCGTATAAGGCAACAGGCTCCTTCACCTCTTATACGTGCACAAAATAAGGTAAAAGGGTGGCTACATAATTTGCTTGGGGACACACCATGGAAGGCACCCAGTGGACGCTGAATTTAGTTGGACAGGTGTGTCCATTTATTTTTGTTTTTTTTTTCATTCCTCTAGGACGTGGGTCAAAAAAGATCTTGCTGCGATTTATGTCAGAGTGTTCTGCCTATGTTTTCCTCTAAGAGTTTTATAGTGTCCGGACTTACATTTAGGTCTTTAATCCATTTTGAGTTTCTTTTTGTGTATGGTGTTATGGAGTGTTCTCATTTCATTCTTTTACATGTAGCTGTCCCGTTTCCCCAGCTACATGTGTCCATTTAAACCTCTCTCCCTCTCTCTCTTTCTCTTAAAAATCTTTTGGAGTAACCCGTAAGAAACTTTTTGGTAGAATACAGTAACTTCTAAACTTGGAAATGGTACATTTTTTTTAATAAAAAAATACAAACTGAAATGGAAATGACTTTCTTCCAAAACACTTTAAAGAAACATATTATCATGTGGAATCTCATTTTGAATGAATCAGAGTACAGTAAATCTCCAAATATCCACTTAGCTGTCTGCTGCGGTTTCCTAAACAGGAAAATGACTTCAGCAGGATGGTCTTTTCCCCTGGATCCACAGCAGGCAGCTTTCTGTGCTGCTCTGAAAACATTTTAATTCTTCCCCAAGTACCATGTTTCTTGGAATTATTCACCGGAAACTAATAGCATTCCGAGTTTTAAAGTCATTCCAACCACAAGTGACTTTGTAATAGTGCTTAACATTAGTATAAAAAGGGATCGAGCACAGTTTACGACAGCATTAGTCACATTTGCGCGTAGTAACCCCCACACAAAGATGTGTGTTTCTATTCCACTGTGATCACTGGACGGATGTACTGGGTCGTGACAACACCCAAGATAAATCAGTACAATGTGTTGGATGGTGTTAAGTGCTAGGGGGGAAAAAATAGGCAAGGACAGGATCTTAAGCGTGCTGGGCTGGAGGCAGGAAGGCAGTTGAAATGATATATGGAGTGGTCAGGGAAGGCATCATGGAGGAGGTGACATTTGAGTCAAGACCTCGGTAGTATGTGAGTCATATGGGCATTTGGGGAAGAACATTTCAGGCAAAGGGAAGAGTATGTACAAAGACCCTGGGGCAGGTGTGTGCCTGAGGAACACAAGGGCACAGCTAGAATGTAGTGACCAATGGGCAGAGTAGTTGGGGATGAGGATAGAGATGGAACAGGGGCCACATCATAAAAAGCCTCCGGGTAAAGACTTTGGCTTTCACTCTTAATGATGGAGGATGCCACTGGAGGTTTTTGAGCTGAGAAGTGACACGATCTGAATTGTGTCTTAGCACCCGAAGCAGAGAGAGCAGTTAAGAGGCTCTATTGAACCAGAGAAAGAAGAACAGAAATTCTCCTGGAGAAGGGAAAGACTGTTCCCAATGTTTAGAGACAGGTCAGGTCTCCCCAAAGAAGAAAACATAATGCACGATAATTGTTCAGATAACTGAGCATTTGGGGATTAAATGTGTGATGTTATTTTTAGAAGACAGCATTTAGAAAAACAATGCCCTGCTCTTGGTTTTTTATTGTATCTTTCAGAGCACACCATGGGGAAAGATAAGAAAGCATCGCCTTCCAAGTACAGCACTGAATTAGAAGACCTTGTTTCCACTTTTGGTCTTATTTTGACCTTGTAATATCCTAGGGCTGATGACATAACCTTTCTGAGCTTGAGTTTCCTCAGCGGAGACATCATTGTTAATTACTTTACGGAATTACTATGTCAGTTAGTAACACGTTAATGATCTGATGGTCATAAAGTAACTCTGAGTGTCTTTGAAATCCACATGACATAGGACTGTGGTGGGGACCCATTAGTGTCGTTATTATAAGAAACACATGGCATTTTAGCATGAAAAATGTTCACGGACAGGAAAAACCACGGGCGGTCGGGAGGAGACTGGTGTGAATTTGGAAAGAGATGGGTAGTAAGAGGGATGACGTTTAATTTCAGGACGTTTCGATGTATGCGACCAGGGATGTTGTAATGCTACTTATAAAGGGACGAACATTTTAGGAGAATGAAGGAAAAAGAGAGAGTGTGTGTACTCTAGTACATCACCTCCTGGTGCCAGAACATGGTTCTCAGTACATGTGACACCTTCTCCCTTATTAGTACTCTGTTCTTATATCTGATTAAGATAACTTGTATTTTTTAAATTTTTAATTAAATTTTAATTTTATATTGGAGTGTAGTTGATTTACAATGTTGTGTTAGTTTCAAGTATACAGCAAAGTGATTCATTTATGCATATACCCATATCCATTCTTTTTCAGATTCTTTTCTCATATAAGTTATTACAGAATATTGAGTAGAGTTCCCTGTGCTGTACAGTAGGTCCTAGTTTGATCACCTATTTTATATATAGCAGTGTGTATATGTTAATTCCAGACTCCTAATTTATCCCTCCCACCCCACTTTCCCCTTTGGTAACTGTAAGTTTGTTTTCGAAGTCTGTGAGTCTGTTTCTGTTTTGTAAATAAGTTCATTTTTATCATTTTTTTAGATTCCACATATAAGTGACATCATATGATATTTGTCTTTCTCTGTATGACTTACTCAGTATGACAATCTCTAGGTCCATCCATGTTGCTGCAAATGGCATTATTTTATTTTTTTTATGGCTGAGTAATATTCCGTTGTATATATGTACCACATCTTCTTTATCCATTCATCTGTCGATGAAAACATTTAAGTTGCTTCCATGTCCTGACTATTGTAAATAGTGCTGCAATGAACATTGGGGTGCTCGTATCTTTTCAAATTATGGTCTTCTACAGGTATGTACGCCCAGGAGTGGGTTTGCTGGATCATATGGTAGTTCGATTTTTAGTTTTTTAAGGAACCTCTATATTGTTCAGATAACTTGTATTTTTGAGCAGCATGTTCAAAACACTGGCAAGTTTGATCTCTAACACGTATGCCATGGATAATTGTAGGCATATTGAAATGTGGGATATTCATTTTCCTTATTACACATTAATTTCTCAAACAAAACTGTGAAATCTCATATAATTGGCCACAACTTTGGATGAATAATGAGGTGGACCATGGTGTATCTTTCTTCCTTCCTTCCTTCCTTTCTTTCTTTCTTTCCTTTCCTTTTTTTTTTTTAAGTAATTCAGAAAGTTCTGTTTTGCTATCTTTTAAAGCAAGATTATCTGTCCAAAGAGTCTAGAAAATTACCTCTACTGTTCCCAGCTGATTTTGTCTGGACTGTTTCTGTGAGATGGTGGCTTTTTCTTAAAGACACAGGATAACTGTTGTGACCTTGGCTCTGAGGAGGACTTCTATGAATTGGGGTCAAGATGTCTGTTGCTCTGACAGGGCCCCTTATAACTGCTTTGTTTATTCTTTCAACAGATATTTTTCAATCATATACTATGTTGGGTGCTGCAGGGCATAAAAAAGATGACTAAGACATGGTCCTTATCGCCAATGAACTTATAATCTAACAGGGAAATAACTCTCAGATCAGGCAGTTGATGATATATCTCATGAGCGTTCATGAGCGGTTGGGCGTGGAGACAGTTCCTGCGGCTCGGAGTATCAGGGCTGCTTTGTGGAAGAGCTGATGTCTGAGCAGCTGGCCGGCAGTGCATTCAAGTTGAAGGAATAAAGAAGCCAAGTGATGGTTGGGTGACACTTCTCAGAGGGGTTGCACCTGCCAGGTGGGACTTCCTGGGCACAGAGAAGACAAGAGGAGGACATTACAGGCCAAGAGCCAGGCCTGAAACCTGATGCGTGTGTTATAGAGGGGTGGCCATCAGTTATCCTGGAGTGAGGGAGTTCCAGGAGAAAAACCTGGCCAAGTAGATTTGGGCGGGATTCTGTGGGATCTTAGTTCCCAGACCAGGGATCGAACCCCCGCCCCCTGCATTGGAACTGCGGAGTCTTAACCACTGGACTGCCAGGGAAGTCCCTGGATTTTGTCTTTGAAAGTCAGGCGGAGGAGTTTGCAGACAGTGGAGGGTACTAACGATTTCTGAGTTGAGCCGTGACATTTGCAAAGGGCATTTTGGGGACGCAAAGCCAGCAGTAATGTATGGGATAAACTCGAGGGTGAAGGAAAGATGAAACGTGGAGGCTCTTGTAGGAGTATTAGAGGTGAGGAGAGAGGATCAGTGGGGAGTGAACATACCAGGAGAGACGGGCAGGGATGAGATGTCAAAGAAGAAAATGAACACGACTTGGGTCTTTGAACAGTGAAAAGCCATCCAGATATCAGGGATTATTGAAGGGAAGGAAGGAATAACAATTTCTCCAAGGGGTTGAATCAGTGTGAAGCTGGAATAGGGAACGTCCCAGAATAGGGAAGTTGAGAGCTGTCGTCTCAACCTGGAGAGTTATCATCAACTCAAATTACCTGGGTCGTGGAGACCAGCCTGCTCGAGGTTGGGTCCCTTGAGCCCTCTAGGTGTGTGATTAATGGGACTGTGGTGTTTCTCAACGCCTCATCCGCTCAGAGCCATCTAATCTTTACGAACGTGATCAGATGTCTGGCTCCTGCTGTATGGATGTATTTCCACGGGTTGTCTGTGTCAGCTTGGAAGCGAATGTTTGTACAGCTTTGGTGGAGAATAAAGGTCATGTATATACGTGCTCATTTCTAAATGGGCTGTAATTATATTCACAACCCAGGACTCCATGACTCACCTCTGCCCTTATTAACTCCACCCAATGAACTGCCTCTTTCATTCAAATATGAAGTCACTCCATCCACTTTTTAAATCTTGGCAGAGATTTAACGATAACTCTTTTTTTCGAAGGGAATCTAGAGGTTTGAATGCCACACTCTCATGAGAGTCCCCAGAGGGAGAAACGTCCGCTCCCCAAACATGAGCTGGTTCTGTATTTCTCTCTGAGACCCAGTGATTTCCACATCATCCTCGGAGGTGAGGAGAGGGCAAAAGGACCTTACATAGTGAGTAGGTTTGACACACTGAACTTCAACCGAAGATCAAAAAGCATAGTGGAGGGCTTCCCTGGTGGCACATTGGTTAAGAATCTGCCTGCCAATGCAGGAGATACGGGTTCGAGTCCTGGTCCAGGAAGATCCCACATGCCACGGAGCAACCAAGCCCATGCACCACAAGCACTGAGCCTGCGCTCTAGAGCCTGCGAGCCGCAACTACTGAAGCCCATGTGCCACAACTACTGAAGCCCACACACCTAGAGCCCATGCTCCACAAGAGAAGCCACCGCAGTGAGAAGCCCATGCACTGCAACAAAGAGTAGCCCCCGCTCGCTGCAGCTAGAGAAAGTCCACGCACAGCAACGAAGACCCAACGCAGCCAAACATGAATAAATAAATTTATAGAAAAAAAGGATAGTGGAGATTTTGGTTTCTTAATCTAAGTAGATTTAAACTCCTGGCGAGAGGGGTGAGGTAAAACAAATACGAACGTAACATCCTGCTTTTAGCTCTGAGAGAGGTGGTTCACAGGAAAAGGCTATAAATCAGAAGGGGCTGGTAGCTTATCCGTGGTCAGTAAAAGCGACATTTTCCACAGAGGAGTGAGCTGAAGTGGGGGAGGCAGGAAAACATCGGAATCCCTCCAAATTCCTTGTAAACACTCGTCTCTGTGTGTACCTGTAGGGTATTTACTATGGTTAGAAGATTGTTGTCCGCACAAAGCAGACACAGTTTCAGCTCTTTCCATATAAGGAATCTATCTATTTACGTCTCATAGTTGCTAAGGTTATTACAAGGGTTTGCAGATGAGTGTTTAGAATGGATGTGCAATGCTGTCTTCACAGATACAATCTTTGAAACTAGTATCTTTGGTAATGACACTGAGAGTATTTTTTTTTTCTCTGAATAATAATGATTTTCAAAAGATTTTAACCATGAAATACCACAAACAGAAAGTAAGGATTCCCATTTGCTTTAAGATTCACATCCGATACATATTCACAGGGTGCTCACACCGGGCTTTCACATATCTTACCTTATTGAGGGACCACAGCAGCCTTGTGAGATGTTTTTATTGCCCCCACTTTTTTTTTTTTTTTTTTTGGCTTCGCTGTGCAGTTTCAGGGATCTTAGTTTCCTCAAGGGATCAAACCCGGGCCCCCAGCAGTGGAAGCGTGGAGTCCTAACCACTGGACCACCAGGGAATTCCCTATCACCCCCCCATTTTAGAGATAAGGAAACTGAGGCTCAGGGAGGTCGCATAACTTCCCTGATCTCCTACTAGTAAATGGCAGAATAGGGACAGAAACCCAGGTCTCCAGGCTGTAAATGCTCTGCTCTTCCAATACTGCAGCTGTTCGATGAGAAAAGAACAGACTCATCTCTAGGCTGATGGAAAAAAATTTACCTCTACCCTGAAGTGAAGGGAATTTAAAATCCTCTTGACCCATAGACTTCAGAGCTGAGGACCCTTTGGTTTCAGGATCCCTTCTCATCCACTCTTCCCCTTTGGGGGGTTAAGATCCAAAGAGGTTATCGCTTGGAAATCCAGTAAGCAAATCTTATGAGATTTTCGGGCCAAATTGTAAAACCCATAATGTTTACATGGTCTAGATAAATTTTTATTGTTTATTTGTATTTCAGTTTCCTAAGTACTGGTAGTAAAACTGCCCTTATATAAACATGAAAAAAAATTCCCAACACTCAATATTATTTTTATCTACCTTCACGGTCTCCAAGCCTTTCCGGCAGTTAAATAATATGCCATCTTCGCTACTACTGTCCTTTCTCACGTGTCCCTGAAATCGGACAAAAGTCTAAGGTTACCCTGGAGTTAATGATTAAAATCTTCTCCGCGTAGACGTTATTCATCATTTCTTGGAAAATGCCTCCCATTAGTTTCCAGTTCTGAAACAGCCTAGTGTACATTCTTCAATATCCTGTGATAGTGTAGATTCTTAAACAGCGTGGTAGAGATTCTGATCTCTCGAGAATCCCCCCTGTGGTGATTAACAATGTTGTGTTAGTTTCAGGTGTACAGCAAAGTGATTCAGTTATACATATACATGTATCTATTCTTTTTCTGTAAATGAAAAATAAATAAATTTATTTATTTATTTTTGGCTGCTTTGGGTCTTTGCTACGCGCGGGCTTTCTCTAGTTGCTGTGAGCGGGGACTACTCTTCGTTGCGGTGCGCGGGCTTCTCATGGCGTGTGGCTTCTCTTGCTGCGGAGCACAGGCTCTAGGCGCGCCGGCTTCAGTAGCTGTGGCTCGCGGGCTCTAGAGCGCAGGCTCAGTAGTTGTGGTGCACGGGCTTAGCTGCTCCGCGGCATGTGGGATCTTCCCGGACCAGGGCTCAAACCCGTGTCTCCTGCATTGGCAGGCGGATTCTTAACCACTACACCATCAGAGAGATCCCCATGTATCTATTCTTAATGGTTTTTTACCTAATAAACCACCTTGTTGGTCTCTACTTTTGAACACTTCCCCCTCTTAATTGGTAGCCACATGGTCAAGGCCAATTCCTCCTTTACCACGTTTACATCTTCAACAAGCATCAGCTCAAGGGAACTACCTTCTGAAGAAAGATTCAGAAACACACAGATTTCTACCAAAAGAAATTTCTATTATTTTTTATCTCATGCCTGTTTTAATACATTTTTCTTTTTTTTTCTTTTTTTAAATTTTTTAATACATTTTTCTACACATAATTCTTTTTATCATCCAGTCTCTTGTGATTCATTCAGAAGAAACCTAGAGCCAAATCAAGTTTTTAAACACATATTTCTAAGCAGTGTTTTGCAAAAGCTGACCTATTTTAAGATCACCCAAAGGTTATTTCAGGTCGGTGAATAAGAATATGTTAGTGAACAGCAGAGGCTGCCTTTGTTGATTTTTAAAAGAGAACTCAGATTTCGGGAGATTTTAAGTTTTTCTTCAGTGATTCATAATCAGTTTTGCAATTTGAAAGCAGTTTATGAGTCATCTAGTTTATGAATCTGTCGTCACATCCTTGCAAAAGGGCTCCCTTTTCTTATGGCTTTTTAAAGTTTAATTCAGTTATCTGAAAGCTGTCATCTTAACCTCATTTGTCCTACTTCTTGAAGAAATTTCACCTTTAGTAGTGGGTAAGAAGGCGTAGGGACTAGTGAGGTAAATTATCTGAAACATCCCTGTTCTGGGCTTATAAGTCACAGTTGAATGGATAGTTGTTTTGAAAAAACCCTGTAAAAATAACACTCCTAGTTTTTCCCCCAAGTTCTAAATATGAATTCTCTGTTTTCAGTTATCTTGTTTCTGCCTCTGCATGCAATAAACTGTAGCCACCTGTAGGACAGCTGGGCCATATGACCTTTTGCTAGGATGAAAAAGCAGATTTAACCGAAATTCTTCAAAAAAAACAAAACACCCTCAGCTAGTGAAGGAATAAGCTCGATAGACTCATGTTGACAAGCAAAGCCCTGGAGAAAAGAAAATAGGCCTGCTTTCAGGTCCAGACAGATCATTTACAGTATCTTTGGATTCCGTTTTTGATCAGGAAATCAGATCAACACCCTTGCAGGGAAAGGTTCACTTGGTCACAGGTGGGGCACTTTAGTTAAAGTGTCTATTTCTTAGTCCATATTAGGCAACAGGAACTGGATGAGAGGCGTTTATTTTTCATTCTGTGTCATTCAACCACAAATGACTCAGTTCTGATATTATGTACGAAGCTCCACTGAGCTCCTAGGAGAGGCAGCTGGATGTCACTTGAAATGCTTATCTTATACTCTCAGTAGGGAAGGTAGTGAGTGACCAGTAAAGGGGGTACTTTTTCCTTAAGATATTAAGTTAATAGCTGACTCACATCCCAGGGACTTGGTTGACTCCTCAAATGCTTCATTTCTAAACTAATATGGGCTTAATCTAAATAATTTTACTGTCACCCCGGCAGAGCTTATGGAAGTTTAAGGGGGATTTTTTAAAAGTCACATTTGAAACCACATGGGATTGGAAAAACAAATGATTTAGTAGCAGCAAAAAATGCAAAAATAGTATGAAACGTTAATCTAGCATTTGGAATGTCACCAGATCTCATTATTATTACTTTTTAAAAATAGACTATTGGTTACAGCAGTTTTGGGTGCACAGCAAAACTGAGCAGAAAGTATAGGAAGGCCATGTGCCCCCTGACCCTTCACATGCACAGCCTCCTCCACCATCAGCATCCCTCACCGGAGTGGTACCTTTGTTACAATCGATGCACACACACCACACTGATGCATCATAATCACCCAAAGTCCATAGTTTATATTAGAGTTCACTCTTGGCATTGGATAAATGTATATAAAGATATGTATCTACCATTACAGTAGCACATAGAGAGGTTTTACTGCCCTCAAAACCTCTGTGCTCTGCCCATTGAGAGCATTTTTTTTTTAGTTTTAAATTTGATGATCTAAATATGAGTTAAAATCCAAAAATTTTAAAAAGCACAAGAATCCAAGTGTTTAATTTAAATGTAATGGTTGTTAAAAATCATTAATATTTGTACTTAAAGCATATAATATTAAATGTTAAATGTTAACATTCATATTAAGATTTCATTAATTCAGAACAGGTGTCTGAAATTTACCTCTGTAGTAGCCATGAAAAAAATCTGTCTGCTAAGTATGTTAAATAGTTTAAATGCCTGAGAAGCTTTCAGCCGAGGGACAGCACCAACTATTACCAATCCCCTGCCACTGGAACTTAGCTTAAATTAAGTAAACCAACAATAATAACAAAGGACAGAAAAATTTCTGAAAAATCTCTAAGTATTAGGGAAACAAAATTTCTAGTATTTCTTAATTACACACATTTCTAAATAACCCAGGAGTCAAAGAAGAAATCATAGTGGGAATTAGAAAATATTTTGAACCAAATGAAAATGAAAACACAGTATATCAAAATTTGTGTCATGGGGACTTCCCTGATGGTCCAGTGGTTAAGAATCTGCCTTCCAATGCAGGGGATGCAGGTTCAATCCCTGGCTGGGGAACTAGGATCCCACATGTCGCGGGGCAACTAAGTCTGCGTGCTCTAGAGCACATGTGCCACAACTGGAGAGCCCTCATGCCACAACTACTGAGCCTGCATGCTGCAGCAAAATCCAGCGTGCAGCAATGCAACCAAATAAATACATAAATATATAAATAAATAAATATATTTTTTAAAAAATTTGTGTCATGCAGCCAAAGCAGTGCTTAGAGGGAAGCTTATAGCATTAAATACATATATTAGAAAAGAAGTGTCTAAAATTCATGATCTAAGCTTCCACCTTAAGAGACTAGAAAAAGACAAGCAAATTGAACCAAACATAAGCATAAGTAAAGAGAAGAGTGGAGGCTAAATGAAATAGAAAATGGTAAACAACAGAGAAAAATCAATGGAGCCAATAGCTGGTTCTTTGAAAAGGTTAATTAAGTTGATAAACCCCTAGCCAGAATGATCAAGATTAAAAAAAGGGGGGAAAGCACAAATTACCAATATCAGGAATGACATTACCATGGATCCTACAGATAATAAAAGGATTATAAGAGAATATTTTGAACAATTTAAGGCCAAGAAATTTGATAACTTATGAAACAGATATTCTTTGAAAGATACAGGTTACTGAAACTGACTCAGGAAGAAACAGAAAAATCTTATATTGATTAAATAAATTAAATTTGTAATTTTAAAACTTCTGACAAAGAAGACACTGGGCCCAGAAGACTTCATTAAAGAATTCTATCAGGGCTTCCCTGGTGGCGCAGTGGTTAAGAATCTGCCTGCCAATGCAGGGGACATGGGTTCGATCCTTGGTCCAGGAAGATCCCACATGCTGCGAGGCAACTAAGCCCGTGCACCACAACTACTGAGCCTGTGCTCTAGACCCCATGGGTCACAACTACTGAAGCCCATGGACTTAGAGACCGGGCTCTGCAACAAGAGAAGCCACTGCAGTGAGAAGCCTGTGCACCACAATGAAAACCCAATGCAGCCAAAAATAAATAATAATTAAAAAAGAAACAGATGAGTTAATTGGGTAGGAAACACTTGAAAAAAAAAAGAATTCTATCAAATATTTGACAGAAATAATTCCCCTCCTACACAAACTTTTGGAAAATAGAAGGAGAAGTAACACTTTCCAACTCATTTTATCAGGCTAGGATTACCCTGATACTTAAACCAGAAAAAATTATTATAAATAAAGAAAACCATAAACAAATATTCCTTATTAACATAGAGGCAAAATCCTTAACAATACATTAACAAATCTCTCTTTCAATATATATAAATATATACTGAGAGGAAGAGAGACAGAGAGGATAATATACAGGGAGGATATATACCAAATGGGCTTTGTACCAGAAATTTAAGATTGGTTTAATTTTCAAAATCAACAAATATGACTCATAGAATAAAGGAGTAAAACTATGTGATATCTATGTTGGTGGTCCCCAAACCACCTTCAGATTCAATGATTCTTGAGGACTTGTGGTTCGGCATATAGTCATACTCATGGTTAAGATTTATTGCAGTGAAAAGATATAAACCAAAGTCAGCAATGAGGTGAAATCTGGAAGAGACCAGGTGTAAGCTTCCAAAAGTCCTCTCTCTGTGCTTAATTCCTGTAGCAACGTGTAGTCACAGCATGCTGTTCACTGGAGAAGCTCAGGAGAGACTCTACCCAGTGTTTTTCTTGGGGGACTAGTCACATAGGCAGTCTACTTGGCACATACCAAAATTCCAGACTTCCAGAACAAAAGCAGGTGTACAGAATAAACCACATTGCTTGTACAAAGAGTTTAGGCACAGTGAACCACTCACCAGTTCGGGGAACAGTGGGAAACCTCCCAAAACCTATGTCTCAGGTTGCAGCCAAAGGCTAGCCTTGCAAACAGGCCTTTCAAAGGACAGCAGTCTCAGCCTGCCATGTTAACCCTTTTGTTACATGTATCTCCACAAATGGAGCCCACACACACACCCCAAAGAAAATTTTGGACAAAATTTAGTACCTATTCATAACTGGTGGCAAACTGAGAATATAAAAGAGCTACCTCAATGTAATAAAGGACATCCACAGAAAACTAGTGCTAACAATATCTTTCATGATGAGACACAGAATGCTTTCTCCCTGAGACTGGGAAAAAGGTGGGGATGTCCACTCTCACCTTTCCTATTCAACACCGTACTGTGCAATAAAGCAAGAAAAAGAAATTAAAAGTATACACATTGCAAAGATGCAAAACTTTTTATTCATGGACAACATAATCTTGTACATAGAAAATCCCAAGAAATCTACAAAAAAAAGTGTCATTAGATATAATTGAGGTTAGTAAGGTTATAGGATTCAAGGTCCATATACAAAAATTAATTGGATTTCTATATACAATACTTACAATGTACAATTGAAAATTCAAATGAAAAATGCCATTTACAATAGCTTCTAAAATCATGAAGTACTCAGCGATAATCTTAATATGTATGAGACCAGCACACAGAAAATTCCAAAATATTACTATAAGAAATTTTTAAAGATATAAATATATAGGTAGACCATGTGCATGGATGGGAAGACTCAATTTTAAAAAATGTCAATTATCTCCAAATTGATTTATAGATTCACTGCAATCCTAAAAAATTCCAGCAGGTTTTCGTAGAAATCGGCAAACTGATCCTAAAATTTATATGGAAATGCAAAGAACCTAGAAAAGCCAAAAAGATTTTGAAAGTAAGGAGCAAAGATGGGAGACTCACATTATTTGATTTCAGGATGTAATACTCAGCTACAATAATCAGTGTGGTATCGCTATAAAGATTGACACATAGATTAATGGAACAGTATAGAGTACTAAAAATAGACTCACACATATTTAGCCAATTGACTTTTGACAAAGGATAATTCAGTTGGGAGAAAAGAGGCTCTTTTCAACAAGTTGTGCAGGAAACACTGGGTATCCACATGGAAAATAGGAACCTTGATGTTCACCTTATGTCCTACACAAAATTAAAGGATATGATCAAAATGGATCATGGCCCTTGATATAAAACTTGTAGATGAACATATAGGAGAAAAATCTTTGAAACCTTGGGATAGGCAAAAATTTCTTAACTGGGACACAAAAACATGAACTATAAAAAAACTAAAAAATGGGCTCTATTGGGACTTCCCTGGTGGCGCAGTGGTTAAGAATCCGCCTGCCAGTGCCGGGGACACAGGTTTGAGCTCTGGTCCAGGAAGATCCCACATGCCACGGAGCAACTAAGCCCGTGCGCCACAACTATTGAGTCCAAGCGCCACAACTACTGAAGCCCACATGCCTAGAGCCCATGCTCTGCAACAAGAGAAGCCACCGCAATGGGAAGCCCCAGCACTGCAACAAAGAGTAGCCCCCATTTGCTGCAACTAGAGAAAGCCCATGTGCAGCAGCGAAGACCCAACACAGCCAAAAATAAAATAAATAAATAAATTTATTTATATAAATAATAAATAAATTTATATTAAAAAATCACTAAATTTATTTATTAATCACTGGAGACAGTATTTACAATACAATAAGCATGTGAACACACGCTCAACATCATTAGGCATCAGGGAAACACAAAGTAAAACCACACACATCCACTGGAATGGCTAAAATTTAAGAGCATGATAATACCAGTGTGGACGAGACTGTGGAGCAATTGGAGCTCTCATATACTGCTGGTCCAACCACTTTGGAAAACAGCTTGTCAGCTTCTTATAAAGTTATATGTATGATTCAATTCCACTCTCAGTTACTTATCCAAGATAAATGAAAACATAGGTCTACACAAAAACTTGTACACAAATGATCGTAGCATCTTTATTCATAATAATTGCCAAAGAACTAGAAATAACCAAAATGTCCATCCACGGGTGAATGGATAAATAAATTGTGACATCTCCAAGCAATGAAATATTATTTTGCAATACAAAAGAAGAAATTAATGATTCACATGGACGAATTTCTAAAAACACGCTGGGTGAAGGGAGCCAGATGCAAGAGTATCTACTGTATGATTCTATTCATATGACATTCTAGGAAGGACAAACTGAGTCTAGAAAGCAGGTCTCTGGTTGCCTTGGGTCAAGCGTGTTTGGTCCAGATTTACTGGGAAGGGACACAAGAGAAGCTTTTAGGGTGATGGAAATGATCTGTATCTTAATTGTGATGGTGGTTACATGGCTGTATTATACATTTGTCAATACTCATCAAATTGTACATTTAAAGTGTATCTTTTTTTTTTTTTTTTGGCTGTGTTTTGTCTTCGTTTCTGCACGCGGGCTTTCTCTAGTTGCGGTGAGCGGCGGCTACTCTTCATTGCGGTGCGCAGGCTTCTCATTGTCATGGCTTCTCTTGTTGCGGAGCACGGGCTCTAGGCGCACAGGCTTCAGTAGCTGTGGCACGTGGGCTCAGTAGTTGTGGCTTGTGGGCTCTAGAGCTCAGGCTCAGTAGTTGTGGCACACGGGCTTAGTTGCTCCGCAGCATGTGGGATCTTCCCGGGCCAGGGCTCGAACCCGTGTCCCTTGCATTAGCAGGTAGATTCTTAACCACTATGCCACCAGGGAAGCCGTAAAGTGTATCTATTTTATTTTATGTAAATTCTTCTTCAGTAAAGTTGCATTTAAATCTCCAGGACTCTCTATTCATTTTGCAAAACTGAAGCGCTTTGCCCTTAAACAACAGCTCCTCATTTCCCCTCCCCGACTCCTGGCAACCACCATTCTACTTTCTGTCTCTATAAGGCACCTCCTATTTATTAGCGGAATCCTACAGTATTAGAGTGACTTCTTAAAAGCACATGGAACCTCCTCTTTGCCACATGGCTATTTGCCTGCAGACGTTCTGGTTTCTGCATTGACCATACTGTTTGTGGTCCCAGCTGCCACTCCTGTCATTTCTTGGTACCACCAACACAACTCTTATTCTACCATTGCCTTCTTGCAGTGGGGACATTTCCTCTTCGCCCAGAGTTTAAAACTGGCTGCAAAATTGAGAAACCCACGGGCTGGGAAGAAAAAACATCTTAGGTAAAGAAAATTCCTTTTAACAGAATGGTGTGTGTGTGTAGGGAAGGAAGTCCCTTCACTTAGGGAGGAGAAAGTCAGTAGGAATGAGACTAGGATATTGCCTGAGGCCCTCAAGGACACAGTGACCCCTACTTCCTGTGTCCGGTTGATCTGCCTTTTCTGACACACCTGGATATGCCTGAATTCACAGCTTGACGTGCAGCTAAGACACATGTGCCACAGGTAGATTTCATAGCAGCAAGTAATTATGGTTTGTATCGTCCGTATTGAGGTACAAAGACAACCGCCTCGTTAATTTTTTGAAGTCAGTAGTTATCAAGGAAGAATCTGTTGTTACTTCAATGTTTATCGAGGACCCTAATGTGCTAAGCATGTATTATGATTACCAAATGAGCACCATGGGGAAATGATGTAGCCATGGTAACCTGAAAGTTCACAGTGATGGGAACCAGCTGCAAGGGCAGTCTGAGGGATTTGGGCAAATAGTAGGTGCGCACCATGAGGGTAAGTATATGGTACATATATTTAAAGAAATATAATTTAAACCATTTTTAGGAGGAAGAAGCAGCTCAAGGTGTTATTATAACACGGGAAGAAGATCTACAAATCATAGTTACCAAGTCAAACAGAATGCTGTGGGTCACCTGGAGGGATGCTGGAGATATGACAAATTATATTTGCATTATTCATTATTCATATTACATGAATACATGGTGAATGAATGAACAAATTTAGCCAATTACTTGTCTTTCTGGACCTCAGGACAAACACAAGAAATGGCCTTTCTATTTAAAATCGATACCTTTTCTTTTTCTCTGAACCAAGACTCTCAGACCATTTAGTCTATCTTCTTAATTTCATTTGTAGGCCATAATTAACTACTAAATGAATTATCTAGTCCAGTGGTAATAAACTGTTTTGCATGAGGTCAAGTCAGGGAAAAGGAAAATTGAGTGGGGGTGTGTGTGAGATTTTTTTCCCCCATTTAAAATCAAAACAGATTTGAGACCCATGGACTATATCAAGAATTTAGATTATCTTCTTGATTCAGTCATCAGGTATCCTTACGAAAAATGGAACTGTGGTGTAAAGACCTGGGCAAAGTTGGTATGTAGTAAAACGAAAGATTTTTTCTAATCTTTTATGCAGAAATTAGATCTTGGGCTGTGTGACAGCAAGAATTCGTCTATAGGCTCTACATCGCTGATATGGCCCTTTGTAGCTTAGGGTATTGACTCTGACTGTAACCGGTGAGACATACAGATTGTGTTCACCTCATACCTTCCACTCAAACAGCTGTGTAGCTTAAAATAAGACATTTAGTGACTGGTACAAGATATAATAATACTTTAGCCATATTGTGTATATATAGCTAACCATATGTATATAACCATAATATACACATGAAAATTACAGACATGCTGTACTAGAAGAATCATTTATTATTCATTCCAAGTACTGTGCATGCCATGTGCCAAACACGCACCCCAATAAAACTGATCAAGACAGGAAGAGAGAAGGTGCAAATAAACAATACTAAGACTGAATTGGGGCACATAAATACAGGTGGAGCAGAGCTTAAAATGGTAAGAGAATATTACAAACATCTTTAGGACCACAAATTGATAAATTCCTAGAAAAGTATAACTTACCAACAGTGACTCAGGAAGAAAAAGTAAACCTGACTGGTTCTAAACCCATTAAAGAAATTGAAACACAAGGCAAAATCTTCCTTTGAGGAAACGTCAAGCCCAGATGATTCTTTTTTTTTTTTTTTTTTTTTTTGCGGTACGCGGACTGTGGCCTCTCCCGTTGCGGAGCACAGGCTCCGGACGCGCAGGCTCAGCGGCCATGGCTCATGGGCCCAGCCGCTCTGCGGCATGTGGGATCTTCCCGGACCGGGGCACGAACCCGCGTCCCCTGCATCGGCAGGCGGACTCTCAACCACTGCGCCACCAGGGAAGCCCCCAAGTCCAGATGCTTCTGCATATAACTTTTACCAGGCATTCATGGAAGAAATAATTCCAACTTTGCACAAACTCTTCCAACTAATAGAGATGAAGGGAGCATGCCTTAACTAATTTATTGAAACTCGAATCAATTTGTATAGCTACGTTACGAAAACCAGACAAAAATGGTACAAGAGAGGAGAATTCGTAACCCATTTCACTCACAAATATAGCTGTAAAAAGCAAAATATTAGCAAACGGAATCAAGGAATATATGAGAAAGATAAAGTTTATCCTGGAAAAAGCTGTTGTAACTTACCCCATCAGTTGATTAAAGGGAAAAAATGATGTGATTGCCCCCAATCAATGTAGAAAAGCAAATTATAAAATTTAATATTCATCCATGATTTAAAAAAATCTTTGAGTAGACGAGAATATCCATAACTTAATGAAGACATTTATTAAAAAACAAGCAAACAAACAAACAAAACTACAGCAAAACTTGGGACTTCCCTGGCAGTCCAGTGGTTGACTCTGCACTTCCACTGCAGTGGGTACAGGTTCTATCCCTGGTCCGGGAACTAAGATTCCTCATGCCCTGCACCTCAGCTCCGCACCCCCCAAAACTCACAAAACAAAACAAACTATGGCAAAACTCAAACTTAGTGGTGAAACATTAAAAGCGTTCTCTTTAAAATTAGGAACAATTCAAAGACACCAAGTCCTACCTCTTCTGATCCACGTGGTGATGGAGATGCTAATCAGGGCAGTAAGACAATAAAGAAAAGAACTTTAAAGATTTGGAAAGGAAGAAGTAAAGCAGAAGCCATTCTGGATAAACAACAAGATCCTATGGTGTAGCACAGGGAAGTATATTCAATACCCTGTGATAAATCATAATGGAAAAGAATATGAAAAAGAATATATATATTATAACCGAGTCACTTTGCTGCACAGCAGAAATTAAACACAGCATTGTAAGTCAACTAACTTTAATAACATTTTTTTAAAAAGAAACCATTCAAGATGCATTTGACTGTCTTCTTAGAAAATCCTAAGGAATATACAGATACGTTAGTAAAGGGTTTTAGAAAAGTGGTGACGTAAACAAAATCCAAAGGTCATTTCTACAACGTTGCTGCACCCACGATAGTTAAAAACAGGTAATAAAAACAATTCTATTTGCAGTAGTACTTAGGAATAAGTATCATAAAAATGAGCAAGGCTTTTGTAGAGAACGTTATAAAATTTGCCCAACAGATACTAAAGACTTAAACAAATGGAGAGTTATAGCGTGCTTTCAAAGACATAACCTCCCTCTTTTTCTCTGCCAACTTTACTGAGATGTAACTGACATCTAGCATTGAGTAACTACAACATGTTGATTTGATACATGCTTATATTACAATGTGGTTACCACTAAAGGAGTAGCTAACACCTTCATCATGTCACATAATTACCATTTCTCTTTTGTGGTGAGGACATACAAGATCTAGTCTCTTAGCAAATTTCAAGTATGTAGTCAGTATTGTTATCTGTAATCACAGTGCTCTACATTAGATCCCCAGATCTTATTCATTTTTAAAATAATTAATGAATTACATTTCTGGCTGTGTTGGGTCTTCGATGCTGCGTGCAGGCTTTCTCTAGTTGAGGCGATCGGGGGCTACTCTTTGTTGCAGTGCGCTGGCTTCTCACTGCAATGGCTTCTCATGTTGCGGAGCACGGGCTCTAAGCGCGCGGGTTTCAGTAGCTGTGGCTCGCACGCTCTAGAGCGCAGGCTCAGTAGTTGTGGCGCACAGGCTTAGTTGTTCCGCAGCATGTGGGATCTTCCCGGACCAGGGATCGAACCAGTGTCCCCTGCATTGGCAGGCAGATTCTTATCCACTGTGCCACAGTGGATAAGCCCCCTTATTCATTTTCTAAGTGAAAGTTTGTACTGTTTGACCAACATCTTCCCATTTTCCCCACCCACCCCCCAGCCCCTGGTAACCACCATTCAACTTTCTGTTTTCATGATTTTGGCTTTTTAGATTCCACATATAAGTGACATCATATAGTATTTGTCTTTCTCCGTCTGACTTATTTCCATAACCTCTTAAACATATCAATTCTCCCCTGACTTATAGATTTAATGTTCTTCCAGTGAAAATTTCAAAACGGTGTTTTGTTTGGTTTGGTGGAATTTGGCAAACTGAACCTTTTGCTGGTTGTAAAATAGTACCTACAATAAGACTTCATTTTGTAAAAGGAAAATATGCACATTCACTGCACGCATAAACGCTCTGGAAAAAATTTCAGGTGGAGGGAGTATTCATTTTCTATCGCTATATAACAAATTAGCACAGATCTAGCGGTCCAAAACAACACACTTACTGGCTCCTGGTTCTGTAGTTCAGAAGCCTGTCATGGTGTGGTTGAGTTTCCTGCTCAGGGTAACACGAGGCTGAAATCAAGATATGGACTGGGTTTAGTTCTTGTTTGGAGGCTCCACAGGAACATCTGCTTCTAAGCTCTTTCTTGTTGGCAAAATTCAGCTCCTTGGGGAGGTAGGACTGAGGCGCTGTTTCCTTGCTGACTATCAGCTGAGGGCTGTTCTTAGTACCTACAAGCTGCCCACATTCCTTGTCATGGGACCCACTCCTTCGAGCCAGCAATGGTGCAGTGAACCCTCCTTGTGCTTCAAATCTCTGACTTCCTTTTCTGTGACCAGACAGAGAAAACACTGCTTTTAAAGAGCTCATGTGATTAGGTCAGGCCCACCTGAATATTTTCCCTATTTTGAGGTTTGGTACCTTAATTACATCTGCAAATCCTCTTCCTGGCAGTACCTAGCGTTTGATTGAATAAGTAGAAGAAGGTGTGTGTATGTACCAGGAGCCTGGAATTTTGGTGGGCGGGTTGCATCTTAGAATTCTGCCAACCACAGTGAGATTACAAATTTGTGTGTATGTGTACTTTTATATATTTTACAATTGTCTAATGTTTACTTTTTTTGGATTTAAAATTTCTTTATTACACATAATATTTGTTTTTATGTTCTTGGTATACAGCCTTACCAAATAAATTGTTTTTAAACCATAAATTGTTGAACATTATCAAATGCTTTCTCTATTTCTATTAAAATAATAGTATTATTTTCTCCATTAAACCATCAATATAGGGTTTCCCTGGTGGCGCAGTGGTTAAGAATCCACCTGCCAATGCAGGGGACGTGGGTTTGAGCCCTGGTCTGGGAAGATCCCACATGCCGCGGAGCGACTAAGCCCATGCGCCACAACTACTAAACCTGTGCTCTAGAGCCCGTGAGCCTCAACTACTGAGCCCACATGCCACAGCTACTGAAGCCCGCGCACCTATAGCCCATGCTCTGCAACTGCAACAAGAGAAGACATGGCAGTGAAGAGCAGCCCCCGCTCGCCACAACTAGAGAAAGCCCGTGCACAGCAGCAAAGACCCAACACAGCCAAAAATAAATTAAAAATTTAGAAAAATCAATATAGTGAATTACATAGGTAGGTTTTCTGATGTTAAACCATCCTTACGTTCATGGAACACAGTGTTTCATTATTTAAATATTTTAACTATTAAATAAAATTTAAACAGGGCAGGGTCCCGGTTTCTCCTAAAGGAATAGACATAGCAATATCTTTGAGTTCTTCTGTAGGAACTAAGGTTCCCACCCAGATGGAGGATGGTAACTTCAGGCTGAGCACATGATTCTTGGAACACCCCTGTTACCTCACTACCAACCAATCAGAAGAAAGTCTGCACACAGTGAAGCTAAAGAAGACTCTGACCCCCTCCCCAAATGATTCTCCCTTTAAAAATGTTCATGGTCAAGCAGAATACTTGGAGTTGGTTTCTGGACACAAGTCTGCCATCTCCCCAGGTTACCAGCCTCCTGAATAAAGTAACTGTTTCTTACCCACCAACACTTGCCTCTCGAGTATTGGCTTTTGAACCACCAACAGCTAAACCTGAGTTCAGTAACGCTACCTGCCTACCTGCAGGAAGTTCTGTTTGACCTGTTTGTCACCAGGTTCCTCTCCCCGAGTTCACTTACTTGTATACAAATCCATCTGAGTCGGCCGTCAGGCGATGATTCCAGTCTTCACTTGATACATTCCTGCTGGGCACCTCCATCACTTTCCACACCCTTCCCGCAAGTTAGCAAAGACCAGGCTATTACTTTCAATAAAACTTTACCAAAACTTTGATTTAACAGGTGATACTAGGAAGCTTAAAACTGGGTGCAAGATAACACTGACTTGTAAAACCCGAGGCCCAAGCCTCGAGGTTTGGGTGTTCCGGCGTGTTCCGGAGTCAATGTCAATCACATTTTTTCTACCACTCCAGCACCAGCTGGGAGTCCTGCAATTCGATTCAGTTCAGACACTCTACTGCTTGGAGTTAATGCAGACGCCCCAGCTTCAGGGCTCAGTCCCACAGGACTGCCCCCACGTTAGAAGCCAGTGCAAGTCCTGGACCACCTGTAATTCTGACCAACTGGCTATAAATCAGGGGTCCCACTGCTGCAGAAAAGAAAGTGGGGCACGAGAGGACGGTCATGTTCCAAGTCTCAGGCGAGTCCCTAGGATGGCCGCCAAATGTGAGTTCTTGGCTTCGCACAGGAAAGAATTCAAGAGTGAGCCATCGTAAAGTGAAAGAAGGTTAGGTATTCAGGGAGATACACACTCCACAGACAGAGCGTGGGCCATCTCAGAAGGCGAGGGGCACCAGGCTACGGGGTTGTCGGTTTTTATAGGGGTGGGGAATTTCATAGGCTAACGAGTGTGAGGAGTATTCCAACTGTTTGGGGGAAGAGAAGGGAATTTCCAGGAATTAGGTCACTGCCCACTTGTTGGCCTTTTATGGTTGGCCTGTCATGGCGCCTGTGGGTGTGTCATTTAGCGTGCTGACGTGTTACAGTGAGCGTATACTGAGGCTCAAGGTCTAGTGGAAGTCGACTCATCTGCCATCTTGGACCTGGTTGGTTCTAACCTGTTTATGTTGTGTCCTCGACAGCTGTGTCATTCTTTTAAAGGTTGTGCCCTGCCCACTTCCTGTTCTCACTCCCACCCCCTCCTAAATTTTGATCACTTGCTAGAACGGCTGACAGAACTAGGGAAGACACTTCATTTATGCTTACAGTTTATTTTTTCCAGAGCTCAGGAACAGCTAAATGGAAGACATGCCTGGGGCAAGGCATGGGGAGGTGGGGGGCTGCTGGGAGCTGCCGTTGTCCTCTGTGGGCACACCCTTCTCCCAGCCCCTTCCTGCATTCACCAACTGGGAGGCTCATCAAAGCTTGTTGTTCAAGTTTTTATAGAGTTTAATCTTCAGCTCCCTCCCTTCCCCGACCACGCACACACTTTTTTGGATGTTGGTGGGTGGGGCTGAAAGTTCCAGCCCTCTAATCCTTCGGCTCTCTGGTGACCAGCCCCAATCAGAGGCGATCTAGGGCCCCACCCTGAGTCACCGCATTAGCATAAACTCAGGTGTGGTCAAAAGGGGCTCGTAGTGAATAACAAAAGACATTCCCATCACTCAGGAAATTCCAAGGGTTTCAGGAACTCTGTGCCAGAAACAAGGGGCAAAGACCAAATATATTTCATATGCTACCACAGGCGCCCTCTGGTACCTCCACTTATTCCACGGGCAGCCCCGTGTGGGATGACAAAGATGACACACTGGCTGGGTACTACGGCATCCTTTGAAGAAACGTTACATTTGAGATTTCAGAGAAAGTAGTTAAGAAGTCATCACGGGAAGATCAGAAAGTTGTTGATTATCTCTACAGGCATTCAGCATTGGCTCACAGCCCTTTTGAATTCTAATTAGTTTTAAATATTAAAAATTTGAAGATTTCTTGTTTCTCTCAAAGCATAAGAAGGGACCACGATAATGGTGCATTGGCACCAGTTGTCTGGAGGTGAACAGGGCTGTCTTTTGGGGCAGACCTGTCCTCTCTTGCTCACCCCGGTCCCTTCCATGTCCCACAGCCCAGACCCCAGGAGGCTAACACCATCTACACATGCTTCTGTTTGAGTGACTCTAGGTTCATCAAGTGTTTCCCAAACTGAGGAGCATCTAAGGCAAAGGTGAGTTCAAGTTCCCACCTTTTGCAACACACGAAACTAACTGGTAGTCTCAAAATACCTTTGGTGTTCCTTTCCCGCAATAGTGAACGTATAGACTTCTTCCCCCATGTGTGTGGACAGAGAGGGGGCCAGTGGGAAGCCTAGGAATCCCTTTTTGAGCACAGGCCACCACCTCTCCCTGGTATATGCGTCAATGACAAATTGAGTAGTTTAAATACTTTTAATATGTAGGTAACATTCTGTCCTCATACCAGCATAGTGTTTTCATTTTTTAAGTTCCGTGTTCAGGGCGTTGGGTGTTTCCAATTTAGCAGGTGGCACCAGCGGCCAGAAATATTTCTTAATCACATAGAATGCCCCATGGCCACGCGGGGTACCGGGGCCCCTCCAGCCTCATTACGTCCACGCTTCTTTTGTGCACTTTCTGCCCGAGAGGTTTGGCTTTTTAATTCCTTTGTTAATAGCTGGAAAAATATCATGCTGGAACTTTTCAACATCACTAAAGTGTCCACAGCAATAAAAAAAGGGGCCTTTTTCATGGATGGTTCAGAGTGGATTAAAAAAACACAAATTCTAACTCCTCAGAGAACTGGCTGTGTTGAAATATTTACAGAGGGTCAAAGAGTCTCTCCTCCAGCCTGGAGTGGAGACGTGAAGCCATGGCCGCGGTTAAGCGAGGCCGGCCTTTCCAGCCTTGTTTATTCTGGAAATAACTCTGGAAAATGCCTCATACAGTTCTCCAGAGACCTGGAGGTGGGCCTTTGTCAGTACATGACGAATCAAAACAAACCGTTCCTTTGCAACGTTGAGCAAAATATATAAAAAAGGTCTTTCTTAGAACTTCCAGACAGACCTGAGGGACTAAAAACGAACTTGAAAGTGTGAGGAAATCAGAGGACAGAGCTAGACCAAAAAAACACATTTAACCCAAATTTACAACTGCGTTACATAGTGGAAATTTTACAAACGTAAAGTCCACTGAAATCCAAGGGTTTGAAGTGGATCTGAAAGGCTTGTTTTCTTCAGTTCCCAGCTCGGTAATGAAGGCGCTCCCTGAGGACCGGGACAGTTGTCCCTTCTTCTCTGTTGTCCTGGGAGTGCACCACTTGCCTTATCCTTTATGCCCAGTGCCTGCCTGGGGTCCGGTAGGTGGGCAGCACCCCATGGTGGTTGCCTAAACAGAACTTTACGACCAGGGGGCCCCTCGAGGATGATGAACGATGGATGGTCATGGACAAGTCTGTTCCCAGGACAGCCTAATACATGCTATAGAGATGACTATGGTCTCCTGCTGTAAAATCCTTCTTCTAAAAAATTTTAATTGAAGTATGGTTGACTTACAATATTGTGTTAGTTTCAGATGTACAGCAAAGTGATTCAGTTATACATATATGTCTCTATTTTTTTCAGATTCTTTCCCATTATAGGTTATTACAAGATATTGAATACAGTTCCCTGTGCTATACTACTGTATACTGCTTGTTGCTTACCTATTTTATATATAGTAGTGTGTATCTGTTAATCCCACATTCCTAATTTATCCCTCTTCCCCTTTCTCCTTTGGTAATCATGATGGTTTTCTCTGTCTGTGGAAGCCACCTAAGTGTCCATCGACAGATGAACAGATAAAGAAGGTATGGTACATACAGTGGAATACTACTCAGCCATAAAATCAGTGAAATATTGCCATTTGCAGCAACATGAATGGACCTAGAGATGATCATACTAAGTGAAGTAAGTCAGACAGAGAAAGGTAAATATCACAGGATATCACTTATTCGTGGAATCTAAAAAAATGATACAAATGAACTTATTATTTAAAATCCTTTTAATTCATAGGCACTCTGACTCATAAAGCACTTATAAAAGTGGGCCTGGTGTCCTCCAAGAGTCACGGAGGTCATGGTGGACACCTGATGCTTTTGTTCGCCTCCTTCTCTGTCATCATTTTGACCAGTCTCCGTCTTCTCGCCACCCTCCTCTCTGCCAGAGGCCAGTTCTAGGTCTTGGCGTAGGGTTTAGGTGACCCAAAGTCCACCAATCATACTTCTTCCTCAAGACTTTTCAAGCTAGGTGGATCTGAGAAAGAAAATCCACTTTCCTCCATGCCCTTGGAATTATTAAGTTGTGGGACCAGGAGCTGCTGGCAGCCAGGGTTCCTGCTACTTGGAGAGAGAGGGTCTGCAGACAGATAAGATTTAAGGGGCTTCCAAGACAGGCAGTCTGACTGATGCTCCAGTAGGTGAGAGTAAGGGGACATTCAGGGGACACGGAGAGACATGGGTCCCATCTACCTCCTAAGGCAAACTCTATCCCTGCCTTCTGCGGTGTAATTACCTGGCCCTGCCTCGACCTCGTCTTCCTAAGCTAGTATGAATTCAGTTTGCATCCTTTACATTGGAAAGGGTCTTGAAAGTACAATGTATGTACCACTAGGAAAGCCCTAGTGAACTCCCCCTCGTGATCTGAAAATGCAGGTCGAACTTCAGTGTTCATAAAAAATCATTTGAAAGTACAAATCTTTGGTCTGTCTGCAGATTTGCCCATTTTACGTTTTTTGTTTTGTTTGTTAACATTCACGTTCTTTCCCAAACACAAAATTCTTTCTTAAAGTGCTGTAGCAACGCAACAATGATGAGTGTGAGCATTTATTGAGTGTTTAATGTGTGCCAGGTTATTTGTTTCAACCCTTTAATGTTTAACCCTTTTCATCCTCATAAAACCCCATGAAATACAAATTGTCATTTCCCCCATTTTATAGATGTGGAAACTGAGGCACAGAAATTTTAAGCACTTTTCCCGGGGGGTTACCCAGCTAGTTAGGGGCTGAGACAAGATTTGAACACAAGCTTTATAAGTTCAGAGACTATTTAATACAGAAATATGTAGAAGTATTGAAAACCCCTAATTTTGTTCAGTTATGACAATCGTGTTTAAAACTGAATTACAAATTTCTAATTTTTTGAAATAATTTTGTGCTATTTTTCAAGGCAATTAAAAAGCTACAAGTGCCCTAAAAGGTATTCCACTCTGTGACTTGAACTTACACATTAAGAGACTCTAGTCCATGGAGGTTTTCCTCTGCTTTTCTGTGGTAGAGCTGGATTCACATGTCTGATTTCCATCCCAGCTGGACCATTCTACCGATGGACCTTCACACAAGTACTGACTTCACCTAGAAGCCAAAGCTGGTAGTGGTCTGGTCTTGAAGAATAAGTCTGAAATGGAGGAAGAGAGTATTGTGAAGCCCCCGGGCCCCCTTGCCAATTCTTCACCGCTTTGTATCACCACCCTATGTGCATTTGGTGAGGAAGGAACCTAATCTCTCTGGCCAGCTTTGCATCCTGCGATGGCGTACGCGGATCAATAGAAATGGTTAAAATGTTCAGCCCCGCTTGCTAACATCCCAGAAGCGCATCAAAAGCAGGAAAGGGTCAACCAAGGTTCATCCCTCTGTCATTCCTATGAAACACTTCATGTAGTTGCTGGGGAATTGGGTTGAAACCCAAAGTTGTCATCTGGGGTCTCTGGCTAAGTGTTCATTTCCTTACCTGTTACCATTTCCTTTTTGAGCAACTGCAAAAACAGTGATCTCCTTAAGTCTTGAGCAGAGGGGAAGAGGGGAATCAAAAACCCTTGACCCCCTCATTTCCTGTGAGATTGTGAAACAAAAAGGTAAACATTTAAGGGAATGTGGCAGCTCAGAACAATTACCCCTATTGTGGAATGACTACTGGTTTCTTTTTCTTTTTACACAAACTCTTTCCAGTGGAGAAGCTGAACAGAAGTCAGCTCTGCCACGGGCCCTCGAGGTTGCCTGGATTGGCAGTGAGAAAATCCAGGGAGATTTGCTTCGTGGGCAATTTGTAGACTTTTAGGAGGCTAGGCTGAACTGTCCTTGGGTCACGCAGAATAGTTGTCTCAAAAGGAAGTTCTTCTGAGAGCTTCAGAAGGCCGGGCATTATTCTACAGTTTGAGAAGGGATGGAGGATTATGCATCCCTTGATAACCTCGTTCACTAGAGTCTGAAGCTTGGTGACTGGGCTGTAATCCGAGAACGCTTGCTCAGAAGCTTTGGCAGCTCTCTGATTTTCTTCCTTTTGAGGCTTCCCCACTTCGAGCCCTTCGCAGAACAAGGTCGTGGTGACCTACAGCAGTGACTCATGCCTGGCCTTTCCGTGCCTCCTCGGCAAAGACTCAAGAGTCTTTGTGAAACGTCAGGATGGTTCCACGATGGAGGGTGAAGGGCTCCATCAGACCTAATTCAGCTGTGTCTCTTGTTCTTTACCTTCCAATTATTGGATTTAAAGCATTCCATAACTGCAAGGAAAGACTTCTTTGGGGTCAGTGTGAAGTATTCTTTTGTTCATTCAGCAAATGCTTATTCAGGAACTACCGTGAACCGCGCGCGCGCGCGTGTGCGTGTGTGTGTGTGTGTGTGTGTGTGTCTGTGTGTGTGTATGTTTCTGCCCCAGGTTCCTCTACTTGGTCTTTGATTCTGGTTCCTGACACAGAGCTCCTAAAAGCCTTGTACTTTCCTGGGTGAGAGGAGCGCCTTTTGTTCTTATGAGGTGACCCCTGGACGGCTCCTGGGTAGGGCCTGGTCACCAGAAAACAAAGCCATGATTAGAAACTTGGAACTTTCAGCCTTACTCCCCATTCTCTAGAGAAAGTTAATAATCGGTCATGTCTACATGATGACGTCTCCATAAAAAGTCCCCAAAGTACAGGGTTCAGTGAGCTTGCTGTTGGTGAGTACATCCACAGACAAGGACGGAGACACACCCCAGTTCCATGGGGACAAAGGCTACTGGGCTTGGGACCCTTGGGACCCTGTGTACATATTCATTTGTATATGTTTTCCTTTTTTGTATAAACCGGTAAACTGTTTTCCTGAGTTCTGTGGTTTGTTCTAACAGCTGCTCGAACCCATGGAGGGTGTTGGAGGAATCCTGATTTATAGCCAGTTGGTCAGAAGCACAGATGACAACCTGTATGTACAGTTGGTACCTGGAGTGGGGGACTTTTTATGGGACTGAGCCCTTGCCCTGTGGGATCTGACGCTACCTCCAGACAGATGGTGTCAGAATCGAGTTGAATTGTACGACACGCAGTTGGAGTCTGCAGCAGGGTTGGAGAATTGTCTGGTGTGGGAAAACCCATACACATGTGGTGTCAGAAGTGAAGAAATGGGGTAGAGGAAAACAGTGTGTTTTTCCTAAACAACCTGGAATTGTCCTAATCTCTGGGCAATAGCAGTGACCAAGTCAGACGATGTCCCCAATCTCATTGAATTTATAAGGAAATGGGCAGTTACAATTAGAGTATAAAAAATGCTGTGATGGGCAAAGTCGAGGGTCATGCAAAAATTCCCAAGGAGGGGCTTCCCTGGTGGTGCAGTGGATGAGAGTCCGTCTGCCGATGCAGGGGACACGGGTTCGTGCCCTGGTCCGGGAAGATCCCAAATGCTGCAGAGCGGCTGGGCCCGTGAGCCATGGCCACTGAGCCTGCGCGTCCGGAGCCTGTGCTCCGCAATGGGAGAGGCCACAGCAGTGAGAGGCCTGCGTACCGCAAAGAAAAAAAAAAATTCCCAAGGAGAGCTTCCGTCCTGGACTTTTGGTTGGGAAAGGCAAAACGTGGGAGTGATTCATCCAGACCAGGGAAGGGTTCCCTCTTACTGTCTGTTTGCTTCTAGACTGACTTCTTTAAGGTGGTGAATGAACTCCTTTAAGACATATATTGAAGAGAAAATAATATGATGCCTTATTTATTTAAATTTTTGTTATATTTTTACTAACCACCACAAACCTACAGAGAAGTTGCAAATACAGTACAAAAAAACTTTTTCCTTAGCCATTTAAGAGTAAGTTGCCAACCTGATGACCCATCAAACCCAAACGCATCCCTGTGTATTTCTACAAACAAGGACATTCTCCTCCGTAACTGCCATGTGACCACCAGCATCACGATATTAGCTGTGACTTGTCACCACCATACCCTGAGACTCCACTCAAGTTTTGCCAGTTGTCCCAAGAATGGCCTTTATGGTGAAAGGATCCAGTTCATGGTCACACACTGACTGGGTTGTCATATCCCCTTCCTCAATCCTTCCTTGACCTTTGTGACCTTGTAGTTTTGAAGAGAATGGGACATTTTTAGAATGTCCCTCAATTTTCATTTGTCTGATGTTTCCTCGTGGTTGGATTTAAATTGTGCATCTCTAGCGGAAACGTCTCAGAGGTGGTGTTGTATTCTTCACTGCATCATAACTTGCGGTGCAGGATTTTGAATTGTCCCATCATTAGATAAGTGGCATCTGCTAGGCTTCTTCAGTGTGAAGCCACTCTTTTGCTCTCTGTGATTAATACGTATTTTGAGGGAGGAACTGAAAACCACCCCATTCCTCATCAAATCCTTAATTCGGTATGGATTCATGATTTTCTGTTTTATTCAATAGATTGTAATCTTTTTTTCAATAAATTTATTTATTTTTATTTTATTTTTGTCTGCGCTGGGTCTTTGTTGCCATGCGCGGGCTTTCTCTAGTTGCGGTGAGCAGGGGCTACTCTTCGTTGCGGTGAGCGGGCTTCTCATTGCGGTGGCTTCTCTTGTTGTGGAGCACGGGCTCTAGGTGCGTGGGCTTCAGTAGTTGTAGCACATGGATTCAGTAGTTGTGGCTCACGGGCTCTAGAGTGCAGGCTCAGTAGTTGTGGCGCATGGGCTTAGTTGCTCCACAGCGCGTAGGATCTTCCCGGACCAGGGCTCGAACCCGTGTCCCCTGCATTGGCAGGCAGACTCTTAACCACTGCACCACCAGGAAAGCCCTACAGTCCTTTTTTAATGCTCAAATTGTCCTATATTTGGTTCCCCTTCACTCTGACTTCTGTGTCCTCGTGACACCTCCTAATCATCCTTTGAGCATTTACATTTTTTTCTGACCCAGATAGATGTTCTAGGTTCAACTTCAACATTCCTTCTCCTAGCCCTGGAATCAGCTACTTCTCCAAGGATATTTTAGTGGAGAATGGTATTTAGAAACCAAGATCTGGGCACCAGGTGTGCTTACTGCTATGGAGCTATTGCTGCACTGAGAGCCTTTCGGTAGACAGAGCTAGAAAATATATGCATGTGTAAGTACATGCACATTTGTTTCTATGTGTATTTTTATTGAAATCCCTGAGTTCACATCAATACCTTCAATTCCAGCCCAACACCACAGGGCTCATTCTGGTTTTCTCCATTTCCATATTCGTAACTCCTTTCTCTGACCATGAGAAACCTGAATCCCACTTACTTATTTGATCCATGCCCTGTATAGAATCAGTCTCCGTCACCACCCCCTCCCCGATGTGGACTCCCTTCTCTACGGGCTCTGACCCGCCATCTGTGTTCATAACATACACAGAGGCCTAGGCTCTGAGTCCCCGCCCTGGGTCACCTCTCCTCACAGACACCTCCCTTGCTCTGCCACTCTTCGTGACTTAGGGACTTAATTGTTGAGGAAGGGACAGGAAATTAAGGGAAGGAGAAAGGGAGAAAGAGAAAGAAAAAGGGAAGGGTGGGGGAGAGGCATGTGAAGGAGAACAGGAAGAGCCATTTACAGTTTTTTAGCTTCCGTTTTCCTGGTTGCACCTTTGAAGTACCGTATTATCTATCATCACATCAGAATGCATGTCTACTTTGCACAGGTGTCCCTGGTTCAGCCACCTCTCAACTCCTCTCTCTACCTCCTTATCTGTATCCATCCATCCTGGTCTCAGCCACCTTGGAATCAGCTCCAGAGTGTGCAGTTCTGGGCCATCCGGTTTGTCAGCGTCACTGAGGAACCAGTTGTCTGAAAGGAATGAAGCATTTTAGCTTCTCTCCAGAGGAGCATGCAGAATATACGTACGGGACATCTGCTATCTCAGGTGTAATTCCATGCAATTATCAGATTGTATCTCTGAAAGGGAAAAGACAGATAAATACATCCTTTTAAGGTTTTGTCCACTTTTTAAATGTGAATTAGCACCACTGTTTTTTATTCAGATAGTTTTGTCATTTAAATAAGTATAGATATTTATTACCTCCGTATTAGTCAATTCAACTTTCCTAAAGCTGATTAAGAATGTCACAAAAATACAACTGGGTTAACACTAAGAAGTATTAGATACTTTGAAAGTGTAAAGGTACCACTTAACTTTAAGTGTAGCATTTCAAAAGGAAGCTTGAACCAGTATTGTCTGGTTCCATTAAAATTAATTGGTAAACAAACAAAACCAAAAAACCCTCAGAACTACTGGAACTATAACATACTTCAGATGAAAATTTTTTTTTTTTTTTTTTTTTGCGGTACACGGGCCTCTCACTGTTGTGGCCTCTCCCGTTGTGGAGCACAGGCTCCGGACGCACAGGCTCAGCGGCCATGGCTCACGGGCCCAGCCACTCCGCGGCATGTGGGATCTTCCCAGACCGGGGCACGAACCCGTGTCCCCTGCATCGGCAGGCGGACTCTCAACCACTGCGCCACCAGGGAAGACCCAGATGAAAATTTAGTTTTACTTTGCACTTACCTTGGGAAGTGGTACATCTTAAGGGTTTTTAAAATAGAAGAAAGGGACTTCCCTGATGGTCCAGTGGTTACGAATCCGCCTTCCAATGCAGGGGATGTGGGTTTGATCCCTGGTCAGGGAACTAAGATCCCACATGCCGTGGGGCAACCAAGCCCCCACGCTGCAACTCCTAAGCTCTCTCATCACAACTAGAGAGCCCAGGTGCCACAACTAGAGAGAAGCCTACGTGCCACAGCTGCTGAGCCTGTGTGCCGCAACGAAAAGTCCCTCATGCTGTAATGAAGATCCCGTGTGCTGCAACCAAGACCCAATGCAGCCCAATAAATAAATAAGATAGAAGTAAGACCAGGACAACCATAGAAAGCCCTAATATAAACACCCAGCTCTTTGAGCGGATTATATGAGCACCTCAGAACTCCAACACCTCAAAGGTCAAAGTTACCTCATTTGGGTCATCTGGTGGCTCAGTCCCAGTAGGATGTGCTTTTGCCAGTTTCATAGTAAAATGACCATACTGGTATTTTAGTGTTTATTTCAAGTAATATCAAAACGCCGTTTTTTTTAAAATTTATTTTTGGCTGTGTTGGGTCTTTGTTGCTGCACATAGGCTTTCTCTAGTTGCGGCGGGCGGGGGCTACTCTTCATTGCGGTGCACGGGCTTCTCATTGCAGTGGCTTCTCTTGTTGCAGAGCACGGGCTCTAGGTGCATGGGCTTCAGTAGCTGTGGCACGCGGGCTCAGTAGTTGTGGCTCGCGGGCTCTAGAGCACAGGCTCAGTAGTTGTGATGCACGGGCTTAGTTGCTCTGCGGCATATGGGATCTTCCCGGACCAGGGCTAGAACCCGTGTCCCCTGCATTGGCAGGTGGATTCTTAATCACTGAGCCACCAGGGAAGCCCAAAATGCCATTTTTAATGGCATCAGAATTCTATTTAAAAGTTTTCAAATTCATAAAATGGAGAAACTGGAGATAAAACTGAACCTCCAAAAATATTACGCCTCTTGGAGTCTGGCTTGTCCTGGCTTTGCTGCCTCCTTCACTTCCAGACCCCTCCCTAGGAGCCCTCGGAGCCCTGTGCGCTTGCAGACCCTATCCACTGCCCCTGAGTGGGGGGCTTTGTTTCAGGCTGGGGGCAAGAGGATTTGGTGGGGAGTCGTAGGAGGTAAGTGGTGTTGAGGGTTGGGAGAGCTTGGAGTGCGGGTGCCTGAATTGGGTGAGCGTTGGGAGGGGTACAGAGGAAAAAGGGATTGAAGAGCCAGAAAGCTAAGCAAATTGCTCACAAAAGCTTAAAATAATGTTGTTACACCCACAAACATACTTCTATTTTGATACCTAAAAATACTAAGGCATCGGACTTCCCTGGTGGTGCAGTGGTTGAGAATCAGCCTGCCAATGCAGGGGACACGGGTTCGAGCCCTGGTCCAGGAAGATCCCACCTGCCGCGGAGCAACTAAGCCCTTGCACCACAACTACTGAGCCCTTGAGCCACAGCTACTGAAGCCCAAGCTCCTAGAGCCTGTGCTCCACAACAAGAGAAGCCACTGCAGTGAGAAGCCCGCGCACCGCAACGAAGAGTAGCCCTCACTTGCCACAACTGGAGAAAGCCCGTGCGCAGCAATGGAGACCCAACACAGCCAAAAATTAATTAATTAATTAATATAAAAAGATACTAAGGTATCAAAAGGGAGTGAGGAAACTTTTGGAGAGTAATGGCACTCTTCACTATCTTAATTAGGATGATGTTTTCATGGGTGTATGCATATGTCAAAGCTTATCTAATGGTACACTTTTTAACGTACAGTTTATGTCTTTTAGTTTATGTCTTTTTAAAAATAAATTTATTTATTTGTTTACTTATTTTTGGCCGTGTTGGGTCTTCGTTGCTGTGCGCGGGCTTTCTTTAGTTGCGGCGAGCAGGGGCTACTCTTTGTTGTGGTGCGCTTTGTTGCGGTGCGCAGGTTTCTCATTGTGGTGGCTTCTCTTGTTGCGGAGCACGGGCTCTAGACACGCGGGCTTCTGTAGTTGTGGCACGAGGGCTCAGTTGTTGTGGCTCACAAGCTCTAGAGCACAGGCTCAGTAGTTGTGGCGCACAGGCTTTATTGCTCCGCGGCATGTGGGATCTTCCTGCACCAGGGCTCGAACCCGTGTCCCCTGCATTAGCAGGCTGATTCTCAACCACTGCGCCACCAGGGAAGCCCCTATTTTATGTCTTAATAAAGCTCTTTTAAAAAAATATATGTGGTACACAATAATGGTAAAACCAATACTACCATTGCTGGCTGTGTCAAAATCCGAACAGGTCAACCTGATACTGGGCTTTCTGTTTGGACCTGGGAAGGGTCTGGGCCAGTAATTTGTTTTAGAAATAAATTCTTTTGTCAGGTCACGGTGGCCTCACGGTCGTAACTACCTTAAATGAGTTGTTTTCATGGGGACTGGTAATTAACCAGAAGGCTCCGTTTTGTGTTTTAATTTTAGTTAGTCCTTGCTTGCAGATGTTGGGGGAAGAAAACTGTTTCCTCCACCCTCTTAGGTTCTGTCCAGAGGGCCTTCAAATTAAACGAAAAAAGACAGTTTTAGAGGAGAAAAATACGCAATTTTTAAAAACATTTACATACATGGGAGTTCACAGGAAAAACATGGAACTGAAAGAAGCAGTAGATTTGGGGGCTTAGATATCATTTTAACAAAGGAAAGGGGGTTTGGGCTTCAAGAGATGATAAATCATGGGGACGTAACTAGAAAATACATGGGGGAAGTAATGGAAGATAAGGGTTCGTACAGTCAGGTCCGTTGATGCAACCTTGTCTTGGCGTCATTGTTCGCCTCAGTCATGAGTTCTCTCCTCTTCTGGTACAGGGTGGGGTGGGAGGGTGGGACCTGGGGAGTGGGGGTGGGGACGAAGCACCCCTTCACGACTGGAAATTTGTGCCCTGCTCTTAGGCAGTTACGGGGAGGGCAGAGAACTCTTCCTGCATTTGCTGATTCTCAATTGCTTTCAACTCAAAATAATCCTTACGCCAAAGAGGCATATTCTGGCGTGGTGAATTCTGATCCGCTTCCCAGGGAAAACCACCAGGAACCGAACCTTCTCGAAGACTTGGTGCCTTGGTCCTCAACCATTTTACTGTCACTTGACCGTGGGACAAGGAGGTACAGGAGCCCCATGTCCGTCTCAAGGACTGAGCGACGCCTCCTCTGGGGCTGACGTTTTGCATCTTGAATATCTCCCTGTCTCTGTCTCTGAGTCCGCTTCCTGCTCCCTCCCTCTTGCCTTGGGCACCCCCTCCTGTCTAACTTTCCCCCTTCCTCCCTCTCTGCTCTTGCATCCTGAGCTGAGGCACTAGGAATGGCTTTTATCGCTTTAAAAACATCGTGCAGTATTTTTCCTCTTGACTTTGTTTCTATCGGATTCACTGATTTTACACACTGATCGTTTATTTTTCCAAGACAACATCTTTTCTTCTGTTTAATATTGTTCATATAGCATCCTCTTAAATAATACCCACCCCTCTGGTTTTTTTAAAGAAGGGGCTTGGCTCAAAAACCTCAAAAGCTGTGGCCACCAGCTGAGATCCTAAGATGACCCAGAAGTGGAGCTGGGTCAGAGTGAAACAAAATAAACCCCTTTCCAAGAAGTTTAGCCTTGGAGAAGAACTTTCGTGAACAAAACCCACGGGCCCCTTGCCGTCCTCCGCCCATCTGTTTTGGTTGGCTCCAGTCCTGTGCCGTCATCTTCCCTCCTAACCAAAACAATGCCTGAGATAGTGCGGAGTTTTACATTTTTCCTAAAAAAAAATTCTATGTCTCAAATATCTAAAAATTCAATTTAGAAGGTACCTTTTAAAAAGTACATACTTATGTCTGAAACCCTGTCCTCCAAACATCATTTAAAAAAGATTCAACAGCTTACACACACCTCAGGATTCCAAGGTCCCAGGTCTCTTTAGCTTGTTTGTAAGAACAGCAAGACCAGCCCGTATGTGTTAAAATGTATTACGGTTGAAAGTAATAGTAAGACTTAATTGGTTTTCTTTCTTCTTCTCGGGTGTGAGTGTGTTCATCTGATTCCTGCCACCCTTAGTTTTTTCCTCCTTTTTAATCCTCAAGAAGAATCAGAGAATTTTCCAGCTCTCCCCCCACCCTGCCCACCACCCCATCTTACACTTTGGTAATCTGAGGAGAGGATCTTCAGGGAGTCTTCAGGGTCTTTTCCATTTCCTTAACTCCCCAAGCCCCCCCCTGCTTTTTGTCATGAGGCTTTTCAAACATACAAGATACACAGAGTGCATAGAGCAACGCTCGCCATCCAGCTTTAATAATCATCACCGTTTCTCAATGCTGCTTCATCATCCCCCAGACAAGGCATAACTTTACCCGTCAGTACTGCAGCCTGTGCCTGGGACAGATGAAAACCTTTCCTTTTTGCTAAGCTAAGTGCAACACCATTATCAACCTAACACAATGAACAAAACCCCTTCGTAGTAACTGCTTGGGTCAAAGTGGACCACAGCCAAGCATCTGGGGCTGGGCTCAGGGCCGTTGTTGGCTGGCAGAGTTGATGGTCGGGGAGAAGTGTTGGGTGGGGACAGAGGAGGACGAGGACAAGTTGGAATCCACTGATCCCTCTGTGTCTGTCTGTCCTGCCTCCTCGAAACCTTGGAGAGTAACACCTGCTTCCTTCCGCCTCCTAAGTCTCGTGAGAATTCCTCTCTTGGCCTCTTCTAACCCAGAACTACTTCGAGAAAGGGATTTGGGGTAATCTAGCTCCAGCTTAGCCAAGATGACACAGTACAAACCACCACAATCATCTGATATCCAATCCACGTTCAAATTTCCCCCAGGGCCTCAGTAACAGGATCTGACAGTTGATTTGTTCAAATTGGGGTCCAAACAAGACCCACACATTGCATTTGACTGTTAGGTGTCTTACGTCTCTTTTAATCTGGAATAGTCCCCTCCTCCTTTTTTCTCCATGACCTTTATGTGTTGGAGAACCTGGGTTGCAAGTCCTGGAGAAATTCCCCACATTTTGAATGTGACCAATTCTGTCCTCCTGGTGTAATGGTAGTGAGTTCTAGAAGCTTGATAAGATCCAGTCTTTTGTTGTTGTTCTGTTGGGGCAAGAATACCCAAGGTTCCTTAGGTTTTTGACTCCCTTTGGGATCCAGAGCTGTCCCACATCTCAGGCTGATAGGGTTGGGAGAAGCTAGGAAGCAGTCAGTGGGCTACCCTGCCCCAGGTCCGCTTCCTCTGAGTCATCACTGAGCATGAATGGTCTCCTTTAGGGAACTGGATAAATTCCACGGGTGTCAGTCCTTCAACCACCCCTGGCCTCACACCATGGGCTCGTCTGTCTTCATCTTGGCAATAGTTAGTTCATTGTTTCCTCTTTCAACTTGCTGAGTATTGTAAGCATGATGATGCCAATTTCATTTTTTTTTTTTTTTTGCGGTACGCGGGCCTCTCACTGTTGTGGCCTCTCCCGTTGCGGAGCACAGGCTCCGGACGCACAGGCTCAGAGGCCACGGCTCACGGGCCCAGCCGCTCCGCGGCATGTGGGATCTTCCCAGACCGGGGCACGAACCCGTGTCCCCTGCATCGGCAGGCGGACTCTCAACCACTGCGCCACCAGGGAAGCCCCCAATTTCATTTTTGACAGCAACTATTTTATGCCTGTTGGATTAACGTCTAGCGGGAAGAGCCCACACATACCCCTTCACTATAAGATTAGGTTAAATTCCCAATTTTTTGAACCAAGGCTCCTGAAGCTTATAGGAAATAGGGTGCCTCCTCCTGCAGCAGGGTGGAAGCAGATGTATTCTGAGATACATCTCAGAGTAGCTTTCCAGGGACCAAAGTGGACACCCCTATGGGTTCAAAAGGGCCCATCAATGCTGTCTGTGGGTTTTGCTGTGCCCTTGAACTTTTATACTCTGGGTTCATTATTCTCATAATCATGCTTGTGTTCAAGAGAGTGCTCATCAATACTGGACTCTCCTGTTTCTTGAACCAAACTCAGTTTCAGGTCACTTCCTCTCTGGGGAAGAGAAATTGGAGTTGATGCCTGGGTTTCCCTGAACTCCAGCTCTGCTTCCAGATTCCCGACATTCTGGAAAGTTTACTTCCCAGCAGTTGTTGACCTTAGTACTCTGGATTAATGCTCCTTAAGATGAATGCTTGATACAGAGTTTGGTGTGAGGCCCATAATCCCACAGTAAGAAGATTGTATTAATCCTTTGAAGATTTTCACGGAAAAGAAAACAATGAAAATACTTTGGTAAAGAACTGTGACTTAGTCAGGATGCATCTCTGGGCCAGAGTTCCAGGAAGCTTGAGAAAGTCTCATCAGCATCTAACAGGTCCACATGTGTTTTTTCGTTTGTTTTAAATAATTAATTAATTTATTTTTGCTGGGTTGGGTCTTCGTTGCTGCATGCGGGCTTTCTCTAGTTGTGGTGAGCAGGGGCTACTCTTCATTGCGGTGCACCGTTCTCATTGCAGCGGCTTCTCTTGTTGCAGAGCATGGGCTCTAGGCACACAGGCTTCAGTAGTTGTGGCACGTGGGCTCAGTAGTTGAGGCGCATGGGCTTAGTAGCTCCTCAGCATGTGGGATCTTCCCGGCCAGGGCTGGAACCCATGTCCCCTGCACTGGCAGGCGGATAGGAGTTTATTAATTAATTAATTAATTATTGCTGTGTTGGGTCTTCGTTTCTGTGCGAGGGCTTTCTCCAGTTGTGGCAAGCGGGGTCCACTCTTCACCGCAGCGTGCGGGCCTCTCACTATCGCGGCCTCTCTTGTTGCGGAGCACAGGCTCCAGACGCGCAGGCTCAGGAGTTGTGGCTCACGGGCCTAGCTGCTCCGCGGCATGTGGGACCCTCCTAGACCGGGGGTCAAACCCGTGTCCCCTGCATTAGCAGGCAGATTCTCAGGGAAGCCTGGCAGGCGGATTCTTAACCACTGTACCACCAGGGAAGTCCCCACATGTGTTTTTGAAAGAAGAATATATATTTGACCTAAAACTAAGTTCTGTCCAGGGAGCTGATCGGAGCAGATATGGATGGGCTCCTGTGGTTCACACTGGGATCACCGGTTACCTAGTTTAAGCAAAAGAGAATGCATCAGAAGGGGCCCAGGGACTCTTAGAAGGGATGTGCGGTTGAGGCTCTGGGTTGGGAAATGGAAATGATGTGGGTCCGTTTCCGGTTCTGGAGAGCTGGAAACAGGTCCCTTCCACATCTTCAGGGAGATGCACATGCTGGGGTTTCCAGTCCCATCAGATTGCCCTAAAGGGGAAGAGGCAATTCCATAAAAGGATATTCAGGTGCTATCAGGATTGGAGGGTGGTTGCAGGGCACTGAAACCCAGAACAGCCCCCTTTCCCTTCCCGTAAAGCAAAAGGACCGCAACCAGCTTCCTATTATGAAAAAATTTAGTTTCTGGGCTTAAGAAAAAAAGGACAAAGGCCTAAAACCTCGAACCTAAAGGAATGCATTTTCTAAAATCTAGCTCCATAAACAACACCATGAAAGGCCAGAAGGAAAACTGTCAGATTAGGGTATTTGTGTTGAATTTCTCAATTTACCGCATTCCAAGAGCAGGATTTATCATCATTGGTGGGGAATGTTTCCAAGGACACCCGGGGTCAGGGAAATGTGGTCATTTACATTTTGAAACACAGAACTGTATGTTTCTACAGCTGCTGTCTTACCAGCTCTCTGGGGACAGCAGGCTTAGTTCATCTTGGCCGAGGGACAGCACGGCTAAATGGTTCTCTCCGGTCACAGAAATTATAGGACATCTGACCAGAATTAGACGAAGGAACAGTCAGTCGGCTGCAAAGATGGTCCCTCAGCTTGGGGATCTGAGATTTGGGAGGAAATGAAGTTTGTCATGGTGGACCCAAAGGTTTATATCCTTAAAGACAGAAAAGTGTATACTTCCATTTCTATCTTTTTAAAGTAAAACAATGACTAAACTTCTTCTAACCTTCAAAGTGGGACGGTTGGTTTTCTCTGAGCCGTTAGTGGTATCAACACCCCAGGCCATCAGTCTGGATCTTCAGCTGATACATACTGAAATCATTTTCCTTTTTAAATTTTTTAAGATTTTATTTTCCTTTTTTTGGGGGGAGGGGTGGCGCTATGCCACACGGCATGCGGAATCCTAGTTCCCCGACCAGGGATCGAAACTGTACCCCCTGCAGTGGAATCGCAGTGTCCTAAACGCTGGACTTCCAGGGAAGTCCCCATTTTAAAATTTCTACACATAACACATCTCAGATTAAAGAAAGCTTAAGGAACACTAATGGTGAAAATAAAGGCTAAAACGGAATGATAAAATTTCCACAAACTGACAATAATAATAATACGGTTTCCCGGATTTCTTAGGTGTTTTCATCAGATCCAAATTAAAATTTTCGAAAATTAAAAGCTAAAAATAGAAGGACGATGACATCCAATCTTGCTTGTCATTTGCTAGGAATAAAGATTACCCACACTCACCTTGTGCTTTTGCTGAGGGGTGCTTACAACTGGCAGTCTGGAACCTTCTATATCTGTCATTTAGAAGCAAAATAGTGAGATTTATCTATAAAAACCTCCGTCATTAAAACTCAGTTTAAAAAATGCAAAAATTTCCAAACAATTCATAGAACCAGTTTTTATCCATTTTTTGGTGCCGTAATACATACTTAACTTTGAATCTATATTTGAGTCTACATTTGCCATAAAATATATCACTTCACGGGCTTCCCTGGTGGCGCAGTGGTTGAGAGTCCGCCTGCCGATGCAGGGGACGTGGGTTCGTGCCCCGGTCCGGGAAGATCCCACATGCCACGGAGAGGCTGGACCCGTGAACCATGGCTGCTGAGCCTGCGTGTCCGGAGCCTGTGCTCCGCAACGGGAGAGGCCACGACAGTGAGAGGCCCGCGTACGGCAAAAAAAAAAAAAAAATATATATATATATATATATATATAACTTCAAAATTTGTTGATAAATCATACTTTTCCCCATGTAATTCATTTATAGTAAATTAAAGAGTATATGTCTTTCCTTAAAAGTGATAAAGTTGAAATAAATGTTGTTATATAAGTTGGGATTTGGGGGTTGCGGTAGAAATGTACCATTAATCCCCCCACTACCCTCTGAGCACCCTAAATAAAAAGTAATCTGCAAATGCCGGCACCTTGCTGTGCAAATCCTGCCTGGCAGCATTTGCTGTGTCTCTTCACCTCACTCACCACTGGAATGCTGCCCCTCAGGCTCTTTTTAAAAAATAATTAATTAATTAATTATTTTTGGCTGCGTTGGGTCTTTGTTGCTGTGTGCGGGCTTTCTCTAATTGCGGTGAGCGCGGGCTTCTCATTGCAGTGGCTTCTTTTGTTGCAGAGCACGGGCTCTAGGTGCGTGGGCTTCCGTAGTTGTGGCTCACGGGCTTAGTTGCTCCGCGGCATGTGGGATCTTCCGGGACCAGGGCTCAAACCCTGTGTGCTCTGCATTGGCAGGTGGGTTCTTAACCACTGTGCCACCGGGGAAGTCCCTGCCCCTCAGGCTCTTGATGTGGAAGATCTGGGGCTGCCACTCAAACCAACTCTGGCTGACGGAGGCACAAAAGAACAGGTGAGGTGGTCGTAGGGAAGCCCCCAGAAAGGGAGAAGAAGCTGAGTCCCCTGGTCTCAGAATAGCTCCGGGGACCTGGGTAGCCTAACGAACGGGCAGCCTCTTCAGAAGTGGAAGTTCCCATTTTCTCAAAGGTTTTTTTTTTTTTTTTTAAGATTTATTTATTTATTTTTGGCTGCGTAGGGTCTTAGCTGCGGCACGCAGGATGTTCGTTGAGGCGTGCGGGATCTTTTGTTGCAGCGAGCGGGCTTCTCTCTAGTTGTGGCACGTGGGCTTTCTCTCTCTAGCTGAGGCACGAGAACTCAGTAGTTGTGGCGCATGGGCTTAGTTGCCCCGTGGCATGTGAGATCTTAATTCCCTGACCAGGGATCGAACCCACATACCCTGCAGTTTAAGGCAGATTCTTTACCACTGGACCACCAGGGAAGCCCCTCAAAGTTTTTGATATGAGTTGCTGGGTTGCCTTCTAGAACAATTTTGGGAACCTTGTGCCTTGGTCCATGTGCCTCTTCCTTCTGTAACGGCTCCAAACTGGGCTCCCTGAAGGCCCCTTTTCTGTGGTCTCAGCCCTACCCCAGGTTCCATGTTTAAGTCCGTCAGAACTTTGACCTTCCTGTAGCATCTGGTGTGGACAGTCAACCAGGTGTGATTAGCAGGCTTCATGGGAACCATGAATCCTGGGACCAGGCGCCCCTAGGAGTCACTGTTCTTGGCCCTTGTGTGTGGCAGACACTGCTACATGCCTGCTTAATAACCATTGTCTCCTTCTCCCTAATTACCAGGAGCCCAATCTTGTTTAGGGTGGCACTGTACCCAGTTAAAATAACTACCTTTCCTGAGTTCTTTTCAACTAAGGGTGGCCAGGTGACGTGGTTCTGATTTGTGTGGGTAGTCTGCCAGGGATTTCTGGAAATATTTTGCTTTTGTGATCTAGCATCACCTTATCCTCTTTCTCTTTGTCTTCACCTTCCTGCTTGGAATGTGGCCATGAAGCTGGAGCTGAAGCAGCCATCTTGAGACCATGAGGTAAAAAACCATGAAGCCAAAGGTCACATGCTAAGGGTGGTAGAGCACCAAGATAAAAGGAGTCTGGAATGGTGTGTTGTGGGGAGTTGGCTTGCCCTAACCTTTATGGAGACTGGGCAAGAGTACAAACGAGACCCACATATCGTGTCCAAATTTTAAAATTATCAATCAAGTGAATAAACTGTTAAACAAAATATGTCCTATCCTCCTACCTTGACAGTATACTTCATAATGATGAACTTTAAAAAATATGCATAAAGCTATGGTTTTTATATGACTTAAAGTCAGCAAATTATCCGAGAAACCAGATATTTTGGTGCTCTTTGCTGTCTTCTGGTGCAAATTTGTTCATCATGAATCATGATTCAGGATTTTGCTGGGCCTTGGAATCAGCATTCTGAGCATTAGTTATCACTGTAGAGTGGTGTGAACATAAGGACATTGAATGATGCCTGCTGAATGAATCACCCAACTAACACCAGGACATAATCTGGAAGTTTTGTTGTTGTTGTTTTAAGTAGACTTGAATTGGGGCTTATTTCATGATGATTTATGTCCTTTTTCAAGAAAAAAAAATTACGAACGCCTTTTATTCTTGTTAGTTTGGAAGATGCCTGATCCTAGAGCACTGCAGTTTTTCTCTCTTTGTACATCTTGTACAGCATTCTGGAAGCTGAGCTAAGCTAAATAATTATGAAAGCAGTTTCATAAGATAAAGTTTAAAGAAGTTCTTTATAAAGACCCATGATGGATGATAGCTTTCCCTTTTCTAAATGGCAGTTGCACAGGTCAAGCAGAAGGCAAACTTAATAGGTAGCTATTATGTCAAACCACAAAGAACTTTGAATTCCGTGGTGGCAGATCCTCTGACCTCACCGCCAACATGCAGAGACTTAAATCTTCTTGTGGTTTCAGATTCAGAAATGTAATATTTCCATTGCCCTTCTCCAATGAGTTATCAAAAGAAAATGCTTCCAGAATCATTGGCGTGAAGACAGCTATGCTTCAGAATAGTGGTTGAATGCTTACAAGGGTTCAGACGATATCCAAAAGCGTTAACGCACAGAGAGCAGATATTGGGGCTTTCAGGAGACAGTTCATATTGATACCCCAGAGTCTGGAAAGCTCTACCAAGCCCAGGAGACCAGCTTGGCCTCAATCCATAGTTTTAATTCTGTGAATTCCAGTTTATTTCTACTTCTGGTCTAGACTAGACTCTTGCTGCAGTCCCAGAAATTCACCTTGTCTATCATTGCTCATTCAGGCAGACAGAACCCACATGTGAGAGGAGGAACTGAATTGTGTCCCCCTGAATTCATGTGTTGAAACTCTAAACTCCAATAAGACTGTATTTGGAGACAGGGCCTTTAAGGAAGTCAGGTTAAATGAGGTCATAAGGGTGGGGCCCTAATCCAACAGGACTGGTGTCCTTGTAAGAAAAGGAAGAGACACCATAGCTCTCTCTCCATCATGTGAGCACACAGCCAGAAGGCGGCTATCTGCAGGACAGGAAGAGAGCTCTCTGACCATGTTGGACCTTGATCTTGGACCTTCAGCTTCCAGAACTGTGAGAAAATAAATTTCTGTTGCTGTCTGTGGTATTTTGTCACGGCAGCCTGAGCAGACTGCTACGGTGTAGTTTGCCCCCAGTTCATTTCACATTTAAATCTAATGCATGCTTCTCTAAATTCTTCCTTCCCAGGATATTGTATAAGAATTTAGCTGCACCACTTGTTTAAATATATAGGGTATTTCATGTTTGGACTTACATGTGTTTTTTCCCTTGCGCTGATAATTGCATTTGATTGTGAAAGTAGATTGAAACTTTTAATTTATTTATTTAGGCCATGCAGAGGGGTTTGCTCTGCCTGCTTGCCTCGGAGGAAAAAGGATTCAGTGGACTATAATGGTAACACGTCTGATTAACGCCTTCCAGCTCACCACACGTGACTGCGTCAGTGCCTCATATTAGCTCTTTGAGGCATGCAGTGCACATAACAGTAGATCTATTTCAGAGATGCTAAAAGCAAGTCTCAGAGAGGTTAATGCCTTGGCCAAGATCGTGTAGCTGCCGGTGAAGTCCAGAATCTGGACTCCCTGCTCACGTGGAGAAGATGAATGGTTATGCCGTGTGGTGCTGAGTAAAGGGGCTATTGGGGAAAGTTGCCATAATAAACTGAACTATATCATGTAATTTATAGAGGCTCCATGAGGAGAGAGCGTCTGGCCGATGTGTGCAGGTCCGGGTCCCACTTGCCTCCCTCACGTGCGTGTGAGCTGAAAGCCATCCATTCTTCGCTCTGGACATTCATGACCCTTTGTCTGTAACTCCCTTTTGAAACCAAGAAATATTTTCAGAGAAATAGACCCATTTGTTATCTCTCCGGGTCATTTCTAAAAAGTGTCAGAAAAGTGCTTGGTAAAAGAAGTCATTCAGTTCGGTTCCATAGTCTGTTTTTGAGACGGCCGAGAATACATTTCTTCCCCTCCATCCACGCGTGGAAATCTCTCTCAAAATGAGAAGAAGAAACTGAGACGTAAGCTCAGACTTAGATGAAACAGGAGAGAATTCACACAACTGAACCATCACTGGTGGTGGAGTGGGGACAAATGGAGGTGTGGGGCCCCAAGCCTGTGGAGTAGAGGGGAGCCTGGCCGAGGAGGGGGCTGAAGACAGGAGCCCTTAGAAACCGCCTGCTCACTTCCTTTTTTTTTTTTTTTTTTTCTGCACTGCAGGGCACACGGGATCTTATTTCCCTGACTAGTGATCGAACCCATGCCCGCTGCAGTGGAAGCCCAGCGGAGTATTAACCACTGGACCACCAGGGAAGTACCTCCCTTTTTTTTTTTTCTTTTCTGCACCTGCTCACTTCTGCTTAAGCCAGAGGTTCTCGCCATGGCTACATCCAATCACCTAAGGGGCTCTAAAAATGCTGATGCTCAGGCCGGCCCATGCCCCTCCACTCATGCCTCCGTTCCGGGGCTGTGACTTACATGGCTGGAGACGCTGGGGAGAAGGACCTGGACTCCACCCTGCACCCTTCCCCCTCTGCTCTTTGGGTTCTGCTGGCCTGCAGAGAGCAGGTGTCCCATCACTCTCACCCATCTGGGGAGGTTGCCACTTTCCAGCACAGCTGGGTGGGTGCACTTAATCCTAGGATGCTGAGGGAGGATGTGCCCTTGGCCAGCAGACAAGGAGCCACCTCCTCCAAACAGCCTCAGCAGTGAGAAAGCTGCTGTTTGGATCCCCATCTCTCTAACTCCAGCACCTGCCTCTCAGTTAGCTCTGTATACTTTCTCAGGAAGCTGCTGGACGATGTGGTCCATCACGGGGAGGGAGTGACCCGAACAGCCAAGAGCAAGGAAGAGGAAATCCCAGGAAGGAGGACTTCAAGGAGCAGAGGGAATTTCCAGGGTGACGGTGAGGGGAAGTCCAAGGGCAAATGTATGGCACCTGCCACGGGAACCAAGTTTAGCCAGAACCAGGGAGTGGGGCCCAGGAAGGAGTCTCCGGGAAACAAAAATGAAATCAACTGATTATCAGATGGGATGAGGGGATGTTAAGGGCTGCAGGGAGACAGCACGGACACAAATAAAGTGAAGGAAATCCAAATGTAAGGCAGCTATTAACTTTGAGACAAACAAAACGTTGCAAAAGAAAGGAACTGTAGTCATAGTTTATTACTTGACTCAGCCGTGAACAATATTTCACATGGTCCTAAGAGTATAGATTTTGAATACTGATCTAGCCAAAAGTAATACAGTAACTCTATTTGGATGCCAAGAGCACTAAATTCTCAGCTACCTTGATGGGAAGACAGTAAAAGAAAGCAAGTGTAACCCAATTTATGCCCCAAGAAGAACTTCTGCCCCCTTTTTATCTCTGGCATATAACCAAGCTGTGCACACTCTAAGTGCACAATTAGAACGTATTGTTAGGAATAAAAACAATTAGCTACTTACTGAGAATTCCGGAGTGTCGTCAATAGCAGAAAGTGCTATACTGTCTGCTTACGTCTGATAAAAAGCAATTTTGTAAAGGTTTTATTTTATTGAAGTATAGTAGATGGTATCTATAATAGATTAATTAAAAGAGTTGTAAATCAAGTGTACTTCAATTAAAAAAAAAAGACAGAGTTGTACTATACCTGTACATAAAAATATGGAAGTAACTCTCAGAAGAATCTGCTAAGAGATGGCAGTATCCGCACAAAACACTTAGATGTAGATATATCAAAAGTAATAATCGTGAGGGGAGGAGAGTACAAATGCAGGATTTTTGAAAATGCTTTGAAATTAAGAGATCAGCAACTGAAAACAATTACGTGTCTACAGAGACTGCTATCTAAAACCTCATGGTAACCGCAAACCAAAAATCTACACACACACAAAAGACAAGGAATCCAAACATAACATTAAAGAGAGTCATCAAATCACAAGACAGGAGAACAAAAGAAGAAAGGAGAAAAAAAGACCTGCAAGAGTTAGAAGTATCCAGTGAAATTGAGTGGGGCAAGAGATCGCTGTTTTGTTTTGTTTCAGTTTTGTAATAAGCCTTTTAACACTATTTGACAAAACAAGCCAAGAAATACCCAAAGGAACCAGACACCCATGTTGCACCTTAATAAAAATTAAAAAACAGCTTGGGTCTTTATTCAGTTCTCAACTCCTGCCCAGATCTCGCAGAAAGCAAGTGTAACCCAATTTATGCCCCATGAAGAACTTCTGATAAAAAGCAATTTTGTAAAAGTTTTATTTTATTGAAGTATAGTTGATTTTCAATGTTGTGTTCATTTCTGCTGTACAGCAAAGTGATTCAGTTATACATATACATATACATTCTTTTTCATCTTCTTTTCCATTAGAGTTTATTATAGGATATTGAATATATTCCCTGTGCTATACCGTAGGACCTTGTTGTTTATCCATTTTATATATAATACTTTGCATCTGCTAATCTCACACTCTGAATCCATCCCTCCACAGAGCAACCACAATCTGTTCTCTACGTCTGTGAGTCTTTTTTTTTTTTTGCGGTACGCGGGCCTCTCACTGCTGTGGCCTCTCCCGTTGCGGACCACAGGCTCCGGACGCGCAGGCTCAGCGGCCATGGCTCATGGGCCCAGCCGCTCCGCGGCATGTGGGATCTTCCCGGACCGGGGCACGAACCCGCGTCCCCTGCATCGGCAGGCGGACTCTCAACCACTGCGCCACCAGGGAAGCCCGTCTGTGAGTCCTGATGAACATCAATTTGAGTTTGATTCCAGCTAGGAAGCAGGAAAATTTGCTGTCTGTAACTTTTGTCCGTGTTGAGGTAAACCCCTGCTGAGTCCTTTACCTAACGCAGCTACGCTTGCTCCAGGTCGTATTTAGAAAATGCAGGGGATGCACTGGGCTTCCAGAGCTGTAGGTAACAGAGTCATCCCACATGTCAGTTCTGTTAGCTAGATCCGTGGTAAACCTGATTCTACTTGGCAGGGTTTTATTATTTTATTTTATTTATTTATTTTTTAACTTTTATTTTGAAATAATTATAGACACACAAGAAACTGCAAGAATAATACAGAGGTCTGTGTACCCTTCTTCCCTCCAGCTTCCCACAATGACAGTATCTTACATGATTATAATACAACATCAAAACCACAAAATTGACATTGGTACCATGCAATTGCAGGTTTATTCAGATTTCACCTATTTTTACATACATAGATTTGTGGTATGTGTGTGTATGTATGTATGCAGTTCTATGCATTTTTTCAAATGTATAGATTCATATAACTACGATACCAATCCACATTCAGAAAATCCCATCATGACAAAGACGTTCCCTTTTCCTACCCCATTATAGTCATATTCTTTGGCAGGGTTTTAAAAAGTGATGTTCTGTAGCGTGCGCCATCTGTTAAGCATATTTCAACACTAACTTGTATTCTCATCTACTTCCAAAAGGACTTGGAGGCAGCTTACAGTAAAATAATAGGAATCAGTAGAAATAATAATAATAATGAAAATCAGTAGAAATTGTAGCTTGGGTCATAAGTGCCAAAACTTAGAAGCAATCAAGATGTTCTCTGGTAGGCGAACGGGTAAGCAAATTGTGGCACATCCATACCATGGAATATTATTCAGTGATGAAAAGAAATGAGCTGGGATTTCCCTGGTGGCGCAGTGGTTAAGAATCCACCTGCCAATGCAGGGGACACGGGTTCGAGCCCTGGTCCAGGAAGATCCTACATGCTGCAGAGCAGCTAAGCCCATGCGCCACAACTACTGAGCCTGCGCTCTAGAGCCCGAGAGCCACAACTACTGAGCCCGTGTGCTGCAACTACTAAAGCCCCCCGCACACCACAACTACTGAAGCCCGCGCGCCTAGAGCCTGTGCTCCGCAGCAAGAGAAGCCACTGCAATGAGAAGCCCATGCACCGCAACAAAGAGTAGCCCCCGCTCGCTGCAACTAGAGAAAGCTTGCGCACAGCAACAAAGACCCAATGCAGCCCAAAATAAACAAATAAATACATACATTTATAAAGAAAAAAAAAGAAAAGAAATGAGCTCTCTTGCCACAGAAGGACATGATGAAGCCTCAAACACATATTACTAAGTGAAAGAAGCCAGTCTGAAAAGGCTACATATATCCTGTATGATTCCAACTATATGACTTTCTGGAACAGGCAAAACTATGGAGACAGCAGAAAGATCAGGGTTGCCAGGGGTTATAGGGAAGGGAGGGATGAATAGGTGTGCAGCCAGAGGATTTTTAGGGCAGTGAAACTATTCAGCGTGATACTGCAATGGTGGATACACGATATTATGTCTTTATCAAAACCCTTAGAACACAACACAGAGAGTGAACCCTAGTGTAAACTCTAGGCTTTAGTTAATAACAATGTATCAATACCTTCTCATCAACTGTAGTAACTGTACCACTAATGCAAGATGTTAATAATAGGGGAAACTGTATACAAGGAGGGAAGGGGATATACGGGAATTCTCTGTACTTTCTCTTCAGTTTGTCTGTAAACTGAAAAAACTGCTCAAATGAATGAATGAACTCATTAAAAAAGAATCAGTACCTCTGTGAAACCAAAAGCCATTAAAATAAGAGTCAAGTGACAGGTACAATTACAATGGAGAACTCAGGATAAGAAAAAGTACTCAGCTGAACACCGACCTTTATTCTGAATTCTCCAACAAGCAAGGGATGGATTACAGTGTATTGTCCGCAGAGAGGAAATAGACCAGTTTGTCAGGTGAGACAGACGGATTCGGAGATGAATTTGCCCCACAATTTTTATTCCTAAGGGACAGACAACATAATGGGGGATGACCTTGATTGGATTTTCACTAGACATTTTGTATCAACCCTCTTATTTTAAAAAAGTCCCAAAGTGTCTGATGTCACATTGTAGTTAATAAAGGCAGATCTGTGGGACAGAGTGGAGTAGAGGACGGAAACACCCTTCTTCTGCATGAGTGCTTACCAGGATCCAATTTTATGAATATCGATTTGCCCTCAGCTTCTAAGTTGCGTCAAGACTGGGCCAGATGTCTTTTGTATGCTTATACGTTTCCTTGTCTGCTCAAGTTTTTTAAAGGGTTACTTTAAAAATCAACACACAAGGGCTTCCCTGGTGGCGCAGTGGTTGAGAGTCCGCCTGCCGATGCAGGGGACGTGGGTTCGTGCCCCGGACCGGGAAGATCCCACATGCCGTGGAGCGGCTGGGCCCGTGAGCCGTGGCCGCTGAGCCTGCGCGTCCGGAGCCTGTGCTCTGCAACGGGAGAGGCCACAACAGTGAGAGGCCCGCGTACCGCAAAAAAAAAAAAAAAAAAAAAAAAAATCAACACACAAGCAGTGTTCTTGTTATGAGAGGTTTAGGGTTTTAGGACAAAATCCTCTTGGTCCTTTCCTTGCTTTGGCAAAGGAAATCATGATACCACAGATGTTAGAATAAAAGAGACTTTACCCATCAGGGGCCCCTTACCCATCAAGGACCCCCTCCCCTCATTTACAGATGAAGGGACCCAGACAGTTGTAAGTGGTTTGCTCGTTGGCACATGGCTAGTTACCAGCAGAGGTGGTTCCAGGACCCAGGTTGATATCAGTTAAGTGATACGCCTGACACTTCCACTCACAGAAAATTACTGCCCTGGGTCAGGCCAAATTCTAGGGCATTCATCCTCATGTGGGTGGGGACATCACCCAGAAGGAGGAGGGCATGTGACTGCCTTCAAGCAGCCTGCCTGATTGCCACCTGCATGACCTGCACTGTCCTACTCCAGCCAACTGCCCTCTCGAAGATGGGAGCTGTTTGGGCCGCCGGCCTCTGAGTAGCCACACAGAAAGCTCCATTTCACACAGCGGCCGCAGACCTAGGAGTGGAGAGATGGGCGCCAGCTTACAGATCCGTCATGAACGGGGCTAGGAAACTCTGACCCGCTGACCCCCTCAACGCCTTTCACCCCCAAGCCCAAACAGCAGCTTTCTATCATTCAGCATGAAAGGAAAATCTTGTCACACATCCTGCTGGCCTAAGTGCCGTGAGTGTGGATGGGGAAGGCCAGAGCTCCGTCAGCAGAACCCCAGCTGCGGTGATTTGGGTCTTAGTCATAGATAGCTGACGGTGCTGGGGGCGTGTATTTATTTTGCCTGGTTGAGGAGAAACCCCACCCGAGGCACTTCTGGTGTGCTGGTGGTTTGAAACTTTTTTTTTTTTTTGGTAACGAAGGGATGGTAAAGATGAAGCTATTTAAGTGAATCTTAAGGCTAATGGCTCAAGCCGGATAAAGAGTGTTAATTCTCCATCACTAAGTTTCCTGCTATTGTATACAAAGATGGCAGACTCAGATGCGGATGGTAGCTCTCGGGTAAAGGAAGCCTGGACTTTTTTCATCTCTTGGGAACAAAGAACTTGTTCAGGAGCACCTCTGGCCTCTGGCGGGCTGAGCTGCCAGGGCTGATGGATGAGAAGCGTTTCTCTGCCCGCCGACCCCGTGGACTCTGCGGGAATTACTATCGGTGCAGCTGGCTCTATCTCAGGACGGACAGCCCAGGGTAAAGCACGCCATACATACATACAAATGTCATTTTGTGAAGACTAAACCCACGGTACATGTGAAATGACTCCGTGGTCAGAAGTGAGAAACATAAACTGCATTTTTCATCTAGAAAACAAAGATCGATGTGATTATGCTTTTGTTCTTGGAGATCTCCCATTTCTTTAGATGGGGAAGGAAGACATTTCTTTGGACTACATCTTGGATATGTTTTCTTGAAAGGAAAGATGGAGGCGATGTGCAAGGTCAGACATTTTTTAAATTACAGATTTATTGAAAAATAGAAATATTTTTGAAATAATAGTTAAAAAAAAAAGGAAAATGGAGTAAAAAGAGGAAAAGCAGCAAAATGACATAATCCTTGATTATTAGAAAGAGAAGAACCAGCTCATCTGTCTGACCCTTGTCCTAGGAAGGCAAGGTTTAGAGACATTTGCATCCTAGGCACTGATAAGGATCAATGGGTCCTCATTCCATCTTTTATTTATTTATTTATTTTAATTAATTTATTTATTTTTGGCTGTTTTGGTCTTTGTTGCTGCGCGCAGCCTTTCTCTTTAGGGCGAGCGGGGGCTACTCTTTGTTGAGGTGCGCGGGCTTCTCACCATGGTGGCTTCTCTTGTTGAGGAGCACGGGCTCTAGGAGCACGGGCTCAGTAGTTGCGGTCCGCGGGCTCAGTAGTGTGGCGTGCAGGCTCTAGAGCGCAGGCTCAGTAGTTGTGGCGCACGGGCTTAGCTGCTCCACGGCATGTGGGATCTTCCCGGACCAGAGATTGAACCCGTGTGCCCTGCATTGGCAGGTGGATTCTTAACCACTGTGCCACCAGGGAAGTCCCTCATTCCATCTTTTAAAAGAGCCCCCCCCTGGCATTCCCCAATGACATTTACTATGTTCAGGCGGTTTAACATTTTTTAAAAGCAATGTGGTTTCTGTGGTGAGATTTACATGTAGTTAACTCATGAGTTGCTTCTTTTGTGTTCTGCTCTGCATCTGTTCTGTTGGCCCAGCCAGGCCTTTGGTTCCTGGAAGACTTTGAAGGACCGGGAGAGGAAGGCAATGGCCATGGTCCCCGAATCCCGACCGAAACACCTGGTTTCAGCCTCCACTTCTCTGAGGGTATGGTTGGTGGAGGAGAAGGGAAGGAGGGAGGAGGTCTCTGGAGCGCAGCGCTGCAATGCGGGCTAATCCTTCAAGGGCCAGAGAGCCTCCCCACGCTTCTCTTCCCAGTCACCTGCCACCAAGCCGCGGCCTTCAGAGCAGCTGCCTCTCCTGTTCTTCCCCTTGGCTGGCCTGACTGGCCCTAATCCTCTATGCCTGGGCCTCCAGCCTCTACAGCTGATGTAGATTTATTTTGTTTTAAACACAGTCAACTGCGTTGCAAAGAAGCTCTGGGTGTCTAATGATGGAGGACTCTTATCTGGACGTTGGGTTCCTCTCTGGTGGAGGGAGGTTCCCTCTGCTACTTCCAGGTCATTGATGCCCCTCCGTGAGTCTCAGACTTTTCTTATATGAACTGAGCAGCATCCGCTTGAATGACTGGGTTAGGTTTCACAGGTAGGAAGGCAGGTGCAGACTGGTCGACACAAATATTCAGTGTACTCGGTGTGGTGCGGTGGGGAACAGATACTTGCTCTCTGTCTGCAGTACTTGGTGCACAACTTCTAAATCCTCGGCATCTCTGGAATGATGACTCTTTTGAATGTTAATGAGATGACTCTTGGCTGTGGGCCCCCAGATAGCTTCAGGATGGGGGCTGGTTTCCAGAAAGCTCGAGGCGTGATTAGAGGGGTAAACACACACACACACACACACACACGCACACGCACGCACACGCACACGCACACACACACACCAACTTCTAGAAAGGGAAGAGGGACTGGAGATTGAGTTAGTCATCAATGGCCAAAGATTTCGTAAGTCACGCGTCTGTCATGAAACCGCCATAAAACCCCTCCAAGTCAGGGTTTGGGAGGCTCGGGGTGGGCGAACCCGTCCAGGTTCTGGGAGTGGTGACAAGCCCGGAAAGGGCACGAAGCTCCCACCTCTCCACTGTACCTTCCCTGTGTGTCTCCTCCATCTGGCTGTTCCTGAGCTGTATCTTTTATAATAAAACAATAACATAAAGGAAAGCTCTTTCCTCAGTTCTTTGAGCTATTCTAGCAAATTATCACACCTGAAGAGGTTTGGATAAATCAGGTGGGAACCCCTGGTTTATCTGTTCCTCCATCAGAAGGACGAGTGACCTGGGGATATGAGATTGGCAACCAAAGTGAGGACAGTCACGTGGGACTGAGCCCTTTCCTGTGGGTCTGACAGGTAATGTCAGAATTGAATTGAATCATTCTTGGACACCCTGTTGGTGTTGGGTGTGAGAAAAAAACCACACATTTGATGTCAAAGGTGGTGTGAATACAAAACAGTTCGCTTGGCAATTATATTCTGGTTTATATATATATATATTTAATATAACTATATTATATTTATAAGAAATTTATATTTATTCTGGTTTATTAATTTGTAATTTATTTTCCGTATGTCATATTAACATAAATCAATCTGAAAAAAGAGGGGTTTTTTTTAGAATTTTATTTTATAGTTTTAAATTTTATTTATTTATTTTAGGCCATGCCGCATGGCTTGCGGGATCTTAGTATGCCGACCCCCGGCAGTGAGAGCTCAGAGTCCTAACCACTAGACCGCCAGGGAATTCCGTAGAAAGAGTTTCTGAGCCTGCATTGGCCACATCCCGGGCCCTTCGAATTTTCTAACAATGCTTGTATCATTACCTGAGCTATATACACAGAGTGTGGTATTTTCAACCCTAAAAACACTTACCCCTGACCCTGTATCTTCCCGGCCCTAGAGAGTGGAAGCTTTGCTGAGAAGTTTCTGGAGCAATGGCCATGGAAGTTATCTGTGTAGACGGGCTCCAGGGCAGCCTTACAGAGACGTGCACACCCAGTGTGATTGGGGAGGAACAGATGGGAGGTCTGCACACCCAAAGAGGGACACAGAAGTGACTTCGAGGACAGGTGGACAAGAGGAAGCCACAAATTTGGTCACTGAGAACAAAGAGCATAAGATCTGACAACGAGAGGCCCCGATGAACCCTTAGGTATCATCACAGGGCCACAGGGGTGGAGGGAAAGCCTGAGACCTGGTGGGACAGGTCCATCTCAGGTGTAGCCAGGACAGAGCACCAGGGACCAGCTGTGCTCATCTCTGTCTGTGACTCCCACATGCTGTGTAAACCTCCCCTGAATCCAGGTCCCACCTAGGATAAGGAAGGAAGAATAGGGTGGGGTGGGGTGCATCCCAGGTGGACCAGATGGACGGCGCAATCTCGAGGCAGAATCCCTTCTTCTCCAGGAAACCTCAGTGTTTGCTCGTAAGGCTCCGACTCCTTGGGTGAGCCCTACCTCCATCGTCAGGAGTCCTTTCCTTTCCTTGAAGCCAACGATTGCAGAGGCTGACCATGTCTACAAAATACTTTCACAGCAGTATCCCAACTGGTGTTTGATTAGACACCTGGACGTGACATCCTGGCCAAGCTGACACATTAAATTAACAAGCACTGGGATTTTTTTTGCACATTCAAGTTTGTGATTCGGTTAAAATTCACACTCGAGACAAACATAGTGTGTAATCATACTTTCTGACCTTCTAACTCTGGACTCCTGTGTGAGGTGGAGCTCTGCTCTGTCCCCTCCCTCTTTTGGGGGGCCCGGCTCCCCATTTTCTCTGTTTTCTCTTGGCAGGCAGGACAAGGGGCAGAGCTTCAGAACAGCCAGACCCGCCTGCCCTCCTCCCCTCTCATCTTTGAGTCTTTCTATTTTGAAAAACACCTTCAGGGGCGTTTCCTCCTCTGCCTAGGAGCAGGAGGCAGCACATTCCCCTCTAACCAGCCGCCCTCCCCCCACCCCCCATCACTGTATCTCCCCCGACCGCCCCCCCACCACCCCACCCTCCTGTTCCTGCGCCCCTCTCCCCCCACCCCTGGGCTCCTTTCTCAGTCCCCTGAAGACTGGCTTTATCCCCACAGGGATGTGTAAGTGCCTCTCTTAAAGCTCAGTGGGGCCCCTACCGTCCACAGCTGTCCCGTAATATTCAAAGCCCTCCTTTATGAATCTCTGCCCTCTCCTGGCTCCCTGGCCATTTCCACTTTCTCCTGCCCAGATCTCTTCCTTCCCTTTCCTTGCCCCTTACACGTGGACACTCCCAAAGCTCCCATGTTTAGCCCTCTGAAATCCTGCTGCCGTGTGCTCTCTTCTCGAGATACCTGACCTCCACACGGACTGCCATCGAATCTGTATCTTTAGCCTGTCTCTCTTCCTTCTAGGCTGTAGACACAAACTTACCACCGCCTGGTACCCACACGCTCCACCCGGCTGTCCTGGGAGCCAGGCTGGGAGATGTACTTTCAGGGTCCTGCTGTCCCACGGGTGAGCCTGGTCCTCCTGGTCCCAGGATGCAGGCGTCAGTGCGGGATCCGATTCCTAATCTAGAAACCACAGGCGTCTCTGCCTGGTCTCTTTACCTACGTTTGTGACTAACCAGTCTCTAGTCTACTGATTCTTCCACCTGAACACATCTAGGGGCTTTCCATGTCTCTCTCTCCCCTGGTACCCAAGTCCACTCACTCCTCAGCCCTCTTGCCATATAAAGACAGCTGCCAGGTGGTCTTCCTGCCTCCAGCCTCTCCTAAACATCTTTGACCACATTCCTTCCACACCGATGCCTTGGATGGCTTCTCCCCATTTCCTGGAGGACCGAGCCCAGACCCCTGCCCATGGCCTTCAAGACTGGAGATCTCTGGGCACCTTTCTTCCTGCTGATCACTGTCACGGCACAGACCCATGGTCCACAGTCTGTCAGGAAAAAACAAAACAAAACCATTAAAAAGGGAGAGAAAGAGAGATAATTCACAGACCATAGAATTCACACTTTTAAAGTATATAATTCAGTGTCTTTTATTTTTTTTAATAAATTTATTTATTTTATTTATTTATTTGTGGCTGCATTGGGTCTTCACTGCTGTGCGCAGGCTTTAGTTGTGGTGAGCAGGGTCTACTCTTCATTGCGGTGCAGGGGCTTCTCATTGCGGTGGCTTCTCCTGTTGCAGAGCATGGGCTCTAGGTGCGCGGGCTTCAGTAGTTGTGGCACACAGGCTCAGTAGTTGTGGCACACAGGCTTAGTTGTTCCGCGACATGTGGGATCTTCCCGGAAAAGGGCTCGAACCCGTGTCCCCTGCATTGGCAGGTGGATTCTTAACCACTGCGCCACCAGGGAAGCCCCTTCAGTGGCTTTTAGTGTAGTCACAGAGCTGTGCACTAGTTAATTTGGGAACATTTTCATCACCCCCCGCAGAGAAACCCTGTCCCCATTAACAGTCATTCCCTATTCCCCCCTTACCCCTCCAACCCAAGGGAACCACTAATCTACCTTCTGCCTCTGTGGATTTGCCTGTTCTGGACATTTTGAATAAATGAAATCATCCAGTAGGTGATTTCCTGTGTCTGCTTCTTTAACTTCACATGATGTTTTCCAAGTTCGTCAATGTTGTAGCCTGTATCCAAATCTCATTCCTTCTTGCTGCTGAATAATATTTCATTGTACAGATATAGCACACATTCCTCATCCATTCACCAGCTGATGGACATTTGGGTTGTTTCTGCTTTTTGTCCATTATAAATAACGCTGCTATGAACATTTATGTGCCAGTTTTTGTGTGGACATATGTTTTCATTTCCCTCTGTGCTCATCTCGGAGTGGAACCACTGGCTCACACGGTAACTCTATATTTAACTTTGTGAGGAACTGCCAGACTGGTTTCCACCACAGCTGCACCATTTACATTCCCACCAGCAGCGTACAGGGCTCCAATTTCTCCACATCCGCACCAGCCCTTGTCATTCCGTCTTTTTGATTATAGCCATCCTGTGGGTGTGCCTTAGCCTGTTTGCGTTTTTGTATGGCCTGTAAGCTAAGAATAGTTTTTATATTTTTAAAGGGTTATAACACACACACAGAGGAAGAAAATGTGACAGAGATGGTGTGTGACCCACAAAGCCTTAATTAAACTTTCACTGTCTGCCCTGTAACCTTGACTGTCCCTGCAGCCTTCTGCCCGGGAGGAAAAACGCTTATAACTCTATGTGTTTCTGCTCAGCGATCTCCCGCGTATTTATGCCGTGATTTTTCTTTTCACTCTCACTGTTGTGGCTTCTCACTGTTGTGGCCTCTCCCGTTGCGGAGCACAGGCTCCGGACGCGCAGGCTCAGTGGCCATGGCTCACGGGTCCAGGTGCTCCGCAGCATGTGGGATCTTCCCGTACCGGGGCACGAACCCGTGTCCCCTGCATCAGCAGGCGGACTCTCAACCACTGCACCACCAGGGAAGCCCCTGGGCTGGGAATTCTTAACCGAAGTTTGAAAAGAGTTCCGTGTCCCTTTCTCTCTGCGTGTCACACGTCACTGTTTTCTGTCACTTTCATTAGTGACATTCAGAAATAATAACACGAATGCTTTTAGGGCTGGTACGAGTTAATTTACCAAAACAGTGTCAGCACAGAGGTGTTGACAGGATTTCAGGACAACACTGATTAGCATCACTCTTTGCTCTTCCAGGAAAACCATCATTGCTGCTTTACTCGTGGTCTGCAAGATCTATCAGAGAAACACACATCCAGCAAGGGTCCCCTGTGGGCTGCCAGCTCCTGGAGCCTGATTGCTTACCTTTAGTGACAAAGGGAGGGGAGGAACAATGGTGCCCTTTACTCACAAGCGACTAAATAACAACCTTCTGGGCCAAGAAGCCCAGGTGCCGATGTTTTCTCTGCAGGGAGTGTGCGAGCTGGGTTTTGTGGGCTGCAAACTCCTATCAGAAGTTGATAAGAGAAGTTCTGGACCATTGGTTCTCCGCTGATTGGAGACGGATTTCTTAAGCCCCAAGTGTGAAATAGCTGAGGATGACACCCCCATGGGCCATGTTCTGTACACAAAAAATCTGTCTATTGGTGTAAACACACACACATGCATACCTTCAACCTGGGAATCAGGCCCCCCCCCAAGGAAGGTGTGAAATCAGACAGATAGTGTGTGCCCCCTCCCATGCCTCCCCGCCCCAAGTCACAACCAGAAAGTGAAATCTGATAGAAGGGAGGGAGCAGGGCAGCCACAAGACACTCCTCATAAGGAGCCGAGACACAGCGGGGATGTGATAGGAACCGTGGCTGGCAGATGCGTTGCTGAGACTCCGGGTGTGTGTGGCTTTTAAGTGCCAGTGGGGTGAGCCACCTCTGGGTACCCTACCCACAGCCTCCCCGGTGCTCCAGTCCCCTGGTCCCTTTAGAGGTGCACTCCCAGGACAAACTCTCTTACCTGGATGGCGTGTCAACTGATCACACAGTGTCACACAGCGACCAAGCCATGGCTTTTCAGAGTTAGGCTACAAAGGTGTGTGTCTGAGGATGGGCATTCCAACACTTTGGAGCTGCCGAAGTTCTGAATGTTTTATAAGTAATATTTCATAGCCATACATTTTTTTTAGCATCTTTATTGGAGTATAATTGCACTACAATGGTGTGTTAGTTTCTGCTTTAAAACAAAGTGAATCAGCCATACATATACATATATCCCCATATCCCTTCCCTCTTGCATCTCCCTCCCACCCTCCTTATCCCACCCCTCTAGATGGTCACAAAGCACCCAGCTGATCTCCCTGTGCTATGCGGCTGCTTCCCACTAGCTATCTATTTTACACTTGGTAGTGTATGTATGTCCATGCCACTCTCTCACATTGTCCCAGCTTACCCTTCCCCCTCCCCATGTCCTCAAGTCCATTCTCTACGTCTGCATCTTTATTCCTGTCCTGCCACTAGGTTCTTCAGAACCTTTTTTGTTTTTTTTTAGATTCCATATATATCTGTTAGCATACGGTATTTATTTTTCTCTTTCTGACTTACTTTACTCTGTATGACAGTCTCTAGGTCCATCCACCTCACTACAAAAAACTCAGTTTCATTCCTTTTTATGGCTGAGTAATATTCCATTGTATATATGTGCCACATCTTCTTTATCCATTCATCTGTCGATGGACACTTAGGTTGCTTCCATGTCCTGGCTATTGTAAATAGAGCTGCAATGAACATTGTGGTACATGACTCTTTTTAACCCTCTTGCACTGCTGGTGGGAATGTAAATTGGTACAGCCACTATGGAGAACAGTATGGAGGTTCCTTAAAAAACTAAAAATAGAACTACCATACGACCCAGCAATTCCACTCCTGGGCATATACCCTGAGAAAACCATAATTCAAAAAATCCTTCCTTTTCTTGTTACAGGAATACCAGGTTCTTCAAGGTCAGCATCCGAGACTCACTCCTTGCTGGGTTTCCTGCCCCACCTGTGAGCTACATGCAGAGTGTCCTGTCTCTGTGTCTCTGTCTCTCTGACGGAAGTTCCACCAGATGGTCAGAATCTGTGCCTTCGTTAATTTTCCTTTTTGAGGCCCAGTCTTCACTGAAATGAATAGAATTTAAAGCTCTTTAAAATACCCGGGATACAACGCTCTTCAGGGACTTGATCTAATTAACGTGGGCGATGAGTCAGTCATCACAAACGTTGCAGGTAAAGGTGAGTCAGCAGCGCTTGCTGGTGAGGTTAGAGGGGCTCTCCAGCCTCAGCCTCTACTACCCCGGGGGTCCCAGCTGATTTCTCTGCAACCTCTGAGCCTTAGGCAGGTGGTACTGCCTCGGAATGCCCCCTGTGGGCTTCCCCCCTCATGTCTGAGCTACCTCCACCTTATCTGGTCTCTGCTGGCACCGTGCAGAAGTCAGGCTAAAAGACTGCAATGGAAGCGGGATGGTTGTGGCATGAGCACTAACATCAGTGCTGCCAGCAAGTTTGGGGTCAATGAGCAATCTTAAAATGGGTGAGAGAAAGAGAGAGAGAGAGAGAGGAGGGCAGGGAGGAGGGAGGGATGGAGGGAGGAGGAGAGAAAGAAGAAAGAAAAGGAAAGGAAAGAAGGAAGGAAGGAAGGAAAGAAGGAAGGAAGAGAGAAAGGAAAGAAAGAAAGAAAGAAAGAAAGAAAGAAAGAAAGAAAGAAAGAAAGAAAGAAAGAAAGAAAGGAAGGAAGGAAGGAAGGAAGGAAGGAAGGAAGGAAGGAAGGAAGAAAGAAAGAAAGAGGGCTTCCCTGGTGGCGCAGTGGTTGAGAGTCCGCCTGCCGATGCAGGGGACACGGGTTCGTGCCCAGGTCCGGGAGGATCCCACATGCCGTGGAGCTGGGCCCGTGAGCCATGGCCGCTGAGCCTGAGCGTCCGGAGCCTGTGCTCCGCAACGGGAGAGGCCACAACAGTGAGAGGCCCGCATACCGTAAAGAAAAAAAAAAAAAAAGAAAGAAAGAAGGAAAGAAAGAGAAAGAAAGAAAGAAAGAAAAAAAGAAAGAAAGAGATTGGCACTCGTCCCAAGCATTTCACCCACAAACTGGTTTAGGCCGGTGAGACAGGATGTTCTGCAGAGCAAAGATCATGTGATCACACAGTGTGAACAAACAGATGGTGTATCATTAACAAAATACAAGGCTGAGTTTCACCATCTCTGCAGGGTGTCAGTGACCCAGGCAATTTAATTAAAAACATAAAAAAATAAAAAGTGACAAAGACCAAAGTTTTCCACTATTCAAACTCAACCTCATCAACCATGTGGAGGGGCTGCCTGAGATGCAGGCCCACATGTCTGCCCTGCCGTGAAGGATGACAGATCTGCGGTGTCCCGCCAGCATCATCCAATCCTTCGTTCAGCAACACAAAGCAGAGGGAGTCAGCTGCAGGACAGGGACTGTCCCCTCCCACTTGCTCATGGTGAGGAAAGGCAAGCTGCTGGGAGGACCAGGCCGTGCACACGGCGCACACAGTGCCTGAGTACGCAACAGGCAGGTGGCTGATGTCACCTTGGTTCTGAGAAGCAGACTCCAGGTGGGCCAGGAGGGCTCAACAAAGAGTTGTTACCCAATGTCCCGCTCTGTTGTCAGCAGCCTAGGGCAATGGTCAGGGCTGTGTACCTGGGGCTCCATCATCCCCCAGTGGTGGGCACCTTACCGAAGTGAGCCTCTGTGTTCTCACCTGTAGAATCATGGCAGGGTTTTCCTCTTGGGGGGAATCCACGGGAAGAGCAGATAAAGGCCCAGGACAGTTGCCATCTGGAATCCAGCTCCTTGCACAGAGGCTGCCTTAACCAGCAGGGCTGAGCTGGTCCAGCATGCAACGGCCTCGCAGGGGAGGGGATAGGGCACTGCAGGTGGCATCAGAAAAGAAAGGGAAGGGACAGACGGGGGCAGGGAGGGAGAAAAGAGCAGCAATGAGTCCCCTGGAGCTGAGGCCAGTGGTGGCACAGCGCTGAGTCCTAGCCAGATTGCAAAGGTGCCAGCGTGCCCAGAGCTGTGTGGCTCCGGGACTTTATCTACAAGCAGAAGTGTCGCTGGAGCTCTTCTTAGGGGAACTGATTTGACGGAGGCATGTTTTCAAAGGCTCCTTTGCAGTCATGGGGAACTAGTGCCCAGACCATGGCAGCTGAAATGGCCTGAGGCCTGCACAAAGGCAAGAAAACCTCGGGGCAGAGACGGGGAGGTTGAAGGGAGCTGGGAACAGTGCAGGAATCTGTGAGGAAGGATATAGAGGTTTTTAGAAGTGTATATAATCTTGGGCTTCTGAGAATGCAAATGAAAGTGTTGCAATTAATCTAGGTGCGGATCCTAAGAATGTGACGGGCTTGTCTGTAGGTCAGCATCTATGGAGAGCAGTAGATTTCTAGATTTCAGAAATTCTCAATAAAATGTAACATGGATAAACCTTGATCTTAACCCAGAGACATATCTAAAAGAAGCACAAATCTGGTGTCAAAATGCTTTCCAGAGAAATCCACACCTGTTATACTCAAGCTCTTTTCAAGCAGCTGGCAGACAGCATCATACAAGGCAACCTACCCAATGAACCATCCTGAAATGCTTCCCCACCTCTCCCCTCAGATTTGTTCATCATTTACTGTTACTGAGCACCCGTTATGTGCTCTGCTCTTGATGCTCTGCTGGTGAACAGGACCCTGCGAGCCTCCGCCCCATGAGGGTCTAGTGGCGGAAAGGCAGACAGACAAATAGCTAGGTTGTGTCAGGTTTAGTTACTTGACATGAGGAAGGTGGGAAGGACTCTGGGTCAATTAAACTGTGATCTGGGGACTTCCCTGGTGGTCCAGTGGTTAAGAATCTGCCCTCCAATGCAGGGGATGCGTGTCTGATCCCTGGTCAGGGAACTAAGATCCCACATGCCGCGAGGCAACTGAGGCCCCGCACTGCAACTACTGAGCCCACGTGCACCACAGCTAGAGGGCCTGCATATTGCAACTACTGAGCCCACGTGCTCTGGAGCCCACACGCTGCAACAAAAGATCCCGTGTGCCACAACTAAGACCTGACCCAGCCAATGAATGAATGAATGAATAAATAAATAAATAATCAACCAAAAAACCCCGTGATCTGAATGACAAGAAGAATCCAGGCACACAAAGAGCTGATGGGGAAACTTTTAGGCAGAAGGAACAGCTCGTGCAAAGGCCCTGACGTGGAAATGAGCCTGGTGTGTTTTTGGAAAGAAAGTCAATGTAGCTGGAGGTGGGGGAGCAGGAATACCAGCCCCAGAGGTGCAGGACGTGGGGGGATTGGCGGCGCCGGGCCCGGAGGGCCTTCAGAGCCAGAGAAAGGCTCCGACTGTTACTTCTGGTGCTTGGAATACCCATCAGAAGGGGGTTTGAGCAGGGAGTGGTGGGATCCCATTTGCGCCTTGAGCATCCTGGGTGCTGGTGGAGGCTGCGGTCTGGGTGCTGGTGGAGGCTGCGGTCTGGGTGCTGGTGGAGGCTGTGGTCTGGGTGCTGGAGGAGGCTGCAGTCTGGGTGCTGGTGGAGGCTGGGTTCTGGGTGCTGGTGGTGGGAGTGACGAGAGCAGGGAGGTTATTGCAGCACCCTGGCTCCCGCGCGGGGGCAGGCAAGGAGGTCCACGGACGTGGGCGACTTGGGACATGCTTTGGACTAACAGGACTCTATCAAGGATTGGAAGTTGGAAATGAAAGAAAGGATCATTTCTGTCCTCGCAATGTGAGTGTGAATTGAGAGTGTGGTACATGGGAAGGTCATGATTCCTGCGGTGGGAATGATGCCAAAATCTCAGCCTCTGTGTACCAGTGCCAAGTCAAATCTCAGAGACAGAGTTTTGGGTGAAGTAGAAAAGGAGAGCTCTATTACTTTGCCAGACAGAGGGAGACACAGCCGGCTCCTGCCCTGAAAAACTCTATGTCCCAACCCCAGAGGATTTGATGAGTGGTTTTATAACAACAGTCCAAGGGTGGTGTCTCTGACAAGATTAGGGTGTGAGCAGGACTTGCACTTCCTTAACCTCATCTCAGGTGGTCATCTCCTCATCTTGATGAGCTTCCCTGGTCCCTCTAATCTCGCCTCAGGTGGTTTCACGGCTGCTACTCCCGATTAGCAACTTTTTAGCAACCCGATTTCAAAAAGCAACTTTTTGAAATCCGCCCTTTGGAACTCAGGGAAGGTCATGGAGGCTGGAGTCTTGCCTACAAGAAATGGGAGCCAAAAAAGGTCTCCGTGCCCTGGAGCCCCACAGGGCCCCACACGGTTTCAGGAAGTTCATTTACTTTTCTGGTTTTTTAAATATTTTTTTTACTTTTGGCTACATTGGGTCTTCATTGCTGTGCATGGGCTTTCTCTAGTTGCGGCGAGCAGGGGCCCCTCTTCATTGCAGTGCGCGGGCTTCTTATTGCGGTGGCTTCTCTTGTTGCGGAGCACGGGCTCTAGGCGCATGGGCTTCAGTAGTTGTGGCTCACGGGCTCAGTAGTTGTGGCTCGAGGGCTCTAGAGCGCAGGCTCAGTAGTTGTGGCGCACGGGCTTAGTTGCTCCGCGGCATGTGGGATCTTCCCGGACCAGGGCTCGAACCCGTGTCCTCTGCATTGGCAGGTGGATTCTTAACCACTGCGTCACCAGGGAAGTCCCTTCTGTTTTTTCAGTGAAGGCTGAGGAGGGATGTTCTGCTGAAAGGAAGGGAGGGTTCAGAGCAGAGAACCGTGGTTCTCAAACGTTGGCATGAGTCAGAATCACGGGGGAGATTGTGTTAAAATACACAGCTGCACCCCCCGCCCCCCGCCCCAAGTTCCTGATTCAGCAGGTCTGATGTGACACCTAAGCATTAGTGTTCCTAGCATGCTCCCAGGTGATGCTGGAGCTGCCGTCCTGGGCTCCCACTCAGAGAGGGAATGGTGTACACAATTAAAGAGAGTGTGGGGGGCATGTCTTGAAGACTGAGAAGGCAGACACAGGGATGTTTCCAGGGAGGGTGTGTGCCCATCAGAGACGTGTGGCCACTGTGACCCGTAGACCATACAGCACTAGGGCTCCATGCAAAACCCAATTGAACTCCAGTGAGCAGATCCATGTGCAGAGAGAAAGCTTTGTTTGGCCCTACATCCCAAGAATGCTGGATGAATCTACACTCACTCACACACTTTAAGTTACAATAAGAAATGTTTAGAACAGAATTCCCTTGGCATTATTATCTCCAATCAACTTTATGGTTAATTTTGGGACTGTAGAACTATCCCAGTTTGGAAAACAATTTAGTGGTTATCTTAAGATTGAAAAAATATATATCCTAAAACCCATGCACGACAGTAGTCATTGCTTCTTAATACTCTTCAAAAGATCAACTCAGTGTGATAGGTTCATATGATAGAGTACGATGCATCTCAAGGAGAGCAAATCAAACCTGTTCTCTTCCTCCTTAAGGTAGAAACTGGACGTTTATCAAATGCCTTTATGCACGTTGGAGCAGTTTTATACTCTTTCACTTATTTTATATTCTGTTAATCTATTACTGAGGTGAATTAGATGAATTCATTTCTAACGGGAAATAATTCTTTCATACATGAATTAGTTAAGCTTGGTCATGAAACCCCAACACAAACAAACCTCTAATTCAAAAAACAAAGCAAAATGTTTAGGGTTTGTATATTTTACTTTTGGGATTGCTTGCTGTAACCCAAATTTTCAATTATTCAACCAGTGTCAGGTTCTAATGGCTTTGGATCTCAGGACTTCTCCGCTTCTCAAATATGTTGTAGCAAATCACAGAAACGTTCAATAATTCCATGTGCTTATCAAAAATGGTAGTATTCTTTGAGCCAAACCATGTGAACGTTCTCATCATACACACACACACACACGCGCGCGGGCGTGCGCACAACTGAAAAACTTACCTTAACTTGCCATATAAATTTAATTCAATAGTAACCAGAGAAAGAAAGTGAACATAATTTTTGTGTTCTGTGTAACCAATCGTGGAATCCGGTCAGGTGCAGCATACACTTATTAACCAACCACTGTATAAATGTTTGGTTCCTTGAGAGATGCTAAGAATAATATTTTAGGGGACTTCCCTTGTGGCTCAGTGGTTAAGAATCCTCCTGTCAATGCAGGGGACACGGGTTCGATCCCTGGTCCAGGAAGATCCCATCTGCCGCAGAAGATCCCACATGCTGCAAAACAACTAAATCCGTGCGCCACAACTACTGAGCCTGCGTTCTAGAGCCTGCAAGCCACAACTACTGAGCCTGCGTGCCACAACTACTGAAGCCCGCGCGCCTAGAGCTCATGCTCCGCAACAAGAGAAGCCACCAAAATGAGAAGCCTGCGCACCACAACAAAGAGTAACCCCCGCTCACAGCAACTAGAGAAAGCATGTGTGCAGCAATGAAAACCTGACGCAGCCAAAAAAAGAAAAAAAAAAAAAATATATATATATATATATAGTACTTTACCTCTTCCAGATGTTCAACAAACTTCATCTTGTTGGTGACATAAGATATTCATACTAGAAACAAGAACAATGTAAAATATATTAAAATCAAGTGCTTCAGTTCAGAAAAGCCCTGCTCAGTCTTACCTCTGTGAGTTTGCTGAAATTGGCATTCTATCTACAGTTTCTATCGCTGACCCTCTCCGTCTACAAAAATCATCTTTCTCCTTCAAGTACTACTTCTTACATGAATCTTTAAAAAATGTTTCCCATCTCAGCGTGATCATTTGCTTTCAATATCTTTAAAAATATATTATTTGATATTTGCAAAATATTGAACGTAACACATTGTGTTCACTAAAGTATAATAATATAATGAATACTTGGACCCAGCCCCCAAACTAAGAACTAGAGTATCACCAATGACTTGTATCTACCTACATGATATTTCCCTATACCCATCCTAGGTAATTACAATCTGAAATTTTGTGTTTATCAAGCCTTTGCTTTTTTTTTTTTTTTTAGGTTATATGACTTTCCCCCATATATTCTCTTTTAAATTGAAGTATACTTTACATTCGAAAAATGCACAGATTGTAAGTGTATAGTCTGATGAGGTTTGGAAAATCTTTACACCCATGGAAACACTATCCCATTTAAAAAATATATTTCCGTTTCCCCAGAAAGTTCTTTGCATCCTCTTCCATCCAATCCTCTCTCCCCTGGCAGAGGCTGCCTCTATTCTTTTTTTCTCTCTCCATAAATTAGTTTTACCTGTTTGAGAATTCCGTATAAATGGAATCATGCAATATTTATCCTTTTGTGCCCAGTTTTTAAAAAAAATATTGTTCATCATAATGTTTTTGAGTTTCATCCATGTGATTGAGAGTATCCACAGTTATTTGTTTTTCTTGTGGAGTATTTATCATATGAATATACGACACCGTGGTTACCCATTTATTTGCTAATGAATATTTAGGCTGCTTCCAGTTGGAGGCTGTTACTAATAATACTATGATGGATATTCTTTTTTGTGTACCTCATTGTTTTTATAAATATATAGACATTGGTCTCCAATGTGTGTATGCTGGTTTGTTATTTAGTGTTGCTGGGTTTTGAGCTCTCTAGAAATGGGATCATGTTACAATAAGTCTTCTGGGACCTTTTTTCCCCCCAGCATTTTGTCTCCAGGGTTGATCTATGTTATGACATGCAACGGATTTTTTTAACATAGCTCTTACAGGCAGCCATCGTGTTAAATTATCTTACTATTTTAAAGTAGGTATTTATCTATCTTTGGGGTTTTATATATAGAAAATCATATAATCTGCAAATAATAACTGTCCTGTTTCTTCCTTTCTACTCCTTAGGCCTTAAATTTATTTTTCTTGTTATTGCATGCTCTAGAATGTCAGTAAATTTGGAGAAAAAGCAGCAATAGTGACATCTGTGACTTGTGTCTGATTTAAAAAAAAAAACTTTGAATATTTTGATGTTTATAGTGTTTGTTTATATTCTCTTTATCAGGCTAAGGAAGTTTTATCCTAATCCTAGTTTACTAAAGTTTTTTGTTTTTAATCAAAATGATTAGAAAATTTTATCAATACTTTTCCTGCATCCGTTGAGATAGATTACCCAATGTTCTTTTCTCATTCATTTGACTACCCAGAGTTAGCCAAACTCAAGGTGAAGGGTACGGTCCTCCAGACTACCAAGACTTCTGACACCAGTCTCAAGTTCAGGGGTCCCCAAGGCCACCTCCGCTCAGACCAGCTGGCTACAAATTCAGGGGTCTGGACTCTTAGGGTCACTAGAACAACTCACAGGACTTCGGAAAGTGTTATACGTAACTATTACAGGTTTTTTAAAAAATAAATTTATTTATTTATATGTATTTATGTATTTATTTTTGGCTGTGTTGGGTCTTCGTTGCTGCGTGCAGGCTTTCTCTAGTTGCGGCGAGCGGGGGCTACTCTTCATTGCAGTGCGCGGGCTTCTCGTTGCAGTGGCTTCTCTTGTTGCGGAGTACAGGCTCTATATAGTTTTATTATAGCAAAAGGATACAAAACAGAACCAGCTAAGGGAAGAGATACAGAAGGCAGAATATGGGACTAGGATGGTTCCAGACACAAAGCTCTGTGTCCTCGGGGATGCACGGCCCTCCCAGCATCAGTGTACAGCACTATGCCGAGTGTTGTGAACCCAGGAAGCTCCCCTAAGCTTTGCTGTCCGTATTTTTCATTGAGTCTTCGTTATATAGGTCTGGCTGATTAAATTATTGTCCACGTGGTTGACTCCAATTTCCAGCCAGTCTCCCCCCATCCCCAGGTCAGGCTGGATTCAAGTGGCCCAAAGCCCCAAGTCTCTAATCACCTAGTTGGTCTTTCTGGCATGGCCAGTCTCCACCCTGAGTCATTTTATTAGCATAAACTCTCAGGCGTGGCCCGAGGGGCCCACCATGCATAACAAAGACACTCTTATTACTCAGGAAATTTCATGAGTTTAAAGGTTACCTCCCAGGATCTGGGACAAAGGCCAGATCTGTCTTTGGGTAAAGTTAATTCTTCACTACACAATGACATTCATACATTTCCTCGTGTCAATCCAACCTTGCATTCCTGGAATAATATAACACTATCTGCTTTAAACATTGCTGGATACATTTTGCTAATTTTTAAAAGAATTTTGCATCAATGTTTACGAATGAGATTAACATACTTTTCCTTTCTCTTACTGACCTTGCCTGATTTTTAAAATTAAGATTATAGTGAGCTCATAGAATGAACTGGAGAGTACGTTCTCTTTCTTTCTGTGTGCTAAAAGAATTTTTGTTAGGTTGGAATGACAGGTCCTCTGAAATTTTGAAGAACCCACCTGTAAAATTCTGAACCTGGTGTTTTGCTGTGGAAGGAATTTTAATTTTTAAAAATAATGATAGGACTATTCAAGCTTTCTATTTCTTCTTTAGTCATGATTTAATAAATAACATTTTTCTAGAAATTTGTCTATTTCATCTTATCATCAAATATATCAGCATAAAACTGTTCATTGAATTCATTTATGTTTTTCCTCTCTGCTGTATTTGTAGTTAAATATATTTGGCTGTGTTTGTGATTAAATATTTCTGCCTTTTCGTTTTTTCTTGATCAATATCACCAGAGACTGGCCTATTTTATTAGTGTTTCCAAAGGACCAGCCTTAGGCTTTGTTGATTCTTTCTACTATATGATATTCACCCCTCCCCCATTCATTGATGCCTGCTCTTTCCTTTATTATCTTCTCCTTTCTCTTTCTTTAGATATATGTTGTGATTTTTTTACCTAACATTTTTAGTTGGAGTTGGCTCATTAATTTTCAGCCCTTATTCTTTGCAAATATAAGTATTTAAGACCATGCAATTCCCTGTGAGTGCAGTTTTCACTATAATACACAAGTTCTATGTGTTTTTCTTTTTATTATTTTTCCAAGTATTTCTAAATTTTCATTCTAATTTCTTTTTTGTCATGAATTATTTAGAATTCTGCTTTTTCAATTCCAGAATTTAAAACACCTTATCTTTTTGTTGTTGACTCTACTTAATTACATTGTGTTCAAAGAATGTGATGGATATGATATTTATTTTTTGAAATTTGTTGAGATGTGCTTTATGACCTAGTATCTGATTAATTTTTGTATCTGTTTCATGTGTGCTTAAGAAAAATGGGTATTCTCTAATGGTTGTATTCGGGATTTTACATATGTTCATTAGATCAAGGTGGTTAATCAAATAGTCCAAATATATTTATTATTTTTTGCTGCTTGACTTGTCAATAATTGAGAGAGAAATGTGGGTGGGATTTGTCAATTTCTCCCTGTACTTCTATCATTTCTTATTTATATGGTGTGATTTTTATTAGGTGCATATCCATTTAGAATTCTTTTTTTTTTTTTTTTTTTTTTTTTCATTTAGAATTCTTATGTCCTCCTGGTAAGTTGAAAATTTTTCCATGATTTAGTAACACTTTTTGTCTTAGAGTTCATTTTTTTGTGATATTGACGAAGCTATGCCAATTCTTCTTTGGTTACTATTTTCCTGGTATACCTTTTTCCATCCTTTTACTTTCAAACTTTCCATGTCCTTTTGCTTTAGTTGTCTCCCAAACAGGATTTCTCCCAGTATGATAATGTCTAACTTTTAACTTACGGATTTCATCCCTTTATATTTGGTAGGATTATGACTATTGTGATATATAAATTTCCACCATCTTAATGCAGGTGCAGTGGAGAATGAGTATCCCAAAGTCATATATCTTTGCCAGTCATCAAAGCAAGTGATCTGACAACTTAGACATGTTGATTGCCTTTGACTCTTCCTCCATAGGGTTTTTATTAAGTTTTGCATCTTGAGAAAATGTTACTTTCTGATTAGGTATAGGGATAGAACCAAATCTTGGGGAAATTAATGAATTCACATAATTTCTCTAAGTATTTCTCAGGGAAATCTGAGAGGTAACAGAGTGTTGAGGAGAAAGCATGGGTTTCAGTGCTGGGCAAAACTGGCTGCTAATCTTTTCTTGGCCCCTTTCTAGCCGTGTGATTGAGGGTACATTCCTCAATCTCTCTGAGTCTCTTTCTTCATCTGGAAATCAAGCATCATCACACCTGCTGGGACTTCCCTGGAGGTCCAGAGGTTAAGACTCTGCAATTCCACTGCAGGGGGCACAGGTTCGATCCCTGGGCAGGGAACTAAGATCCCGTGTACCGCATGGTGTGGCCAAAAAAAAAGGAATCATCACATCTGCCTCCCTGAGATTCTGCCCCTGTGGATGGGATCGCCTGGCATAGAGTGGGTGCTCAGAGAATGTTCTCACTCTCTCTGTTTCTCCTTCCTCTTTCCAAGGGCATGGCCTTGATGATGTCAAGAGCATTTTGTAAATATTACAAATAAGATGTGTCACTGTGATTATTACTTATTAAAATCACCTTGCTTCCTGACTTAGGTGATTCATCGCAACCAAAAGAAAGATTTGAACAAAACAATAACTGCCTCATTTCAGCAGCCTGTTCTGTGTTGGTCACGATGTCGGTCTACACTGGCATCAATTTCAGGTAATTACTGAGTTTTCTGAAGCTTTTTGTTTGCATATTTGTCTGAGGGCAGTTAAAGTGTGACTTAGGTAATATGATTGTATTCTCAGGAATTCACAGAGATCAAAACACAGGTCTGAAAAGGTGCCAGAAGGAATAAGAAGTTCCCAACCTGTAAGCATAGAAAAGCCCAAGAAAGTAAAAACAAAGTCGACATCTTGTATAAATAAGGAACTTAGAAAGCCTCTGTTTTCTGGGCTCTTTTGACCCCTCAGATGCTAATGAAACAGGGTGTTAATAATCTGTCACAGGTTCTGTCTTGCTCCTTGTTTTCCACATTTTTATCATCATCAAATATTTTTAGTGTCCATAGGTGTTAAATAGTTTTGATGTGATTGTCATTTGGCCAGAAGGTATTTGAGTATCACTCTGTGCCCAGCTTTTTGTTGTTGTTGCTGTTCATGCTCTCCAGCAGTTTGGAATCTAGTATGGAATCTCACAGGGAAGATGACACAGAGCAAGCGTGAGAATGCAGAAACTACAGTACACATTTATTTGTGTTTTTCATGCATGCCATGGTTTGACCAAGGTGGAAACATGGGATGATCAGGAAAGGTTTACTAGAGAGGATGCTGGTGCATAGAATCTTGTCCCGATGATGATGGCCACTTTCTGACTCTGTGATCTTGGGCAAGCTGCTTTACTTCCCTGTGTCTCAGTTTCTTCAACCCTGAATAGTGATTGGTGGTGCCTTCTTTACAGGGTATTTGTAAGGATTAAATAAGTCAGTATCTGTAAAGCACTTGCTGTGGTCCAGAGTTTCCCAACCTGTACGCAGAGTATACAGACTGCAAATGGTTGAGAGACCTATTGGTCCAGGCACCTGGCTATGAGCTTCCCCATCTGTTTCCCCAGTGTGCCTAAAACATTGCATTTTCTGTGATGGCCATGAGACAACAAAGCCTGAGGGCACTGTTAGGTCGGGTTCTCTGCCCCTGAGGATGTGGGTGTCCTGGCAGATGAATGCATTGGTGCAGCAAGACAAGGCCACCATTAACAGTCTGTACTTGGTCTATTGACATCAGAGGTTTTTGAACTTTTATTTGATCTGTTGGGAGCAAAAGTATTTGATGCTTGGGAGCACAGCCAAGAACTAAAGCAACTGAAGTGATTTGTGCCTCTTCTATTACAAGAGTTGGAATGTGTTTTGAATTGAAAATGTGAAAAATGATTCTTGAGCATAAACATTTGTACTAGAGGCTAGATTCCTACCCCTTCCTTCCATTTCTCAGATAAATTAAAAGCTGTCACTCCTTAGGAAGTGTGATTTTGTGGAACAGCTGACTCGCTGCTGCCCTGACTGTCACGTGACCAGTGGCGCTAGGGATGTAGGGCTTTGGATTGGATGAACTCAGTTAAACAAGAAGACAGCCTGGTGCTCCTTGTGGAAGGTGGATCTGGGCACATATGTTTCCTCAGACTAATCTTGCTGCCTTTGTGTATGTTTGACAATTTCCCTAATTAAAAGTTTTAAACATTTGCTCAGATAAATAAAAGACCTTTATCTAGCATAAAGAATGATATGGAATTATGATTAACTGTGTTATTTATAGCCTTAAGAAATTTTCTAAACAAACAGAAAGTCTGTTTCTTGTTGTCTGATTTCTCTCCTTTCTGTCATTTTGAGACTAGAGTTCATGAAAAGCAATAGATCATAAGTTAAGGTTCATTGGTACCAATTAATAATTGATAATAATAATAATAACAGCATCAATGAACACATATACTTACACTTACGATAAGACGGGCATGCTTTTAACCACTTGGCATGTATTATAGAGTCCTCACCATAACCCAACGAGGCAGGTATTTTATTATCCCCATTTTATAGATGAGGAGACTGAGGCACAGAGAGTAACTTGCTCAGGGTCACCCAGCCTGTACGTGGCAGAACCAGGATTCAAACCCAGGTCATCTGGCCCCATAGTTCATGCCCTTTGACTATATAGGGTTGCACCAAAATTTAGCTTTGGCCTCAGTATTTGGCCAAAATCTTCCTTTGACTTTGGTTTTGGAAGGGGAGCCAAATGCCCACCTCAACACTGTTTCTGGCATCCTGGACCTTGTGTGTGTGATTGCAAGGGCTGCCACCGTAGCTAATCAGCTTAATGTCAGGATTATAAATAAGAAGATAATCAGGATATTGCCTTAATGTTGATAAATTCCCTTTCAAAATATAGTTAAGTATTTTAGATGCTCCTTGGAGAAAATATGTCCTACGTGATCTTTATTTCAAAATTCTGTCAGTCAGCTGAAGAATAAATGCATAATTATTATCGCAAAAAAATGCTACAGTAATTGGTGATTTTGAGAGATGTTCATTTTATGTGTAAAAACAATTATTAAGAATATTCAACATGGGACTTCCCTGTTGGTGCAGTGGTTAAGAATCCACTTGCCAGTACAGGAGACATGGGTTCAAGCCCTCGTCCGGGAAGATCCCACAGGCCGTGACAACTAAGCCCATGAGCCACAACTACTGAACCTGCGCTCTAGAGCCCGCGAGCCACAACTACTGAGCCCACATGCCACAACTACTGAACCTGCGCTCTAGAGCCCGCAAGCCACATTACTGAGCCCACGTGCCACAACTACTGAAGCCCGCATGCCTAGAGCCCGTGCTCTGCATCAAGAGAAGTCATTGCAATGAGAGACCCGTGCACTGCAATTAAAAGTAGCTGCTGCTCGCCGCAACTAGAGATAGCCCACATGCAGCGATGAAGACCCAACACAGCCAAAAATAAATTAATTAATTAATTTTTAAAAATTTGTTTAATTAAAAAAATTTTTAAATGGTACAAATGACAGATGTAAAAAAAAACACTTGTTAAATAAAAAAGAATATTAAACCCAGTAATTCCACTCCTGGGTATATATTCGAAAAAAGTGAAAACGCTAATTTGAAAAGATACTTACACCCTAATGTTCATAGCAGTATTATTTACAATTACCAAGACATGGAAACAACCTAAGTGTCCATCAACAGATGAATGGACAGAGAAGCTGTGGTATATATATATACAATGAAACACTACTCAGCCATAAAAAAGAATGGAATTTTGCCATTTGCAGCAACATGGATGGACCTGGAGCGTATTATGCTAAGTGAAATAAATCAGAGAGAAAGACAAACGCTGTATGATATCACTTATATGTGGAATCTAAAAAATCAACAAAGTAGTAACTATAACATAAAAGAAGCAAACTCACAGATATAGAGAACAAACTAGTGGTTACCAGTGGGGGGGGGGAGGAGCAATAAAAAGGTGGGAGAGTGGGAGGTACAAACTATTAGGTGTAAGATGGGCTCGAGGATGTATCGTATAACATGGGGAATAGAGCCAATATTTTGTAATAACTGTAAATGGAAAGTAACTTTAAAAATTGTATAAAAATTTGGGCTTCCCCGGTGGCGCAGTGGTTGAGAGTCCGCCTGCCGATGCAGGGGACGCGGGTTCGTGCCCAGGTCCGGGAAGATCCCACATGCCGCGGAGCGGCTGGGCCCATGAGCCATGGCCGCTGAGCCTGCGCGTCCGGAGCCTGTGCTCCACAACGGGAGAGGCCACAACAGTGAGAGGCCTGTGTACAGCAAAAAAAATAAATAAAGAAAGAAAGAATATTTAAAGAATATTCAAAAAGATTAATAAATAGCAAAATAAGTTGACATTTAATAAGAATAGTGAGAGTGTGTTTGCTGGATAACTTTAAAAAGACCATTGTGCCAACAAAGGTTTATAGAAATGTAAATAATTGTATAAGGCAGAGTAAGAGAGGTTTGATTATATCATAATTCTAATGGTTGTGGAATTACTTAGTGACTTGCATTCATAACATTAAGCAAAACATTCAAGGGCTCTATTTAATGTATAGTTTAATCCATTTAGGTGATGGGTCTTTTGAGAAAAGCCTCATTTGGAAAGTTTTCATGTTTTGTAGGATAAATTAAAAGCAGAACATCAAAGTTTCACAAAGAAAAAGTCTCCAAACTCATGTATAATATATTAGTGATAATTGATCATCTATCCGGACATGGTACAGCATATAAAAAGTGCGAATAAGTGGAGAAGATGTTAGAGAAAAGTTTACTCTTCCATTGTTAGATGAAAATGCACACCTATTTAATATTTTAACTGTGCCTAAAGGAGAGATATAGCTCACAGAGCTGAGAACATTTTTCCATAGTAGAATGTTAAACCTTTAAAATTTAACAATCCAATTTTAAAAGTTCTAAGTCTTGAATAGTTAAAATAAAATTTCAGATATTCTATTATATCATAGAAGTTTATTTTATAATTATTTATCTTAGGTCAGACATTGGCCTTAATAGTTGAACATTCAATATTTGGCCCAACTCTGCATTCACTGAACCTCTAGTAGCCAAAGTTCTATAAAATAGGAATGAAATTAAGTGTTCTCTTGAAAATGATAAAATCCAGCAGAGAATTACAAGACAGTAGTTATAGAAGAAAAAGCAATCATTCAAATATGGGATAGGGAAGAACTTAACTAGATCCAAGAAAGAAAGATAAAGAGCATGGGATCAGGGGTGACCTCAAGCTGAGTGACAGTTGGCATTAAAAACAAGTTTGTTCTCTCTGAACCTTGTAAATCAACTATACTTCAATCAAATTAAAAACAAAAACGACAACCACTGCACTGGTATGATTTGGAGGGTAAATCCTTCTCTGTGTTTTACATCTGTCAAACATTTATGAAATGTTATACCCAGCAAGAGCTGACATGACATGTCAGACCCTATACAGGATAGACCCTAAACGAGGTGTAGAATTAATCATAAAAATAAGTTTTTTAACGATAAGTTAAATATGCTGGAATTGTTTCATCAATAAAACAGTGGATCAAGAGGCATCTTGATTATTTTTTCAGGAATGTGAAGGGTTTTTAATGGAAGGATGCAAATATATGTTCTCCATGTCTATGGTTATCTGAAAAAGAGGAAAGACTTTTAAATAAAATCACACTTCTTAAGGAAGATTTGAAAGATGTGAAGCCTCCATAAACTTATCAATCCAAAGATAGTGAGGGCAGATTATTTGTCAGGCACTGTATTAGGCGCTGGGGGCACATGGGCAAGTGGACATAAACCCTGACCACAAGATGGGAGGAGCCTGCCCAGGCCTGGGGCTCAGGTCTCTGTGCTTATCTCAAGCATATTGAAATATCGGGGGCCTGAAAAATTGTACTGACTACTAAATATAGGAGAAAAAACCCTGAAAGAGAGTAATGTTTAAATGTCTCTGAAATGTAACACGATGTCAACCTTGTTGGTTTATAATTCGTAAACATCTTGTCACATTAAAAAGCTATCTGTAGGGACTTCCCTGGTGGCGCAGTGGTTGAGAGTTCGCCTGCCGATGCAGGGGATGCGGGTTCGTGCCCCGGTCCGGGAAGATCCCACATACCGCGGAGCGGCTGGGCCCGTGAGCCATGGCTGCTGAGCCTGCGCGTCCGGAGCCTGTGCTCCGCGGCGGGAGGGGCCGCAACGGTGAGAGGCCCGCGTACCGCAAAAAAAAAAAAAAAGCTATCTGTAGACTACATATCTTCCCTCTTGCACAAATGTCCAAGTTTGCATGATGATTGCTGGGGAAGTCACAACTAATCATAAATTAGTTGTTTGGAGCATAATAATTTCAAAAGCAAAATTACAAAATTGTTTCAAATATTTCATGGACAGAAGCCCAGTTAACACAGGGCTCAGATGCTCTTTACTATGTCTGAGACAATGTGGGGTAGGGTCCCCCCCTATAAGAGAACCTAGGTCTAGGTCTTGGAACGGACAAGAGACTTGTTTTGTTTCTCTGATTACAGAAGTGCGCACTCTTTGCATACGTCAAAAGATCCTAGAAGGTACGCGATTGGAAATTTCAGATAATACCCCACTTAGAGACAACCTTTATAACATTTTGATTCCAAATACCTTCCAATTTTTTCTATGCCTCCATACACATAAAGAGCTTTTTAAACAGCTTGATTGAGATATAATTCACATGCCATTTAATTCACCCATTAAAAGTATACAATTCAGTGGTTTCTAGTATGCCCAGCAAGTGATGCAACCATCACCACAATAGATTTTAGGCCATTTTTATCATCCCCCAAAGAAACCCTGTACCCATTAACAGTCATACATGTCACTCCAAACCACTCCCAGCCTAGCCCTAGGCAACAGCTAATCTACTTTCTATTTCTACGGATTTTCCTGTTCTGGACATTTCATAGAAATGGAATTCGACAACGTGTGCCTGGCTTCTTTCATGAAGCATAATGTTTTCACGTTTCATCCACATGGTAGCATGTACCAGTACTTCATTCTTTTTCTGGTAAATAATATTCCATTGCATCTGGATAGACCATATTTTATTTATCCATTCATCAGTTGATGGACATTTGGGTTATTTTCACTCTTTGGACCTTATGCATAATGCTTCTGTGAAATTTGTATACAAGTTTTTGTGTGGACGTACATTTTTATTTTTCTGGGGTGTATACCTAGGAATGGATTTGCTGGGTCAGATGGTGACTCCACGTTTAATCTTTTGAGGAAATGCCAACCCAGTTTTCAAAGCAACTGCACCATTTTACACTCCCACCAGCAGAGTCTGAGGATTCCAATTTCTGCACGTCCTCACCTCACCAACACTTATTATTTTTGATCACAGCCATCCTAGTGGGTGAGAAGTGGTACATAAGTAGGTTTGTAAGAAGGAAGAGGAGGAAGAGAAAAGAGACGAGATCATTTAATATATATTTTTATTACTTTTTAAAGTAACATTTAATGGTAGATATCACTCCAAGTCAATAAATAAAATAATTTTAAATACGTGCATGGTAGGCCATTAAATCGTAGTCCAATAACTTAATTCAGGGGTCCCCAAGCCCCAGGCCAGGCCTGTTAGGAAACAGGCGGCACAACAGGAGGCTGAACCCACCCCCCGCACCAACTCCACCCCTGCCTCTGGGCGTGGAAAAATTCTCTTCCAAGAAACCGGTCCCTGGTGCCAAAAAGGTTGGGGACCCGCTGACTTAATTAGCCCCTCTTGTTGGATACTGTACTTGCTTTCACTTTTTGCTATTATACACAGCCCTGCAGTGGCTAACCTTATACTTCTGTGTGTGTCTTTGTACATTTGCCCTTTTATGGCTCCTTAGGTTAAAACACTGACCATTCTAAGATCTTTGATAGGTATTGGCAAATATCTTTCCAGAAAGATTCCACCAACATATCCCCCACACATGTCTTTATCCATAGTGGTTCCTATATTAAAATTTAAAAAATATAATAGTATAAAAAATCTCATTTTAATTCAAATATCTTTTGTAGTCCATCAGTCATAAAAAAATTGTCTAGTCATAGTCTATTTTTCTATTGGAGAATTTATCTTTTTTTGTTGATTTGTAAGACCTCTTTATATAATTTAACCTGTGGTGTTTTGTTTTGTTTTGTTTGCAGAAAATATGTTTGTCATCAGTCTTTTAACCTTGATTATGGTATTTTTGCATTCAGAAATATAAATATTATGTATTAAAATCTCAGGATTTTGAAAATTATGGTTTCTTGCTCTGGTACAGAATGTTCTCCCTCATTCCTACAGTACAGCAATATTTACTTATGCTTTCATCAAATACTTTATATATTTTTTCAACATTAATGTTTTAACCCGTTTAAAAATTTATTTTTGTATAAGATGTGAGGTAGGGATCTAGTTATTTTTATTCTTTTTCCCAAATCATAAGTCAGTTGTTCCCAAATTGTTAAATAGTCTTTTTAAGATGATTTACTATGCCATCTTTTGTCATAGACTCAATCCCACATTGACTTGGGTCTGTTTCTAAATTTACTTTTCTCTTGTCTAAATTTACTTTTCTCTTGTTATTTTAGTGCCTATAGCTTAATAATGGGTTTAAAAATTTTTAGAGCAAATTGCCCTTCAATACCACTTTTCCAAAAACAAAGTTTTGACTATTCTTCATACAACTGTCCCAAACAAATTTAATAATCATTTAGTTGAGTTGACTTGTGTTACATTTATAGTTTAACTTGGGGAAGAACGGATCGCGGTACTGGTCCGGGTCTCTGCAGGAAACAAGTGGCTCACTCAAATCGGGTAATTTTAGCAAATGTATTTCCAAAGTCCTGGCATATTTACTGGGGCAAGGAACTGAGACAGGGGTGAGAGGTAGAGACCAGGAGTACCCTGAGAAAGGGTGGCTATATGGGGAGGTCACCTGGCAGGAGCTGTGGCCTTTGGTCGCTGCCTGCTGCTGGAGCCCCCCACTGACCAAACCCAGCCGAAGCCAGAGGTCAGAAGATCTGAGAGCAGGATGGGGAAGGATGGAGAGTAGGCCTAAGGGGCGAGGGCAAGATGACCAGCAGAGCATCCTCGCCATGGCAGGTCATTTGTACTCAAAGTTGAGGTGGGAAAGTTAAACACACACACACACACACACACACAAGACTTAGACATGGTAAGGGAGATTCCACTCCCAGGGACCCTCCGCTCCCCAAATTTTACTAAAAGTTCCCAGTTTTTGTTGGGCGGGGGGCCCTTTCTGCGTGAGATCCCTTTTCTCTCCCTAATCATGCCTACCTTCCTCACTCAGGGTTGCCAGATTTTGCAAATAAAAATACAGGACACCCAATTAAGTGTGAACTCAGATAAACTATGTGTCATTTTTTAGGACAAGCATGTCCCTTGCAACCTCTTATGTGGCGGCCCTCCCCCTCCCGGACGGGGCTCACAAGAGCAGGCATCGCGTCCCAAACCTAGAACAGAATCCAGCTCCCGCGGGGCCCTCAGGTGATCAGAATCACTGACAAAGTTTGAAAGCCGTTCTCGTGGTCACATCTATTTAGAAAGCAGGGGGAGGGAGTAGTTTACATTTATTTTAATGCTGTCTTTAAATTTTTCTTTGGTAGTCCAGGGAGAAGATGGGGAGGGAGGTGGTGTGCAAATGGAAACAATCTCTCCAGGAAGCCTGAAGCCACCTGGGACCTCGCCCTGCTTCCCACGGCCATGGTGACATCCACCCGGCTGAGCCCCTGCCTGACTCCCTGCAGTGGCCTTTCCCACGCAGCTTCCATCCCAGAGGCTTCTGTGGCTAAGTGAGGGTTCACGGTGGCCTGGAATTGTCCCAGTTACATTTGCTGAGTTGTTTCAGCAAAAATTCAGGAGGAGGAGAGAGTCACATGTGTGGCTAACTCTGGACATGCCTCTCACCCGTGTTCTTTAAAGACCATAACTGTGGCTGATTTTGGTTTCCACTGAAGCCCATGCAGGAAAAGTCTGGATCAAAGAATTCCTGAGAGTTCTTCCTCCTCTGTGATGGTTGAGTCTGTGAAGGGCTCACTAAGCCAGGAGTTTTGAGCGTAATGTCTGATGAGCCTCAGTCCAGCCTTCTGTGGCCAAGACAATTTTCTTTCCTCTGGATCCGTGAATAGCCAGCATGTGTCTTCATTTCAAAAGGGAACAGAGAAGAACTTGGGAATTAAAGAGACAAAGGCGTCACACCTGGACAAACAACTCAAAGCAGATGGTCCATATAACAAAGATCGGTCATGCTACGTTCCTAGAGAAACGCTCACACATTGCTCAGAGACTGACGAGGAACTGTTTACCATCTCCCCCGGGAACTGGACGAGAGGAAATTGGTTCAAAATGCAACAGGAAGTTTACATTATAGTAAAAAAAAAAAAATACACCCACAGTAAGTGGTCCTTGGTAATATTATTGTGTCTCTAGGAGGATATACGTGTTCTGGTACTTGTTCGCAGTACCAGAACAATGATACAGAGATTCTCGCACATACATCTTGTGTGGGCTCAAATCCCAGTGCTTTGCAATTTAGATAGATCAAAACCTCGCTGAAACCTGTGTATAAACTAGCATCTCAGATGAAACTTAAATGATGACAGATGTCTGAATGTCTGCCCGAGCAAATAGGGCTTTGGCATTCTGCCCATGTTTGGTGTCGCTTCTTGAAAAGACTAATTTGGTATTTATTACACATGACATCACTTTCTTTTTTATGAGCTGAAATGCTGAAATATCAAGAGAAGGAAACAAAGATAGGGGACTGGGGGCTGGGAGACTTTTAGCTGCGAGGACCTTCCTTACGACAGTGACATAAGGGGGCAGAGCCACTCAGCCCTTGCCTTGTTTGGACAGTGACTAGGCCATGAGAGTTGTTTTTGAAGCAACTAGAAATAGAATCAATTTCTGTTTGCTGTGATATCAAAAACATATGTCTTGGGCTGGGAAAAGTGAGAACGAGGAAGTAGCGGATGATTAGGGAGTATGTTTTAATCTATGTTGAGCTTTGGAACAGTTACAGAAATAAACATATATTCTAAAAACAATGTCATCCTTTTAAAAATCCTTCCGTGAGAAACGTGAAACTACAAAGCCACCCAGAATGGGCCTTTCAGCAGAGCCTCGTAAGTGATCGTAAGGGCTGACATCAGGGTGCACCCAACGAGGGACCCCCAAACAGCCCTAGGGTCCTGATCCTGTCCTTTTAATCTCACCTATTGTCACTCCAAACATGTGAGATGAGCACGAGAAGTGCTTTTGTTGTAACCGAACAACCTAGAAATGAGGAAAAACCAGTTAATTGATTAGGTATCTATTAGTGCGCTGCTGTGGCCGTGCATGCGGCCATGAGACAGGGTCAGTGCTTGCTCTCAAGGAAATGCGATAAAGCTGGGAGCTAAAACAAATACCCCCGAGAAGCATCCGACCTTTCGCTTCGTGACACAGCAGAAACGAACACACCATTGTAAAGCAATTAGACTCCAATAAAGATGTAAAAAAAAGAAAATCAGACGCAAGGGAGCATTCTTGAGGTACAGGAAAGTGGGGCTGCAAGCGTCGCTGAATGGAAGGCCCACAGCCTGGGGGCAGTGAGCCCAGACAGGAGGCCCCTGCAGTAACCCTCAGAGACGTTATGGGAGCTAGAGCCACGGAAGGAGAAGGGGAACAGGAAAGGAAGAAAGAATAAGACGTGGTGACAACTTGGACCCAAGGAGGAAGGTGAGAGAGGAGCTGGAGCCCGGAGCCAATGGCCTTGGGCGAAAGAGGGTCGGCTGCGGGGAGGAGAGCTTTGCAGTTGGGGGTATCCACGAGGGGTCCTGGGCCAAGCAATTGTAAATACAGGATTGGCCGGTTGACCAAGCTGGAGATAAGAATTTAGGAGTCATCGTCCTGGAGATGCAAAGTTGAAGTCCGGAGAACGGAGGGGGGCAGTCAGGGACCGAGAGTGTAAGGGAACCCCCGGATTTCCTCCCCTCCCCCCTTCTCTGTTCTCCTCTTTCTTTCTTCCTTGTCTGTCTGTCCCCTTCCCAATTTTTTTAATTCTTTTACCTCTCCCTTTCCCACCTGCATCCCTCTCCCTCCCCCTCTTACACATTTCACGAGTGTTATTTGGTTTTTCTAAGATCTTGCTATTCGCGTACTGCTATTTCAGGGCATGTATTTCCAGTAACTTTTTATTTTGGAATAAGTTAAAATTTCCTGAAAATCTGCAGGAATAGTACAAGGAAATCCTGTGTACCCCTTGCCCAGGTTCACTCACTGTTTACACTTTGCTCTGTAGGCTGTGTCATTCTCTCTCTCCCTCCACACACACACGCGCGCACGCGCACACGCACACGCACGCAAACACACACGCACCCCAGATGCACATTTTTTCTGAACCATTTGAGGGTAAGGAGGAGGCACTGCCTCTACACTTCCGTGTGTTTCCCAACCACGAAGACGTCCTCGTACAGCACCACACCACAGTGACCACGGGGCATTTAACATAAAGAGAGAGCCAGGATGCGATCCACACTCCATATTCGAATTCCATCGGCTGTCCCAGTACTTTCCCTGTAGCTCCTCTCCGGGGTCTGGGGAGCGTTAGTCATCCCTTCTCTTCCGCCCACACCTTGTGCACCTGGGGCTCTTATCTCCCAGGTCTTGGTGAAGAGTCACCCTCGGATGCTTCTCCTGAAGCGGGTCCTGAGCCCTTCCCACGGCACTGCAGTCCCTGGCTTCATCAGGTTATCTCTTGGTCCACATCCTCCTTTATTCTCTCTCCCCTCCGCTACTGAGGGACACAGCCTAGGGGACAGGTGGGCTGGTCTCCTTGGGTGGCCTCCTGGGACTGCGTGACCTCAGGCAGCTTAGCCCCAGCTCGTCCATTTGGGAAACAAGGATGATGACTGCACCCATTTCACTGGGGTTTCTGGGGAACAGACGGGTCCATTATGAGAATTAAGTGAGTCCAAATATGTGACGGTGCCTAGCGCACACTAAGTGCTCAGGAAATAGGAGGCGTTCTCCTCCTCCGCCTTCATCATCACCATCCTTGTCACTGTTTAGGAGAGCGCCCGGCACAAAGCAGGTACCCGATAACATATTTGTTGGACGACTGGGTTTAGGCAGAGGTGGTGGGAGGGCAGGGTACAGAAGAGAGGAGGGTGCCAAGAGAGCCCGTGCAGCTGGACCCATCATTTCATCAGGCCCCTGAGTTCTGCAAATCTCACCACTGGGAGGTGCGTGGGCATCAATGGCGGAAGAATCAATTAAACATGAGGAGGTGGCGTGCGCTTTAAGTGGGCTTTGTGTGTATAAAGGTGTTAGGGTGCAGGCCCCGTAGCGGGACTGGTGGAGCAGGGCTGTGTGTCCAAGGGAGCACCTTCTGGATAGAACCACAGATTATTAGGCACAGATCCGCCCTTATCATCATCATCACAGCTTCGTGAATTGAGCACTAACTAGCTAATGGGAAGGTAGGATTATCCCCACGTTGCAGATAAGCAGAGATGGGTAATAGATGGGAGACCTACGATTCAGCCAGGGGTCTGGGAAGGTGAGGGCAGAGTCTGTAGGGAGGGGAAGTGAGGAAATCTTCCCCTCAAACTGGGAGCAAAAAGACAGGGAGAAGCAGCAATTCACTGGGATTACTGGAGCATGACTGGGAGATCCCGCTGTGTGGGTTCAACTGCCCTGTCCTATTTAAGTTTTCTGAGATGATGGGGAGGGGTACTGGGGCTGAATAAAAAGCCCCACCCCACCCCCCATCATAGGAGCTGGGAGGATTTTGCTAGAAAGAAAATTAGAGGTGACTTGAAGGATTGACCTGGTGGGACGTTAGGCTCTGTGTCTCCCAAGGGCTCTCTGTGACTTGGGAGCAGGCGGAGGGGGCGTGGGGAGGAGCTCGGTGAATAGCAGGGGTCCCTGGTGCTGAGGGGCCAGGTGCACAGGGAGGTGTTGGAGCCCGGCCGTCGGGGTGGAGAGAGGGTCCGGGTGCCCAGGACGGCCTCCCACGCGCTGAGTCAGCGCCCCTTGTTGATTCAGGAGGGAGTTCATGCCCTCGGTAAACTAGGAGTGGTCATGACCTAGGAGGGAGGGGGGAGGGAGGTCCAAGGCCAGAGCCTTTAGACATATCCACGTGAGGGAGGGAGGGAGGAGAAAAGCAGCCAAAGGAAAGCCCAGGGAACATGGGCCCGAGAAGCAGGAGGGGAACCAGAGGCTGCTGTGCTCAGAGCCCCCGAGAGGAAGGGGTCATCTCCAGGGGGTGATCCTGGGTGGTGGGGGGAGGGGAGGTCAGGGGGCCCTTGGGGACTCCAGGTGTTTTGTTTACCCATCTGTTGTCAAGGGATGAAGGGAGGAGGTGGTCGGCACTAATTAACATGTAAAACAAGGGAAAGGCAAGCTGTGTCTGAATCACACCCAGATTTTTCTCTCTTTTTTTTTTTTTTACATCTTTATTGGAGTATAATTGCTTTACAATGGTGTGTTAGTTTCTGCTTTATAACAAAGTGAATCAGTTATACATATACATATGTTCCCATCTCTCTTCCCTCTTGCGTCTCCCTCCCTCCCTCCCACCCTCCCTATCCCACCCTTCTAGGTGGTCACAAAGCACCCAGCTGATCTCCCTGTGCTGTGCGGCTGCTTCCCACTAGCTAGCTATTTTACGCTTGGTAGTGTATATATGTCCATGCCTCTCTCTCACTTCGTCCCAGCTACCCTTCCGCCTCCCCGTGTCCTCACGTCCATTCTCTACTAGGTCTGTGTCTTTATTCCCGTCTTACCCCTAGGTTCTTCGTGACATTTTTTTTCTTTTAGATTCCATATATGTGTGTTAGCATACGGTATTTGTCTTTCTCTTTCCGACTGACTTCACTCTGTATGACAGTCCCTAGGTCCATCCACCTCACTACAAATAGCTCAATTTCGTTTCTTTATGTGGCTGAGTGATACAGATTTTCCTCTCGAGCCCTGGCCTGCCAGTCACCGGCCCTCACCTCTCACCTGATGGCAGAGGAGGGGGCTCCCAGTTGAGGCTTCTCCCACCCCAGGCCTGACTTCACCGGGGTGTTGCTGGATTCCACAGACCGTCCCGCCTAGAAGTTACACTCTGGGTAATCGTGAATGTCACTGGGGCCCCGGAGATGGAATCATCACGTGGACTTCTGAGACTTGACAGTTTTAGCTGATCTGATGTGGGTGAGGGTGAGGAGAAGCCCACACCCACGTCTTCTTCCTTTGGCAGGTGTTTGTTTTGATCCCGACCTGGCAGAGACACGGGGAAATGCAGCCTACTTCCTTCTAGCACCCCTTTTTGATTTTGAGATGTCATAGCTCCTTTCAGCGCCCACTGGAGATGGGGAGCTAAAAAGCTTTTTATTTTTATTTAAAGTTTATTTATTGCTATTTATTTTTGGCTGCATTGGGTCTTTGTTGCTGTATGTGGGCTTTCTCTAGTTGCAGTGAGCGGGGGCCACTCCTTGCTGCGGCACGCGGGCCCCTCACCGTGGTGGCCTCTCTTGCTGCGGAGCACGGGCTCCAGAGCACAGGCTCAGTAGTTGTGGCACACGGGCCCAGTTGCTCCGCAGCGTGTGGGATCTTCCCGGACCAGGGCTCGAACCTGTGTCCCCTGTATTGGCAGTCAGACTCCCAACCACTGTGCCACCAGGGAAGCCCTAAAAGGCTTTTAAAATTCAGACCCTTGGAAGGAGATTAATTGGATTGTCCCCTGATGGGGGAGCAGGGCTTACCCGAGGTGACAGAGGGCAGTTTGACAGAAAGCTTCTGTGTGCCCAGGGAGGGAACTGGGAGGACAGAGGGGGCCCTAACTGCATACAGCACCTCTGTTGGGAAGGGTGGGGCTGCACTTGACCTTGAGGGGGACTGGAGTCCCCCTCCTCCAGCTCCTCTGGGGCTAAGTCCTTGGAGAGCTCGCAAGAGCTGGGGTCCGCAAGGCCTGGGAGATGACAGCGATGTTCAGCCAGAGGAGGTGGGGAGAAGGGGACCCTTCGTTTTGTCTCGGATTCTTGGATGAGCAGTGAGAGGAATAAAAGTGCCCGAGAGTGACTGGGGGCGCTGCCTACCTTGCCCTGTAGCGCAGAATGTGGCAGCTCTGGTACCAAATTCACTCCTGCCCTGCCCCAGAGCCCCCTGAGAGGAGTCAACAAGGGCGCCCCAAGTTTTAACTGATTTATACTTGTAAGGTATAAAAGAATTCTTTTATTATGAAAAATTGCAAACGTACACAAGAATAGACTAGTACTCACCCAACTCAGGGATAATGTTGTTTCAGCTGTAGCCCCCTTTACTTCCTCCTCCTCCGTGATTTTTCTTTTTAATAAATTTATTTATTTTATTTTATTTTTGGCTGTGTTGGGTCTTTGTTGCTGCACGCGGGCTTTCTCTAGTTGCAGCGAGCGGGGGCTACTCTTTGTTGCAGTGCGCGGGCTTCTCATTGCGGTGGCTTCTCTTATTGTGGAGCACGGGCTCTAGGTGCACAGGCTTCAGTAGTTGTGGCATGTGGGCTCAGTAGTGGTGGCACGCAGGCTCAGTAGTTGTGGCACGCGGGCTCAGTAGTTGTGGCGCACGGGCTTAGTTGCTCCGCAGCATGTGGGATCTTCCCGGACCAGGGATTAAACCCGTGTCCCCTGCATTGGCAGGCAGATTCCCAACCACTGCGCCACCAGGGAAGTCCCATATGATTATTTTTTATATATAAACTTTTTAACGAAGTCTAATGTTAAAGAAGAGTGCACAAATCATACGTCTACGGCTCGATGAACTTTTGCATCCTCTCGCATCATTTTCAAGCCACTTCGTCGTATTATTTCACCTACCTATTTCATCCTTAAAGACTTTTTATTGTGGGAAAAAGCTCTACCCTGAGATTTACCATCATAATCATTTTTAAGTCGACAGTTCAGTAGTGTGAAGCATATTTGTACCACGCGCAACAGAGCTCAGAGAACTTTTTCACCTTGCAACGCGGAAACTCTATTTCAAATCCTTTTTAACAAGCGTCATGGGAGAGCCAAGCTGTCTAATCTGTCTGAAAAAAACATGTGTGCATTCTTCTTATGTCACAGTACCTGCCAAGGAAGGCAGGGAAGGGACTCACGGGTCGTGATTTTATGTACCTGACACCAGCAAGGCTCTGTAAACAGGAGGCCAGGCACGTGCGCTGCCCTGGCGGGCATGCTCCCTGCATGCACAATGATTACGGGCTGGACGGCACGTATGAAGTCAGATGAGGTCAAGGCTCTGCAGCCTGGTGACCGTCACCTTTGCTCCTGGGGGGAGTGACTTGTGTCTTGGTCTCACGGCAGTCAGTAGCACGCTGTGGTCTGCAAAACATGGAGGGAGAAGTTGATTAATGCGTTTCTAAAGGAAGCAGAGGAGAGCTCAGAGCTTTAGCCGTTATCCCACTGAACTGAAGGGTCTTTGACTCCCACCACCCAACCTCATCCGGGCTTAGCGGTGGGAACGGCTGCAGCGAGGCAGACTGTAATTCCTCAACCCAATTCTATCATATGCTTATTTACATTCTAGGTCCCTCTTTCAAGAATATTTTTTTTGATGTTTGCCTTCTGGCAAAGCTGGGACCCGTGCGTGGGAGTTGCGGGGAGGTGGACTTGGCTGAAAGCAAGGAAGAGTTTTCTTAGAGCCGTCCAAAAACAGAGCGGCCTGACTCAGAAGGCAGCATGCCCGCAGCCTGGATGAGGTCCCGGAGGAGTCCCTTCAGGAGAGCGCTCCCTCTGCTGTGACAGTCGTGTGCAGAAATCAAGGTCAACCACCCCTTTCTGAGCACCTACAACGTGCCTGGCGCTGCTCTCAGCACGTTTGTGTGCACCTCCTCGTGTCACCAGCAAATGGCCTCCCCATTGTACAGATGGGGAAACTGAGGCACACAGAGGCTTAGCGACCTGCCCAAGCTGGCGCAGCTGCTAAGTGAGGGAGGCGGGATCAAGAGCCGGGTGGTCTGACCCCACCACCACTCCCGCTTGTAACTCTGTGAACCGTGACCTGGATCTGTTCCTCAGGTGGCCTGGGGGTGAGGGTCCCAGGCCCCAGCTGGGTGACCAGCTGTTGTCTTCTAAAAGGAGCTGAGACGGCAGTTGACTCAGCATGCAACGTCCGGTTAGAAGTCCAAAGGGCTGCCGCATTTCAGACTCCACAAGTAGCAGGGGCTGGGTTTGCTCAGGACAGTGGGTAAGTGACAGGTGGACTCCAGGGCCCAGGCCTCCCAGTCTGGCCGTCCCGTTAGCAATGCCCTCCTGGACCCCCAAGTCTGTGAGCTAGCTTCTTGCCCCGTTGCTTCAAGTTTATCCTCTGGTTTCAGGAATCCATCCCAGACGTTCCCCACCCCCAGGCCGAGTCCTTGCCTTGGTCATCTGCCCAGGACATGATTTCTCTGATAAAGCCTCAGGGGGAGTGGCAAGAAGGCCAGCCTTGGAATCTGGGCATGAAGCCCGATTCCCACTGCCGGGGGTAGTTGCTTACACTTCTAACCCGCATCTTCCTCGGTGGGAATAAGATGCCTGTTTCATAAGATCTGTGGTGGAGATCGCAATGTGCTCACTCAGGAAGTGGCCGAGAATGTGGCAGCCTCTGTGGACGAAGGTCATCTTCACCTTTTCCCTCTACCGACTGAGGGTCCCATCCTGAGCGCAGCCCTCGGCACTCGGCCCCTAAGGGTGGCTTCTCCAAAAGGACGCAGGTCCATAAAGTCTGAGGAAGAAGATTCTTAGGTATGAGTGTGCCCTGTAGGGGGTGTAGGGAGCCGGGCTGCTGAACGAGCTGTAGCTGGGTTGAGCTGAATGGTTCATTTGGACAATACTTAGAGTCAGAAAACTCGGTGCCTCTTAGCTCCAGGGCCTGCTGCTTGTAAAATGAGAAATAACTAGACTATCCCTAAAACTCCTCCTAGCTGTAAAATGTTCTGATTCATGACCAAGGGAAGGAGGAAAATGTGTATGTGATAAAGTAAAAATGCTTTCTGCAGTGGGCCAAGAAAGAGGACAGAAGTCTCTAGCCTCCCAATTCAGCCCCATGCTATTGAAAATTCAGGCTCCTGTGCGATGCACCCCCTGGTTTCCTTCTGCTCTGATTTCACTACGGTCCCCCAGTGGGCCATTTCCTAACGCCCTGACAACAGGTTCTGATCAGGTGAATTGGCTTTTACGTTACACCGTGCAGGCTTCCCGGGGGCCTGGCAATCTTAAGCATTTATGAGACAATTAACTACAAGTGAATACTTCTCAAGCATTATCCGTGGTTGTGTTTTCCCTGCAGTACTGTAAAGGGGGTTAAGAGAATTCTTCTGATTTTGCACTTGGGACAACTGAGGTACAGGAAGGTTTAGTCATTTTTCCAGAATGTGTCGATAGGGAGAGAAACTCTGGTCCTGGAATTGGCTAGATCCTTGCTAGCTTGCAAACTTGGGGCTCTTTACCAATCGCATATTTGAAGAGAACAGAGTTTCTTCTTGCTTTCCCTCGAATATTTTCCCCAAACTGCTGCACCTGCTGTACAACTGGAAAAGATTTCCGAGATCTGAAGTGAAAAGCTCCGTCTTCTCTCTGCCTTTCAAGACGTCTCAGACCTGCAGCCAAACCTTCAGGCAGAATAAAGGAGGAATTTCCTTCACTGCTGATCTCACTATCTTAGGAAATAGTTCAGGCCCGACGGAATAACAGTATGAGTGTTTTTAACCATTTTAAGCATGCGTTGTTATGACACAATCTTTAAAGCCGTTGTTAATTTTCCTGATAACTATCTCCCCCTGACATTCTTTCCCACACGTCTGGTCCTTTTCCTGGGCCAGCCCGACAGTCCAAAATAACAGAATTTTTGAAATCCAACCATTCACTATCCCAAAAGGCAATGAGTTTTAGAACACTGGGCTCTGGTATGGAAACCGGCAAAGAGCTGCCACACACTTACCACGAAGGACAATTCGTCAAGGAAGGACACCAGATATAAAGGTTGGCACCGCGGTTTCACCCAAACCTTTTCCCAACAATACAGATCAATGCAGCCTTGAGCGTAGGAAATATTTGCTACGAGAGAGAAATCTCACAAGCAAACATTGCAGGTCCCCCTGTGTTTGCTAACTTTCCCCAATTTTAAAACTTAACCAACACATTTAATGAGGTGATAATACTGTTTCTTAGAATCTATGTCCCACTCGAGGGAAAAGTAAAAGTAATTTTAGGGAATTTCAAATTTGAGTCCCTTTAGGGTGGAAAACTGTCACAGATTTGGGCAGAAAAAAGGGACTTGGCTGTCAGATGTGGGTTCTGCACATCTGTTTGGATGAACTAAGCAGCCCAGGAAATCCACTGCCTGGATGCAGTAGGATTGCAGTGTTCTGAAGATCTCCTTGCTGGGAAATTTGACAGTATCTAGGACATGGAGTATGGTGGGTATTTTCTGGGTTACTTTGGACTTACTTGATGACCTGGAAGGGGAGACTTCAGCCACCAATCTGGAACTTTCTTATATCTTTTCTAAGCATATTTCCATGGTCTTTTGGAGAATGTTAACCATGCAGGCTCCCGTGTGCACAAACCTGACACGACTCTCTATCAGTAGCCTGTGGTGGGCCCTGGGGTCCACACCATGTTGGCTAATTTAGGATATGATGCTAAATGAAGCCTCATGTTTTTAATCCATTTTCCAATAATACAAAAATTTTTTTAATTTTATTTTTTATTAAAGTATAGTTGATTTACAGTGTTGTGTTAGCTTCAGGTATACAGCAAAGTGATTCAGTTGTATGTATATGTGTGTGTATATATATATATATATATATATAATTTTTTCTGATTATTTTCCCTTATATGTTATTACAAGACAGTGAATATAGTTCCCTGTGCTCTACAGTAGGTCTTTGTTGGTTATCTATTTTATATACAGGAGTGTGTACCTGTTAATCCCAAACTCCTCATTTATCCCTCCCTGCCTTTTCCCCTTTAGTAACCACAGGTTTGTTTTCTATGTCTGAGGGTCTCTTTCTGTCTCAATAATACAAAATTTTTAAAGAGCAGAAATTATGGCATATCGTCACAGAGAGGATTTCAGTAATTTTGTACATGGCCTTCCTTATTCTCCCCTGCCCAACAGCAGAAGGGATGTTTACTAACCTCTCCCTTCACCGTCCACCAAGCCCAGGATCCGAGATGCTGTGCAGTTTCTCGTGCTGTACGTCTGGATCTTAGAACAGCACTTCAAACATGCATCCCGTTCACGCATCCCAACGGAAAACGTGGTTTTCTGTTGCCAATCATTGTAAAAAAAATTTTGTTGCCAGGAATCCAGAGGATTCTGTACCTCCCACTCTGGGTTTTCGGAGCAGAAAATGGGCCTTGTGTGCTTGGAACCATGAGATGCCTTTAGATCTAGAAAAGATCTTGAAGATGGCGTTGCTTAATCCCTTTTCACAGGTGGGAAGTCAGGCTTGGGGCAGGGGACACGGGGCCTCTGGCTGTGGTAGCTGAGCCCACAGGCCTACATGGACCCTGGCAAGTGGGACAAGTGAGTCAGCTGACCCCAGCACCCACGTGGCTCTGGGTGAGAGGGGGCCCTCCGCCTTATAACACACAAAACACACAAAACTCTAAAATACGGGAACCTGAATGCATCGGCCAGGCCGACCCTTCTAGCCGAGGTGAGATGACACCGGTGGCAGGGATTTACAGCCTGAGGCGGGGCCGCTGCATCCTTTGTGGGGTCCCGGGGCAGAGTGACAATGCAGGACTCCTTGCTCAAAAAGCCAGAGAAAACTTTGTCCTTTTTCCCATGGAGTCTCTCTTGACCTCTCGTGGTGTTTTTCATCTGCTATTTGATGGGGTAGCTCCTCGGGTCGGGGGTCAGCACAGACCTCTCTGGGCGTACAGACCACCCACCCACCAGGTGCCTGGGAACCCTGTGACTCCGAGTGGGTGTGCATGCCCCCAACCCTGACTCTTCTCTTGCCTGGGGCCAGGCCCCTCTGGGGGCAGAGGGTATCATCAGTGGTCACCGGACAGGGGCAGAGAAGGGGACCTGTGTCCCCCAGGACACCAGAGAATAGGGCCGCAGGTAGCCAAGGAACCACGGCAAGTGGACCGTATGATCGTGCGTATGGCTCCAAGCCCCAAACACACGCTCTGTCATCCCACTGAATTTCATTTATGAACCACAAGGTCAGATAAAATTATTAAGTTCAAGACAGATTGCAGAGCATGAAACCCCAAGCATGGGTCTCCTTTGAGCATAGGATCCCATGTGTCTGCACCGCCACGTACCCAGGAAGCAGAGTCTGGCCAGAGGTGAGCAGGCTGGGACCTCTGCTGTGGCCCTGGGGTGACAGAGGCCCAGGTCATGCAAGCTTGAGCCTTTCTTATCTGTGGCCTTTACCTACAACCTTTCCTGGGAGGGCAGGGGGTGGGGCTCCAGCTCCTGACCAGCATGACACCGGAGGTGGAAGATTTGGGGGTGGACTCTATCTCAGCTGGTGTCGGAAAGAATTCTCAGGTTAGAGAGAGAATAATACAGTTTTTCAAAGCCCATTTCGCCCTTAGAAGGAGCATTCTTCTGCGAGGTACGGAAAGGGGGCTGCCGAGGACCCCTTCCCTATGCATCTGAATCCTTCATTTGAGAAAGACGAGTTTTGCCAATTAACGTGGCATCTTCCGATGGCACAGAGCTTCCCTTCTGAGTCTTACTTGATTCTGACCTCCCTGCTCTTTGCTGTGCTCAGTTGCTGTTAACACTCATTTTATGGCCGTGGGATTTAACCCTCAGAGACCCCGAGGGGCAAGACTCAGGCCCTAGGATGGGGAGCCCCACACCTAAAGGCCGTGCCTGCCGCTAAACGCTCCCCAGGAAGGAATCTTGTGCTTATTCATTCATTAGGCATTGTGGAGTGCCAGGCACTGTTGTAGGTACTTTACAAAAATAGGGAGTTATTTTGGCCTGATTACAACCCTGTTATAATTCCTGGTCTTTGGACCCAGGTTCAGTGATGCCCAGAGAGGTTAAACAGAGAGCTCAGTGACTGGGGAGCCGGGAGCCAGCCCCATGCTGTCCAACTCCAGACCCTCAGCCTCTGGCCTCCACTCCACTGCCTGGTATTCACGTCCGGGGGGCTCCAGACCCCCACCACGGAAGCAGGTGGTGCAGGCAGGGCTGTCTCTTATCGCCTTAGTTGCCACATGGACAACAGGCCGCGGGTCACGGAGCAGAGCCGGTTGCGGTGATGATGAGTTTAGGAGATGCTGAGGTACACCAGCTGCAGGAGGTGGAGGGCTACGGTACCCACCCGCCGCCTTCTGGGCTTCTCGTGGCAAACTGATGTCTGTTTGGTGAGCATCTCAGGGGTCCTTCAGAGTCTGTGTTGCACCCCCTTGCCTTTGGTGGATGTGAGGTTCTTATTGGTGACCTTGAGGAATCTGAGTTTCTCTCTTCCGGGTGAGTAACTATGACTTTGTAAATGACACCTGGGGGGTGTCCACCGCTCAGCGTCGCTTTGGGCTATGGGCCTTGGAAGAGCGACTGCCGTAGGCTGGCAGAGGGGATCCTGCCTAAGGATGGAGCAGGGGGGCTGGGGGTTAGAGGAACCTTCTGGAAACCTCTGCCCAGTGAGGCAGGCTGATCTCATCTCGTGACTCATGAGCCCCGTGGCCAGGCGCCCAGAGGTGGGGGGGAGGAACAGGTGGCTCCTCTCTGGAACATCAAAAACCCCTGCAAACCATGTGATTCGTGTTCAGGGACAATTGCCAAACTCCTGCCCTTGAAATAATTTTCCAGGTCTTTCTACTAGAAAAAGTTCTAATTTGGAGATTGAGGGAGGGAGGAAACAAGAAGACCAGGAAGGAATCACCAAGTTAGAATAAAGCTCCAAGGTCTCTGAAAATCAGAGAGGAACTTTGTCACAGGGGCCTGTTCTAAGGACAGAGGCCCCCATTTCCGCAAAAGGAGTCATCAGAACCCCAGCTGAATCCACGGAGTTTGGTCTGGCACGTCTGGACAGCTGAGCACTGACACATGCGCCCTGTGGACCCCTCGCTCCAGCTCTGAGAAAATGGCGTTGTGTTCGTGAGGTTGTTCTCTGCACGCCCAGTGCCAGGGCAGCCCCCAGACGTGGGGGACACGCCAACCTGGCACCAAACAGGGGCCGCGCTCTCCGCCAACCTGTGCTCTTTAGCTCTGCTCTGGCTCAGTGGCCGAGGGAACTCTTGAGTCATCCACCTTCTCAAGCACGACATATTTCTGGGAATGTGAAGGGCGCTCAGCAACATGACATTCCTTAGCTCATAGTAGGAAGGCAACTCCCAGCTTCCTTTCTCATCGTTGCATCATCTTTCCCAACAGGATGGAACAGATGTACTTGAAACTTACTAGAAACTTACATGCCTTTAGGAAAGAAGGGCAGGAGTCCACATCCAGCCCCACCCTTCTCTTTATAGTACAGCCCGGTTATCCTGCCCTAGAGGGAGAGTGGGCAAGTGTCATGAGCAACTGTTCTCTTGCCTCTGCAGAGATAAGGAAGACATACGTGTTGTACATTCTGTGCTCATCTCATCATCATGAAAACACAGTACCGTGACAGTCAAGGCACACGTACACGGCATCCATGACACATCAGCTCGGGTGACGGGTATCGCAGTTTTTAAAAGCTCTATGCACTTGTCATCTCAGAATAAGTCACGCGAAAGGTACATGATCTCTGTGAACCTTTGGCCTGTGGGTAAACTTTTGTACATTGAAATCCCAGGAGAATGTTATTTATTAACAATGCGGTTAACAAACAAACATTGGGGGTTTGTGGAGGGGAGCTGGGGCGGAGGTGGTGGACACAGAGATGACAAAAAGGGCATCTGCTTTCTGAAGGGCACAGAGTCCTGGTGGGTAATGGACACTCCAGGTCATGCGTGGGAGGTGCGCCAAGGGTGGGGCTCAAGGGAGGAGGCCTTGAATGTCCTGGGAGGGATGTTTGAGCCAGGCTGGGAGACTGCTGGGTTACTGGTGTCCATCCAGGTGGTGGGACCATCACAAACAAGGATGGGAAAGCGCAGGGGAGACAGACAGGAGGTCAACGCAGAGATGGAGAGGCAGGAACCGGGGGTGGGTGGGTGGGGGGGTGGGTGCAGGAGCGACCAGGCTGGAAACAGATACGGGGCATAATCACTGTGCAAGGACAATTTGTGTTTTAGTTCGCAGGCGGTCGTGAGCCGTCCAGAGTCTTGAGTGGATGACGAGCTCCAGGCACGCCATGGGAAGGCCATGCGGGCAGCACATCTGGCCTGGGAAGGGCTGAAGGTGGGAGGTCGTGTTTGTGCCATAGATGGGCTGGGACTGCGCTTGACGGATAAGCAAAGGCCAGAGAGCGTGAGACACGACAATAACCGTTAACAGGGCGCATCGAAGCTCACCCCTTGGAGACGCTCAACACTTAAGCGTCTCCCTTTACCATCAGAACGACGGCCCTAAGTGGTAGGTCTGCTATTCCCACATCTCACAGATGAAGAAACAGAGGCTCAGAGAAGAGAGGCAACTACTCCTGGGCATACAGCGTGTAAACAGCAGGGCCAGCATTTCCACTGAGGTCGGTCTGACTCCAGCCATGCCCCGTGTTGTGGAATGACACAATTGCTTGGAACCAGTTAACTGTGGGAGGGGGAGGGAGGTGTTGCGGTGACTCCTGCCTGGGCGCCTCTGAGGACAGATGACAGTGGGTAAGATGGAGCAGGCAGATGGGGAGAAGGAACTCGTAACTAGTCTGACTGGGACCCAAAGGAAACTTGATACCAACAAAATACCATGGGTGCTATTAACAGTCTGGGATCAGGGCTATAGGCCCGGGGCTCAGGTAGAAGATGAGACCAGAGGTGTCCACTTGATACAAGGGAAGAAGTTGGTTTTTATCACCGGGATAGGAAAGCAAAGTGCAAGCAGAATGAAAGAAGCACGGCTTGAGAGCTTGTAACGTGCCAGGCACTGAGCTTCATGTCGCCATGCATCCCGACAACCTGTGCCGTCCTGTTACTGTCACCTTCTGTTACAGATGAGAAAACAGAAGCTTGGAGATATTAAGTAATCACCTGCGGCCACCCTGTCAGTAATGGTAAACCTGGCTCTCAAGCCAAAGCCTGACTCCCAAGGGCATCCACCCAGACAAACATGGGACAAAGTCACCTAACAGGGGCTATCAAGCAGCTGGAATCATAGGCTCCCCACGTTTCCTGTGTTTGCTTATCTGCCTTCTGTCTATAGTTAATAGAAGGCACTATTTTTGTAACAGGAAAAAAAGAGTTTTATAAAAGCAAAAAGGTGGATGTGTAATTGGATAGACTTTTTGGAAGACAGTTTTCCAACCTCCATCAAAAGCCGAAAATTTGGCATACTCATTGACCTAACAATTCTATTCTTAGAAGATGAACAAACAAGCAAGTAGAGACGATGTATGTATACAGTTGTAGATTAGAAACAACTTGGAAATAGCTTAAACATCCCCTTTGTAAAATTTATTTTATTTTCAATATTTACTTCTGGCTGCGTTAGGTCTTTGTTGCTGCGCGTGGGCTTCCTCTGGTTGCAGCGAGCGGGGGCTACTCTTCCTTGCGGTACGCAGGCTTCTCATTGCGGTGGCTTCTCTTGTTGCGGAGCATAAGCTCTAGGCACGCGGGCTTCAGTAGCTGTGGCACGTGGGTTTCAGTAGTTGTGGCACGTGGGCTCAGTAGCTCTGTGGCATGTGGGATATTCCCGGACCAGGGCTCGAACCCCTGTCCCCTGCTTTGGCAGGAGGATTCTTAACCACTGTGCCACCAGGGAAGTCCCTACCTTAAATATCCTAATAAAGGGTTGAGAAATTTTGGCTCAGCCATACAGGTGAATTCAATACCAGGTAGCATCAGAAAGGATCACATAGATTGAGACGGGTGTGTAAAGATTATCCATGATATATTAACACACGAAGAAAATACACTAAAAAACATTATCTACCAATTGGTTTTATTTTGGTAAAAAATAACATTATATGAATACATTCATTAAACAATTCAGCTTTTTAGAAAAGTAGTGCTGCAAATAATTATTTAGTTCCACCTTTGATAAACGTTCATCAGAAAAGGCTGCACTGAGTGCGTGTGATGGGGAGGAAACCCAGCCAGGTTAGCAGGTAGCCCGTGAAGAGTGAGTAAGAGTTGTAAGGATATACATCAAAATGCTTTGTGACTTTAAGTTTTCTTTTTATTTACTTTTTTATTTTAGATTGGAGTGGAGTTGATTTACAATGTTGTGTTAGTTTCAGGTGTCCAGCAAAGTGATCCAGTTATACATCTACACATAGCTATTCTTTTTCAGATTCTTTTCCCATATGGGCTATGACAGAATATTCAGTTAATTTTTCTTTTTAATTATCTGTATTTTCTAGTTTTTCTTCCCTACAGTAGAAAAATTGATTACTTGGGGAGAAATATTTACTTTTAAATAATTTTTAAAATGGGAAGGAAAGAAACAGAGGTAGAAGAGACGAAGGATGTGTGGCTTCAGGGACTGATGGAAGAGACACCTTCTAGAAGGTGGGCAGCAGTAGCAGCTGCCTCTGAAAAGTCCAAGGGGATGAAGACCAAGAGGAGGAAAGGAGGGAGCCATGCATGACCTCCCCCATCTTACGGAAAACTTATGTCTATTGTTATTTATCTCCAGCCACCTTCCTCTCTCAGCCCAGACCTACATTTTCCATTGCCTCCTTATTCCATAGGTGGTTCAAACTTAGCATCAGAACTGCCTACTCCTTCCACCCCTTCACTCCAGCCCCCAGACAGTCAGACAGGCAGACCCCAGACTCACTCACTTGCACTCTCCTTCTTGGGCTCGCCACCATCCACCCAAACTGTCATTCTAGATTCCTCCCTCCCTCTCCCTGCACATTTAAATGATCCTTTAAATATCTCTTGGACTAAGCTCCCTCTCTAACCTTGGGGGTGCAGCCTTAGTCAAACCTTCCTCCTCTCTTGTCTACACTGATTCACCTACCCCTTAATCCAGCCTCCTCACCTTCATCAATTCTAAACACCATCAGACCATCTGACTCGTACCTGACACCCCACTCCCATTCTTCCCAGAATAAATCTGACTTCTTTAAAATATTGCAGATAATGAAGCAATAACCATCTGTGTGCATACAACTCGGTTTTTTTCATTCAAATTATTTCCTTGGGATAAATCCCCAGGGTCATTATGTATCAATACATCTACCCTTCTGAAACTGATCACTAATGCTCCCCAGCCCCGACATTTTTCTCCAACAAAAATGATTTTAGGGTTTGTAGAAAAAAATCTTAATTTTTGTGCCCTGACTCTGCCTGTATTTTTTTTTTCCTCTGTTAAGTCATGTGTTATCTTTTTTTTTTTTTTTTCTCGGACGCACGGGCTCAGTGGCCATGGCTCACGGGCCCAGCCGCTCCGCGGCATGTGGGATCTTCCTGGACAGGGGCACGAACCCGTGTCCCCTGCATCGACAGGTGGACTCTCAACCACTGCCTCACCAGGGAAGCCCAGTCAGGTGCTATCTTTTAATCGAGAAAAAATTATTTGCATTTTAAAGCATGATGTATGTAAGCACCTTCCCCTCTCCAGTTTTTTTGTTGATTTTGCTTTTACACCCATATTGCTTCAGGTTATAGAAAGCTTTCTCTAGCTGGCAGGCATTTCACAAGTTTTGCAATGTGGCAATTTCTCCCCAGTGAACTCTTTTTAAAAAGTAGGGCAGGGCTTCCCTGGTGGTGCAGTGGTTGAGAGTCCGCCTGCCGATGCAGGGGACACGGGTTCGTGCCCCGGTCCGGGAGGATCCCGCATGCTGCGGAGAGGCTGGGCCCGTGAGCCATGGCCGCTGGGCCTGCGCGTCCGGGGCCTGTGCTCCGCAGCGGGAGAGGCCACAGCAGCGAGAGGCCCGCGTACTGCAAAAAAAAAAAAAAAAAAAAGTAGGGCAGAGGTGGAGGGGAGGCTGGGCTTACTTTCTTCAAGGTGTACCAAGTTAATAGTTTAAAAAAAAATTGGGGGTGGGGTTATCTGTATTCTAGTGGGTAACTGATTCTCACTAGCTTAGTGGGCTGTTTTCTCTTTTTGATAAAGAAAAATGTAGTAGGTGTGGTCCCTGGATCAGGAGACATGAAAGATCTGCTTTGATTTGACTGTAGCCTTTTCTGGCAAACTTTAAACTGCTTGGGATTGTCACCAGGATAAAATGACGAATGAGTGACTGGGCCGTTCTTCCTCTCCCTCTGTGGAACCATCCAGGAATCCTAAGGAAGGATGTCAGGGCCATGGGTGCTTATACATGCTGGACTGATTTAAATGTTTGCTTTGGGGCTAGTGGACAGATTTCAGAACTTGGATCGTCAATATAAACTATCAAATAAAACTCACCATCTCTAGGTCAAATATACATTTTTGGTGACATAGCTTTTCTTCAAAACAGGAATAGTCTGTGAAATGCTGTTTTAAAAATGTCTTTATCACAGAAACAGACTCACAGACACGGTTACCAAGGCGGAAAGGAAGGGGTATAAATTAGGAGTATAGAATTAACAGATACACACCACTATATATAAAACTGATAAACAACAAGGACCCACTGTATAGCACAGGGAACTATATTCACTAACTTGCAATAACTGTAATGGAAAAGAATCTGAAAAAGAATTCATATCTATCCATGTATAGATGTAGGTATATCTGAATCACTTTGCTGTACACCTGAAACTAACACAATGTTGCAAATCAACTATAGTTCAATTAAAAACTAAATACCTTTATCAAACCGCCTCTGCTCTCCAAGCCACTGACCTGCTTTCTCATCCTCACAGACAACCCAGACATCACAAAGGAATGCCTCTCTCTTCTGTGGCAAGCAAACCTACCCACGCTTGGACCCATCCTACCTTCCTTGCTCTCTGCTCGATAAAGGTTCATGCCCCAGAGCCTTTGCACAAGCTATTGACTCTGCCCACATGTTCTCCACCCTCAGCCCACCCCTTCCTTCCGGTGTCAGCTCCTGCAGTGCTTCCTCAAAGCCTCCCTTGACTGCTCTTGGTGAGTCAAAGCCCCTCTCGTATGTCCTCCTGGCACTGTGTTACACCTCTCCTCATAGGTGGCATTTTTGGTGTCTTTGTACCCTTATTTGTTCATTGTCTGTCTTTCTAATGGGCTTGAGCCTGAGGGAGACAGGGCCAGTGTCCATGATCATCTCCCAAAGAGTGAAAAGGCCAAGTTGACTAGCCCAGCCACGAGGGTGATCTGCCAAGTCAAAGACAGATGCAGCCTCAGAGCTCCCGGGAGGGGCAACGTCACACTCATCGCCATAAAGACCCTGTGCCGTGGGTCCTTTATTCCAGAGGAGGTAATGAATGAGTATTAACACCATAGGAGGTGAGGACAGGGAAGCTCTCTAGGGAGAAGCATTTCCAGCAAGACCCATGGGCTACCTACAAAGCAGGTCCATCACTTCTTGCCTCCGTTGCTGTCACCCTGGCCAAAGCCTCCATCACGTGCTTGTGGGACCACTCAAACGCCTTCCCCCCGTGTGACCCGTCTCCATCCCGGCTCTACAAAATCCACGTTCCACACAGCAGCTGGGATAACTGTCCAACAATCTAGATAGAATTATATCACTGGCCTGCTCATAGCTGGACATGACTTGTAGTCCCATTAGAACAGGTCCCAACCCCCGGTCTGTGCATCCCTGTGCCACCTGGCGCTGACCTGGTTCTCCTGTCTCTCTCCCTTCACCCGCTCTGCTCTGGCCACTCTGACTGCTTTGCGGAACCTCAGATACTCCACCCAGAGCTTGTTCTCTCTGCTGGGAAAGCCCCCCATGGCTGCCCCTCTCTCTTCCAGGTCTCCGTTTAATTGTCATCTCCTCGGAGAGGTCTTCCCTGCCCTCAGGCACACAATTCTCATCTTGTCCTATTTTATATTCTTCCCAGCTCTTATCTCTGTCTGAGTGACTGTTGTTTATTTTCTTGTTGATGTGTCTTTTCCTCCTAGCCTCCCCAGTATCCGGAGAGGATCTGGGACCAGGAGGCGCTCAGGATAGAGTGGGAGAATGAACACGCTCTGAATTATCACTAACGAAAAAGTCATAGTTAAGGTGGAGGGGGAACACAGCATGCTAGGATGGGGAAGGGTCCTGGAGAGCATCCCTGAGGTAGGCATCCAGGCTCTGCCTGACCTCCTGCAGGGACCAAGAGCTAATTCGCATTCAGCGGACAAAGGGGGATAAACAAAAATAGCCAATGAGGGCTTCCCTGGTGGCGCAGTGGTTGACAGTCCGCCTGCCAATGCAGGGGACACGGGTTCGTGCCCCGGTCCGGGAAGATCCCACATGCCGCGGAGCGGCTGGGCCCGTGAGCCATGGCCGCTGAGCCTGCGCGTCCGGAGCCTGTGCTCTGCAATGGGAGAGGCCACAACAGTGAGATGCCCGCGTACAGCAAAAATAAAAAAAAAAAAATATAGCCAATGAGCTGACTCATTATGTAATTTCCACAAGTTTATTTACTAATCCCACTCTGATTCACCAATTAGCATAACATTTATTAAGCACATACTCAGTGGGGGAGGCAAACATGTAAAAAAAATAACCTAAGCTGGTGCCCCAAGTGAGAAGACTTCAGTAGAGCAGGTCTCGGGAGGTCTTTCCTGGCTGTCTCAGTGTGGGTAAAGTACTGTGAAGATGAAAAGATAATGGGGGTGGTGTGGGGTGGGATAAACTGGGAGATTGGGATTGACATATACACACTATTATGTATAAAATAGAGTACTAATGAGAACCTACCGTATAGCACAGGGAACTCTACTCAGTACTCTGTGGTGACCTAAATAGAAAGGAGAGCCAAAAAAGAGGGGAGATATGCATACATATGGCTGATTCACTTTGCTGTGCAGTAAAAACTAACACAATATTGTAAGGCAACTGTACTCCAATAAAATAAAAAAAAAAAGATTAAAAGATAATGTAGGGGCTTCCCTGGTGGCGCAGTGGTTGAGAGTCCACCTGCCGATGCAGGGGACGCGGGTTTGTGCCCCGGTCCGGGAGGATCCCACGTGCTGCGGAGCAGCTGGACCCAGGAGCCATGGCCGCTGAGCCTGCGCGTCCGGAGCCTGTGCTCCGCAATGGGAGAGGCCACAACAGTGAGAGGCCCGCGTACCGCAAAAAAAAAAAAGATAATGTAGGAAAATGGCCATATAATGCCTGCCCCATAGTAAGCCCCTAACACATCTTTGCCTGGGTTCCTCTCCCACAGAGCAGACAGATGGCAATCATTGCTACTAGGGCAGGTGATTGTCGGGGGCAGGCACAAGACCACCCTGCTAGAAATGACACTTCCCAGCCTCCCTTGCAGCTAGCCATGCCATGTCACCAAGTTCTGGCTGATGTGAGCCCCCGTCAGGTGTGCAACATCCTGGTAGGGATTTAAAACACCAGGCTTGGGGCTTCCCTGGTGGCACAGTGGTTGAGAATCTGCCTGCTAATGCAGGGGGCACGGGTTCGATCCCTGGTCTGGGAGGATCCCACATGCCGTGGAGCAACTAGGTCCGTGAGCCACAACTACTGAGCCTGTGCGTCCGGAGCCTGTGCTCCACAACGAGAGAGGCCGCGATAGTGAGAGGCCCGCGCACTGCGATGAAGAGTGGCCCCCGCTCGCCGCAACTAGAGAAAGCCCTCGCACAGAAACGAAGACCCAACACAGCCAAAATAAATAAATTAATTAATAAGCTCCTACCCCCAACATCTTCTTAAAAAAAAAAAACAAAAAAACCGCCACCAGGCTTGACCCCCATTTCCCTTCCCTGTTTCTGGCCTGACAGGCTTGGTGAGGACGTAGCTTCCACCACAGCAGTTCATACAAGGCCCACAACGTGACAGGAATGAGAAGGGTGAGCCCCGGGAGAAGGGCCTCCTCGCCAGCCCACACGGACCGGGCTCTCACGGGAGAGGGAAGAGGAGAATCTCTCTCAGTTAAGCCTTTGCATTCGGGGGCATCTTTGCTACAGCGGCTTTGCCTTCACCTCCCTAACACAAGAACGATGGGGAAGACTTCACCCGAGGCACTAACATTGAACTGGACATCGGAGGATAAATAGGAATTTATCAACGGAGGAGTGGGGTAAAGTGTAAATTCCAGAAAGAGGGAGCCACACTGAATGCAGAGGTCCGGAGGCAAGAAAGTCGTTGGCTGATTCTAGCCCAGTGTTTCTCCATTAGACTCGCCTGCTGGTTGAATACAGATTACTGGGACTCCCTCTACCCCATCCCGACTCCACCATCAGACCTTTTGAATCAGAATCCACAGGGGATGGGGCCAGGGAGTCTGACTTTCTACCTGGTGCCTTGGGTCCACTCTCGTGACCAGCAATTCTGGGAAAGCTGGCCCGAGGCACAGTAACTGGCTTCTGGGATCTTGGACCCCCTAAGGAATTTGAACCTTAACACAAAGCCCATTGCTTCTTTTCTTTTGGGGGAGAGGTCACAAATTCTTTTAAAAATGTGATGAAACGTATAAGCCTTTTCCCAGAAAATGCTCCCCCCCACCCCAACATTTGAATACCTTTTCAGGGACCCAAGAGTCTGCTTTTTGGAACCCCATGGAAAACCTTGGGGGCAGTGATTTCAATCAAGAGAGACCTTGGATTGCATCAAGGCAGCTCCCATAGCTGCGTAGAGATGAAGGGTGGGCGAGGGGCCCCAGGTGGGAAGCCCAGGCAGCAGGCAAGTGAGGATGGAGGTCTGACCCAGGTGCAGGTCACAGGAACAGAGGAGGTGGATGAGAGAAAGTCAGAATGAGGAGGCCAGGGCGTGTGACCAAGAAGGCTGGAGGGGGCAGAATTCAGAGGGAGGTTTCCCCTTGGAGAGTCCTGCAGAGAGGGGCATGGGGGGACCATGACCCAGTTCTTTGGCACGTCCAGTTTTACAACAAATGGAAGGACTTCGAGGGATCAGGTAGTGGTTTCTGGAAAGCAGTGGACATTCAGGTAGAAGTTGAGAAGGGGGCCCAGGCTAAGATTCAGTGCTCGCTGAGGATGCGTGACAGCTGATGCTGTGAGAGTCCATGGCATCCTCCAGGGAGAGGCTGTAAAATGAGACAGGAGGCAAGACCCTGGAGAGACTCACCCATGAGGGCAGGGAGGACAGGAGCCCAGGAACGGGGAGAATCAGAGGAGGGAGAGACAGAGACAGAGAGAACAGGGGCAGCAGGGTCAAGCGAATGAGCCCTGCCAGGCCGTTGGATTGGGCAGCTCAGAGTTCACTGGGCAGTATTTGGAGATAAGAAGACATGCTGTCTTCAATTTACCTGCAAATGACTAAGAAAAAAAATACATACACATAGAAAGATAAAGCGAAAGTGGCAGAATGTTCCCAAGTGGAAAAGCTGGCCGAAGGTTTTGGGGAGTTTTTTTGTGATGTTCTTGCAACTTTGTTTGAAATAAAATCCCCCTGTTTTAAAAAGAATACTTTGCAGAGAGTGCAAGACGCTAGCCGGACAGTGGTGGGTTAGCCCGCGCAGACTAAGCTTTGGAGAAGTTTGAAGCTGAAGAAAAAGAAAAGGAGGGCGCTGATCATTTGAAGGGTGGCATTTTTAAATGATGGGGATCTGGGAGGAGGAATAGGTGCTCGAGAATATTTTAGGGCTGAAACTACAGTCTCAGAGGTGGGAGAGGGGAAGGAGGGGGCGGGGGACACAGGAATGAGGGGGAGGGGCTGAACCGGGTTGAAAAATGTGGGATCGAGCCAGGTTCAGCCTTGGAGTGGAAGTGAGGGCCCTTTGGAAATTGGGGCCATTTACCCCCGTCGGAGTGAGGTGGGCCCCCCTCAAGTCGGCCACCGGAAGCGATTGCCCTTTTAAGGCGCGGGCAGCCGGCGGTGAGTCACGCGGGCCCGCCCCCGTGGGCGTGCGCCGCCCGCCCCGCCCCCGCCGACCGCGCGCCCCGCCCCCGCCCCCGGTCCCTCCGTCCCCACGCCCCGCCCCCACGCCAAAGGGGCCCCGGGGGTCGCGGTGCAGGAAGTGGGCTCTTGGCGCCGTTTCATTCCTTTCCCCTGAGCCAGGCGTCTTCGCGCCTTTATCAAAGTTATTTTTACGTGTTGAGAAATTTTCAAGTGAGCACTTGTGCGGTGGCACCTTCTCCTTGTCGAGCTTGGGCCTTGAAGAAATTCCCCGGCTTATTTATAGCCCGTGTTTATTTTTACTCAAGTCCTGAACTTGAGCCTCTAGAAGTGGTCTGAGCGGCGGCAGATCGGGAGGGAATCCTGGCTTTGCGACCACGGATCCAGTAACTGGGTTTGTTCTGTGACCTGGGGGAGCCCCAGCGGGGCCGAGAAGAGGGACAGACCCAAGTTCAGTGCTGGGCTAGGGGCGCCGCCGGAGACCCCGTTCAGGCAAAAAGCGACCTTGGCCATCCAGCCCCTCCCGCAGTGCACTTTAATCTCAACCCCCCACTCCAGGTGCAAAATCAGACCGCCCTCGTCCGCCCTTACTGGTTGTTCCCTTCTGAGATCCATCAGTGCCGTCAGACTTTTGAGGAAAGTGATGACTTAGGTTTTGCTTGACCCTGAAGCTCAGACTTACGCATCCTCTTAGTGTCTTGGGGGCTCCATGCGGTGACGTGGAGCCCTTCACAGAAACAGGAAAGTTTCCTAAGTGGTAGGGAGTTACCCCTAGCAGGGTGGGGTGGGGTCCTTGAGGAGCTGTCTCCTCTCCACGCTCTTATTTGCTGGGCCTGCTCTCAGACAAGGAAGAGCCACTTGAGGAACGGAAACAAGTCGAGGTGTGACATAAAGAATGGGTTTCAAAGCCGCCACACGCGGGCCCCCTCGCGTGTATTATTAACACAGTGAAATTTCCCAGAGGTTGTCCAGGGAGGGTGTGGGTTTACAGTCCTGGAAGGCAATTTTGACAAAAACTCCGGATTTGACCTTGAACGTTTGGATTCCCTATGTAACTGGCTTGCTCGAGCCTGATGGCGCCCGCCTTTCAGGGTAATCTTTGGGGCTCATAATTCAGCGCTGAATAGACCCCATCTTGGTTCTTTTACATTTGCCTGGAGCAGTTAGACTTTCCATTATCTCTCATGAGTCAGGGCTCGTTGAATTTATTTTACATTTATTTTAATACAGCCCGGAGTTGGCTGAGGTCATTCTCATTCAGCTCCAGACTGTAAAACGCCATTAGTCTAGCAGTTCAATGTAAAAGAAAGGAACAGAGTATAGTGCTCTTTTGTTTGCTTTTGCTTTTACTCTTCCCAGAAAATGGGTCTGTGGGTGGGATCCCAGGGATAACAGACCCCTGGTGTGAGGCACAGATTCTGCAGCTCCTAGTGACTGATGGGAGCCCCTGCTTCCGGACCAGCAGCCTGGGGGCTGCCTGCCTGTGTTTTGTTTGCAGGTAGATGGATGGATGTGCAGAGGGCAGGAGAACCATTAAAAGAGAGGGTTGAAGCAGAAGACTTTCTGCCTAAACTGGCCTCCTGGTGGGAGAGCTCCCGCTAAGACCGCCCTCAGCCTGGATGCGTTTAAACCATCATGGTTCTGAAGCTTCGTAGCCGCCGCTGGCATGTCGTTAGTATTAGGTGTTTCATCTTTTAATTTCTACCCCGTAGGAGGGGAATGCCTACTTCAGTCAGCTGGATGCTGACCAAAAGCGTCCACCCTGTCCGGGCACTTGGTCCTGACCTAAGGTGCTGACGCATCCTAAAGCAGGTAGATAAACACCCATTCTAAAATCTGCTTTGAACTCTGGGTTATTGAAAACAGTGCTTTCTCCTCTTGACTTTATTCCTTTAGCTTCATTAGTTTAAAGAGCTGTTTATTGAAAAGTTATGAAAATTATGAAGCTCCTAAGAGCAAAAAGACAAAAAGTATTTTGAATGTTGCAGTAGGTATAACTGTCTACTTTAGCTCTCCAGTTTTCTGTGGTTTCGGCCTAATTTGCTTACATAGGTACAGGCATACATTTTATTGTCTTGCACGTTATTGTGTTTAGCAGGTACTGCAGTTTTTACAAATTGAAGGTTGTGGCAGCCCTGTGTCAAGCACGTCTGTCAGCACCATTTTTCTAACAGCATTTGCTCACTTCATGTCTCTGTGTCACATTTTGGTAGTTCTCTCAGTATTTCAAACTTTTTCATTATTATTATATTTATTATGATGGTCTGTGATCAGTGATCTTTGATGTTACTTATGCAAAAAGATTATAACTCCCTGAAGTCTCAGATGATGGTTAGCATTTTTTTAACAAGAAAGTAATCAAGGTATATACATTGTTTTTTTAGACCTCCTGCTATTGCACGGTTAATAGAAGACAGTAAAGATAACTTTAAATGCGCTGGGAAGCCAAAACATTTGTGTGACTTGCTTTACTGGGATTTCACTTTATTGCAGTGGTCTAGAATGAAACCCACACTATCTCTGAGATATGCCTGTAATGAAATTAATTTCATTTTCCTATTTTTATGCTTCAGGAGCATAAAAGCATATGCTTCACATTATGTTTAATGTGATTTCAAAAACATTGGGCTTTTTGAAGGAAACATTCTAAATAAGCATTGCTCATCGTGTTCCTAGACATGAACGAATGCCAGTCTCGACATCCATTAAAATTCATGAACAACGGAACCGCAGGAGGTGGCTGCATCTGGAGTTGATGCTTTCTGTCCAGAACAGACAAGACTGTGACTGGCTGTGCAGAGGTGTCATGGGGTGAAGGCACCTGGAATGTCCCCTCTATTCACGGGGGTTCTAAAACCGAGCTTCTCAGGAAACCTAGAAATAAGATATTTTTTCCTCCTAAATGATCTTTAAAAGTGGCAGTCACATCAACCATAATTTATTTCAACCTCACTAGTTGGAAGTTTGTACTAATTTACATACTGTTGTAAAGGAAGTTTTGCTGAGCAAGAAAGATCAGAGGGAAAACATCTAATTTATGTAACAGAACAACATGTTTGTCTTGATTTTAGAAGCCCTCATTTGTATATTATTAATTTAATGTTGATTTAAATGATCCTTCTCTGTTCCCTAAATCAATCTGCCAGTGTCTTCAGGGGGCAAGATTCTATTTTCTCTCACTTTGGGTTTCTATAGTTTTGAGGGTAATATAACGAAATTTCTTTTAAAATATGGAAGGGGATCAAAATATGCCATCCCACAACACACCACTTTGGCATAAGGATTATTTTGAGCTGAAGGCAATTGAGAAAAAGCAGACACAGGAAAGGCAATCTGCCATCCCCTTATCTGCCTAAAAGTAGGTCATAAATTTCTCTCGTGAAGGTGTTCTCCCCTCTGTCATACCAGGAAGGGAAGAGCAACCTTTATCACTGCAGATGGAGATGTCACCAGGATGAGTCTGCATAAATAAAACCCTGCTTTATCTTACATTAGTTTCTCCGATATATTTACCTTCCCATGATTTACCACTCCTAGAAACCAAGACCCTTGTCCTTTCACTTCTCAAAGTCTTTTCACTTCTCAAAAAATTTTCTCCCTTTGTTAAAATGGTATATAACCCCCTGAGTTTAACCCCTTCATTTCTTTTCTGTGAAGTCCTCCATGTGTGTTAAAATTAAAACATTAACCCATGCACGTAAAAATCAAAAATATTAACATCAAATAAAATTTGTATGCCTTTTCTCCTGTTAATCTGGCTTTTGTCCTTCTAATTTGCAGATCCCAGCTACAGAACCTAAGAGGGAAGAGGAAAGAGGAAAGAGTTTTTTCTTCCCCAACAGTATTCTCTAATTAGACTAATTAAAATAGGTGGTCCTATAATTCAGTCTGATATGTATGATTTTATGATATGGATAATTAGTTTTGAGGAAGAAACATCCAATTTATCACCATAACATGGAACCATTTGAAAATTCTTTCCAGCTTTATTGGTGTCCTCCCCAGACACCCCAGGAATATCCATTTCCTGAGTCCGGAGACAGAGCAGATAAGAGATCCTGGCTGCAGAGATTTGAAATTTAAAACAACACAAATGTGCATACACTCTTCTTCCATTTGCCAGGCAGTTCACCACCTGGCTGCTCTCACTGGCCGTGCTAATTGGTCATGAGAAGGAAGTGGCTAATGGCTTCCTTGGAATGAGTGTGGGCGTGCTGGAGATGACCCAGAGCCTGAGAAATAAATGCGGTTCAGCTTAGCAGTAAGCCAGGGAGAGTCCTCACTGCCACCTTCGTCATCACCATCACCTCTGTCACCCTCCTTCTTCCCATCATCGTTATACAGTCATCATACCTGCGCCCGTACACAGCGCCCAGCACCAAAGCACCATCTCACAGTCACGGAGGATCTGAATCTTTCTTGGGATTCCATTCCTATCCAAAACATCATGATGACAGTTCCAGGGGCACACCGTGAGCAGTGTGCGTCTTCCTGTCTTGAGCAGAGCAGCAAATGCAAGCTGGTTACTGGGTCCAAAGAGAAGACAAACCAGTTCAGGACCAGGTTTAGCTTTTTAGAGAGAAAGAAGAGCTCCCAGGAATAACTGAATCATTTGTTCCACAAAGGTCTGGAGTGCCTGTAACGAGCAGGGACTGTGCTAGGTACTGGGTTACAGGGATGAACCAGGCAGAGATGGTCCTGACCTCAGTCTTCCATTTCTAAACAGAACCAGTAGGAACAGAAGAAGCAGGCAGTCAAAGATTCTTTTTTTTCTTTTTTTTCCTTTTTTTTGCGGTACACGGGCCTCTCACTTCTGTGGCCTCTCCCGTTGCGGAGCACAGGCTCCGGACGTGCAGGCTCAGCGGCCATGGCTCACGGGCCCAGCCGCTCCGCAGCATGTGGGATCTTCCAGGACTGGGGCACGAACCTGTGTCCCCTGCATCGGCAGGCGGACTCTCAACCACTGCGCCACCAGGGAAGCCCAAGTCAAAGATTCTGATCCTCTCAAACCCAGGACAAGATCAAAGAGAGCACAGACTGTGACATCGAAGAAAGAAAGCCTAGCTGCTCCCTGAGACAGGAGAAACCACATCTTCTGGAGAAGCAGGTCCCAGGAAGGTCTCTAGGAGAGAGATGAGTCACGGGGGTGGGGTACTCCCAGCCAGTGGGAGTGGCCAGGCCGACTGGACCTGGAGATGTTCTGTCTCCCCGGAGCGACCACGTGTCCACGTGCCCACCTGCTGCAGTGTCCACCCAGGGGCCACTGGTCCGGGCGGCACCTTCAGGAGACCGTGGGGTCCTGGGCCCAATGCTGGAGGAAGCAGAGGAGGGTTTCCCCAGTTTCCTCCTGCTGACATGAGAACAGTTGAAAGAGAAGATGAGGGAGGTAAGTGGTTATTCGGGTTTTGACTTCCTGGATCTTGCTCATCATAAGATACCAGGAAGAAGAGGCTCTTAGCTAGAAGCGAGCACATGGAACAGGGTCAAGGATGTGTTTGCCTGAGTACTGGCTGCATCCCGAGCAAGCTCGGAGCTGAATATTTTGGAGGAGGGAGAAAAACTCCAAGGCATCAGTGACTTGGGTTGCTGTGGAGGACAGTGGGGTGATGTAGAAAGAACTGGAGGCACATATATACGATGGAATATTACTCGGCCATAAAAAGAAACGAAATTGAGTTGTTTGTAGTGAGGTGGATGGACCTAGAGACTGTCAAACAGAGTGAAGTAAGTCAGAAAGAGAAAAACAAATACCGTATGCTAACACATATATATGGAATCTAAAAAAAAAAAAGGTTCTGAAGAACCCAGGGGCAGGACAGGAATAAAGACACAGACATAGAGAATGGACTTGAGGACACGGGGAGGGGGAAGGGTAAGCTGGGACAAAGTGAGTGGCATGGACATATATACACTACCAAAGGCAAAATAGTGGGAAACAGCCACATAGCACAGGAAGATCAGCTCGGTGCTTTGTGTCCACCTAGCGGGGCGGGATAGGGAGGGTGGGAGGGAGACGCAAGAGGGAGGAGATATGGGGATATATGTATATGTATGGCTGATTCACTTTGTTTTAAAGCAGAAACTAACACACTATTGTAGAGCAATTATACTCCAATAAAGATGTGAGAAAAAAAATAGTAACTGGAGGGCAGGAAGTGCCCAGTGATTCACCTGGGGAACAGTTAGGACAGGCAGAAATAATACTCGTGGCCCAGAAGTAGGATCTCACAGAAGTAGGCAGTGCAAGAGTGCACCCCATCCTAAAGGGTGAGACCTGGCCGTAAGTCTGAGGGATGCGGGGTGAAGAGAGAGGGAAGGTAAGAGAAGGCCGGAAGGTAGCTGTTGTCATAGCATGTCGTGGGCCACCTGGACCCAGGTGAAATCCCATCCTGGCTCAGACAGAACTCCCCGTGGGCAGAGAGCAGCATCTAGGAGTGACATCTGAAGGAAGCCTCTTTGTGTAAATCGGTTTCCATTTTTTTTTTTTCCCCCGGTACACGGGCCTCTCACTGCTGTGGTCTCTCCCGTTGCAGAGCACAGGCTCCGGATGCGCAGGCTCAGCGGTCATGGCTCATGGGCCCAGCCGCTCCGCGGCATGTGGGATCCTCCCGGACCGGGGCACGAACCTGTGTCCCCTGCATCAGCAGGTGGACTCTCAACTACTGCGCCCCCAAGGAAGCCCCCGGTTTCCTTTTTTTATTTTAATTTTTATTTTATATTGGAGTATAGTTGATTTAAAATGTTGTGTTAGTTTCAGATGTACAGCAAAGTGATTCAGTTATACATATATCCATTCTTTTTCAGATTCTTTTCGCATATAGGTTATTACAGAATATTGAGCAGATTCTCTGTGCTATACAGTAGGTCCTTGTTGGTCATCTATTTTATATATAGTAGTGTGTATATGTTAATCCCAGACTCCTAATTTATCCCTTCCCCTGCCCCATGTTTCCCCTTTGGTAACCATAAGTTTGTTTTTGAAGGCTGTGAGTCGTAGATCAGATTCTTTCACAAACCAAAGTTTGTTGAGTATCAGCCATTAGCCAGGTACTGGACAGTAACTTGTTCACACAGTGGTGAACAAGACAGATATCAGAGTCCCTGCCCTCCTGGACCTGACCTCTCAATGGCAGGAAGCAAGCAAAAACCAAAACCAAAACCAACAAATAAACAGATTAGTAAATACAATAACTGCAACTCTGAAGAAACAAGAGCTAAGATGGAGAGTAACTAAGGGGGACCTACAGAGGGAAGGGTAATCAGAGGAAGCCTCCTGGAGGATGTGAAATTCAACCTGAGACCTATAGGAAGAGAAGAAGCTAGCTAAGCAAAGAGGAGATGAAATAGCAGGTGCAAAGGTCCTGGGGCAGGAAAGAGTTGGATATATTCAAAGGCTGGAAAGAACAGGGTAGGAGTAGTACTGGATGACCTTGGTGAGAAGGGAAAGGGGGCTATGGGGATTGCAGTAAAAATGGATTGTGGGGCCTTCTGACAAACTCTTGACTTGCCTTATTAACAATTTCATGTCTCAAAGCAACCACCCCCAGGAATGGCTACCATATGGAGGGGACGTTAGACAAGCAGAAATGATAGAAACCTGGAAGTAAGCAACTGTGTGACCTTAGGGTTCATGATATTCAAGAAGGATAATGTCGTCAGGTGTGTGTTCTGATCTTTAGCATGGGAGATTTCAAAAGGCTTTGAAGAACTTTATGATTCTAACAGGTGCATCTCAACAGGGGAGATCAGAAAAGCTGGAAACTCCAGCTGGGTAATTACAAATGACTTTCTTACTAATGAGGGAGAAATCGCCGTGAGTGTAGACATCACTCCACAGCAGAGCTGAGATTTTTAAGGGACAGGTACCTAAAAATGGAAGGTTACCTAATGATGGACAAATACAAGAGACTGAGATGGACCTCTAAGAAAAATCTCAGGAATCCAAGCACAATAGAAAGGGAAACTTAAAAACAATGAGGGCAGCCATTTGCAGCAACATGGATGGACCTAGAGATGATCATACTAAGTGAAGTGAATCAGAAAGAGAAAGACAAATACCATATGATATCACTTATATGTGGAATCTAAAATATGACCCAAATGAACCTGTCTACAAAACAGAAACAGACACTCAGACATAGAGAACAGACTCGTGGTTGCCAAGGGGAGAAGAGGTGGGAGAGGGATGGAGTGAGAGTTTGGGGTTAGCAGATGCAAACTATTACATATAGAATGGATAAACAGCAAGGTCCTAGTGTATAACACAGGGAACTATGTTCAATATCCTGTGATAAACCATAAGGGAAAAGAATATTTAAAAATGTATGTAGATGTATAACTGAATCACTTTGCTGTACAGCAGAAATTAACACAACATTGCAAATCAACTATACTTCAATTAAAAAAATTAATTAATTAAAACGATGAGGGCAAGACTCCTGGGGGATACAGCTGACAAAGGCGCAACATGTCTGGGAGCCACAGGGAAGTGGAATTCCTCACCTCCTATATTGTTTCTGCATCTATGTCAAGGGGATATCTTCAACCCAAGAAAGAGGAAAACTGCCAGATGACGAGGACAGCCAGGATGGAACTCTGGGAGGGCAGGGCTTCCTGCTTGCTTTGCCGTCTGCGGTATCCCCTGCAGAGCTGGCTGCAGGTAGGCACCGTTCTTATTTGTTGAGTGAATAAATGCATGCATGCAGGCAGGCATGAATGACAATGCAGGTGTTATGGTGCTGCAGTGGTCAAGACATATGCAAACTACCCAGGCTGGGGCTCACAGGCTCTCCTCGAAGAGGACTTTGCCCCTTTCTTTGACTACCGCTGCATTGGTGGAGGCCCCTGTATAGGCAGGTGAGGGGATGAGACCCCCTCTCTGGTGCTGGGGCACGTATCTGAGCTCCGCGCTTGGCCGATCTCACGCTCTCGTGGAGGCAGGGACTGTTGAGAGATGTGGCCAGCGGAGGTTCTGTAGGCCGCGGCATCGTTTGCACACAGTACCTATGAGCGGGCGTGGCGTGGGCTCTCTTCCCTGCGGCCAGAGCCCCTACCCTATCCCTGCCTGGTTTGTCTTTCTTTCAGACTTTTTGCTTTGAGATAAGTATAGATCCACAGCAAGTTACATGATTTTAGAAAGGTCCTGGGTCTGCTTCTCCAGCTGTGGTTACACCTCCCATCATGACAGCAGGACGCCGGGACCCCGAAATTGACCTGGTACAGAGTGTGCATAGCCCTGGCTGGTTTTTTGTTTTTGTTTTGTTTGCGGTACGCAGGCCTCTCACAGTTGTGGCCTCTCCTGTTGCGGAGCACAGGCTCCGGACGCGCAGGCTCAGCGGCCATGGCTCACGGGCCCAGCCGCTCCGCGGCATGTGGGATCTTCCCGGACCGGGGCACGAACCCGCGTCCCCTGCATCTGCAGGCGGACTCTCAACCACTACGCTACCAGGGACGCCCCCTGGCTGTTTTAAAGTCTGGTTCTAAGCCTTCCTACTGGTTGCTGCTCCATCCTGTATCCTTTCAATATGTTGTCTTTCTGTCAGTTAAATTAACCAGTCAGTTTTGCCATCTGTAGCTAAGAATCTGACTGGTCCACTACCTCTGAAAGGTTAACACAAGAGTGGTAATCTGGAGACCGCAGAGCCCATTGAAGAATGGAAAGGAGGCTGTGTGTCTAGACCCGGGATGCTTGATGGGGCGTCGGGGAGGCTAAGCCAGACAAGGAGCTGGAAAAGGAGCTGGTGTGGAGCACGTCTGGACTTTTCTGTGAGTAGCGGGAGCTGTCAGAGGTTTCCGAGATGGGGGATGACGAGATCAAAGGGACCGCTGGCTGCAGAGTGGGGGAGGGGAGGGCTTGGAAGGAGTGGAATCGTGAACTGATAACAGGTGGTCCAGAGAAGTCGAGGGGGCGGGGCAGTGGGAGGAGGAGAGTTTCAGAACCATTCGGAAGTGGATCTGGCAGGTCTGGGATTTGGTTGGGAGGAGAAGGAAGAGGAGGGTGGAGGAGGGAGAAACCAATGAGAAGATGACAAAGCTTTGAGTCACAGCCTGAAGCTTCTGCCTTCACTGCAGATGAAGTGAATCGCACAGCTTCAAGGACGGGGAGAGCGGCTCCCTCAGGGGCTTCTGGCGCCCGGCTCTGGTTCTGGCTCAGCAGCCAGAGGGTTTGGAGGAGTCCTGGTGTGGCTTGCAGCGTGACATGGTGGCTTGCTGATGAAACGTAGTTTTCCCTCCCGTGTGACTGTAAAGCTTTGCTTCGGATGAGCGCCTCCACCGGCTGTGTGCGTGTGTGTCCCTGGGGCCCAGGGTTCGGCGGGACTGTTGGAGTTTCCCAGGGCTGATAATCACCTCCTTTCCCTTCAGCTGAGTTTACCGTAATAGTGGTGGTGAGAGCTAACATTTCTGCAGAACTTCTCCTGTGCCAGACACTCTTACAAGTGCTTCACACCTTTTAGCCTAATGATGTTCCCTATTCTAGGAAGCAGGCACTGGGATGGTTCCCATTTTTCAGTGTGATTGAGAAATAGGGGAGTCAGGAGATGGGGACCACAGGGTCATTTTATTACTGAAAAAGGGGACATCAGAACGTGGCTAGGCCTTGCTGGGTTTCCTGGCCTAGTGGACTTGCCAATTCTCCCCTGAGTTAGAAAGTCGCCAGTCCCAAGGAGCAGAGCTCAGCTGGCATGGCGAGGGGCCTCGTCCCTCCTCCCAAACACACGAGCCAGGGAAGCCGTCCCTCTCCTGAGGAGGGGCAAGTGGGGCAGAGAGAGGTCCAGGGTCCTCACATGGAGATGCCTCCCCAACCACTTGCCAACACGGCACAAACATGTTGCTGGAAGGAGGGTGTCCCAGGGTCAGGAGCTACAAAGACAACAGGGCTGAGGGTCAAAGAAAACCTTCAGAGCAGTTAAGGTGGAGAGTTGGGGACAGAAATGCCAGTTGTTAAAGAAGCCAAATGGATAAGACTTGGTTTGGCTCCTGAGATGTGGGGGCAGTGGTGGTCCCTGGGGTCGTGAGGTTGTTTCACTGAGATCCAGGTTATACAAGGAGACACAGACTGGGGAGAGAGGTCATGAGATCAGTTTTGAATAATTAGAGATGTCTGGTCCCGTCAGCCACCAGGGGAGAGACACTGGCTGGAAATGCACATTTGAATCATCTGCATGTTCATTCAGCCGATATTTATCAAGCAGCTAATATGTGCCACAAGCTTTCCCAGGTGCTGGGAATGTCATGGGAGAAAGAGAACCAGATTCCTCCCTCATGGAGTGTAGAGTGGGTTGGGATAGGGGAGAAGGGAGGACACAGACATATAACAGAAATGTGCGTAAGTAAATATGTGATGACAGATTATTCTAGGTGCTATGAGGCAGCAACTGGGGGCTCCGGGCAGTGTCTAGTGAAGAGGAAGGAGAAAACCGTGCTGAGAGGAGGGGAAGAACACTCCAGGCGGAGGAGAGGCTCAGACAGCATATGCAAAGGTCCTGTGGCAGAGAGAAGTTGGTCTGCCCAGGGAGCCACAATGAGACCAGAGTGGCAGACAGCTGTGATCACAGAGGAGAGATACAGCAGAGGGTGCTGAAGAGGCAGGGAAGGCAGGTCACGGTTGGATTTTATTCTGCGTCCCATGGGAAGTCATCAGAAAGTTTTAGGCAAGGCAGGAAAGGAGGTTCCTGAAATAGCTCAGGTGAGAAAGCCTGGTGTCTTGTACTGGAATGATGGCAGTGGAGACAGAGATGAGAGGCATCTGAGAAATCCTTTGGAGATCGAATCGATAAGCCTTGGTGCTGAGTTGGATCGGGGGTGGGGGGCGAGGGAGAAGCAGCAGGACCCCCAGGTTTCTGTCTGAGCCGCTGGGGCAGGGGTGCTGCTCACTGAGAGAGGGGCAGGTGGGAGCAGTGGAGTTTGGGAGGTGGTAGGACATCTAGGGGAGAGGTCAAAGGGCTGATTGGAGATGTGAGTGGACCAGATGTCAGGACCATCGGTATAAGTCTGGAACACATTAGCTTACTGACCATAGTTAAGGTTGCGGGGATGAGGAAAGCAAGAGAACTTTTAGGGTGATTAGAGGAGAGAGCCCAGGACCCAGCCCTGGGGACGCCACGATTTTAGAGAGTAGGTGGAGGGGTCTTGGGTCAAGGGCAGCTGGGGTAGTTGAAACAATGAGAGTCTGAGGGTGAGGGCTGGGTATAGCTGTGGTGGTGGTGACCGTCCTGGAGAAAAGGGTAGGATGCTCCTAAATATTTGAGGAGCGACCACGTGTAGGGGTGTGGACGCATTTTGTCTACACTTGCAGTACGGTCTCTGGCGTAACGTAAGGGAAAATTGCCCAAATCCGAAGCTGTGCAGAGATGGCCAAAATGACCTAGAGGGAATCATCCTCAGATGGGCAATGGAGATGATCTTCCAATCCGAATTTTATTATCCTAGTTCTAGCTTACCTCGGAAACAAGGGGGAAAAGAACAATTTGCTGTTTTTCAAAGTTAGTCTTTTTATTAAAACGTTAAGTCACTCAATCAGTCATTTGACACATATTTGGTGAGCTCCTGCAGTGCGCTGGGCACTGGGACACTACGGTCAATGCCCCAGGCAGAACTGCCCCACCCTCGGCGAGTTTGAGGATGGACACCCTCAGTTCCTTGTATATGTAAAGTGCAAGTCAGTGATCATGTCCACATTTTCCTGTTGGTCATTGGAGTGTAGCAAAAGATCATCGTTGAAAAGAGGAATGAATCCATTTTATAACCGATTTAACAACTCTTGACACATTAAGTCAAGAGGTGAAACATAGGGTCTCCAGCAATTAGAAAATTATTAGAAAGTTGAGTTGATGTGTAACTGTTCCAGGCCCTCATCAGTAAAACTTCCCCTTTCATCAAAAGAAAAAACATTCCATAGATTTGCCGCTGATGTAACCCACAATGGCGAAGGTAGTTAGATCGGACCTTTCAGTACTGAGTCGTTTACTGTACAGATGCTTCATTCTTTCCTCCCAGGCGCCTCTTGGAAGCCACATCTGTGCCAAAGGAAGCAGCATAAACAAAGGTGTATGATGCAAGTAATAGTTCACGTTGCTCGTACCTTTCTCGAAAGGCCTCACTCCTATTCCCTCTTTATGACTTTTCCCCCTTAGAAAGCGCCACAGGTTAGTTCGCAGCCTTTGTGATTCCTTCAAATATTTACAGAGGGCTCTGGATGAATGGGGAGCGGGAGAGGGGCTGGAGGAGGGGGACCTCAGAGGGCGGAAAGGGTCAGGCAGGAACAGAAAACCAGCCAGCTAAATTGATGAGAGAGGGAGGCTGGGCGAAGGATGAGGGGAAAATCATAAATTGGAAGGAAGAGCTGAACAGGCAGGGGTGGCAGAGAATGGAGGGGGGTGGGCAAGCAGGGATATAGGCTGCCAAAAGTGTGGCAGCTAAAGGATATTCTCTTCAGGGCCCCACCTGAAGATCTGCTCCAATTGGTTTGTTGTTGTAAATTTTAATGCCACAAGGGGTCAAGGGTCAAATTCCAGAGGTGGGGGGAGTCTGATTGGCTGAGCTTTTGCCACACTCTCTGGGAAGGTGGGGCAGGTTGGTAGACACCATACTATGGAGGACAGGTAATCACTCCAGAGTTACATTCTAGTGGGGAAGATGTGATGCATTCACGGTAAAGAAAGAAGAGAGGAGCCATGAAAAAGAATAACGCCTGCTTTTAATGGGGAGGTGAGACGTTGGGGACGAAGCTGAGCTTGCAGAGAGATGGGGGAGGGTGTGTCCAGCAGAGAAGGCAGCAAATTCAAAGCCATGAACTGAGACAGAGCAGACCTGAGGGAGGTGGTGGGTAAGCTTCTTTTTATTTCAGTGCATTGAGAAACCATAAAAGAATCTTTAAAAAGAAAGTAACATGATCTGATTTTCACTTGAAAAGAGTGCCCTGGCTGGAGGGTAGAGAATATATTGGAGCATTAGGCGTACTTCGTAGGTGTTCAGTCATCACTGAGTTGTGGATGAGAGTGGGGCATGGAACACGTAGGGAAGGGAAAACTTGTCCTCTACCCTCTTAGGTTCTACGACTAGAGTATGTGAATTAAACTGACAAAAGACAGATTCATAGGAAAAAAATGGAAAACCCAAAGAAGTGGCTAAACTTGGGGGCTTATGCACCATTTTAACAAAGGACCTTATATTGTGGAGGAGTGCCAAGACAAAGGAACACCTGTTCTTTCTAGGGGCAGAAAACTGTGGGGAGGTAAGTCTATGGGGGGAACTAGTGGTAGATAAAGGTTATTTAGGAAGGTTTGTTTGTGCAGACTCACTTCAGTATACTGTCCTCATCTCTGGTGATAAGTGTTGGCCTAGCATGGGAGAAGGGTGGGAGACACCTTGGCAAGGGGAGTTTATGCCCTGCTTTTAGGCAGATAGTGGGGGCACAGAGAGCCCTTCCTGTGGCTGCTTTTTCGCAGTTGGCTTAAGCCCAAAATAAACCTTATGCCAGGGTATCTGTTTTGGGGTGGCATATTTTGATCCCCTTTAAAGGTATGGGGCTACGATCAAAGAGGCTGAGGGGTAGGAGGAGATCAGTTATTATAGGAAGGAGGAAACAAATATTACAGATTCAGGAGGAGCAGAGCGGGAGTCTAAGTGTCCTTTGGCAAAAGGAAGAGCAAGCAGGTACCATGGAGCTAAGTCCAAGGCCCAGGGTGTCCTTAAAGGTGGGGAGGACCCCACAGGTACCAGGCACCGAAGTAGGCAGGCCATGGAGGAGGAAGGAGCAGAAGGCACTGTGAATCTAGATAAACAATCAGGTCCAAAGTCTGCAGAGGCTAAAACAGACCAAGAGGAACCAATGGGTCCATGGGAAAAGTGCCAGAAGGCTGGCTGTCTGCCCTCTGTGCCCCTGGCTTGTCTTCTTGCCCAGGAGGGAAGTAGATGCAAAGAGCCATGTGTCCTGGAGAGTCTTGATTGAAGCAAATACAGTCTTCCTAGGTCTCCTTCAGTGAAGGGCAGGGTGATTCAGGGAAAAGGTTTTGGGGATTAGACAATGGAGTTCACAGCTAGAACTTTTCCTATTTATCCTACAGGTGTACCTGCACAAAGACACAAAGATGTATGTCCAAGGATGTTCATTAAGGTATTATTTGTAATAGCAAACAGACAAATAAGCGAATAAGGAAACAGCCTAAATGTATATCAATAGGAAATTGGTTAAATAAATCATGGGTATCCATACAACCGAATACTGGGTAGCCTTTACAAAGAATGAAGGCAGTCTATGTGTACTGATATAGAATAATGTCCAAGATATTTTATTTGAAAAAAGCAAACTGTAGAACAGTATGTACAATGTAATCTATTTGTGTGAAAACACAGAGGCACAGGAATATTTTTGGAAGGAAAGACAAAATCTTAACAATGGTTGTGTCTGAAGAAAAGGGCTAGGGCTGAGAATAGGCATTTCTACTTTTCACCTATTTAATTTCTGTTTCTATGGGTATATCTTACTTCTATAATAAAAATAGTAATTAATAAACACTATTTTAAAAAACTGAGGTAAAGACCCACAGTTCATTGGAAATACAAGGAATCTTCCATAATTGGATTTGGAGTGGGGGGCATTTGTTGAGAACCTATAGCAATTATTACACAGATGAAATGAGAAACAATGTCAGGCTTGAGTCAGCAATGCCCACTGTTACCACCTTCATTCAACCATATGGTGGATCCAGGTCCTAACCTGTGCACTAAGAACAGAAAAAGAAGTGCAAGGTGGAAGGTGGAAAGAAAAAAAACAAAACTGTCAAAATTCCGAGATAATCTGATCATTTGCATAGAAATCCAAGAGAATTTTGGAGCCAATACATTGTTTGGAATGAAGAGAGTTTATCTTGATTGCTGGATGTCAGATTAATATATAAAACCGAAGTGTATTCCTATTCACCAGCAACAATATAATTTTAAAACTACCATTTACAGACGCAAGAAAAATTATATGATCAAGGAATAAATATAACAAAAGATGTGTAACACTCTTATAAAGAAAATTATAAAATGTGAAATTTATAAATTATGCAGTTTGTAAAATTGTTTAAAATGTATGTATTGAAAGATATAAAAGGAAAGCTATATGCCATCTTCATGGATAGAAATATTCAATACCTCGTAAAGATGTTAGTATACCATATTAATGTATAAATCCAATACAATACCAGTGAAGCACCAGAAGGATTTTTGAGAAATTGACAAGCTTATCCTGGAGTTCAGATGGAAGAACTAACAGCCAAAATTATTTAAGATCATTTTGAAGAAACAGGGCAAGGTGGGAATTTTGTGGGTTTGCCCTTCTAAATGTCAGGTCTTACTATAAATTTACAGGAATTAAGATGTGAGGTATTGGCCCAGAAAGAAACAAGCAGACTAAAGGGACAGAGCTCAAAAATAAACCCACAGGCATATGGGTATTTTTCATGTGATAGAGATAGCATTGTCGTGACAGGGTCCAGGACATGCTACTCCAAGATACAGCACCTTGGCATACCAAATATTTTTAAATGAAGGGATTTGAGAAATGACAGGTACACGAAGGACTCTGACCTTCTCCTGAAGCAGGTCATAAGACCGTCATGTGAGAGGTGCCCTCCCATGCCTGGAAGAAAGGAGCATCTTCAGCTTCAAAGATGGAGGGATGCTGAGAGGAATCTGAAAGAATAGACTTCGCTAAGTTCCCTTCAGTTCACTACCCTGAGCTCATACCCCGTTGCCCTATCATATTTTCCCACAACTTTCCACTGTTCATCAAACCTAGTATAAAAACACTGAGGTTTAACTGTTTCTTCAGGTCTTCCTTTCCTTATGAAGTCTCCTGTGTCTCATGAGACTTGTATTAAAAAAATTTTTATGCTTTTCTCCTGTTAAGTTTTTGTTACAGAGCCCCAGTTGAGAACACAGAAGGATAGAAGGAAAAAGATACTCTTCCTCCCCTACAGTAGATTAGCAATAAGATATTTGATTGTGAATGAAAACAACATTCACAGATAGACAAAATGAAAAGACAGAGGACTGGGTCTTAGGATGAAAGAACAAGATAAAACCCCAGAAAAATAACTAAATGAAGTGGAGATAGGCAACCTTCCAGAAAAAGAATTCAGAGCAATGATACGGAAGATGATTCAGGACCTTGGAAAAAGAATGGAGACAAAGATTGAGAAGATGCAAGAAATGTTTAACAAAGACCTAGAAGAATTAAAGAACGAACAAACAGAGATGAACGATACAATAACTGAAATGAAAAATACACTAGAAGGAATCAATAGCAGAATAACTGAGACAGAAGAATGGATAAGTGACCTGGAAGACAGAATGGTGGAATTCACTACTGCAGAACAGACTAAAGAAAAAAAAAATGAAAAGAAATGAAGGCAGCCTAAGAGACCTCTGGGACAACATTAAACACACCAACATTCACATTATAGGGGTCCCAGAAGGAGAAGAGAGCGAGAAGGGACCGGAGAAAATATTTGAAGAGATTATAGTTGAAAACTTCACTAACATGGGAAAGGAAATAGCCACCCAAGTCCAGGAAGCACAAATAATCCCAGGCAGGATAAACCCCAGGAGAAACATGCTGAGACACATAGTAATCAAATTGACAAAAATTAAAGACAAAGAAAAATTATTAAAATCAACAAGGGAAAAATGACAAATAATACACAAGGGAACTCCCATAAGGTTAACAGCTGATTTCTCAGCAGAAACTCTACAAGCCAGAAGGGAGTGGCACGATATATTTAAAGCAATGAAAGGGAAGAACCTACAACCAAGATTACTCTACCCAGCAAGGATCTCATTCAGATTCAATGGAGAAATCAAAAGCTGTACAGACAAGCAAAAGTTAAGAAAATTCAGCACCACCAAACCAGCTCTACAACAAATGCTAAAGGAACTTTTTAAGTGGGAAACACAAGAGAAGAAAAGGACCTACAAAAAGAAACCCAAAACCATTAAGAAAATGGTAATAGGAACGTACATATCAATAATTACCTTAGATGTGAATGGATTAAATGCTCCAACCAAAAGACATAGGCTGGCTGAATGGATACAAAAACAAGACCCATATATATGCCATCTACAAGAGATCCACTTCAGACATAGGGACACATACAGACTGAAAGTGAGGGGATGGAAAAAATCCATGCAAATGGACATCAAAAGAAAGCTGGAGTAGCAATACTCATATCAGATAAAATAGACTTTAAAATAAAGAATGTTACAAGAGACAAGGAGGACAATACATAATGATTAAGGGATCAATCCAAGAAGAAGATATAACAATTATAAATATATATGCACCCAACATAGGAGCACCTCAATACATAAGGCAACTGCTAACAGCTATAAAAGAGGAAATCAACAGTAGCACAATAATAGTGGGGGACTTTAACACCTCACTTACACCAAAGGACAGGTCATCCAGAGAGAAAATTAATAAGGAAACAAAAGCTTTAAATGACACTATAGACCAGATAGATTTAACTGATATTTATAGGACATTCCATCCAAAAACAGCAGATTACACTTTCTTCTCAAGTGCACACAAAACATTCTCCAGAATAGATCACATCTTGGGTCACAAATCAAGCCTCAGTAAATTTAAGAAAATTGAAATCATATCAGCATTTTTTCTGACCACAAAGCTATGAGATTAGAAATAAATTACAGGGGAAAAAACGTAAAAAACAGAAACACATGGAGGCTAAATAATACATTACTAAATAACCAAGAGACCACTGAGGAAATCAAAAAACACCTAGAGACAAATGACAACGAAAACACGATGATCCAAAACCTAAGAGCTGCAGCAAAAGCAGTTCTAAGAGGGTAGTTTATAGCAATACAAGTCTACCTCAAGAAACAAGAAAAATCTCAAATAAACAATCTAACCTTACACCTAAAGGAACTAGAGAAAGAAGAACAAACAAAACCCAAAGTTAGCAGAAGGAAAGAAATCATAAAGATCAGAGAAGAAATAAATGAAATAGAAACAAAGAAAACAATAGCAAAGATCAACAAAACTAAAAGCTGGTTCTTTGAGAAGATAAACAAAATTGATAAACCATTAGCCAGACTCATCAAGAAAAAGAGGGAGAGGACTCAAATCAATAAAATTAGAAATGAAAAAGGAGAAGTTACAACAGACACTGCAGAAATACAAAGCATCCTAAGAGACTACTAAAAGCAACTCTATGCCAATAAAGTGGACAACCTGGAAGAAATTGAAAAATTCTTAGAAAGGTATAACCTTCCAAGACTGAACCAGGAAGAAATGAAAAAATGAACAGACCAATCACAAGTAATGAAATTGAAACTGTGCTTAAAAATCTCCCAACAAGGACTTCTGTGGTGGTGCAGTGGTTAAGAATCCACCTGCCAATGCAGGGACACATATTCGAGCCCTGGTCCAGGAGGATCCCACAAGCCGTGGAGCAACTAAGCCCATATGCCACAACTACTGAAGCCCGCATGCCTAGAACCCATGCTCTGCAAAAAGAGAAGCCACTGAAATGAGAAGCCCGCCCACCGCAATAAAGAGTAGCCCCGACTCACTGCAACTAGAGGAAGCCCGCGTGTAGCAAAAAAAGACCCAATGCAGCCAAAAATAAATAAGTAAATGAATTTATTTAAAAAAAAATCTTCCAACAAACAAAAGTCCAGGACCAGATGGCTTCACAGGTGAATTCTGTCAAACATTTAGAGAAGAGCTAACACCCATCCTTCTCAAACTCTTCCAAAAAATTGCAGAGGAAGGAACACTCCCAAACTCATTCTATGAGGCCACCATCATTCTGATACCAAAATCAGACAAAGATACTACAAAAAAAGAAAATTACAGACCAATATCACTGATGAATATAGATGCAAAAATCCTCAACAAAATACTAGCAAACAGAATCCAACAACACATTAAAAGGATCATACGCCATGATCAAGTGGGATTTATCCTGGAGATGCAAGGATTCTTCAATATACGGAAATCAATCAATGTGATACACCATATTAACAAACTGAAGAATAAAAACCATATGATCATATCAATAGATACAGAAAAAGCTTTTGACAAAATTCAACATGCATTTATGATTAAAACCCTCCAGAGTGTGGGCATAGAGGGAACTTACCTTAACATAATAAAGGCCATATATGACAAACCCACAGCCAACATAGTTCTCAATGGTGAAAAACTGAACATTTCCACTACGATCAGGAACAGGACAAGGATGTCCACTCATTACTATTTTTCAACATAGTTTTGGAAGTCCTAGCCACGGCAATCAGAGAAGAAAAAGAAATAAAAGGAATAAAAAATGGAAAAGAAGAAGTAAAACTGTTACTGTTTGCAGACTACATGATACTATACATAGATAATCCTAAAATGCCACCAGAAAACTACTAGAGCTAATCAATGAATTTGGTAAAGTTGCAGGATACAAAATTAATGCACAGAAATCTCTTGCATTCCTATACACTAACAATGAAATATCAGAAAGAGAAATTAAGGAAACAATCCCATTCACCATTGCAAAAAAAGAATAAAATACCTAGGAATAAAGCTACCTAAGGAGGTAAAAGACCTGTACTCAGAAAACTATAAGACACTGATGAAAGAAATCAAAGATGACACAGACAGATGGAGAGGTATACCATGTTCTTGGATTGGAAGAATCAATATTGTGAAAATGACTATAGTACCCACAGCAATCTACAGATTCAATTCAATCCCTGTCAAATTACCAATGGCATTTTTTACAGAACTAGAACAAAAAAATTTTAAAATTTGTATAGCGACACAAAAGACCCTGAATAGCCAAAGCAATCTTGAGAAAGAAAAACGGAGCTGGAGGAATCAGACTCCCTGACTTCAGACTATATTACAAAGCTAAAGTAATCAAGACAGTATGGTACTGGTACCAAAACGGAAATATAGATCAATGGAACAGGGGAGAAAGCCCAGAGGTAAACCCGTGTACCTATGGTCAACTAATCTATGACAAAGGAGGCAAGGATATACAATGGAGAAAAGACAGTCTTTTCAATAAGTGGTGTTGAGAAAACTGGACAGCTACATGTAAAAGAATGAAATTAGAACACTCCCTAACACCATACACAAAAATATACTCAAAATGGATTAAAGACCTAAATGTAAGACCAGACACTATAAAACTCTTAGAGGAAAACATAGGAAGAACACTGTTTGACATAAATTACAGCAAGCTCTTTTTTGACCCAGCTCCTAGAGTAAGGGAAATAAAAACAAAAATAAACAAATGGGACCTCATGAAACTTAAAAGCTTTTGAACAGCAAAGGAAACTATAAACAAGACAAAAAGACAACCCTCAGAATGGGAGAAAATATTTGCAAACGAATCAACGGACAAAGGATTAATCTCCAAAATATATAAACAGCTTATGCAGCTCAATATTAAAAAAGCAAACAACCCAATCAGAAAATTGGCAGAGGACCTAAATAGACATTTCTCCAAAGAAGACATACAGATGGCCAAGAGGCACATGAAAAGATGCTCAACATCACTAATTATTAGAGAAATGTAAGTCAAAACTACAATGAGGTATCACTTCACCTGGTTAGAATGGGCATCATCAGAAAATCTACAAATGACAAATGCTGGAGAGGGTGTGGAGAAAAGGGAACCCTCTTGCACTGTTGGTGGGAATGTAAATTGATACAGCCACTATGGAGAACAGCATGAATGTTCCTTAAAAAACTAAAATTAGAATTACCATATGACCCAGCAATCCCACTACTGGGCATATACCCAGAGAAAACCATAATTCAAAAAGACACATGTGGCTTCCCTGGTGGCTCAGTGGTTAAGAATCTGCCTGCCAATGCAGGGGACATGGGTTCGAGCCCTGGTCCAGGAAGATCCCACATGCCATGGAGCAACTAAGCCCATATGCCACAACTACTGAAGCCTGTGTGCCTAGAGCCCATGCTCTGCAACAAGAGAAGCCACCGTGGTGAGAAGCCCGCGCACCACAACAAAGAGTAGCCCCCACTCGCCGCAACTAGAGAAAGCCCATGTGCATCAATGAAGACCCAATGCAGTCAAAAAAAAAAAAAAAAAAAAAGACACATACACCCCAATGTTCATTACAGCACTATTTATAATAGCCAGGTCATGGAAGCAACCTAAATGCCCATCAACAGATGAATGGATAAAGAAGATGCGGTGCATATATACAATGGAATATTACTCAGCCATAAAAAGGAATGAAACTGGGTGATTTGTAGAGATGTGGATGGACCTATAGACTGTCATACAGAGTGAAGTAAGTCAGAAAGAGAAAAACAAATATTGTATATTAACGCGTATATGTGGAATCTAGAAAAATGGTACAGATGAACCAGTTTGCAAGGCAGAAATAGAGACACAGATGTACAGAACAAATGTCTGGACATCAAGGGGTGAAAGCGGCTGGAGTGGGGGGTGGAATGAATTAAGAGATTGGGATTGACATATATACACTAATATGTATAAAAGAGACAACTAATAAGAACCTGCTGCATAAAAAAATTAAAAAGTGTATTTGATTGTATGAATTGTCAGTTATTGGAGCTGAACAACTGATTGTGCATATGGAAAAAGTAAATTAGACCCCAGGTTCATACCAAACACAAAAGTAAATTCCATATGAATTAAATATAAAAAGCAAACTTTGGGACTTCCCTGGTGGTGCGGTGGTTAAGACTCCAAGCTCCCAATGCAGGGGGCCCAGGTTCTATCCCTAGTCAGGGAACACGCATGCTGCAACTAAGAGTTTGCATGCCACAACTAAGGAGCCAGTGAGCTTCAACTAAGAAGCTGGCAAGCCTCAGCAAAGGAGACTGCTGGCCACAACTAAGGAGCCCACTGGCTGCAACTAAGGAGCACATGTGCCACAACTAAGGAGCCGGCAAGCTGCAATTAAGCAGCCTGCCTGCCACGACTAAGACCCGGCATGACCAAATAAATAATTTTTAGAAAGCAAAATTTGAAACAGAAAATTAGGAAAATAATTACATTAAGAAAGGATTTCTTGGGCTTCCCTGGTGGCGCAGTTAAGAATCCGTCTGCCAATGCAGGGGACACGGGTTTGAGCCCTGGTCCAGGAAGATCCCACATGCTGCAGAGCAACTAAGCCCATGCACCACAACTGCTGAGTTGGCACTCTAGAGCCTACGAGCCATGACTACTGAAGCCTGTGCGCCTAGAGCCCGTGCTCTGCAACAAGAGAAGCCACCACGATAAGAAGTCGGCACACCATGACAAAGAGTAGCCCCCGCTCACCGCAACTAGAGAAAGCCCGTGCGCAGCAGCTAAGACCCAGCGCAGCCAAAAATAAATAAATAAATAAATTATTTTTTTAAAAAAGAAAGGATTTCTTAACCAAGACTCAGAAAGTACAAACTATAAATTAAAAGATTGATAGTTCATTAAAATTAGAAACTCCTTTCCATCAAACAACAACAGAAAGAAATGGGCAATACAAACCCCAGGCCGGGACAAGATAAATGTAGTCTGTAATCAACATATGATTACCCTTTGGGATTTACAAAGAACTCCTACAAGTAACGAGTAAAATAGAACCCAGAAGAGAAATGGGTAAAGGCTATGAGCAGGGCATTCACAAAGTGGAAACCTAAATGGCCAATAAATAAGGAAAAGTGGGCTTCCCCTGTGGCACAGTGGTTGAGAGTCCACCTGCCGATGCAGGGGACACGGGTTCGTGCCCCGGTCTGGGAAGATCCCACATGCCGCAGAGCGGCTGGTCCCGTGAGCCATGGCCGCTGAGCCTGCGCGTCCAGAGCCTGTGCTCCGCAACAGGAGAGGCCACAACAGTGAGAGGCCCGCGTACCGCAAAAAGAAAAAAATAAATTAAATAAATAAATAAATAAGAAAAAGTGCTCAACTTCAAAATAATAGAGAAATACAGATTAAAGCCATACTGAGGTATCATTTTATACCCATCAGATGGGAGAAATGAAAAGGTCTGACAATAATTGATATGGAAAGGACACAAACAATCTGGACTTCGTAAGTGTGAACTCCATAAACAACTACTTCGGAGAAACAGTTGGCAATACACAGTCAAGTGGAAGATGTGCATTCCTTTTAAAAGAGCAGTTCTATGTTCTGGAGAGCCTCTCCTGCATGTGCATAAGGAAGATAGCACAACAATATTCAATCCAGCTACATTTGTATTACCAAGCTTGAAATAATCTAAATCTGCAGCAGATCAGACCGTGGACCAAATCTGGTCTGTTGCCTGTGTTTGTAAATAAAGATTTATTAGAACACAGCCATGGTCATTTGCTTTCATATTGTCCAAGGCTGCTTTCTGGCTACAATAGCAGAGGCAAGTAGTTATGACAGAGAATTTGGCCCCCAAAACCTAAAAGATTTATAATCTGACTCTCTACAGAAAAAGTTTGCTGACCCCTGATCTAAACACACATCAAGGGAAGATAGATTAATAAATGTAGGTATAATTTTAAAATAGATACTATAAAGCAGTGAAAATAATAAACCACAGCTACATGTGTCAACATGACTAAATCTCAAAAAAAATTATAAAAAGCAAACTACAAAATGGTACGTACAGTATGATGCTATGTGTATAAAATTTGCATACATGTACAAAATACGCATGTTCGTGGGTATGTGTGCTTGTAGTAATAGAATTTAAATGCTCGTGGAAACACTAAATTCAGTAAAGTAGTTCTCACTGGGGAAAGAGGGACCGGGATCAGGGATCAGGGACAGGGTGCACATGGAGTTTCCGTAATGTCTGTAATATTTTATTCTTTAAGTGATACAACATGCAAAGATAGTAAGATGGTTTCAAAGCTGGGTGGTAAGTACATGCATGTTTGTATAATTTTTCCTATGCTTTTCCGTAGGCTGGAACTATTTCATGATGGAAAAAACCAAAGCTCTAATGCCAGGTCTCCCATCTGGCTATGCCACCTTGAACAAGTCACCTCCTCTTTCTAGGTCTCTTTTCTCCTTTTTAAAATTGAGGGGTGCCTTAGAGGGTCTTCCAAGTGCCTTCCAGTTCTAAAATTCAATGACTCATAGGGCTTCCCTGGTGACGCAGTGGTTGAGAGTCCGCCTGCCGATGCAGGGGACACGGGTTCATGCCCCGGTCCGGGAGGATCCCACATGCCACGGAGCGGCTGGGCCCGTGAGCCATGGCCGCTGAACCTGCGCGTCCGGAGCCTGTGCTCCGCAACAGGAGAGGCCACAGCAGTGAGAGGCCTGCGTACCGCAAAAAAAAAAAAAAAAAAAAATTCAATAACTCATCAACTGATGAAGAGATAAACCAAATGTGGTATACCCACACCGTGGAATATTATTTGGCAATAGAAGGAATGAAGTACTGACACATGTTACAATGTGGATGAACCTTGAAAACATTTTGCTCAGTGAGAGAGGCCAGAAACAAAGGACAACATACTGTATGATTCAGTTTACATGAAATAGTAATAGTCCGGAATAGGCAAATCCGTAAAGAGAGAAGGTAGATGGATGGTTGCCAAGGGCGGGGGGAGGGGCAGGATCGGAAGCTGATGGCTAAAACATTCAGGTTTCGGGGTGATGAAAACCTTCTACAAACGATTGTGGTGACAGTTGCACAACTCTGAATACACTAAAAGCCATAGAATTGTACACTTTAAATAGGTGAAGTGTATGGTATGTGAGTTACATCTTAATAAATCTGTAAAAATAAAAAAATAAAAGGTTCCGTTTTCCAAAACTCCATCCTCTGAATATCCACTTTGCAACTGCAGTGAACCTCTAACCAGTATAATAGCCGACACTAATTTCCAAGCCGAGTTACCTTTTTAGAAAAGTTAGGGGCAGCCTATTAATAAACTTGGGTGTCGCTGGTAAACTTCTGCTACAGCTGAGGCAACCTTTTCAGTTGCACAGATTTGGATATTGGGGAGAGAAGTGGGATTCCAATATCCCCGGGGCAATGTGATTAGGGGAACGAGGAAGTGGAGGGTCCTACGAGTCGAGTCCAAGTGCACGTCTGCAGCCCTTGACCACCGAAGGTAGAGGAAATAAAACTCTGACTCTGCTGGCTGACATCGCCACCCCAAAAATAAATAAAATGAAAACCCCGGGAGCAAATGGGGTGTTGAGATTTCTCGTGGTTTCAATCTAGTCCTCGCACGAGGATACAGTAGCTTTGGTTGTTTCATAACCAAAGTGAGTGAGTTTGTTTCCAACTGTAAAAATGATTTGGTGCCGGATGTCAATTTTATGGCCTTTCCCTGGGTGTAAAAACTGGAAAATGCCTGAGGAAAATCTCTGTCTGAAATAGAAGTGCTCCCCACACACCTTCCTGTCTCCAGGGGTGAGAGCTGGTGGAGAGCTAGCAAATAACTACATTATTTCTGCAATAAAGCCAGATACATCCATAATAAAAGTTAATGATTATGCGCATACTTTCCGACGTTTCCAAAGAGTCTAGACTAAAAACACTAAAAGAAATCTTTGTATGTTCACTCTTGCGAATTCCATGGGAGTAGGAGTTTGAATTAGCTTCAGTAACAGCCTAAGGCTACTCTAGTATATATATATTTTCTTTTGTCATCCAAACAGCCCCGTTTAGGAAAGCTCTGTTAGGACTCTCAGAATAGGTCTAGGCTGTAAATTGTGTTTCAAAACGTTAAAAAGCTATAGTATTAAAACATAAACGCCAAAGGCAAAACACCTTAAACTGAGAAAAGAACTTTTTTTACCTTTGCAGGGTTGGAAGCTTTCAGCTCTTTCTCTAAACACTATAAATGCATCCTTTTTTATTCCTCCCCCAGTGGGAGGGGAATGAAACAGAAAGTTGGTGGTAAGTAGTTATATTCTGATATAATTGTAGAATTAGGAAGGCACTCCGGAATTCTCTAGTTTAACTTTTATTTCATAGAGGAGGAAACAAAAGTGCGGAAAGGTCAGATGACTTGGCCAAGGCATCGGCTTCAGGACCCTGGAGAGTTTAACGCATCAAGGCTGATGGATGGCTTTATGCATTTCAGATTGCGCACTCTCGTAGTTAGAAGATCACTCTGACACATGTGTATTCCTCCAACAAGCACTTACTGAGCACCTACTGTGTGCCAGACAGGGGCCTGTAACCTGATCCCAGCTCTAACAACAGCTGCCCTCCTAGAGCTGACCTGTTGTGGGAAGAGTAAGGAAGATGGGCAATGGGCAAAGCAAGACCACGGAATAAAGAAGATGCCATGCGGGTTCTAAGAAAGGGAGAGGGGGACATGGGAGCAGAATGGAAAGCAGAGGGAAGGGAGAGGAGGGGAGCAGACCAGGAGATCAGGAGGTTTCTGCAGGCATCCAGGTGAGTCAACAGTGGTCCAGGTGAGGGTGGTCACGGTGTGGATGGAGAGCAGAGCCCGGATTCAGGCCTCCTCGTGCTCTGTCAGGCTTCTCTGAGCAGCAAAGGAGGAGATATATTTGACATCAGGACCAGACAACAGGACAGAAACAAGTATTTTACTAAAATAGTCTTATAGAAGTGCTAGATTCCAGTATTTTCTATTCTGTTCGATCTTGTTTTTTATATATATTTATTTTATTTATTTGTTTTGGGGGGGCCTTGCTCCACGACATGCGGAATCTTAGTTCCCCAACCAGGGATTGAACCCACGCCCTCAGTAGTGAAAGCGAGGGACTCCTAACCATTGGACCACCAGGGAATTCTCCTCTTGGTTTTTAAAATGCAGGTAGCAGCCCACTAAATTGATATAATGGCCCACTATTGGGACACAACTGACAGCTAGAAAAATACTGCCCTCGGCAAATCCATTCGAAGCCTCCAGGCCTCCCTCCCTGACCGTCAGGCTGCAGAGGACCTGTGGGGCCCCAGATCAACAGAGGCCCTTGCTACTCATGTCTAAATATTTAAATGCTGTAAATCAATGAACTACAGTAAAGGAAGTAAAGCACGTAGACCTACCCTGGACTTTTGCGGGGCCAGGAAATACAAATGGAGCCTCTGGCCCCGGCCCAGCTCTCTGTGCAGCCCGCCTTGGGCTGCACCCCACGCCATCTGATGCTTCTGGGACCATATGTTCTCTGCTGCAACTACTCAGGTCTGCAGCTGTAGACAGTAAATAATGACAGGGAGCAACTATGCTCCAATAAAACTGTATCTACAAATGCAGTCTGCAGGCCGGCTTTGGCCTGCAAGCCGTAGTTATCAATCCTGAGCTGGTGCTTTGGTTTCCCTCACAGAAAGAGTGGGAAGAATATCACTGATCTTATAGGCTGTTCTGAGGACTAGTCATCGAAGCAAATACAACACCTGACCAGTAAGCACTAGGTCCTGTGAACTACCATTACCTTTACAAATCTGTTATTTATTTTAGAAAATGGCGGTAAAATAGACATAACAAAAGTTACCACTTTAACCATTTTTAAGTGTGCAGTTTAGTAGCCTTAAGTACATTCACATTGTCGTGCAGCCGTCACCACCGTGTGGACACCCAGTTTTCCTAGGACCGTTCGTTGGAAAGACTGTCTTTTCGTTCACGGTCTGGCCTTGGCACCCTGTTGAAAATCATTGGACTGTATATGTGAGAGTTTATTTCTGAACCATCTGTTCTATTCCATTGGTCTATATGTCTTGTCTTTATGACAGTACCATACTATTTTGATTCCTGTAGCTTTGTAGGAAGTTTTGAAATGAGGAAGTGTGGGGCCTCCAACTTTGTTCTTCTTTTTTGAGATTGTTTTGGCTATTCTGAGTCCATTGAGGTTCCATATGAATTTTAAGATGAATTTTCTATTACTGCGAAAAACATTGTTAGGATTTTGATAGAGCTTGCATTGAATCTGTAGATGTTACTATTACTTTTTTAAAAGTTTGCCAAATGGGCATATTGAAATGGTATTTTGCTGTATTTTGATATGCATTTCTTTTATTGCAAATAAAACTGACCATTTGTATCTCTCCTTACTGAATTGCCAGCTATCCTTTGCCCACTTTTTCTATTAGAGTTTTACTATCATGTATATAGAGGGTATTAAGAATATCAACACTTCTTTTGTTACATAAAATCATCGAATACTCACTGGGCACCCCTTTAGATGAGGCCCTGTGTTGGATGTTGGCCTACGTGGTGAGGTGGGAAAAAAGGCCACAATCCCTGCACCCGTGGGGCAGGAAGGTAAATAGATAGTAGTGAAAGAATTACCCAAATACATAGTTACAAATTGGGATAAGGACCAGAGTGCTACGAAGGGGATCTGATCTAATCTAGGGTTCAGGGAAGTCTTTTCTCGGGAAGTGACATTGTAACTGCAATTCAAAAGATGAGTAGGAACTAGCTAAAGATGGCGTGTGGCGTTGGAGAGCGTTCCTGGCAAAGATATTAGCATGTGCAAAGGCCCTGAAGCCAAAGGAGCTGGTGTGTACAAGGACATGAGACATGGTTTGAGCTGAGATGTGAAGGATGAGACATAAAGGGAAATGGGAGTCTGGCCTGAAGACTAGACAAATCCAGGTTCAGGCGAGGCATCATGACAGTTGGTCAGAAACAAGTTCCCCTTTCTAGACTCTGGGTTTATGGCTGTGAACCACAGCCACCTGAGGCGTAGGCTCTCAGCTTATGGTTTTCTTCTCCTAAGGTCTGCCATTTTCTTGGATGAATTCACCTTCCATCACCCTGGTGCTTTCCTTGATCGGTTCATCCGTTCATCCGTTCATTTATTCCACAAATATTCACTGAGGACCTGTGATGTGCAGACTAATAAATAAGCCAATCTCAGATACTGATAAATTCTTAGAGGTGAATTAAGAGGGAAGAAAGTGGGCAGCCCCTGTGGTGCAGCCGGTGCGGCTGGAGCTCTGGGCAGGCACCATGGGGCTGGAATGAGGGGAGGTGCTGCAGAGCCCCCAAGGTGGAGATGGGAACTTTTTCTTCATTTTCCAGGGCAAAGGGAAGTCACAGATGATTTTCAACCAGGAAGTGGTTCCATCAGGTTTATGGTTGGGAAAGTTCCCTGGCTTGGCTGGAGACAATGGAGCCTGGGTAGCAGAGTGGACCCCAGAGGTGCTGAGAGGTCATTTCTGGGGTCCAGAGGGTAGATGAGCGTGTCCTGAGAAAGAGTGGCGGCAGTGAACACAGAGTGACGTGGATGGATGGCTCCAAAGTGTTCAGGAAGGTCGATTCACAAGACCTGGTGAACGGTGGGTCAGGGGATGGGGTCGGGGGTGGGGGGTAGCCCAGGGTGTAGTCCCAGGTCCTGGAGGGTAGATCTGGAGAGGATGCTACTTAATGAGAAATGGAACCCCAGAATGTCCCCGCTGGCAGGGAGGATCTTGAGTCTGGTCTTGGTGAGTAAGTGCTTGGAGGCTCCTGTGCATATAGCAAGGTGGAGAAGGTGGAGAAGGGGCAGTATGTGGACTGGAGATATTTCCAGCAGGGGAAACAATAAGGTCTTTAGATCCATTGAACACTGGGAGTCAGAGAGGCAGAAGTGACAAGGGTGGACCGGGGTCTCCAGCTTTACCACCTGGAAAGATGGTGGTGGCATTTGTGGCAAAAATCTTGCCTTGTTTACCTTTGGCTTTTTACTTTTTTGGGGGTGGGGTTAATTTAGCTCACCATAGGAGAGTGGTTTGCCTGTACATTTTATGATCGTTAAAGTGAAATGCATGTAGGTCACAGAAATTTGGGGCCACGCTAAACTGATATCCTAAAAATAAAGCCCTCAGTGCCTCCGAGAAATAATACAAATCCATGCATTAACCTAAGTTAGTTCTTCTTACACCAGGAGAATGTGAGGTTGCTTATGATAAACTCCCAGACCAAAATCGTTGAATTCCAGGAGCGATTAAGAAAAGCCTCAGACTGTAAATTGACACTGTTACCTGAAAGCCGCACACACCTGCTGAATCACTTTTTAAATGCTCACAAAAACAACAGTTTTTCTTGTTCCCAGTACAGCTTGGAGCCACAAAAATTAATTACATCACCTGCAAAATTAGTCCTGTGTTTTGCATCCAAAGGTCAATGTTCAGACTGAGAAATGGTTTAGTGCTTTCAAACACAGGGCTCAGCGCATAAATATTTATCACAGGAGGACAGGAACTCGTTGTACACGCGTGTTGACCTTATCAGGCAGTTACCTGGGGCAACGAATCGTCTGTCTGCTTCCTGTCCCACTTTCTTTTGCCCAAGACCTTGGGCAATTGTTTATTTGACAGAGTGTTCTCTCCCATTCCCTTTCTTCTGGGAATAAAAGCACAGGATGCTAAACAAATACATCTCCTGGTCCACCAATACCTGACTTCCGGAGAGGAGAGGGTTCTAGGTGTTTGTTAGAAAGATCCAACAACAGTTATGAAAGAGAAAACCGTGGTTACACCCAGCAGAGAACAGAAAGCATGCATTTCCCCATCCCCGACTTGCTTGTTTTGATTAGTGTTTCCAATGCTTTCCATGGACTTTATGAAATGTTCAAGCTTTTGATAGTGAAGATGATGTAACAGAGATACGGGCAAGCAACAGCCACGGACCTGATCTGTGGCAAAAGCACAGCCTTCTATTTTATTACTGTTTTCTATGTTTTTAAGATGAGAATGTTAGAGAAACTTTGGCCAAGTTGGCTTGAATCTGGCCACATATTTGTTTTGGCCACTCTGAGCTTTCATTTCACAAGTTCTCATACTAACTAGCCCAGGCCATTGTTATTTAAGAAAGCCCAGCTTGGCCGGGTGCCAACAAGTCAACTCAGCGTTTTTCCACATCCTCTTGGTGGTCCCGAAGAATGGTTTTGTGAACCTTCGGACTTAGACTAAAAAAACTCATATGCAGGGAACCTCTGACAACAAGCTATTTTTCAAGTGTTGATTTTCACAGCCTCCAATACTCTGGTTCTCACTAGTCAATCATTAGACACCTGGTGTGGATTTATCAGAATCTGTTTCAAGTCTATTAGTCTCTTCTACCTGCTGAGCTACTAACTCTGAAGGTTTTCTAGCAAATCTGCATTGTTATATTTTAATTTGCATTTAATTTTGCATATATATTAATTTGCATTTAATTTAACTGGCCACTTGTCTCTCTCCTTTCTGAATTGCCCGTGGTCCTTTGCCTTTTTCTGTTGGAGTTTTTAATATCACCTACGTAAAGGCTATTAAGCATATCAACACTTCTTTGTTATATAAAATGACTCACTACCCATTGGGGACTTCTCTGGTCCTGGGCGCTGTGCATGGATTCTTCTCCTTGTTCTAAAGGTATCCCTTCCAAGCTTCATGAGCTAATCCTTCCAACTAATTTCCCCAGATTTGGTAAATAAACTCTGTTAATATTTAATGACCGCATGAGGACAGGGGTTGATCTATCTTGTGCATTTTGAATTCTAGCACCTAGATGTGCCTGGACCAAGTAGGCATTTGATCAATATTTGCCTAATGGATAGAAAACCCATGGAGAGATTAGTTTTCCCCGAACCATCCTCTTACGAGGCAAAACAAAACAAAACAAAACAAAAAACCAAAAAACTAACCTTTTTATTCTACGCTCAACATCATCCTCTCCTTCTTGTGATTATTTTAATGGTTCTTCTTCAAGATATTTTCTTGACATACAAGAGTTCAAGTGCATATGGCATCGTAGGTGGTAGACAAAAGTATGGACATATTTTCAGCTTTGCTCTAAAATCCTGTCTAATGTATTTTATGGGCTTTTGGCCACAGCAATCTATTGGCCAATGTCTTCAATGGAATAGTCCACTGTAACTCCCTGAAAACTGATATCATGGAGCTTATTATCCTATAATTATCATTTGTGTTATGATGCCAAGTTTCCCTGATTCATTAACTTGTACTTGTCCTCGCTGAAATGAGTTTTCAGGGCTACGCAAACCCTAAGGCATAGGCAATGCATCACAACTGTGGAATGAACTGAGGAATTCCGGGAGGATGCCTCTTGCTCCAGAACCTCTCCCACATCCGGGTTCAACTGTCCCCAAGTTCCACCCGTGTTCGTCCATTTCCTATTTATTGGGCGCTGACTCTGTGTCAGATATTATGTGAGGCACCGGCAGCAGAGATCTGTGCCTGGGGCTAACGATTTCTGGTCATTCTCTTTTAAAAGTAGGTTTGACTGGGATAGACATCATATTAAGCATGGATGCCTTGGTGTGAATTGATTTATGAGATCCCTCAAGTTCACCGAGCCTGGAAGGGGTGGAGTTGAGATTCCCACCCAGGCAGTCTGGCTCCATGTATTCCAGAAGTATCACCCAACCACGTCATCATTTGGGGAGGATACACATGAACTGCAACGATCCTGTCATTCCCTAGACATGTTTGGAATTAACCTCTTGGAATCTGATGAGAAATTGAAGGACTCAGGGGAATTCCCTGGCCATCCGGTGGTTAAGACTCTGTGCTTCCAGTGCAGGGGGTTCAGGTTCAATCCCTGGTTGGGGAACGAAGATCCTGCATGCTGTGCAGTGAGGCCAAAAAAAAAAAAAAGAAAGAAAGAAATTGAGGTACTCAGACTCTAATTCCAGCTCTGATAGTAAGCAGCGATTATAATTGAATCACTTCAATTCTCCAGTCCCTGTTTTCTCATTAGTAAAACGAGGAGATCAGACCTTCCAGCTCTAACAATCTGTGGTCCTGCCTCAACCACAGCATCTCCTTTTGTTATAAGCTTGACTTCTGTGCTCTTCTCTGTAAAATGGGGAGATGTAGACTTCCTTGGCCTATCTTGCTGGGTCGTTGGGCAGATGACATGAGATAAAATCTGTGAAGTCATTGAAAATGATAAAGCACGAACTGGATGTAGGTTACAGTCTAGTGACTCTACGTCCTCCAATTCTCAGGCCACTGCTACTTTCTCTAGCCTGAATCTCACTTTGAAGTTCAATGAATAAAAATGTACGGAGCATCAACGCTGGGCCTACACTGTTCCAGGCTCTGGATCCAGCGCTCAAGGAGCTTAACTTACATTCAAGCGAGAGGTGGACACAAAGACGAGACAACGGAATACACACGTTCATCTAAGACGAGAGAAGCACTGCAAGGAAGCCGGCTAAAGGCTGAGCCGAAGAGGAAAAGCTCACCCTGGAGAGCTTGATCCACTGGAGGAAGGGCTGTCTAGTGTGAGATCTGAAAGCTGCTACCAGGGGTAGAACCGTAACTCCCCCGTAAGAGATGTCAAAGGCCTAACCCCTAGTACCTGTGAATGTGACCTTATTTGGAAATAGGGTTGTGGCAGAAACAGTTAGTTAAGATGAGGTCATACTGGAGTAGGGTGGGCCCTCACACAGTATGACCGGTGTCCTTAGAAAAAGAGACAAACACAAAGAAAAATGCCATGTGGAGACGGAGGCAGAGGCCGGAGTGATGCAGCTAACAGCCAAGGAATGCTGGCAACTCCAAAAGCTGCAACAGACAAGGAAGGAACCTCCTCTTCAGGTTTCTAAAGGAATGCAACTCTATCAACATCTTGATTTTGGACTTCTTGCTTCCAGAACTCCAAGAGAAGAAATTGCTGTTTGAAGTCACTCAGTTTTCAGGCATTTGTTACGGCAGCCCTAGGAAACAAATGCCAATGCAAAGGAGCCAGGCACACAACGAATGAGGGCAGAGGGTCCCAGGGCTGAGGAAACAGCATCTGCAATGGCTCTAACGAGGCAAAAACCTTGGCAAACGCAATGAACCAAGACAAAGCTTACGAGGTCCAGACCCACCAGGAGCAAGTTCTACCGGGGAACTTGTCTGAGTGTTTGTGATGGTGATGGGAACTGGTGGCGGATGCTCAGCTGCAGAGCGACAGAACTGGTCAAAAGGGATGGAGGGGGCGGAAGCCTGGGACCACGTCAGGAGGTGGTGGCCCTGCCCGGGGACGGGGGCAATGAGAGGATGGCAATGCGAGGTTCTGGAGTAAATGTCAGAGAAAAAGCCGACGAGACTGGGCGTGCATCAGGTGTGGGTGTGCTGAAAGGAGAAGCAGCACAAATATGTTTACATTCTAGATAAATGCTTTAACGAAGTTAGGCTTTGGGCTGGGGGGCAGTGATGCTCTTCATGAGAAGGTGAACACTGGGGAGGAAAAGGTTTTGGTGCGGTGGGGACACAGCAAGCTTGCTGAGCTGGTGACCTGCCTCAGTCTTTCCTCTTACTCATCAAACTTGGCTTCAAATGACTTGGCCAATTCCAAAATTCAAGCCCCCTCGTCCTCCTCAAAAGATTTGTAAGGGGCTTCCCTGGTGGCGCAGTGATTAAGAATCCACCTGCCAATTCAGAAGACACGGGTTCAAGCCCTGGTCCAGGAAGATCCCACATGCCACGGAGTAACTAAGCCCGTGGGCCACAACTACTGAGCCCGCGAGCCACAACTACTGAAGCCCGTGCACCTGGAGCCCATGCTCCGCAACAAGAGAAGCCACTGCAATAAGCCCGCAACGAAGAGTAGCCCCCACTCGCCACAACTAGAGAAAAACCTGCGTGCAGCAACGAAGACCCAATGCAGCCAAAATTAATTAATTAACGAGTTGTAGGAACCCCTGCGGTAGATGATCAGGAGAGCCTCTCATCCCTAAAAGGAGTTTCAATGGTGTCCTTTCAAAGGGTGTGATCATTTGACTAATCCTACTGCTTAGAGGAAAACACCCTTGGAATACATAAGTTCCGGTGTGTTTGTCACAACAGTCAATCTCGTGTCCTCGTAGCTAGACCTTGAGAGCCCAGAGTTAGAAAAGATCATGTCAGCGCATGTCGTAAAGATGCCTCACTTCGTTATCAAAGGCTGTTTGCTTATAAATAAATTAGAAATGTATTTTCCCTTTCCCATTTAATGAGGAACTTTATAAGCTAACCATGGGCAAAGAGTCTCGTGATTGAAACGACCTGTAGCTGGAAATTCATAACCGAGGTGCAGATGGCTGTTTCAGCTCGTGACTCAGTTTTTCTCAGGCTCGGAATAACGTTCGTGATCATAGAAAGAGGGGACTAGCTTATGTGGTAGCTATTTTTATAAGAAATGCTTTGTAAGATACGGCTGGGGGAAATGATTACAAATACAGTGTTTGGGATGGCAATAAAAAGGTCGAGGCAACACAACATTGTAAATCAACTATACTTCAATAAAAAAATGAAAATAAAATAAAATAGATAGACAACAAGGACCTACTGCATAGCACAGAGAAGTATACTCAATATTTTGTAAAAATCTATAAGGGAAAAGAATCTGAAAAAGAATATATATATACGTATATATGTGTATATATATATATATATATATATATATATATATATATATATATATATATATATATATATATATAACTGAATCACTTTGCTGTACACCTGAAACTAACACAACATTGTCAATCAACTATACTTTCATTAAAAAAAATTTTTTTAAAAATAGGTAGAGGCAGCCAGTTCAAACATAGAACTTTTCTTTTTCCTTTTGTCCACGCTGCGCAGCTTCCGGGATCTCAGTTCCCCGACCAGGGATTGAACACAGGCCACAGCAGTGAAAGCCTGGAACCCTAACCATTAGGCCACCAGGGAATTCCCAATATATTTTAAAACCACACAAACAATCATGTCTGTCCCAGGTCCCCTTTTCTTCTGGCTTTCCTGGGGTGATGTCATCAGCCCTGGGGCTTTACTTATTATCCACACAGCCTGATGACCCCCTCAGCTGTGTGGTCAGAGCTTGGTCCTGCTCACGAGCTTCAGGCTGGGTCCCCCCACTTCCTGTTAGTTCCCCGCAGTCAAGGCTCCGGAATGAGACGTGGCCCCACAGAGCTCTCAGCTTCGCACGCACACCTGCTCTTCCCGAGTTCCTCCTGAGCAGAAGTGGCAACACCTCCCAACCAGGGCAGCATCAAGCTGCAGTGGCTCTGGTCCTGCAGACACACGCCCTGTCCCCGTTCCCATCGCCACCCCCATCGTCGTCTCCATCGCCCAGGCTGCCATCATCTGTCACCTGCCTCGTTGCCAAGTCTCCTGCCTTCCAGTCCATTGTCCACACCACAGCCAGGATCATCTTTCAAGAATGCAGATCTATTTATATCACGTCCCTTAAAAGAAAGAAAACAGACCTTTGATGTCTCCCCATTTATTACTCCAGAGCTGAAGCCCTTAAACTAACACTCTGGTCTAAGTGAAGGGCCCTCCTCGCCCTTCAGGGATACTTCCTCCTCCAGTCCTCCCTGACCTTGGGGCTGAGATGAGTGGGTGTGGCGCCAGGTGACTCTTCTGTGGGAGCACATGTTTTATAATGCATGGAGATTGCTGATTTACGACGTGAAGCTTACCCACGCACACAGGTGCACAGAAACGTCCATTTCCCTATTCCTTTTCAATCAAAGTCAACTCCAAGCCTCTGTCCTGCCAGGCGAGCGGGAATGTCCATGTTGTTCATTCTTGGAGCTCCTGCCCCTCTCTCCGTCCCAGCCTAGTGCCCTAGTCAGATGAAACACTGGCAGCAGTCCCTCCCATCCAAGGTGACTCAGGACACCCTCGCCCAGCCCACTTTCCTCCTGGCCATTCCTGGACATGGGCATCGCTTTCCAGACAGGTGCCCTGGTGCCCAAGCCGCCCCCAGTAGGGCACAGGGCCACACTCCTCATGGAGTTGATCTCCATCCACTTACCAGTCTCAGCGACTCTTCCCAACCAGGGGCAGCCAGCTCTGCCTTCCCAAGGAGTTTAGGTTTTTCCAGAGCACAAGGAGGGGATGTCTTCCAGATAACTTGTACTCACCTGTCCCACCCCCCACCCCGGGAGGACTCTTGGGAAGGGAGAGGGAAGAATACAGTGAACCCAACACAAATCGGTACCCAGTGATCATCCTGGACCCCATCTCTTCACTCAGCAGTGGCTCTAAGATGGGCCGTGTCCCTCTTGTTGAATTGCCTCGCCCAGTGCCTGGTAATCAGAGGAAGACCGGGGATAAAGTGTCAATCCATACCTACCAGATGTGCAAAAAACAAGAATTCTGATGGGGCCAAGTGTAAGCGAGGACACGGAGAATCAGGAGTGCTGGGACACTGCAGCGGGTTTGTAAGTGGGGCAACTGCTTCGGGGAACAGATCAGAAATATCTAGTAAAGTTAAAAAGCCCATTCCAGCCATCATCAAAAAGTCTACAAATAACAAATGCTGGAGAGGATGTGGAGAAAAAGGAACCCTGCTACACTGTTGTTGGGAATGTAAATTGGTATAGCCACTATGGAAAATAATATAGAGTTTCCTTAAAAAAACTAAAAATAGAACTACCATATGACCCAGCAATCCCACTCCTGGGCATATAACCAGAAAAGATGAAAACTCTAACTTGAAAGGATACACGCACCCCAATGTTCATAACAGCACTATTTACAATAGCCAAGACATGGAAGCAACCTAAGTGTCCATCGACAGATGAATGGATAAAGATGTGGTGTACATATACACAATGAAATATTACTCAGCCATAAAAAAGAACGAAATAATGCCATCTGCAGCAACACAGATGGACTTAGAGATGATCATACTAAGTGAAGTAAGTCAGACAGAGAAAGACAAATATTATATGATAGCACTTACATGTCGAATCTAAAAACTGATACAAATGAACTTATATGCAAAACAGAAATAGACCCACAGACATAGAAAACAAACTTATGGTTACCAAAGGGGAAAGGAGGTGGAGAGAGCTAAATTAGGAGTTTGGGATTGGCAGATACAAACTACTATATATAAAATAGATAAACAACAAGGACCCACTGTATAGCACAGGGAACTCTACTCAATATCTTGTAATAACCTATAAGGGAAAAGAATCTGAAAAAGAATAGATATATATACATATATATGTAAAACTGAATCACTGTGCTGTACACCTGAAACTAACATAACATTGCAAATCACTCTACTACAAACAAAAAATTTTTAAACAAAAAACAAAACTGCCTATTCTGTTCACCAGTCAATTCCACGTACGTGCAGTGAAACCTAGAGAAACTCTTGCGCGTGAGATGTGCACACACAGATGTTCCTGGTATCATTGTTCTTGAGAGCAGAAAGCTGGAAATAACCCACAAGTCCTTCAACAGGTAAAAAGGTAAATAAATCATAAAATAGCCCTATGTAGAATAGAACACAGCTGTGGGCTTCCGTGTCTGCTCATATAATCCCTTAATGGGATTTCGTTAAACTCTGTTCTCCTAATACATTTTTAATTTGACATCTAAAATATCTCAAGTTTAAAAAGGATGCTATAAATATATTTTATTTTATTTATTTTGCTATAAGATTTAAAAAAATTTTTATTGAAATATATTTGATTTACAATGTTGTATTAGTTTCAGGTGTACAGCAAAATAGTTCAGTCATACCTATGTATATAAACATATATTTTATTTTTACATTCTCTTCCATTATGGGTTATTACAAAATATTGAGTATAGTTCTCTGTGCTATACAGTGGGTCCTTGTTGTTTATCTATTTTATATATAATAGTTTGTATCTGCTAATCCCAAACTCCTGATCTATATCTCCCCACTTCCTTTCCCCTTCGGTAACCATAAGTTTGTTTTCTATGTCTGTGAGTCTATTTCTGTTTTGTGTGTAAGTTCATTTGTATCATTTTTTTAGATTCCACATGTAAGTGGTATCATACGATATTTGTCTTTGTCTGACTTAACTTTACTTAGTACTATCATCTCTAGGTCCATCCATGTTGCTGCAAATGGCTTTATTTCATTCTTTTTTTTTTTTTTTTTTTTTGGTACGCGGGCCTCTCAGTGTTGTGGCCTCTCCCGTTGCGGAGCACAGGCTCCGGACGCGCAGGCTCAGCGGCCATGGCTCACGGGCCCAGCCGCTCCGCGGCATGTGGGATCTTCCCGGACCGGGGCACGAACCCGTGTCCCCTGCATCAGCAGGCGGACTCTCAACCACTGCGCCACCAGGGAAGCCTATTTCATTCTTTAGGGTGCTATAAATACACTTTAAAATTATTTATTTATTTTTGGCTGCATTGGGTCTTCGTTGCTTTGCGCGGGCTTTCTCTAGTTGCGGCCAGCGGGGGCTACTCTTCGTTGCGGTGCGCGGGCTTCTCATTGTGGTGGCTTCTCTTGTTGGGAGCAACGGCTCTAGGCGCGAAGACTCAGTAGTTGTGGCACATGGGCTTAGTTGCTCTGTGACATGTGGGATCTTCCCAGACCAGGGGTCTAACCCGTGTCCCCTGCATTGGCAGGCGGATTCTTAACCACTGCACCACCAGGGAAGCCCCTATAAATACACTTTAAAGCACATCTCGGGACTTCCCTGCAGTTCGGTGGTTAAGACTCTGCACTTCCTCTGCAGGGGGTCCGGGTTTGATCCCTGGTCTGGGAACAAAGATCCCACATGCTGCGCTGCGTGGCCAAAAAAAAAAAAGTAAGGAGACTAATGACAGTAAAACACACCTCTTCATTTGAATATATATAATGGAATCTAAGTGGATTGATTAGATACAGTTAACAATCCACTATAAAAAAAATATATGAAGAAACTTGTTTAACAGTCAGAAGTTTTTCAGTTACTTGGGGTCAATACAGTGAAAGATTCCCACCAAGTCATGACTTTAAATCTCTTCTACCATGTATGTAGTGACTTTCAAAAGGAATCAAATGCTATATCTGAAAAGCTAGGGATAGAAATAATGAAAATGGGAAGGACCCTTGGATCTACTAGAGCTGCAGAAGCAAATTGGATGTGGTAGCAAACCTTGAATGTTAATCTTTATCGACTGAGAAATGGAAGTAAAACAATTTGGAAAATGAAAAATTATTTAGATGTTTGACTTTAGTGAATGATACCATGAAAGAGACCTCAATTCTTTCTTAGCTTTATAAAAAAAGAAATGCTTCAGTTAGTAGAGCTGACGTTAATGCAATGAAGGATAAAGTCATTGAACTCATGAAACGAAAATAATCAATCTATGAAAGAGAAGAGAGAGATATTACAGGAACAAGAAAGTGATATATAACCATTTGAAAAAGCTTAACAATTTCAAGATTAGGCCTATTAGCCCTTTATTTTTATTTATTTTTTTAAGTTTTTTTTTTGGACCCTTTTTTTTAAAGTCTTTATTGAATTTGTTACAATATTGCTACTCCCCGACCAGGGATTGAACCCGCACCCCCTGCATTGGAAGGTGAAGTCTTAACCACTGAACCACCGATTTATTTACCAATTTATTTATTAGCCCTTTAAATAAATTGTATGAAAATGTGTTTGTTATTTGAGGACAAAATGTGAAAACATTTTAAAACTTTTCAGTTATTCCAAGTTATCGAATCCTGAAAATTGGCCAAATGAGGTTTCCAGAGTTTGTGGACTGAAGATAATGAAAGAAAAATTAATTAATTAAGCCAGTTAATTAAATATAAGGTGTCAATAAACAATGTTTATGACTTACTTGATAATAAAGATGTTGAATTTTTTAAAAATCTCAGGCAGTATAAAAACAACTAGAAACAAAATTAATGTCATTTGCTGTTTAGTTCAGTAGAAACTGAGAGAAGATTCAGCACCTTGACCAATATCACTGATGTTAAGAGAAAAATCTCCAATGATAGAGATGATAGATAATCTAACAGGTGTCCATATAATGGAGAGGGCTTTTGAAGAATTTGATGTTGTTAAAAAATACTAAAAATCATCTTAAATACTAAATCATCTGTATGAACAGATAATAGATAAACACATGTCAAAAATTTTACTTAACTCATTAATTGACGAAGGAGCCAGTAGGACGTTACAATCAGCTCAAAGGAAAATTCAGAGAACACGCACTGTATAGACAATCGGGCATGCTGAAATAAACAGATGTGCAGATTGACGCAAAGCAGGTCAATGTCCCCAGGGCGACAGTTTATTGTATCTCCATTGAACAATTGTGTTGCTATTGGTCTCTACAACTTACACAGCTGTGAACTAGCTCAAAAACAAAGGTGCATCTAAGCCAGGAGTGGGAACCGCCACCACTTTTTTTTTTTTTGGCCCATTTCAAAATTTCTCACAATTTTTCTTGACAATGTCATTCCCTCATGTCATTCCCACAGCTCAGACGTGCTGGTAGTGATATATAGCTAATGACACCCATACCCAAAAAACAACCAAAATTATACCCACAATATCTAAAGATCAACAAATAATTTAGACATTACTAGATCCATTTGATGAATGACATGCTACAGCATATCACTTTATAATCAATTGTATAAAAATACGTAATTTCATTTATTTAGAAATTTTAAATGCATATTTAAAATTCTTATATAGTGTGTATATTTACATATTTTATAAAATGTCATATTTGTTTTATATTATAATTCTATTTATTTCTATGACTATGACATTATCAAATATTTTAAATATTACTCCTGCCTATACACGCACAGATACGCACATTCACACATGTGAGAACTGAATACAGTGCAGAGAAGTGCTGATGAAATCCTCCAGGGATAAGGAACCAATCCATCAAAAAAAAACCCCCATCCGTTCTATTTTCAAAACATATTCATCTCCCTTCCCTTGTCTCCATCTCTGCTCACTACCCACATGCAGCATTTCTCTCCCGGGCAGCCTTCCTTGCTTTCTGCACTATAGTCCGTTCCCTGCACTGCAGCCGGGGTGATCGTTAACAAAGCAAATCAGATGTCATGGTTCCCCCGCATATATCATTCAGTGGTTCCCTTTACACCTAGGAGAGAGTCTAAACGCCCTCCCTTAGCCAATAAAACTGTACAAACAGTAGGTTGCCTCTGATTTTACATCCACTTAAAATTATAAACCTTCTCCCCTACCCCTGCACTCCACGCTCCCCGCACTTTATGCTTTCCATCTCATGCATCGCATTATATACTATGTTATGCTACATAATATAAGATTTGATCTCTCTATTATCTTAGTAGTTAATTACTTGTCTTTATTTTTTAGCTGCACCGTGCAGCTTGAAGAATGTTAGTTCCCCGACCAGGGATTGAACCCGGGCCCGGGGCAGTGAAGGTGCGGAGTCCTAACCACTGGACCACCAAGGAATTCCCCTATTTGACTTTCTCTGCCACAAAGTTTCATGAGGTCAGGGCTATTTGACCATTGTATTCAATGCTGTGTGTCCCAAGGCAAAGCCTGGCACATGGCTGGAGAACAATAACTATGTGTGAGCGAATGAACGAATGAAGTCCCCTCACTCACCAGAACTGTGAAGGGTTTGAGATGTTAAGCCTGCCACAGTTTCACGGATGCTGGCAGAGGACACGAGACGTGCAGGTCAGAGACAAAGGACTTTGTCTTTCACAGCACAGCAGGCAGCAGGGTTTCATGTTTGCCTGGGTCTCTGTTGCGCTCAAGTCCCAGGCGGACCACACAGAGCCGTCCAGGTGGACATCGCCTGATCAGCACCCTGAATTTAGGGAACCCAGATCTGTTATAATGGGCACAAACACACCTGCTCTATCTCTGCCCCGGCGGGGGGGGGGGGGGTGACATTATCTTTATCATGTTAGACAGTAAACCACCCTGCCCTTTGCCCCAAAGGGACACACTATCTCTGTCTTCCAAGGGTGTTGACTAAACAAACATCCTTGCAAAGAGAATCCAGGGCAAAGGCTGCCCCTGTTCCCAAGACATGCAGAAATGCAGGACATCTATGGAAATGGTCTCCCAACCTCACTCATGTCATTCTCTGTCACATCATCCTGGTTGGGCTTTTTTTTTTTTTTTTTTGAGGGGGGGCGGGGCGGTCTTTGCAGCACTTGTCACTCTTTACAAAGATCTTGTTCATTTATGTATTTGTTTCTTGCCAATCTACTGCACCAACTCCCCACTAGAGCATAAATTCCTTGAGCGCAGTGACCTTCTCTGTGTTGTGCAGGGCTGGCCCCCTGGCCCCCTGGGAAAGGGCTTGTGGAGTGGGGAAACAGACAACACATATATATATATATGAGATCATCTTCAAGGGAAAAAACAAACCACGTACTTTCAGATCAAGATGGCGAGAACTACGACAAAGGTGTCTGGTGTGGATGGGGGTGAGGATGTTGATAGAAGTGGGTGGTCTGAAAGGAGGGGAGGACAATGGAGAACGGGCTTGCTGAGAAAAGATGGAAGCAGAGACATCAGTTAGGAGGCTACTGTAATGGACAGAGCAAGGAAGAAGGGAGAGATGAACGGAAGATGAATTTCCAGTGTTGGCAGCTGAGAAAGCCAGAGGAACCAGGTCAGGAGGAAAGGCACGGACTTGGAAAGTCTTACAGAAAGTAAATGCAGAATTCCCTGGTGGTCCAGTGGTTAGGACCCCATGCTTTCACTGCCGAGGGCGCGGGTTCGATCCCTGCCTGGTCGGGGAATTAAGATTCCACAAGCCGCAAGGAGCAGCCAAATAAATAAATTTTTTAAAACCCAACAAAACAAACAAAAAAGGAAAGTAAATGCACCTGCAGGAAAAGGTAAGGAGTGAGATAGATGCCTGGCCACACCCAGGCAGGCAGGCCCAGCCCCTCAGAGCGCCTCACACTTCGACTGGTTAGTACTGGGTACTCTACATGCACTAACTCATCCCTTGAGGGAATGAGGAAACTGAGGCTAGGTAGCTTCTCCAGGGCCCCATGCGGTGGATCCAGTGAGTTTCCACCATCTGGGCTGGAGCCTACACTCTTCACCCAGCACATAACACCACAAGTTACGGTGAAGTTCTCTGGACTGGGAATTTACAAGTCCAAACCATAATCTAATAGAACTTGGACAAGGGTACTCAGCTTGTTTCCAAGAAAATACCTGGTCTCTTCTCCCGCCGATCAGGAGGTCGTTTACTGCTTCCAGAGCCATCACTCCAGGATGAGGTTCTGAATGTCACACCTGTGAAGAAGGAGAACAGGGCTCTGGCCAGCTACGCAGGTGCAAGACACTGGTGGCTTCTGGAATTCCAGTGTCCAAAGGTCAAGTGTTCCGAGGAAGTAGCCACTGCTGTGTATGGTGCCCTGTTCCAGCCAAGCTCTCCATCATCACAAGACAGGCAGGTGCCACGTAGCTCCCTGAAAGGTGACAGAGCACAGGGCACTGGGTCTATGCTGGTATATCTGATCCCCGTTCCTGGAAAGAGGGGGCATCATCTCTGCCCTTGCCCAAGAAGTGGCGGCCAGTAGTCAGTATTGACCTCTACTCCCCTTTGATCGGGAGAGACCTGGGGCCCTGAGCAACTCAGCTAAAGCCACCCTCTCTGCCACTTCCGAGCCCAAGAGCCATGTCACCTCTCCCCCACTCACCCAGGAATCCAGGCAGAGAAGGAGACTCCTGTTCGCTCTGTGTAGAGGGTTTTTATACAAGCAACCCCTACTCCCCAATCCATGCCCCTCCAAAAACCGACTCATTTTTAAGAGCCAATTGCCATGTATACACCTCATTGGAATATCCTGCTTCCATTGAACCAATGGCCAAAGATGAGCTCTGATAATACAGGGAATTCTTGTTAGTTTGGGGGGGGGGGTTGATAATGAGTATCTTTTTTTTTTTTAAGAATCTTTATCTTTTAGAGATACATACTGAAAATTTTACTGATGAAATCATATCTGCAATTTGCTTCACAGTAATTATGGGGGATGGGGGAGTATCGTCGAAGCTGCAAGATGGGTGTATGGGTTCATGACGCTCTTATTTTTATATGCGTTTGTCGTTTCTTGTAATAAAAAATTTTAAATCATGTCAACAGATTTTAAAACAAATTTACAATGCAGTTTCCCCATGTTCGCCCTTAATTTCTATCAGTTTCTCTCGCTGAGCTTGGTCAGAGTGTTTCCCTTCCACGTTCGCCCTTCCGAGGATGGTTTTGGGGGAGTCCGTTGCTATGACCCGCCTTTGCATGCAGCTGTTAACCTGCCAGTAGCTTTTCTTCTTCGGTAAGAATAGTCTTCTCAAATTGCCCCTAACTAATCAGAGAAAAGACAGCGATTTTCCTTTCTGGCCTTCCTTCACTCTTTTTCCAGCATGAGAAAGAAGCCAAAAATGGGAAGAATTATAATGTGTCACCACACAAAATAAGGAAGGTCTGTGTGCTGGCTTTTCTATTCAGAAGGGAGGGATTTTCTCCTCTATTCTTAAAAAGGAAACAGCATGTCTGTCTTCTAACAAATATTATCTGCTGCTGGGTACTGCTTACTATGTACACCCATTGCAGGCACTCTGCTGTTTCCCCTAGAAACTACCTATTATCTCAGATAGAAACAAGATTAGAAATCAGAGTCCACTGGACCTCTGAAGAACCGTGGATCCTTCTAGCAAAAACCTTTTTTAAAGATTTAAGTAGAAAACTTAGAGTTATTGGCTTTATTAAAATCTCTAAAAAGATACTCATCACGGGCTTCCCTGGTGGCGCAGTGGTTGAGGGTCCACCTGCCGATGCAGGGGACGCGGGTTCATGCCCCGGTCCGGGAGGATCCCACATGCCGCGGAGCGGCTGGGCCCGTGAGCCGTGAGCACTGAGTCTGCGCGTCCGGAGCCTGTGCTCCGCAGCAAAAAAAAAAAAAAAAAAAAAAAAAAAACAGATACTCATCACAAAAATTGACATCTTAAAACACTTCCATGACAACTGCTGTAAAATCAGGAACCAAACATGACAGTCGCCACTTGCCTCAAACAAATGTGGATAAGGATTCTGTGGATGACATCTATGTTTCTCTGGGGATGGGGAACCGTGTGATGTTACGATAATGGCTTCAGCATGGATGTGAAATTGTGTTTCCCATTCTCCCTTGAGAACATTTTTTGTTTGTTTCACAGTTTATGAATAGTCTCATTGTGGAGACTAGGAAATGTTTAACATATGATCAGTCATGAAAACTTTGATTATTTCAAGAGGGGGGAAATATTTATAAACTCATAGATTAAACAGTAGAAACTGAAAACTGCAAAGCGTATCGACCGCCAGAATCACATAATAGGAGTGAATGTTCCCAAACTCCTACCTGCAAAGCCCAGACGAAATACTCAATGCAGTAGAAACTCTTCTCTTCTGGGGCTATTATTCTTTGCATTCTGATGAAATTAGTTTTCTGGAAGACAACTGGAACGGGAATAAATCTGTCCCTTTCCCTTTTCTCTCATTGAATCTTGCTTCTGGTGGAGTCAGCCTGCTTTCACCGCGTTCCCCAGCTCCTCACAGAAGGGGATGGGCTGAGCTTCGTAAGCTCGGATCAATGCACCATGGGGACAGCCTGCCATAAAAGTGTCTTCTCTCATTTTCAAGGTAAACAAATGTTATTGCCACCAGGAAATAGGCCAATGAAAAGAATTGTCGGGAACCTGCAAGAGCCGCCCAGGCAGTAATTCTTTTCAGTTTCCAAGGTCATTACCCTTGTTAACCCAACTCAGTGGGACAGAACAAAAAGCTTCTCAAAAGCCCCATCAACAGGAGGCAAATGTATTTCAAATCTGTGACTATAAAGTAATGAAGCTGATTTTTTCTTCCTGCTCACAACGCATTTCAGTTTTTCTCTTCTGATCAGTTTGCCTTGTAATCGAATCTTTGTATCCTGTGTCACCGAGTACCCTTTATCTTGAACTCATTCTGGTGGGGGGGGGGGATGGATAAACGGCCGTAACCCCCAATTCCCCCGTTTAGACAGTAACTGTAGGAGGTAGCAGGGGTCACAGATAACTTGGTGAGAAACATGAGTGTCTGATGGTGGAAGATGAAATCCTGTGAAGGTGCCAGGGTCTGTGAAATTTCTGGGGGTCCGGTGGTCTGGAGTGTGCCAGGACTTGCCCTCCAAAGTGAAGGTGTTACCTAGTCCAAGCTAGTACTGCTTGTTGCACGGCAGGCCAGTAAATCAAGAGACAAGGTGTTGGGGCAAGGAATGGTGACTTTATTTGGAAAGCCATCAGACTGAGAAGACAGTGGACTCGTGTCCCAAAGAACCATCTTCCCTGAGTTAGAATTCAGGCTTCTTTTATACTAAAAGGGGAGGGGGGAAAGTCAAGCATTTCCTGGCTCCCGACAGACTCTGGAGGGGATGTGTTAGTTTCTTCCTTCCTGGAGCCATTCACAGGTTGGCCTGGTCAGGATGTTCCTGTGAGCTAAACAAACGTATTTTAGCTTAATGCCCATTACATAGGAGGCAGGGTTCTCAGAGGTGGACCATTATGTATAATTTAATCTTATAAGCAACATCCATTTAGTGATTAACTTGAAGCAAAAGCAATAGAAGAAAAAGGTTAAAGTACAAGAAACAGATCCAGTATGGAGTCAGATTTGTTCTTCCTTATTACAAAGGGACATCAAGTGAGAAAGAGACACGTGTTTTGAAGATCGCTGGGTTTTACAGACCACGTGGCACATTTAGACAGCCCGTTCTTGCCAGTTTACTGCATGATCCAGAAAGCCATCAGTTTGGAGAGGGCCAGAGAAGGCACTTCAGCTGGGGCAGGCTATGGTGTGGTGGCTCTGACCCTCAGTGCCTATGGCCCAGCCTCACACCATCGGGAGTTGCCAGTCTTACCATGCACACCAGCCCCCAAAGCACTGGCTTTATAGGATGCTGTGATGGTTAATATTGTGTCAACTTAACTGGGCCACAAGGTGCCCAGATGTTTGCTCAGACACTAGTCTGGATGTGGCCATGGGGGTGTTTCTGGATGAGATTAACATTGGAATCTGTAGACTGAATAAAGCAGATTGCTCTCCCCCATGTGGTGGGCCCATCCAATCAGGTGAAGGCCTGAATAGAACAAAAAGGCTGACCCTCTTATGAGTAAAGGGGGGACTCCTCCTGCCTGACTGCCTTGATCTGGGACATCAGTCTTCCTCCTGCCTTTGGAGTCAAACTGAAACATTGGCTCTTTCTGGGTCTCAAGCCTGCTAGCATTCAAACTGAAACTATGCCATCAACTCTTGTGTGGTGTCCAGCAACCTGACTGTAGATCTAGGGACTTATCAGCCTCCATAATCATGTGACTCAATCCCTTATAATAAATCTCTATGTGTATATATATATATATATATATATACACATTCTACTCGTTCTGTTTCTCTGCAGAATACTGACTAATACAGATCCTGAAATGACCCTCTGAAAGCTCCATTATGGTGTCGGGTGGGAGTCAAGAGCTTGTGAAGGTGAGAGCTGTCCAGGAGGTAGGACGTCAGGCCTCCACCCAGAGGTCCAGGCTTGGTGCCCTTCTCCCTGTGGCAGAAATACATATGTCTGGGGACCCAGGGGTGGAGGTGAGAGTGATTCAACCCCTCTATTTCTCTCTTTACTTCACGGTTCCATGTAGCATATGTTTGTGGTGGCTGAATTTGCTTTTGAACCTATAGTCTACATTTCCACATGGAATTCACCAGAGGAAGAACAGGTTTCCTCCAGATCCTGAGCTTGAAGCCGGATGCATCTGTGTACGAGTTATTGGGTGTTGGATCATAAAGAGGCTCGTTTTCATTTGCACATATAATAGTCGTGTTTTATTTCAGGCTGTTGTGGAATTATTTGCAGGTAAACGTCATGCACTGTTGTTGGGCAGAGAGGGGTAGATTGGGATGACTGTCTTGCTACTTTCGGTTGCCTGACACTCATCCTTGTCAGGCCCCCGATACAGTGTGTCAGTATCGGTTGGGAACCTGTCCCTCTCCTGTTGGATGCGATCTTGAGAAAACCGCCCACGAAAATGCTCTTCCCTCCCCTGCCAAGGGCTGAGTTGGTGACACCAGTTAGATTGATCAAATATTCTCTCTCTCTGAAATTAGAGTTCTTATCAGAGTTACACAGATGTTTCAAACGGCCGGAGCTGGGTTATCCCAGAGGGGGCAGCCTGATGAAATTGTTACTTTGTTCCTGTTCCCCTAACCCCTGTTCTTGTTCTTTCTAAGCCTGGATCTTCACTTTTACTTTGATCCTTTGAGCTACTCCATCTCCTTCTCATCAATTCCATTCTCGTTTAACTTGCCAGAGCTGTTGTCTTTGCTGGTTGAGCACAGGGCAGCCTACAGAGTCACCCTGGGAGGGTGCGTGGTGAGAAGGGAAAAGAGGACTGGAGGAAGGCGGAGAGTCCGTGAGACGGAGGCCAAGGGAGAGATGACGACCAGCGGGAGACTCTGGGGGGACAGTCAGAACCTGAAGGAAGGCCAAGGATGGATAAGTGCCCACTGGGTGTGCTGATGGCTTCACTGTGACCTTGATGAGAGCTCTTTCAGCCTCGTGGTGGGGAAGCTTGGTTGCAGTGTGTGGAGGAGCAAGCAGAAGTGAAGGGGAGGGTAGACAGTGAGCACAGACAATATCTTTTTTTTTTTTTGAGAATTAAGTTTTAAGAATTAGGTTCCTCCTTTATTTATTTTTTGAAGTACAGTTGATTTACAATGCTGCATTAGTTTCAGGTGTACAGCAAAAGCAGGGTGATTCAGTTATACATATATATATGAATATGTATATTCTTTTTCAGATTCATTTCTTTTATAGGTTATTACAAAATATCGAATATGGTTTGCTATGCTATAGGTCCTTCTTCGTTATCTATTTTGTATGTAGGAGTGTGTATATATGTTAATTCCAAACCCCTAATTTAACCGTCCCCCCGCTTTCCCCGTTGGTAACCATGAGATTGTCTTCTATGTCTGTGGGTCTATTTCTGTATTATATATAAGTTCATTTGTATCATTTTTTTTAGATTCCACATCTAAGTGACATCATATAGTATCTGTCTTTGTCTGGCTTATTTCACTTAGTATGATAATCTCTAGGTCCATCCATGTTACTGCAAATGACATTATTTCATTCTTTTTTATGGCTACGTAATATTCCATTTTGTGTGTGTGTGTGTGTGTGTGTGTGTGTGCGCGTGTGTGTGTATACCACATCTTCTTTACCCATTCATCTGTCGATGGACACTTAGGTGGCTTCCATGTCTTGACGACAATATCTTAACTAAGACAGAGGTTGGGCTGCTTTTACAAAGATGACAGCCACTCAGGCAGGACGGGAGGTTTATTTCTCATGTCAAAGCCCAGGACCCATCCGGTGGGAGGCTCCGTTCCACAAAATCATGCAGTGGTTCCTCCTACAGCCGGCTCTGTCCCCCCACCACCCTGGCTGTCGTCTGGGTCCGTCTGATCAAAGGCAGCTCACACCCTCAGGGCCACGGCCCAGTCCTCAGGGAGGGGAATGAGGAGGAAAGAGCAAGCCATTCCTGAGATGCACAGCAGAGCCGCCCATTCCACCACGTGCAGACCCCAGGCTGGAGCTCAGCAGCGTGGGCACCCCTGCTGGCGAGAGAGGCTGGTCACACCGACAGAGGCGTGTGGTCAGCCAAAGCCAAGGGGGATTATTTCCAAAAGAAGAAGGGGGACTGGAGGACAGGGAGCCAATAGCAGTCACTGCCCCAGGCAAGTGTGCCACGCGGTTGAGCTGTGAGGGAAGGAGACGGGAAAGTAGCTGGAGGAGTGCTGGGGCCCAGGGCCAGGAGATGTTGAAGACACAAGTAGAGATGGCAATAGAGGGAGATCTTGGAGAGGAAGGGGCTGTAGATCAGTGCACAGATGGAGAACTTGGCCTTGGAGAGGATAAGGGACGGAGGAAAGAGTGGAGGAACACAAGGAGGTTTGGGGGCTTGGTGGCTGGCAGCCCAGGGCATCTGTTGGCTGTCATTTTCTGCATAAAATAGGAACCCAAGTCTCCTGCTAAAAATCTAGAGGGAAGGAGAGTGGCTTGGTGTTTGACAGAGGGGAGACAGAAATGGTCCTTGTGGGAGGACTGATCAGGCGAGCACAACGAGGTCATCAGCAGGACTCAGAGCATGGGTGAGGTTGACGACCCACAATAACCCTAGTCTTGGTGACTGGGAGATTTCACCAAGGGTGCAAAGCAACCAGGCACAGTTTCTGAGAAAGCAGGTAGTTGGGTTCCTCCAGTCAAAGTCCATATGAGGCAAGAAATGGGGATGACTTTCTTGAATGATGACACAACCACTTCAGTGTGTCTCCCAGAACAAGGTACAGAAAAAAAAAATTTTTTTTAAGCTTTATTTTCTTTTTTTTAATAAACTTATTTATTTATTTTTGGTGGTGTTGGGTCTTCGTTGCTGCGCGCGGGCTCTCTCTAGTTGCAGTGAACGGGGGCCACTCCTTGTTGCGGTGCGCAGGCTTCTCATTGCGGTGGCTTCTCTTGTTGCGGAGCACGGGCTCTAGGCGCATGAGCTCAGTAGTTGTGGCAATGGGCTCAGTAGTTGTGGCTCTCAGGCCCTAGAGCACAGGCTCAGTAGTTGTGGCTCACGGGCTTAGTTGCTCCACAGCACGTGGGATCTTCCCGGACCAGGGCTCAAACCCCTGTCCCCTGCATTGGCAGGCGGATTCTTAACCACTGCGCCATGAGGGAAGTCCCTAAGCTTTTACTTTCTATGTCAAACTGGAGTTTGTCAGGCAGAGGAGAGAGGAAGGGATTTTCTAACAGAGGGAAAATGTGTGCAAGCCTCTGATCAAGAGAGAGCCAGCCTTCAGAGTCTTAAGCAGGCATTTCACAAAAGAATATATTCAAGTGACCAATAAACGTGTCATTCCTATAAGGCACACAAGCAGACATAACTAATTGATACTGTTAGAAGTCAGAATAGTGTCACCCGTGGGACAGTATCATAAAGATCCTAAAGGGGGCTCTGAAGTGTTGGTAACGTTCTGTTCCTTGGTCTGGATACTGGTTATGAGGGTGTGTTGATTTTGTGAAAAATTCGTCAAGCTGTACACTTACGATATATTACACTGTCTTATATTTGAAAAAAAAGGTTTAGCTTCTTTGTTTTTTTTCTAGCATAGGTCTGGGGAAGAGTACTGGTGAGAATCATTACTTCCACAAAGTCAAACTTCTATTTTTTACTTATTTCTTTTTTATTCCTTTTATTTATTTTTTTATTGAAGTATAGTTGAGTTACAATGTTATGTTAATTTCTGCTGTACGGCAAAGTAACTCTGTTATACATATATGTATTCTTTTTCATCTTCTTTTCCATTATGGTTTCTCACAGGTTATTGAATACAGTTCCCTGTGCTGTTGACCCATCCTATAGATGCTAGTTTGCATCTGCTAATCCCACACGCCCAATCCTTCCTCTCCCACCCTCCTCCCCCTTGGCAACCACAAGTCTGTTCTCTATGTACTTAGACCTTTTAAACAAACGTATGCATTTCCCTGAATAACAGGCATCATTCATTAATGCGTGACAGGAAGAAGCTCTTTGTTACCTTGAGAAAGGTGTTGGGGCATGAGCAATGACCCCCTGCCTGGGGGAGATGAGGAAGGCTGGCTGCCCCGCTGTGTAGGGCAGCACAGGAAGGATGTGTCGCTGTCCCGGGTCATCAGTAATTGGGGAGCATCATGGGTAAAGAGTTTTATGGTCCGTAATAGTTTTCTTTAAATGAGAAGTGCCCCTCCTCACTGGGCAATTTAGATACGTCTGAGTTAATCCAGGAAAGTCTTATTCATATGAACTACGACACATATGAGTCAAGGGCTAAGTGGCACCCAGAGACTTAACAAGGCTCCGTTATCCTTTCAGTCCTGGGACAGCCGCCCCCAGGGCTGTGTTGAGGTTGGTCGTGCTCTGTGTTGGCCATTTCTGGATGAAGCTTTTAGGGTCACTGGTGGTAGGACAGGAGAGGGCGGGGGACTTGCATAGGCTTCTCTCCTCCCAGATTTAACCACGTTTATCAGCCACATGTCAAGTACAGCCAGAAGGCTTTATGAACATCTTGTTTACTCGTTGAGTTTCCATGAGGAACCAGGTTCCTGAGAAGTGATCATTACAATAATAACAACAACGACGATGATGACATTTTTCCTCTAAGTGACGCCCCCAGTTAGGTCTGCAATTTTCCACAAGGTGACTAGTAAGGGAGAAGAAAACCTTTCTCCTGCCTTTTTTTTTTTTTTTTTTTTTTTTTGCTCTACGCGGGCCTCTCACTGCTGTGGCCTCCCCCGCTGCGGAGCACAGGCTCCGGGCGCGCAGGCTCAGCGGCCATGGCTCACGGGCCCAGCCGCTCCGCGGCATGTGGGATCTTCCCGGACCGGGGCACGAACCCATGTCCCCTGCACCGGCAGGCGGACTCTCAACCACTGCGCCACCAGAGAAGACCTTCTCCTGCTTTTAAATGGATTCTGGAGTCCACATATGTTCATGAATTTAAGCATGTATTTTGTAGCCTTTTCCCTGAAAGGCTCAGAGCTGCAAAAAATGTTATCTTGTGATAACATGGTAGAACATAAATTGTTCAAGGTTGAACCTCATGGACGAATGATTCTCTGTTGGCCTCAGGGGCAACAGATGCTGCTGGGCATCCCCAAGAGACTTACACAGGCAGTGTCTTTGCTGATTTGAAAGTTGCTGATACTAAGAGCACCTTGCATTTATAGAGTAACCTCACATTTCGACACAGGGCCACCACACCGTGGGATATTTGTGTCAGGGGAAGAAAATCACTTTTGCCATTTTACTGTGGATGAAATGACTCCCAGCCGCTTATTTCCTGGGGAGAATTAGGCAGATTGCACCAAGCCTCTGAGTAGAGAACAGAAAAGGTGTGTTAATATAATGTGGCGTAAGCCGTTTGCTGGACATTATTTATTTCACTGCCGGCATTAATGGTACAAATGAGTCATAAATACTATCGAGATATGTGTGGGTTTTTAAACATTAACCTAGAATCTGAAAGTAAGAATAACCAGGAGTTTAGGATAAACTTATAGGGTAAGAGGTTCTATTTTATTTTATTTTATTTTTACATAAAAAATGAAAATTTTATTAGCTGAAAAATACTTTTAAAAGTTAATTACAGGGCTTCCCTGGTGGCGCAGTGGTTAAGAATCTGCCTGTCAATTCAGGGGACACGCGTTCGAGCCTTGGTCTGGGAGGATCCCATATGCCGCGGAGCAACTAAGCCCATGGGCCACAACTACTGAGCCTGCGCTCTAGAGCCTTCGAGCCACAGCTACTGAAGCCCGCTAGCCTAGAGGCCATGCTCTGCAACAAGAGAGGCCACCGCAATAAGAGAAGTCACCGCAATGAGAAGCCCGTGCACCGCAACATAGAGTGGCCCCCGATCGCCGCAATGAGAGGAAGTCTGTGCACAGCAACGAAGACCCAACGCAGCCAAAAATAAATAAATAAATAAAATTTAGATTAAAAAAAAAGTTAATTACATATGTTTACATATTCAAGAGATAATACTATGTGAAACAAATTAAAGGGTAAGTGAAGTAAGCCAAGGTGGCCAGTTGAGGGTTGCTCACCACCCCTGGATTCCAGGAAGCAGCAAGGGGGAAATTGAACTTGGTTTCTGGCAGATTTGGAACACGATCTCATTAGAAATGTGAAATGTGTTTCTTTCTTTTTTTTTTTTTTTACCATCTTTATTGGAGTATAATTGCTTTCCAATGGTGTGTTAGTTTCTGCTGTATAACAAAGTGAATCAGCTATACATATACATATATCCCCGTATCTCTTCCCTCTTGCGTCTCCCTCCCTCCCACCCTCCCTATCCCACCCCTCCAGGTGGTCACAGAGCACCGAGCTGATCTCCCTGTGCTATGCGGCTGCTTCCCACTAGCTATGAGTTTTACATTTGGTAGTGTATATATGTGCATGCCACTAAGAGGTTCTATTTTAAATGTGTATAAATGTCACTGAATCCTCTGTTTAGGTGGGTCTCTGATTATTGTTAAAAGGATAAACTCGTTTAGGAGGAAAATAGTATGCTAATAAAAACATAGATCCCATGTTTCAAGAGAAGTTCTCTGTCAAGATAGATTTTCATCCTTTCATTTTATCCTTCCTTCATTTATAATCAGGTCTTTGCTGGTAGCCTGAATGTCTCACCCCTGATAGACACACACACAGAAGCGAATACCTACAAGAACAAAGAAAACTGAGTTGAATATGCTTATTCCCTGGTCATAATGAAATTCTCAGATCCTCACCCATTATGATAATGGGCCATTCCTATCAAAATAAGGGTCCATCATTTTCACTAGATACACGATTTTGAAGATTTGCACCAAAATACATTTTTAAAAGTATCTACTTGCATCAGACACTTCTGGCCCCCACTTCAAATCCTCTCTTCCTCCCCTCTTACTCTAGTTAGTTCTGAGCAGACTTCTATCCACTTTGCCCAGGGCAGGGGGTAGGGGCTGGGGGGAGGACCACACTTGTCTCAAGCCCAGGTGGGGCCCCTCTGGTAACAGGTGTTGCAGGGGCACCAGTCACCATTGACTCCTGCCCAGCCCAGAGGTGTAGGGAGATAGAGCCTGGGGTCTACTCTTAACCAATGGTGGACAGGAGCTGGTGGATATATTCTTCCCCCATCTTCCCTCGGGAGGACGGTCCTGAGAGTAGTTTCATAAGGATCCTGAGAGGGTCCCACCAGATGGAACCACCTGGACAACTCAATAACGCATCCTTGAACTGGCTTTCCTCCCTTTTGTGTCTACCTCTCTGACCCTCACTTCTGCTTCCTGGGCTTACAGTCCCAGGTAAACTACCTTCACACAAGCCTTTCTCAGAACTCAGCTTAAGAGCGACTTGAGTTTATTTCAAGAAAAATCCCCCATTTAATTATTACTTCTATCAACATTTAACTTTCCTACCCACAGAAATTAAATGTTAGTATTTCATGACAGTTTTATCAATGAAGCTTTACTGTCTCATAATGACACCTGCTGGAATTTTGTTGGTGATGATTAAATGGTGTGTCTACCTATGAACCTTAGGGGCAGGGTAGGACAGTGGAAGGGAAATGGACTTTGAGTTTCCAGTCAAGCCCCACCTCTTGCTAAATGTGTGTCCTTGGGCAAATCACTTAACCTCTCTGAGCCTCATTTGTGAAATGACATTACCATACAACTAGAAATTAATGACAAATAAAAACTGAAAAGACCTTTCACCTAGAAATTTTAAAACTTCTGATATCTCAAGTCGACAAAGAAATGTAAAATGAAATTGCAGAATGCCTTGAAATAACAATGGTGAAAACACATCAAAATGTCCATGATAGAGAGCTAAAATTGTAACATTTAAAACCTGTATCAGTAAAAATAAAGAGATGAAAATGAATGAGTTAAACACCCAACACAAAATAGAAGACAGACATACAAGAGAGGACAAAAGTTTATCTTTTGAAAATTCAAAGAAAATTGACAACCCTCTGGAAAGCTTGCAAATTCCTAGAAAAAAAGTATAACTTGTCAAAACTGATTGGAGAGGAAATAGAAAACCCAATCTTCCCTAAATTAGTTTATAGCACACTCCCTATGAGAATATTACCATGTTTTTTCCTAGGACTGGACATGTTAATTATAAAGGTCATTTGGAAGAATAAACAAGCAAAATAGCCAGGAAAATCTGCCCCCCGTCCCCCAAAAGAAGTACAATGATGAAGGGTTGACTAGCACAGCAGATATGAAAACACATTCTAAACCTTCTATAATTAAAACACTGTGGTATCACTGCATATATAGACAGACAAACCAATAGAAAATGCAGAAATAAACCCAACTGAGTATAGAAATTTTATATAGATTAAGGTGACATCACAAGTCAGTAGAAAAATTTAAACATGTAATATTGAGATATCCAGAAGGCATATGAAAAAATATTAAATTGAGCCCCTTCTCATGCCATATGCCAGAACATATTCCAAATGGATCACAGATTTAGGTGCAAAATGAAGAAAACGGGCTTCCCTGGTGGCGCAGTGGTTGAGAGTCCGCCTGCCGATGCAGGGGACGCGGGTTCGTGCCCCGGTCTGGGAAGATCCCACATGCTGTGGAGTGGCTGGGCCCGTGAGCCATGGCCGCTGAGCGGGAGAGGCCACAACAGTGAGAGGTCTGCGTACCGCAAAAAAAAAAAAAAAAAAAAAGAAGAAAACATGGGGAAATTCTTTCATAAGCTTGGAGTTATAACCAAGAAACTTTCCTTACTATGACAGAAATCCCAGAAGCAGTAAGGAAAAGGACTGACTAATGTGTTTACATAAAAATATAAAATTTGCATAGCCCAGCACACCACAAAGTAAGTAAAAACACAAACAACAAAGTGGGGAAAACATTTACAATTTTTACGGCATAAAAGAGGATTAATATATTAGGTTAAACCATCTGAAATTGCTGGTATTAGACCATTTTTGACCTAACAAAATAGCAATTTCATATGTCAACTTAATAACTAATATATAAAGAATTTCTAAAAAAAAATAAAATGGGCAATACCTCCATAGAATAATAAACCAGCGATATGAACGCACAATTTGATAAATAAAAAATGCAAATGACTTTTAGGCATATGAGAAGGTGCTAAAGCACATCAAACAATCTATCCCAAAGATACACTCAGAAATGCCCAAAAGATATGTGCAAAGGCAATTCAGTTCAGCACCATGTGTGAGAGCAGAAGACTGGAAACAACCCAAATCTCTTGATATTGAAAGAATAAGTTCTCCAACTTTTATTTTCCAGAATTATCTTGGATATTCTTGGATCTTTGCATTTCTATATACTTTTTTTTTTTTTTGCGGTTCGCGGGCCTCTCACTGTTGTGGCCCCTCACGTTGCAGAGCACAGGCTCCGGACGCGCAGGCTCAGCGGCCATGGCTCACGGGCCCAGCGGCTCTGCAGCATGCGGGATCCTCCCGGACCGGGGCACGAACCCGTGTCCCCTGCATCGGCAGGTGGACCCTCAACCACTGCGCCACCAGGGAAGCCCTCTATATACATTTCTGAATCTGTTTTTCAATACACACACACACACAAGTCCTGCTGAGACATGTGCCGGGATTACATTGAATCTGCATGTCAGTTTGGCAGAATTGACATCTTTATTGCGTACTTAATCCATGAACATTTAGTTAGATCTTTTTAAATTAATCTCAATAGTGTTTTATAGTTTTCTGTGTAGAGATCGCGAACTCCTTTTATTAGATTAATTCCTGTGCTTTTGATGTTCTTGGAAACAATTATCAGTATATTTAAAATTCTCTTCTACCCAACCAATCATGAGGTCTGTGAATATGATATTCTATTTCCTGCTTTTGAATCTTCATATCTTTTTTTTTTTTCGATTTACTGGACTGGCTAGGACCTACAATATTTGCTATAAGCTTTTTTACATATAATTTGTAATATTAAAGATGTTTCCTCCTATTACTAATTTGCTGAAACTGTTCATTATGAATGGGTATTAAATTTTATCAAATGATTTTTCTGCATATATTGAGATGATCGTATAAGTTTTCTTCTTCTGATAAGGTAGTCAACCTGAATAGCAAGCTAACCCTGCAGTTCTGAAATAAGCCTGATCTGATCATGATATGATCTTTATATGTAATCACTGAAATTGGTTTTAGTTTAGGATCGTCACCTGGCATTTTATAAAACATAGTCACAAGAGAGATTTTTCTTTCTTTTAACACCCTTGTCAAGTTTCAGCACTGAGTTTATGTTGACCTCACAGTGAGTTGGGAAATGTTCCTTCTGTTTCTGTTGGTGTTTTATCTCCCCTAAATATTCGAAAGAATTCACTGATAAAGCCATCTGGGCCTGGAGTATTCTGTGGAAAGATTTAAGATTCTGGATCCTATTTCTTTAATCGCCATCGGACTAAATATATTTAAGGTATGTTGCATTTTTCTAGGAATTTTTATCTTAATTTTCAAGTTTATTGGCATAAAGTTCTATATTTGATTCATCTTTTTAACTTCTGTAGGAACTGCAGTGATGCTCTGTGCTGCCTTTCTGACGTTGGTTACTTTCTCTCTTTTTTCCCCATAACTCTTCCCAGGTTCATCTTTTCAAAGAATCAGGTTGAGCTTTGCAGATACTTTTGTTTTCTAGTTCCTTCATGTTTGCCCTTGTATTTATTATTTCCGTCCTTTTACTTTCTTTGGGCTCAATTTTCCATTCTTTTTCTAATTTTTTTAGTTGAATATTCAGCTCATTGATCTCCAGCCTGTCTTCTTTATGTTTCATATGAGTGGAGGACCTCTTTGGCATAAGTTTGGATAGATGGGATTTCCATTTTCATTCAGTTCAAAATATTTTCTGTTTTGCTTCTAAAAAGTTTTCTTCTTTGACTCCATTTAGAAGCACATTATTTAATTTCCAACTTTTGGGAGGAATTTTCTATTTATCTTTTGCTATTAATTTCTAGCTTAATTCCACTATTTGCAGAGAGCATCCTCTGTACAATTGAATTCTCTGAAATGGGTTGACTTGGCTTAAGGTCCAGCATTTGGTCCATTTTTGTCAGTGCTCCGTGTGCACTTAAAAGAGACGTGGATTCTGCAGTGCGAGACAGTCCTAAAAATACCAATTAAATCAAATTTGTTAATTATGTTAATAAAATCTTATATATCCTTCTATATCCTTAATGATTGTTTTATCTTCTTGTCTATTAGTTATTGAGACAGGTATGTTAAAGTCTCCCACTGTAAAAGTGAATTTACTTATAATTGTAATTCTGTCCATTTTTGCCCTATTTTGAGACTGTGGTATCACGCATTTTAGATATAGCGTTATTTTATCTTCCTGACAGAATGACCTTTTTTCATTATGAGATGTTCCTCTGTATCTGTATCTGCTCCTTGACATAAAGTCTACCCTTACGATCAGCTTTCTTTGGTTCGTTCTTTTCATGGTATATGTTTTTCCATCCATTTTACTTTCAACTTTTCTATAACATTATATGTAAGGTGTGTCCCTTGTTAGCAGCATATAGTTGAGTTTTTTCATCCAGTTTGATAATCTTTCAATTAATGATATTCTCTTAATTGGTATATCTAGCGTCTTTACATTTGACTTGGTTACTAATATAGTTGGGCTTAATTTTCCCCCCTTTTGTTTCCTTCTTTTGGATTAGATATTTTTTATTATTTCATTTCCTTCCCCAGTGGGGTTGGTTATACATTCTTTTACTGTTCTTTTGTTGGTTACCCTAGTGATTACATCCTGTGACCTTGATTTAATAAAGTCTAGTATAAATTGTAACTTTAGCCCTTCTCAGATAGTGCAAAGGGAAAGACTGTCCCCCTTACCCTCCTGGGTTTGATAACTGAGTCTATGAAATGAAATGACAACAGGAGAAAAGGTATATACATTTATTGATTTTTAATGTTACTTCATATGATTAGGTATACACATATACAAATTTTAATTAACAATTAATTTTATATAAATTCAATACAGTAAATTCATGTCATACCCAAACTGAGGTCAGATTTGAGAGCTTACATACCATCTTAATAGGGGAAAGGGAGGGGGGAGGTAGGCCTCTCAGGGGAGAATGACTGGTTTTCAGGAAAGATGAAGGGGCCCTTAGAAGAACAGATGGGAAGAAGGATAGTTGGTGACAAACTATGTCTGGGTGTGGTGTCAATTTCTAGCATCCTCTCCTGTGATAAGAGTCCATCTTCCTGGTTCATGAAACTCCCGGGGAGGGAAAGGGGGTTTAAGGCAATTGAGTTCCTGGGACTTCCCTGGTGGCCCAGTGGTTAAGAATCCACCTGCCAGTGCAGGGGACACGGGTTCGAGCCCTGGTCTGGGAAGATCTCACATGCCACAGAACAAGTAAGCCCATGTGCCACAACTACTGAAGCCCACGCACCTAGAGCCCGTGCTCCGCAACAAGAGAAGCCACCGCAATGAGAAGCCCGCACACCACAACGAAGAGTAGCCCCCTGCTCGCCGCAACTAGAGAAAGCCCGCGTGCAGCAACGAAGACCCAACGCAGCCAAAAATAAGTAAATTAATTAATTAATTAAAATAAAAAGTAGAGTAGGGACTTCCTGGTTGTCCAGTGGTTAAGATTCTGCACTCCCAGTGCAGGGGGCCTAGGTTCAATCCCTGGTTAGGGAATTAGATCCCGCACGCCTGCCACAACTGAAGATCCTGTACCCAACGAAGATCCAGTATGCCGCAACTAAGACCCAGTGCAGCCGAATAAATAAGTAAATAAATAAATATTGTTTTTTAAAAAAAGACAATTGAGTTCCTTTCAGACGTCTGTCTTTAGACAGATAAAGGGGGTTCAGAGAAGACCTCTCCCTGTTATTTACTGTTTTTTAAATGCTTTCAGCTCAAAATAATCAAGATACCAAAGTGGTATATTTGGGGGTGGCATGTCCTGGACTCCTTAACTAAATGATGTACAAGATGGAATTTAACAGAAATCATTTTTTTGCATCTAGTTTCTTATTCTGAGCTTCTGGAAGGCAGGAGATGGGAGAGATGCTGTGCTGAGGAACCTTCGTTTTCTCTTACGATGCTCATTTGTTTGGAGGGTCTGTTACTTCATGGTGCCCCAGAGCTGTCCTCTCCTGTGTCCCCGTGTCTCCCCACGTGTCTTCTGCTGTCCCAGGGGAGCCTGTCCCCATGTGGCCCTGCTACACCTATCCACGCAGGCCTGGCATCTTAGCCACATTACATCTGGCGAATTTCATCAGAAGTGTCGTTTTATTTGGAATTTTTATAAACTTGTTCATAGCTTCCGACTCACCATGTATTCCATCCTCCTCCACAGGACAAATGGAAATGAAGCGTTTTATGAAGTTTCCCTTTTTCAAAACTGGAAAATTGGCAGCAATATGGCTTAGGAGTGAGTCGGAAAGTCTGTCAGGCTGGCCATGTGACCCTTTGGAAGATGAGGGACGTTTACGAGTTTGTTTATAGAAAATGTCATGGCCAGGGCTGCGTTTACTTGACTCTGCGTTGGAATTCTGACCCTTTGATCAGATAAAATCTCATCACAGACCGTTCTCACTGGTTTTCCTGCACAGAACAGCACTCAGATGGGAAGGTATGAACCCCCTGAGACAAGGCAGCAATCCGGGGGCAAGTGAATTGAATCCCGTCATGATCTGGTTACCTTCCTTTCCTCATAACACTTTACCTCTAAAGCAAATGTTCCCCCGAATGGTCCCTTTCCAGAAAGATCCAGTGTTGGAACATCACAGTATTCCTAGGGAGTTTGGGGACAGCTGACAAAGTAGGTAGGATGGATTTGACTCATCTAAGTCCCACACGGTGAAGCTGGAGAGACAGGGACTGTAACATTTGGCCAGAGTGCAGCAAGGACGGAGGGAAAACCCTTTCCTTACTTAGAGCTGGTTCCTTGGAGCCAGGGCAAAAGAGTAAGGACATTACATGAGTTCAAGCCTGGCTCGTTTGCTCAGTCTATGTCAGGCACAGTTCTGGATCTGGGGACATAGAGGTGCTTGTGGTCCCTTCCTTAAGTTCAAGGGGCTCCTGGCCCAGGAAGATGGACAGGGCATGGGAGACCAGCTCTGTGGGGCTGAATAACTGGGCGGAGGGCAGGACCGAAGAGAGGTTCTAAGGGTGAAGGCTGAGCTGAGCAGGGGATGGGCTCCAGGGAGGGGAGAGAGGGCACCTACAAAGACCTACAAACATCAGTAGTGACCATCGCGGGGGGGACGGTTCTCAAACTGTGTCAGGTGATGCCACGATTTTAAATGTCTATACTTTACAAAGAGGCAAGAATATCTATAAGGCCACTTTAAAATTTTGTTTTTATTTTTATTTTTTGGCTGCGTTGGGTCTTCGTTGCTGTGCGCGGGCTTTCTTTAGTTGCAGCGAGCAGGGGCTACTGTTTGTTGCAGTGCGCGGGCTTCTCACTGCAGCGGCTTCTCTTGCTGCAGAGCACGGGCTCTAGGCGTGCAGGCTTCAGTAGTTGCAGCACACAGGCTCAGTAGTTGTGGCACGTGGGCTTCAGTAGTTGCAGCACGTGGGCTCAGTAGTTGCGGCTTGCGGGCTCTAGAGTGCAGGCTCAGTAGTTGTGGCGCATGGGCTTAGTTGCTCCATGGCATGTGGGATCTTCTCGGACCAGGGCTCGAACCCGTGTCCCCTGCACTGGCAGGTGGATTCTTAACCACTGCGCCACCAGGGAAATCCCTATGATGCCACTTTCTGAATGGGTGACGGCGTTCAGAGGTGAGGTGTCCTCCCAGGTATGGTCAGGCATAGTCTCTGATGGTCACAGGCCATGATGCTCTCAGGGAGCTGAGACTGACGGGCATTCTGGCCAGGCTGGAAACAGGAATGGTCTCCTCCTAGCCTCCTTCACTCACATACCCTGGGCATCCACCCTGCGTGGTCTGGGTTCTGGAACTTTCCTCATAACAACAGCTGGTGGGGTTTGTTTTCTGAATGGGGTGGGGTGGGGTCGTGCTACAATCTCTCCAGCAGAGGCAGCCCAGGGCTCAGCAGGGCCAGCAGGAGACAAAGGGCAGGACGCACTTGGACTTCATTTCCTTCACATTTTTTACCTTATAGGGCAAGACAGTGTGATTTTTCAAGTCCTTTGGACTTTAGCTTGCAAGGGAAATTAACCCTTGCACTTCAATGACTCCCCAGAAATGACAGTGGGAAAGGGGTTGGTATTCACATGTGGAGCCTCTCTGTTTTGCTGGCTTGGACCTTTATGTTGCCATTTAATCTCATGCAGGGCCTCTGATCAGCCATATTGAAGACATTGCTGGAAATAATTAAGATGGAGAGACACAAGGAGATGTGTTTTCTCAGCCAAGGATTCAAAGTGCCCTTGGCATTAGCTTCAATACTCTTTTTACCCATTTCAGCGTCTGCGGAGGCCAAATTGACTGGAATAGATCTTAGGACTCTGTAGCAGTCCTGAGGCCCCCCAACAAGAGCAAAGAATGGTATATGGGTGCGGGGAGTGGTGTCTTAGGACAGCCCTGTGGGCCAAGGAGCGAGTTCTCTGATGAGTACATTTGGAGAAGGAACAGACATGCTCAGCTGAGCCCCGCTTTCTCCGGAGTGATGTGTAACAAATAGCTCATTATTCACACAGTGATCAAAAACTATCAACGTGGTGGAAAGCAAGTTCTCCTAAATGTCCTCATGACTTGAAGTGTGGTAGAGCTCTCTCTCTTCCCCTAATGCCCTTTCAGATTTGAAATGAACACTGTGAGCTGGCTAACGGTGGGGACTCAGAACGTACTTACTGACTGAGTCACAAGGCGATCTCTGAACCTTCCAAGAAATGTATCCTAACCATCCAGATTAATGAGATGTTTCCAAGAATAGCTGTTCTCATTGGTTATTGATGACTAGATTGATGACAGCCCAGAAGGAGGGCTCTAGTGACATAACGCAGGACTCAGACATCTAAGGTCCCTTTAACCCCTCCAAAAATGTATTCTCTTAAAAGTGTGTTATGTTAGGGCTTCCCTGGTGGGGCAGTGGTTGAGAGTCCGCCTGCCGATGCAGGGGACGCGGGTTCGTGCCCCGGTCCGGGAAGATCCCACATGGCGCGGAGCGGCTGGGCCCGTGAGCCATGGCCGCTGGGCCTGCGCATCCAGAGCCTGTGCTCCGCAACGGGAGAGGCCGCAACAGTGAGAGGCCCGTGTACTGCAGAAAAAAAAAAAAGTTTAAAAAAGTGTGTTATGTTAGGTTTGATAGTCGATAGGTCACAAATAACCCCAAAGCTCAGGGGTCAAACACGACTATGAAAAAATCCAGTGAAGGTGGCTCTCCTCCAATCCTCCACTAGTAACTCAGGGATCTTGTCTGTTCCCATCTCCCATCTCTGCCATCTAGAAGTTCTTTGTTAATAGCCCCTGAGAATGAGAGAGAAAGGGTGCAGGGAGCTCACACCTGCTCTTAAATGCTTTGAACTGATAGTAACCAATAGCTTCCACTCACATTCCCATTGGCCAGGACTCAGTCACATGACGCCACCCTACCACAAGGGATGCTGGGAAATATAATCTTTCTGGGTCCCCAGTAAGAAGAAATGGCGTGGTGAATGTTTTCTAACATTCTCTAGGTCCTGTGTACATTGAAAACAATTGTCTTCATTGTATTTAATTGTATTAAGACCTATCAGGAGACATACAAAACTCCGTAAAATCAACTCACTTTTGACTAAGACAAATAACTTTGCTCGAGATCAAACCTGGATCTTCTGTGGATGAAAGTTTTCCTCTAGCCAGTCCTCTACTTTTACAATTGCTTATTTCTAAGTCTGACCCAAAGCAAGAGGTTTGATCCTGCGCAGGTAGAAGCCAATGACTCTGGACTGTTTTTAGATGACCACAAGCAACAAATGGGGCCACTATGATTTGTACATTTGCATGTGTGAATGTCTTGGTGGCTAAAGGATGGGGAACACACGTTTCCAAGGAGTTCTCCAGCACCTGAAAGAAGCAGAATGTTTGCAATAATTAACTGCCTTATAAAAGTTGAAAGCTGTATAAAGCAAAAAAATTAAAGTTCTTTAAATTTTAATACTTATTTAAAATGTCTAAACAAGTACCCAGCAATTAAAAAACCCCATGCTTAATAAAAACACACCTCTGCGGGAGAAGCATTTGTTCCTTGGCGGGACTATGCTGATAACAGTCATAAACTGAGCCCCAGTGAGTGGTTTGCTTCCCTGAGCCCTGGTGCTGCCTGGAGTTGAAGCTGACGAAGACCAATGATGAAAACCGGGTTGACTTAGTAAACAGAGCCCATGCAGGCCTTTAAGAGACGCCTGAGCGTAAGACGTGTATATTCTTTTCAAATTGTTCAGTGTGAGCAATGGTGAGATTTCACTGGTCTGCAGAATCACGTGACTCATGCTAAGGGTAGTCACATTTATGAGATCAGGAAGCTATCATTTTATCTCCAAGCACCGTTCACAGAAGGAAATAGCCAGTGGCAAATGGAGCAAGAGATTTGTGAAAACCAGTAGAAAGATTTTGTAGCAAAATATTTTTCGTAACATATAAAGAGCCAGGAGCCGCAGGTGCCCACGCAGGAGAAAATGAGGTTGGAGGTATGACCTGGCCACGCCAAAATGGGTGGATGTCATCCTGAACTCGGAATGCAGAAGTCAATCCGTTGGGATGGTAAGTCTGGTTCTTGAGATTATGCAGAGAGAGACCCATCCAGTTTCAGGAGAGGAACCCAGCAGGTGTGGTACCCTGCGGCACTCTCAGGGGATGCCCTGGCCCCTCGTGAGAAATCTTCAGGACGATGGTACACAGAGGAGGTAGGCATTGCAGGCACCAAGTGGTATAAATTTGCAGTTAATTGGGAGAAAACTTTTAAGCAGAGAAGCAGCAAAGCACATAGAACCCTCTGAGCTCTGGCTATGCCCTGGAGAGGTGAGCTTAGGGCAGGTATAATAGGACTGGGAGCCTCATGGAAGGGGCTCCAAGACAGGGACCCTGTCGCATTGACACCCAGATATTCACAGGGAATGGGGCAGGGGAATGTCTAGGAGATTTTGTGACAACGGACCTTTCTGGTTGAAGAAATGGCCTTGTAGGGAATTCCCTGGCCGTCCAGTGGTTAGGACCCGGTGGTTAAATTGCCATGGCCCAGGGTTCAATCTCTGGTCAGGGAACTAAGGTCTTACAAGACACACGGTGTGGGGGGGGGGGGGGAGAAAAGATCTGTTTTATTCCTTCTCTATATTATAATTAGGCCATTATGCTGAAATTAGCTACTTTACCTGTGGATGTCATCAGGAGAATGAAGGGGCATGGGGTCTGTTTGGGCTGAGAATTTGAGAATCACTGATGTCAAGGAACAAACAAGGAGCTCTAGAGGGAGAAGATAATTAGGAGATCTTTTGCTGGGCTTGCTATCTAAAAACCTAGTGATCTTGGGCAAGTTACTTCTTCTCTCCAGACCTGGGTTCCTCGTTTTTGACGTGCTGAGGCTGTACCGCATCATCTTGTAGAAACTTCCCATTTGGGACTTTGTGATACACAAGTGGAGCTGCCTGCAAGCCCCAAAGCCACTGGCTGTGATTGAAATACAATTAAAAATAGATCTGGGGCTTCCCTGGTGGCGCGGTGGTTGAGCGTCCGCCTGCCGATGCAGGGGACGCAGCTTCGTGCCCTGGTCTGGGAAGATCCCACATGCCGCGGAGCGGCTGGGCCCGTGAGCCATGGCCGCTGAGCCTGCGCGTCCGGAGCCTGTGCTCCGCAACGGGAGAGGCCGCGGCAGTGAGAGGCCCGCGTACCGCAAAAAAAAAAAAAAAAAAAAAAAACTTTGTGAGTCCGCCTGCCGATGCAGGGGACACGGGTTCGTGCCCCGGTCCGGGAGGATCCCACATGCCGCGGAGCGGCTGAGCCCGTGAGCCATGGCCGCTGAGCCTGCGCGTCCGGAGCCTGTGCTCCGCAACGGGAGAGGCCGCGGCAGTGAGAGGCCCGCGTACCGCAAAAAAAAAAAAAAAAAAAAAAAAAAAAATCTGTAAGTAACTTTTAAAAGCAATTTAAAATGTTAAATATGATATACAGACCTCTTGAAACATATGACTGAAAACTTTACATTCTCAGTTTTTCAACAAACACCTTGAATGCTGTTTTCCAAGAGAGAATTCTTATAACAAGTAAGCAGAGTGTCTGAAGACTGATTACATCTCTAGGGTTCCCTGGAGATGCCAATTCCAGTTGTTTCCAAAACGAAGAATCCTCTCTGCTCTCCTGCCCTGAAAGATGACTTCACCCCAGTTCCTCAGAGTGGTTAGCAAAAGTCCTTACGACCTTCAGAAGCCCCTCTCAGCAGCCTCTGGAATCTTCTGTGTGGAAAGCAGTCAGCAACTTGCTTTACGAACTTCTCCAGTGATGCTTCTCAGAGGAAGCACCAGGACGTGGCCCAGTTTCACTGGCGAGACTGAAGCAGGAGATAGATGGGTCCCAGGCTGAGCAGCTGGAGTTTGTCCCTTGTGGACAGATACACCAAGATAAAGACAATAGCAGGAGAGAGGAGAAGCTGAGCCCTGCCCAGATAAGAGAGAAAGAGACCACATATTCCTCATTCTCGAAGTCAAGGAGCCCTTCCCGACTACACATGCGCAGAAAGGCTCCTTGGAGGTCAAAAGGGAGGGGGAATCAGACCACTGTAGGTGATGTCAACCTACCCATAGGCCTCTTTGCTAGAGTCCATCTTGGCTAAGAGATGCGTGCACACACAGGGGAGGACCCTGAGATAAACCAAATACAGACTCAGAACCAGGCAAAGCAAGATGATCTGTCAAAGGAAGAAATGCCCCATATAAGTGATTCAAACTACCACGAGGGCTCGACTCTCTCTCTAAGCCCACCCCTGTGTCTATCCACACGTACCCTTTCTCCTCCTAATAAATACTTTACTTGTTTCATTACTTGCCGTCTCTTTGCTGGAATTCATTTCTACAACGCTGACAGGCCAGGGGTCTTATCACTGGCCACTGGCCCTGGTGGTCTAGTGGCTAGGATTCAGCACTCGCACTGCCGTGGCCCGACTTCAATCTCTGGCCAGGGAACTGAAATGCTGCTTCAAGGCCGCTCGAGATCAAGACCGGCAGCAGATACAGTCCTGGCTAGTTTGGTGCTCGAGCTGCCCAGAGCTGAGCGGGGTCATCACTGTTCTCTAGCTGCCCAGAGGCAGACCTCAAGGTTATTGAATTGGCTGCTTCCCAAATGTTGACCCTCGAGCAAAGAATCGAATTTTATTTGAACGAGACAACTTCAGCTGATCAGGTGCCTCCTGAATGGGTAAGGCGGATCCTCTGAGCCTCGAGAAAAAACAAGTTTAATGGAGTAAAAACAACCTCTTTAAGGACAAGAACAACGTGGGCTGTGTTGAGGCCATAAGCGGAATTTCGCTCAGCGGGAGCAACCGTTTTCACCGGAGAAAGGATTATGGGGCTCTTGAGGGAGGTTTCCAAGAAACAGAAAAAGAGTCCCAATTCAAGCTGGATAAATAATGAGGTGTCTGTCTGTTGGCAGCTGAAATGTTGGGCCCAAGTGTAGCTGTAAATATGGGCGGGATGAATGCGCTGTAAGAGGCGGATTCATTGAAGGGGAAAGCAAAGCACTTTAATTGAGGCCAAGCGACTCACAAACAGGGGGAACATCGTGGTGGAAGGGCGGAGTGGAGATTGGTGGAGGTGGGAGGGTCCCAGTACACCCCGGTTGGTCAAGTTTAAATGAAGACAAAGCCCTTTACATCCAAACCCTGATTGCGGACACAATGCTACAGCGAGTTACGCCCGGAGAGTTGTAACTTCTGTTCCGCTGAGGTTCGAAACCACCTGACTGATGTTGTTGGGAAAATGAGAAGTCGGGAGACAATACTTTAAATTGTGAAAAACAAACAATGAAGAGCCCAAAGTTATCCAGAAATCTTTCAGTTCTACCGCCCTGTAAATTATTGAGGGAGTTCCTTCCTGGATAACAAGAACTATTTAATAGGACACTTCCAAGCTCGTAATTACTTCAAAGATCTTTCTTTAGCCACAGAACGTCTTGGGACTTGGTTCTAAATCACAGCTCGACGTTAAAACGTCCCAGTGATGCGTGAACGCGGTGATCCAGGGGAGAAGACACTGTGCTTCCCTCCTCCTCCTCACACAGAAAGAACACTGAGTACGTGCGCTGGCGTTTTGTTTTAAAGGACTGTGCTGGGTTTTTTGCTCTGGAAACTTATTTTTATTACAAAAGGAGCACATGCTCAGTGTAAAACAACCCCACAAAGAGTACTGAAATGGCTGAATTAAAAGGTTAATGTTGCCTGTCCCACCCAATACCACTGCCCAAGGGTAGACAGACAGTATTGTAGTTCAGTGTAGATCATTCCAGACCCTTTCTTTGCATATACAAACTACGTGAACATGTACCTCTTTTTCCTCTAAGTTTCTGGATAGAAAATTAAGAGCAACATTTAAGCATTCCTTTCTCTTGAGCTGTTTTTGACAGCTAAGTGATAGTTTGAACCATGATCTAAACCAGAAGGCTTTCTCTCAGGAAAGCATCCTGCTAAATGCCAGGTGTTAGAGTCAGAGCCACATTTTTTTACCTTTTGGGGGAAGTCTAAAAGGAAATATGGAGGAGTAATATCACTTAAAACTAGAAGGACAAAAGGGACGAACCTTAACCCTAACCCTAGCCATCCAGAACTCACAGGAGCTTGGCTTCTCAACGTATGGTCACAGTTCCATCTGCCCAGAAGCACCAGGATGCTTGTTAAACTTGCCAACCCAGATGTACTGAATCAGAACCTCTGGGGGAATAGTAACAAGCATTTTTAAAAAGCACGCCAATTGGACCCGAGTCACACCAAAGGGTGAAAACTGTTGTCCAGGAGAACAGAAGAAAGAAGAAGAAAAAAGCCCTGTCTCTGTTCCCTGGGGCTTACTTCAGGCCACCCAGTGGCAAAGAAAACATCAAGGCCCAAAGATGAGAACGGGGACCCAAGGGGTCTCATAGCCTTGGCCAGCCAACGTGCAGGCTGAAATCAAATGCAAGGGTGAGGCCTCCTGTGCAGAGGAGTTGAGGATTTCCAAAGCTAGAATAAGTACTTTTTGATGTTCTAAATCAATCCCTATTCAGCCCATAACAGGGACATTACTACAGATCTTATAAACATCAAAAAGGTCATAATAGGATGTATTATGGGGAGTATTGAAAAGCGAAAATGTGCTAAGTATCATGAGGGGCCAACAGACTTATTTAGGGACAAAAGACAAACATAAGTGACACAATATTGAACAGTGTAAACCACTGTACAATTAGGAGCTAGATAATGTGACCTGGACAAGCAAGTTCAGAAGAGACAGATGAAGGTTAGAGAAGTAAGGCAAACCTTCAAGAATTGGTAGGATTTGAATACATCACTGGGAAAGGCAGTGAACCAGGAAAGAGCAGCTTATATTCACAGACAAGTGTGGTTCTGGGGTTATGGGATCAGATCACACCAGTTGAAGAGGGCAATGAATCTGAGTGGACAGAGGGAAGATGATGGAGGACCCAGAAAATTAGGCAGAAAGTTTAGGTTTCATGATGTGAGAAATGGCCATAGATACTTTCATAGATATTTAGGAAGTGTTAGTCCATCTGTGCTGCAAGGACAGATCATCTTGCACCGATGGACACCCCTGTAGGAGCAGCTAACACTTACCTCCCAAATCTCTGTGGGTTCCTAAGTGTGATCTAAGTTATCCTTGGCGATTCACCAAGCAAGGAGCAGAGCTGGAGAAAAAATCAAGGATTTTGGTTTTGGACTTGATAAGTTTGAGGTGCCTATTAGATATCTAAGTGGAGAATTCAAGTGGGCAGTTGGATATAAATGTCTAAAGAATGGGGAGATATCAAAAGGGGAGAAGATAGGGTAGAGATAGTATTTAGCTGGTGATTAGTGCATCAAGGGACCCTCTCAGTTTGCCCTGCTCCACTTCTACTGGTCAGCAGCAGAATGCTACCTGAAAGTATATCTGTTCCCTTGTTCAAACCATCTCCAAATACCAAAATCCAAATCTCTGAACATGGCTAAGCCCCAGGTCCCTGTCACTAACTCTCAGCCATATTGTTTTACTTAGTTGTCTTGCCAAAATGTTTAACTCAATGATAATGAAAATACTGCATGTCAAAATTTGTGGGGTGCATCTGAAGTCATGCTTAGAGAAATGCTTATATTAGGAGAGGAACAGCCAAAACATCTCAAGAAGTTAGTAAACAAATAGCAAATTAAACCCAAAGGAAGTCGAAGGGAGGAAATCATACAGATAAAAGCAAAAATTAATGAATTAGAAAGTAAGCATAGGGACTTTCCTGGTGGTGCAGTGGATAAGACTCTGCGCTCCCAATGCAGGGGGCCCAGATTCAATCCGTCCTCAGGGAACTAGATCCCACATGCATGCCGCAACTAAGAGTTTGCATGCCACAACTAAGGAGCCCTCGTGCTGCAACTAAGGAGCCCTTGGACTGCAACTAAGGAGCCTGCCTGCTGCAACCTGCCTGCTGCAACTAAGGAGCCCACGAGCCACAACTAAGGAGCTTGCCTCCCACAACTAAGACCCAGTGCAGCCAAATAAATAAATAAATAAATATTAAAACAAAAAAAGAAAGTAAGCATAGAGAGGATCAACAAAATGGGTTATTTGAAGAGACTAATTGATAAACCCCTGGCAAGACTGATTAAGAAAAAAGAAAGACTGAATAATTTATATCAGGAACGAAAAATGGGACTGTATTAGTCTGCTGGGGCTGTCACAATGTAGTACCACTGACAAGGTGGCTTAAACAACAGAAATTTATTTTCTCAGTCATGGAGGCTAGAAGTCCAAGATCAAGGTGTCAGCAGGGTTGGTTCCAGGGCAAGATCTATTCCAGGCCTCTCCCCTTGGCATGTAGATGGCCATATTCTCCCTGTGTCTTCACATGGTCTTCCTTCTGTGGGTGTCTCTGTTCTAATCTTTTCTTCTTATAAGGACACCAGTCATATTAGATTAAGGACCACCCATATGACCTCATTTTACCTTAATTACCTCTCTTAAAGGCCCTATCTCTAGAGACAGTCAATTCTGAGGTATTAGGGGTTAGGACTTCAATATATGAACTTGGGGAGGGAGGAGGAGACACAATTCAGCTCATAACAGGGACATTACTACAGATCTTATAGACATCAAAAAGGTCATAATAGGATATTATAAACAAACTTGTGCCAAAAAAATTTTTTTAATTAAGATGAAGTGGACAATTTCCTTGGAAAACACATATTCCCAAACAATCACAAAAAGAAATGGAAAATCCGAATAGCCTACAATTATTAAGAAATTGAATTCACAATTTAAAATTTTTCCACAAAGAAAATTCCAGGCCCAGCTGGCTCACTGGTGAGTTCATCTAAACAGTTAACAAGAATATAATGCCAATATTACCCAAATTTTTCTTGGAAATAGAAAAAAAAAAAAGGAGAGAGAAGCACCCTTTAATCCATTTTATGAGGTCAGCATGACATTGAAAGCAAAACCTGATAAGACATTTTTAAAAGGGAAACTTACAGATTAATCTCTCTTAAGCAAAATATTAGCAAGGCAGGGACTTCCCTGGTGGTCTAGTGGTAAAGAATCCACCTTCCAATGCAGGGTACATGGGTTCGATCCCTGGTAGGGGAACTGAGATCCCACATGCCGTGGGGCAACTAAGCCCACATGCCACAACTAGAGCCCGTGTGCCACAACTACAGAGCCTACACGCTCTGGAACCCATGCACCACAACTAGAAAGAAGCTCACGCACCACAACAAAGAGCCCGCATGCTGCAACTAAGACCTGACGCAGACAAAAATAATAAATAAATATTTTTAAAAAGATCTGTAAGTCCTGTATATCATGAAACATTAATGAGAGAAATTTTAAAAGACCTAAATAAATGGATATATATGTGTATATGTATGTGTGTATATATATATATATATATACACATATATAGGTATATAAAATGTTCATAGATTGGATATTGCAAATATTTCAATCCTTCCAGATCAGTCTATCCTTTTAAAATCCCAAAGTTTAAAAATTCCAGAGTTTTTAAAATAAATATATATTATGGATATTGAAAGACTGATTCTTAAACATGCACAATAAATGTCCATGAACAGTCAGAAAAATTTTAAGGAAGCACAAAGTTGGAGAACTTACTCTACCAGATGTAGACTTACCATAAAGCTATGTGCACGTATAGGCTAATGGACCAATTGAACAGAATACAGTCCAGGAACAGACCCCACATATGGTATTTTATTTGTGCCAAAGATGGCACTGTAGAATAGTAAGGAAAGGACATTCTTCAATAAATGGTGTTCAGTCAAGCAGATATTCATATGAAAAAAATTAAGCATGGCACTTACCTTATACTAAAAGTGAAGTCAATTCTTGATAAATTGTAGGCCTATACACAGAAGGTCAAAAATAAAATTTCTAGAAGATAACATAGGAGAATATATTCATAACCTTAGTTAAGGAAAGATTTCTTAAGTTTTGGAAGTCCTAGCCACGGCAATCAGAGAAGAAAAGAGAATAAAAGGAATCCAAATTGGAAAAGAAGTAAAACTGTCACTGTTTTCAGATGACATGGTACTATACATAGAAAATCCTAAAGATACCACCAGAAAACTACTAAAGCTAATCAATGAATTTAGTAAAGTTGCAGGGTAGAAATTCATACACAGAAATCCCTTGCATTCCTATACACTAACAACAAAGGATTGGAAAGAGAAATTAAGGAAACAATCCCATTTACCATTGCAACAAAGAATAAAATACCTCAGAATAAACCTACCTACTGAGGCAAAAGACCTGTATGCAGAAAACTATAAGATACTGATGAAAGAAATCAAAGACGACACAAACAGATAGAGAGATATACCATGTTCTTGGATTGGAAGAATCAATATTGTGAAAATGACTATACTACCCAAAACAATCTATAGATTCAATGCAATCTCTATCAAATTACCAATGGCATTTTCTACAGAACTAGAACAAAAAATTGTACAATTTGTATGGAAACACAAAAGACCCCGAATAGCCAAAACAATCTTGAGAAAGAAAAACGGAGATGGAGGAATCCAGCTCCCTGAGTTCAGACTATATGACAAAGCTACAGTAATCAAGACAGTATGGTACTGGCACAAAAACAGAAATATAGATCAATGGAACAGGATAGAAAGCCCAGAGATAAACCCACACACCTATGGTCACCTAATCTATGTCAAAGGAGGCAAGAATATACAATGGAGAAAATAGAGTCTCTTCAATAAGTGGTGCTGGGAAAACTGGGGAGCTACATGTAAAAGAATGAAATTAGAACACTCTTTAAAGCCATACACAAAAATAAACTCAAAATGGATTACAGACCTAAATGTAAGACACTATAAAACTCTTAGAGGAAAACGTAGGCAGAACACTCTTTGACATAAATCGCAGCAAGATCTTTTTTGACTAACATCCTAGAGTAATGGAAATAAAAATAAACAAATGGTACCTAATGAAACTTAAAAGCTTTTGCACAGCAAAAGAAACCATAAACAAGATGAAAAGACAACCCTCAGAATGGGAGAACATATTTGCAAACAAAACAACTGACAAAGGATTAATCTCCAAAATATACAAACAGCTCATGCAGCACAAACAACCCAAACAGAAAATGGGCAGAAGACCTAAATAGACATTTCTCCAAAGAAGACATACAGATGGGCAAGAGGCGCATGAAAAGACACTCTACATCACAAATTATTAGAGAATTGTGAATCAAAACAGTACAATGAGGTATCACCTCACATTGGTCAGAATGGCCATCATCAAAAAATCTTCAAACAATAAATGCTGGAGAGGGTGCGGAGAAAAGGGAACCCTCTTGCACTGCGGGTGGGAATATAAATTGATACAGCCACTATGGAGAACAGTATGGAGGTTCCTTAATAAACTAAAAATAGAACTACCATATATGACCAGCAATCCCACTACTGGGCATATACCCAAAGAAAACCATAATTTAAAAAACACATACTCCCTAATGTTCACTGCAGCCCTATTTACAATAGCCAGGACATGGAAGCAACCTAAACGTCCATCAACAGAGGAATGGATAAAGAAGAAGTGGTACATATATACAATGGAATATTATTCAGCCATAAAAAGGGATGAAACTGGGACATTTGTAGAGACGTGGATGGACCTAGAGACTGTCATACAGGGTGAAGTAAGTCAGAAAGAGAAAAACAAATATTGTGTATTAACGCGTATATGTGGAATCTAGAAAAATGGTATAGATGATTTTATTTGCAAAACAGAAATAGAGACACAGACTTAGAGAACAAAAAACATATGGATAACAAGGGGGAAAGGGAGGTGGGATGAACTGGGAGATTGGGATTGACATATACACACTACTATGTATAAAATAGATAACTAATGAGAACCTACAGTATAGCACAGGGAACTCTACTCAGTGCTCTGTAGTGACCTAAATTGGAAGGAAATCCAAAAAGAGGGGACATATGTATACGTATAGCTGATTCACTTTGATGTACAGTAGAAACTAACACAACATGGTAAAGCAACTATACTCCAATAAAAATTAATTAAAAAATAAAATTTCTAGAAGATAACATAGGAGAATATGTTCATAACCTTAGGTAAGGAAAGATTTCTTACATAGGACACCAAAAAAAAGAAAAAAAAAAGAAAGAAATTGATGATTTGAACATCTTACAGGAAAAACCCAAACGAACTTTTTGGCCAACCCAATACATTAAAATTAAGAATATGGGGCTTCTCTGGTGGCGCAGTGGTTGGGAGTCGCCTGCTGATGCAGGGGACACGGGTTCGTGCCCCGGTCCAGGAAGATCCCACATGCCGTGCAGCGGCTGGGCCCGTGAGCCATGGCCGCTGAGCCTGCGCGTCCGAAGCCTGTGCTCCGCAACGGGAGAGGCCACAACAGTGAGAGGCTCGCGTACCGCAAAAAAAAAAGAATATGCAAAAGGTTTAAATATAAATACAAAACAAATTCTTATAAATCAGCTTATAATCCAATAGAAATATGGGGAAAATGTTTGATCAGGTACTTTACAGAGGAGATACTGAGGTGACTAATGAACATATGAAGAGATGCTCAGCCTTATTAGTCACAGGGACATGTATATTAAAACCGCCATTGTACACCAGACGGCTAAAAGTAAAAGACAAACAATACCAAATTGTGCTAAGTATGTAAGCAGTACACACTGCCGTTAGGAGTGCACATTGGTACACCTTTTGGAAAACTGTTGAGATTATCTACTAAAGGTCAACATATATTTACCCTGAAGTGCTATTTCTGAATATATACCCAAAAGAAATGCACGCATATGTGTACCAAAAACATGCATTACCGCGTCCAAGCAGCATCACCATAATAACCCTAAAATAGAAACAGTCCACATGTCTGTCAACAGCATGGATTAATACCTTAGGATACATCCACACATTACAACGCTGAAAATGGACCAGAGCCACGTGGACGACTTTCAAAATCAAAATGATCAACAACAACAAAAACAAAAACCCAGACACAAAAGAACACATACTTCTGATCTTATTTACACAAAGTTTTTTTTTTAAGGCTGAACTAGGGAATTCCCTGGCGGTCTAGTGGTTAGGACTCGGTGCTCTCATTGCTGGAGCCCCAGGTTCGATCCCGCTTCTGAGAACTAAGATCCCGCAAGCCGAGCATCTCAGTCAAAAACTGAAGAAAAGAAAGAAGAAAAGGCTGAACTAAACCCTAGAATTTCAGGATGCATGCTGCTGTACAGAAAGACTCGGGCTTGCCAGTCTGTAAACAGTGTCCTCCCAGCAGGAAAGAAGGGCTTTGCACCAGGGTGTCACTAAACCCACTACTTAGTTCAGCTGCCTTTTTCCTTTCTTTTGTAGTAAGACTTTCCAGGTGAAGGAAACAGTGCATTGATTTAAATCCTGGTACAAGCCCTGCATCTTGCTGCATACCGTCACTCTGAGTAGCACAGCTGTGTATGTCCTAGGTTCACCTGGCTTCGCCTGTAGCTGCAGTAGCGGTTCCCATGCTGACAGTTTCCCACTTCAAGCTGCTGAGATTTCTCCAGCACCTTGAGAGTCTGCACCTCCTCCGAAAGGTGCAGCTACAGTGCAGGGTAGCTAAGGCCCTCAGTGGCACCCCTCCGCCAGAAGGGACTGGAAGATGGTAAATAAGTGCCTCAGCGATCCATCCTACAGCAGGACAATGATAAAGCTTGCTCCATTTGACTTCTCAGGGCGCCCCAATACGACTGAGCCCCAGTTGCCCACACTGGTGACCTGGTCATTCATGTGTGTGTTATTAGGTTTTCTCCCTTCCCCATCTTATTCTCCTTACTCCTGCTTCCTGGAATCACCTCCTACCAGCTTGGGCAGGAGAGCGGGGAGCAAACTAAGACATGGGCATGTCTGTTACACCTATTTTTTAAAAAGCCTGAAAGCAATGAACATAAAAGTCAGAAAAGTGATTACCTCTTGGCACAGACTGAGAGCAGAAGAGCTGGGTGATAGAGACAGCACGAGATGGATTTCTAGGGAGTTGGCAAATATTCTGTCTAGACCTGACTGTGGTTCCATGTGTATGATAAATCATGGAGCTGTTCGTTTTGTTTTTTGCACTTTTCGGTTATATTTCGTAATACAAAAGTTTAATAATTCATGGGCATGAAGATAAAAGATTAAAATCATTTGAAAACTTAATAGGTCTTAAATGTATTAGTTGTATAAATAATGCTTAAATGTTAGAAAGTCCCGTTTAGTAGATTCAGAATTTTGACATATTGAACACATAGGTAAAGCGCAAAAGCCACCGGAAACTTTCAAGATCCCAGTGAGCATAACCCAGGAGCTTCCGCTCTCAAGACCTGCCCAAAGGCTGGCTTGCACTTCTCATGAATGTTGGGTGTTCACTGCTCTCTCAGGGGGACAGCAAATCAAAGTTGAGCTCGGCAGGCACTGGGCAGTAGCCCAAGCCTGGGGTTCCTGATCACCTGGCCGCTTCGAGAAAGAGGTTCTCGGGCGCCCCCGGGGAGGCTTCTTTTGCCAGGGTCCAGGAGCTGTCTCAACAGGGCTGCCAGATGGAGCACATCAAAATACAGGATGCCAGGGCTTCCCTGGTGGCGCAGTGGTTGAGAGTCCGCCTGCCGATGCAGGGGACACGGGTTCGTGCCCCGGTCCGGGAGGATCCCACATGCCGCGGAGCGGCTGGGCCCGTGAGCCATGGCCGCTGAGCCTGCGCGTCCAGAGCCTGTGCTCCGCAACGGGAGAGGCCACAGCAGTGAGAGGCCCGCGTACCGCAAAACAAAAAACAAAAACAAAAACAAAAATACAGGATGCCAAATATCGCCTGGAACGTGCTGAAACGTAAGAATTATTCGATGTTTAACTGAAATTTGAATTTAATTGGACGTCCTGCGTTTTCTCAGGTGACCCTGTGTCCCCGTGAGGCTGTATCCCAGTCCACGGACGAGGAGTCCACAGCCATCCTGGGTGCCACCGCCTTGATTCTAGAAACTAAGTCCAACATCCTTCAGCTCTAGCGCAGCCTGACATCCAGACACTGAGTTCCTGCCCTGGCTCAGCTCAGACTCTAGCCACAGCCCCTTTGTCCCAGCCTTTGGATGGCCCAGAGTCCAGGGTTCGGTGCCATAGGCTCCCTACAAGGAGGGCATATGTTCGGAAATCGTCTGACAGAGTTCCCAGGCCCGTCCATAACATTTCGTTTTAACCCATAACATACCTGTGCAGACACAAGAGTAACCACACAACTTCTACTGATGCCATCCTGTGTACATCAAATAAACGTGTTTGAGCGTCCACCATGTGTTTGGCCCTCTGTGCGCCAGGTTCTGCAGGAGGGTGCAAAAGGAGTTGGATTATCCTGCCCTCCTGGAATTCGCAATGCAGACTCTGGGCATGAGTGTGTGTGTGTGAGTGTGTGTAGGGCACGGAAGCTTCCCTGAAGAGTGAAAAGCAGTGCTGACTGAAGGACACCAGGAATCTGTTAACTCTGCATAAATGAAGGGAAGGCACCTTTCTCTACAACACTTGTGGAAGCACGCACTTTCACCAGCATGCACGTGCGCACGCGCATGCACACGCGCACACACATACATGCACACACACACACTCCTGCAGCTCTGGTACTGCCCAGTCCTCCTGAACTGGGAGCCAAAAGGCAGCCTTACGGACAAACGGTACATGGATGGGCAGGGGCGGCTGGAGGAGACAGAGAGGCTGAGAAAGGAGGGTGGAGCCCAGGCTGGGAGGTCAGTGCTGGTCTGATGATGCCGCCCCCCTCTCTCTCCCAGCCTGACCTGTGGAAAGCAGGCGCTCCACAAACACTCGCTGGATGAACCTAGGAGTGACCCCAAGCCTAACTGCGAACACTGCAGCCCTCAGGTGCTGCCGGAGGCTTGGGCCCCAGGGTCACCCAGTCCTGGGTTCGAGTCCCGGTTCAAGTCCAGCTCCAACCGTGAGTGCCAAGTGACGCTCACCAAGCTTCAGGCTTCCGGATCCAAAAAACATGGTAGGGGTTTTGCCCGCTTCCTAAAGGTAGGATGATTAAATGAGGTTTAAAGTACATAAAAGCCTTAACACAAGGCCTGGCACAAGATCTGTTGTTAAAAATGTAATTCATAAAAAAAAAAAAATGTAGCTGTGTGCTTTGCAGAAAAAGTGTTTACAAAGTTAAAAAAAAAAGAATTCAGCCGTAGAACCATGAATCCTTGCAAGGGTGGAAAATGCTTTAAAAGCACAATCTCTCCTTCCCTTTGTGCCAGAGAAATACTAGACATGCCTCTGGCTCCCCCGCCGGCCCTCCCAGGCGCGGGCGGAGAAGGTGGGGCTCTCCCACCACCTTGTGGACGCCCCGGAATGGCAGGTGACCGCCGCTGCTGTGGGGACCCACCTGGGGTCACCTCCCACCCTCCCCCTCCCCTTCCCTCTCTAGCACTGGAGTCCCAGCCGTTGGCTGAGCTGTTCCCACCACACTCAGGGGTGCAAAGGAACCGGCGTCCAGTTATTTATCGGGGGCTGATCTGGGCTTTGTCATGAACCATCACCAACTGCAGGCGTGGAGGGCATGCCCTCAGCCGCCCCGGGTTCTCACTGCCCTCCCCCACTGAGGCGGAGTAGCCCCCCCTTCAGGTCATCCCCCCACAAGGGGCCATCGCAGCTTTCAGTCCTGAGCAGGACCCACTCCTGCCCTCCCCCAACAGACTCCTGCCAGGGTTAGCGGAGGGCTGAGCCTTTACCCCCAGGGGTCCTCTCCACGCAGCCCCCCGTCGGCTTGGCCCCCTCCCAGCCTGCTGCCTCTGCCTTCCTTCCACGGTGCCCAGGGATGGGGGGTGGGCTTCGCTTGTTCCCTGCATGCCCTGTCGCCCTCTTTCCACTCTGGACTCCTGTCTAGACCCACGGATAAGACAGGGAATCTCGTCCACAGAGGGGGAGAAACACCGAGGTCCAGTCTGACCTTGGAGGGTTAAGAAAGGAAGCTTCTGACCTTGTAAGGTTAAAAGAGGTCAAAGGAATTTTTTAAGTCCTTTCTTAACAACACCTAGATTTCAAGCCTTTTCTCGGGCTGCAGAATCCTATTTTGAATATCAGAAATGAGGTATTAACTTTTGTTTTCTGAGCATCCCCAGCGGTCCCCTCCCTCCCCTCCCTCCCCTCCTCCAAGCTGATAAAAGCTAAACAAGCAGCTGGCACAGTACCCCGCACACCCACTTCCTCCAGGCCCTTCAGCCTCCCTTGCGGCTGGGCGTGACTGTGTCACTGAGTCCCGGCCAATGGAATGAGTGGGATGTGGGCCTTTTGCTAGCCTGGCTCAGGCAGACCCCAGACGGAAGGAGCCTGGGTCCCTGGATGACGCTTTGGAGGTCCCCTGTGCATCAGAAACACCCCTTTGGACTTCACACGACCCAAAATTAAGCGTCCATTGTGTTAAGCTCTGGGGATGTTGAGGTTTATAAGTTACAGCTGTGAGCTCTGCGCTAACAAAATAGCAGGTCATTGTGCGTAAAGACAAAATAGAAAAACACATTGGTATTTTTTCCAAACTGTTACTCCTGTTTAGAGATATGATGAGGTGGAACCAGTCCCCTGATGGCTCATCCTCCCCCACCTGACCAGCGACCGATGGGGCGTCATTCCTCCGTGCTACGTCTCTCCCTGCTGATGTCACTGTCCACAGTTTGGCTTCCTGCGTGCAAGTGATTCTCGAAAGACCGTCTCTGATCTCCAGACCTGTCTCTAGGGGCCTCCTTGTCTCAAAGGTCCCTCGAACTCATTCTGTATCAAAGCTACCCTGTGACTCGCCCCACCAGCCCAAATGCTCTCCTCTCCTTTGCCTGGGTGCTCAGGCTGGACACCTCCCTCCCTCCTCCCCATGCCCCCCACCTTCAACCTGTCACCAAGCCCTGTTGGTTTCACCCGCAAATGCCTAGGCAACCCACCACCTCTGTCTCTCCACCATCACTCACAGCCTGTCCTGCCTGGGCAGTTCTCTAAGATCCTCCCTGGTGCGCCCACCTGGCTCCCCTGATCCATTCCAACCCACTTTTCCACTCTGAGCTACATGATCTCTGCAAAATATAAATATGACTTATGTCACCCTCGCCACTGCACTAGACCCATCTAAGCTTCTCCTCATTCTTAGAAAATGACACAGTCCACGAGGCCCACAGCCTGAGCCCAAGCTGCCTCCAGCCCCCCCCCCAGCTCGCCTAGGCATCCCAGCCCCACTGGCTCTGTGCTCACCCTGCCCCCTCCTGTCACAGGAGCTCTGCACATGCTGCCCCCTCTACTGAGGATTAGCACACCTGTCCAGGGTCATTTCCTCAAGGACCCCCGGCCCTCCCATCAAAGTCACATCCCCTTATTATAAACTTCCCTAGAGCCACACGTCTTCCCCCAGTAGCACTTTGTGCTTTGTAATTTCACTACAGACTGTACAGTGTACTTACTTGCTCTGTCATTGATTCAATCCAGCTCCTATCCCAGGACCTTTGCACTTGCTCGTCCCTCCGCCTGGCATGACCTTCCCCCAGACATCAGCACAGCTAACGCCCTCACCTCGTCCAAGTCTTTCTTCAAATGTCACCTTCTGGGTGGGGACTCATCAACAACCCTATGTAAACTGCAGTGCCCCCCCAACCCCCAGCCCCACACTCCCTAAGCCCCTTCTCTGGGGATGACTGTCTTCTGACTTACCATTTATTTATGTTATTTGTCTTGTTCAATGTGTCTCTCCCTCTCTACAATGTCATGCCACAGGGCCAGGAACTTTTGCCTGTTTGTTCACTGTTGTATCCCCAGTCCCTAGGGTAGAGCTGGGACAGAGTAGCACCTGATACCTCGGTTAAGGGAATAAGTGAATGCAGTATAATATTTCTAGGCAAGATCAACTTATTCTGTACAGTGGGTAGTGTCCAGAGCACACAGTGCTTTTAGGGATCCTCAAATATGGGTTCATTTCTTTTAAAATCAGAAGGGGGAAAAAAAAAGAACTCTTAGGCCAAGGGAAATGTTTTAATATACAGTATTAATATATTAATCTTTAAACCAACACAGCTGTAAAATAAAATTATATATATAATAATATAAAATTATTATATATTATATATAATTATAATATATAATATACAATTTTAATGTATATTATATATATTTAATATATATAATTATATATACATATATATATATATATTTTTTTTATGGAGAAAGGGGCCCACCAAGGCCAGAACGCCTCAGCCTGCGGAAGTCATAGCGGGCCTGTTTCTGGAGCTTTCCTTGCAGACTCTGCCGGCCTTTAAACTTCAGGAGGATGAGCGACTGGCGAGGGGTGGGGGCCCTGCGCGGGGTCCAGCGCCTCCGCGGCGGACTGCAGGGCGGTGCCGCTTTAAGGATGCTCTGCGGGTACCGGCGGTAGGCGGCGAGGATGAAGCCTGGCTAGGATGCAGCCATGACGTCACGGCCCCGCCCCGCGGGGTGATGCTGCAGGAGCAGTGGCGGGCCGGGGGCGGCCGGGCCGGGACCCGAGCTGCGACCGGGGCAGGCAGGACCCCGGCCTCGGAAAGGGATGCCTCCTGGCTGGACCCACAGGTACCTCCATTTCCTCCTGTGCCCTCCGCACAGCTTCCCGGCTCTGTGCTGGGAGAGTCGCGGCTTAGGCCCCAGGGTAATCAGAGTGCCAGGATTGGGACTGGAGGTTGGCACTGAGACCTTTGTTCCCCTTGGATGTCTAATTAATTGAACTGTCAGTGGAGCCCACGTCTCGCCCCCTGAGTGCAGAACTCTCCCGCCCTGAGAAGGGTAGCAGTTGGGTGACAGATTTATTTCACATTTGCAAGGAAAGAGACCGAACACTGGAATTTGCCCCAGGCTTAAGCTCTGCTTATGGGTTCCGGAGGCCTGTTCCCGGGTCACCTGGGCAGGTGTCATCAGCTTCCGGTTCACCTCCCGCCAGAGGCTTAATGAAAGCTCTGGATGGCTGGGGCCCTGGGATAATCTGTCTCAGCATCCCAGGATTAAGTTTATGATGAGCACCAAGGATTTCTGCTTTCTCGTCAAGGGTAATATGCTCAGGCTGAGACGGGAGGGTTACGGCGGTTCGGTTCATTCTGTCCTCGACAGGTCGCTTGTGGGGTTATCATAATGCTTTTGTTTTTCAGTTTTTATAGGGAAGTAGAACCAGGTGCTGATGAAAGTTCAATGTGGCCTCACTGGGGGTTTGGGGATCAGTTGGCTGTCAGGTAGGGGCTAGATTGCCACAGATCAAAAGTGAGAAGTGGGCGACACACAATTGAGCAACTAGCTGATTAAATACATCCCCTGAAGTCCATAGAGCCCTTTACTGGTCTGGGAAGATTTCCTTGAAGTATAAACTTTGAGAATTGGTAGAAGGAAGGACGGGGAAGGGCTGTGCTCCCATGTCATCCCACAGTTGGAAGCCTAGTTTCACGTAGAGAAATGAGGAAATGATTTGAGGTCAGAGTGGGGTAATTTTAAGCATACGAATTACATGGACATTGTTTATTTTTATTAATCCATTGCTGCTTAGTCATCCCATAACACAATTTGAGGGATTCATTCCTTGAAACACCCTCTGTATTCTAGAAGCACAGTGGACCCAGCATATAACCTGGGGGGTCCAGGAATATGTGCACATTTTGGGGGGGCTGAGTGAACGGTAATACAGTGTGATCGAGATGGTCTGATGAATATTTGTATTAAAATTCTATTTTACTAGTTTACATTTTACTTTCTTTTTTTATAACATTCAAAAGTGAATTTTCAGTAGTTCTTAGAATAAACTTCCGTGGACAGCTTTTAATATATGTATTTTTAAATAAAAGCGGTAACCCTGATCGCCCAAACTTGAAGGGGAAGCCTTAGTGAAGACTCTGTTCAAGCTCAGGTTGAATTCCGGTTCAGATGTGTGTCGGGGGGTGGGGTGTAGGATGGGGGTGGTGAGGGTCTCACTTTTGCTAGGACCGGCTGCAGGCTGTGTTTTAAAGCTGGAGGTGGTGGGCAGGTGATGGTGAAATTGTCACATCACAGGTAGAGACATGGACTATTTACATAGTCCATTTCAAGTGGGTCAGATATCCTCCCTTTTCAAAAATATACTTCTGCCTTATGCTGAGTGAGGCTAAAATTCTTCCAGACGGGGCCCAGGGTTCTTCATTCTAAAATGAAAGGGAAGGTTTCTAACGCGTGTTCACTTAAGTTCACTTTATGGGGGTAAAATGCCAATAGGAAAGAGAGGCGTCCTGTGCCTGAAGGGGCAGGTAGAGAGGCACAGAGGGAGTTATCCACCGAGGCAGGTGCGGGGCTGTGACCAGACAGGTGAAGTCAGGTTAAGCTCTCTGACACACCTGGGCTAAGGTCTTCCTTCTGACTTCTAAGGAGACAGTCTTATTATGCGGTGTTCCAGCGGGTCCTCTATTTCTATGATCTATTTCTATTTCTATTTCTATGAAGCTCCAGGGACAACTAACAACCACCTGGGTTTCTGAAGGCAAGACCAGCCATTTTTTCTCGAGTATTTACTATGTACAAGGGCCTGAGTGAGACCCGTGAGGAACATAAACAAGATGCTTTTAGCTTAAAAGTTTAATTTTTTAAAAACTTGACTTAATCTTCGTAAGTGGATTATGTTTTTAGTGAAGTATTACTTGTCTGCATGGTTCTTAGGTTCCCTCTGCTCTTGTTGTAGAGGAGAGCGTGGGATTTTTTTAAGGTCATAAGATATACCTTTTCTAGAAGCGAGAGCAGACTGACTCGCTGGTTATGTCATTCCCTGTCATCTTGGTGTGAAATCTACCTCGTACCAAATCTTCCTGGTCAACTAATCCCTTCTTGATGGGTTCATCTCTCATCACCACATCACCACCGTGCCCAACTGGTGCACAGAGCTCCTTTGCATGGGTGGTTCCCACCGCTTAGCATGTCTTTCCTCCACTGTTTCACCTAACTTGAGGGCAAGAGCTATGTCTTTCTTTTATCTCTATAAATTCAGTGTCTTGGTATTCAGTACTCAGCCAAACGGGAGGATGGTGGGGGTAGGTGGGCAAGTGGAAGGATGGATGGATGGACGGAGGGATGGATGGATGGATGGATGGATGGATGGTTGGATATTCGAAAGAGTGGATGGGTAGACGGGTAGGTTGGGTAGATTAGAGGACGGGTGGTGGATATGTATATGTGGATGTGGATGGATGGGTGGGTGGGTGGGAAGATGGGTAGATGGATGGATGGATGGATGGATGGATTGGTGGAGATGGTTTATTGCGTTAACATGTTGTGTTCTGAATCCTGCTGGGACGTCTCTAGAAAAAATCATTTCTACCACTGGTGTCTTCTGAAGAGAAGGAAGACAATCCCCGAGTGGGTGGGGTAGTGGGGGAGTTTGGGATGCACATCTGGAGTGATAAGGAATTTCAGAGTGATTCATAAAGAAGTTATCGACTAGCAAGAGTGTGATGGAGGGTGTACAGTAAGTTAAAGTCAGAAATAAGGGCCTCATTTCTAAAGCTTAAAAACTAAATTTGATGGGGCTTCCCTGGTGGCGCGGTGGTTGGGAGTCCGCCTGCCGATGCAGGGGACGCGGGTTCGTGCCCCGGTCCGGGAAGATCCCACGTGCCGCGGAGCGGCTGGGTCCGTGAGCCATGGCCGCTGAGCCTGCGCGTCCGGAGCCTGTGCTCCGCAACGGGAGAGGCCACAGCAGTGAGAGGCCCGCGTACCGCAAAAAAAAAAAAACAAAAACTAATTTTGAAAGAAAGCCTCTACTATTTATCTCGGTAAATAACAAGTGTTCTTGTAAGGAAACCTATCAATGTTGGGAATGTCGTCTCGGGTTCAGGGCCTGCTTCCCAGGAAGGACTCCAAAGGAAACTTAGGCGATTGCTTTTCTGTGATACAGATGGGCTGAGCTGTGTCAGAGAGGTCAAACCCAATGCAGAACTTCCCCCTCTCATGTTTTTATCTGTCTCTTTCCCTCTGATCTTAGTAGCTTTCCTCTCCCTGTGCTTAGTAAAATTGACATTGGCTAAAACGCACAGGTCAACATGCTAGAATCTATTCCTTTAATATTTACAATCTAGATTAATTTCTAAGCAGTGAAAACAGTTGGATGCCCAAGGGCAGGTCTCCGAGTGGCACACATTGTAAACCCCAGGGAGGTGGGGGACAGAGGAGTCAGGAGTGTCTGTGAATTAGCCTACACGCCTGCTAATTCCCTACCCAGGGCGAGGGCGTTGCAAAAATTCCTCAAAAAAATAATTTGAGGATGGAGGAAAATCTATTTCTCACCCTCCCGGATTCTTTCTGTCCCTCACTTTTTTTTTTTTTTGGTAAACTGTATCCCTATTCAGGGTGTTGCCTATAACAAGCAGGATTCAGGGAGTCGGTTTATTTCTTTAAAGAGAGCATTTCAAACACTACGAAAGTCTCAGCTCTCCTGACTCGACTGAAGATTCGTTTGTCCAGCTGATGTAAAAGGAAAAGACTCGAGTTGAACTCATTCCGCGGCTTTTAGGCTTGGGTCCTCCGGCTTGGGGTGGAGAGGACACCCAGGTATTAGGGAGGGTGTGGCTCTCCATCCCGAGAAGGAAGGGCTGTCCCCTCACCACTTGCAAGCGCTCAGGGTGCCTGTGAGTCCTGTCTCCCCCCAGGGTGCCTGGTCTCCCCCTCTGCTCCCCTGGGGCCTGCAGGGAAGGGCAAAATTAGCCCTGGAAATGGGCCGCAGGTCCTAACACAGCCCGGCAACCTGTGCGGCCTGAGGGCAGCCACGGGGCTCTTGGCGGCTCCCACTCTTCGTGGTTCTTTGCTGGGCCCTCCCGGTACAGCCTGTCTGGGGAACCGTCCCTTTGAGTTTTAGTGCGGGGACCTGAAGGATTTGATCCTCTCTCTGGCTCTGGTCTCCCCGGGCAGGCGGGCTGCCCCGATGCGAAAGTGAGGCCCAGGGACACCGTCCACACAGCAGGCTCCACTCCGGGGGCTCGGTGTCAGCTCTACGGGACCCCCGAGTGAACTCACCTTTCCCACGTGGACGGGTGAGCGGTTCCAGGGGGGTTGGAGGGACAGAGCCACCGGGACAAATGAGCTCGCGTGGTGGAGGCCCCGCGGGTGACGGCTGCCCCCAAACGGGCTTTCCCCACAGGAGCATCCACCGGCTCCCCCTACGATGACCTCCCCGGTGAGCAGCGCCCCTCCGGGAGAGGCCCTCTTCCCCTCCTTGACCCCTCAGGACCTCTGGAGGCCCCCGATCGCCGGCTACTCGGGGTCCATGACCCGGCACATCAGCCACCGGGCCAACAACTTCAAACGGCACCCCAAGAGGAGGAAGTGCATCCGGCCGTCGCCGCCCCCGCCCCCTAACACCCCGTGTCCAGTCGAGCTGGTGGGCTTCGGGGACCTGCACCCCCAGAGGTCCTTCCGGGAGCTGCTCTTCAACGGCTGCGTCCTCTTCGGCATCGAGTTCAGCTACGCCATGGAGACGGCGTACGTGACCCCGGTGCTCCTGCAGATGGGCCTCCCCGACCAGCTCTACAGCCTCGTGTGGTTCGTCAGCCCCATCCTCGGTGAGCCCCGCTCGGCCCGCCCGCGAGGGCCTCCGAAACCTCCCCAGAAGCTTCCAGAAACCTCCGTGGAGGCAGCTTGAGGGTCCCCAGGGGGACAAGGGAGGGGCCAGAGTAAGTCCCCCAGCTGTGTGGGGCTGTACCAGAACACAGGTATGGCCGGTCAGACCCCGTATCTTAAGGGACTTTATCTAAACCAGATAAAGGACCAGACTTCAGCGGACCCCGAGGATTCCACCATCCCGTGCCAGGCGGTGTCATCAGAGGAGACAAGCAGTACAGCTGGGGGTGGTTTGGGTCTGGGAGGTCCTGGTCTTTCTTGGATTCCCAAGGTCATGGCTCCTTCGTGCCTTGTAGGGGCCTAAGCAGAAAATTTAAGGAGAAGCTGAGTGATTCCAAGAGTCTGGTTATCTTTTGTTTTCTAGCTCAGGGTTCTGTTGCTGACTCTGAGTTTCATCATCTTATTCTTCTGATGCCCTGGGGACGTTTGAGTGCAGGTGTTTCAGGAATTTGATGAAGCTGCTTCGGTGTTGGTCCCCGTGTACACCGGGGACCTCAGCAGTGACCAGTGACCTGCTCTATTTCAGGATTCCTACTGCAGCCACTGTTGGGCGCTTGGAGTGACCGATGTACCTCAAGGTTTGGAAGGAGACGCCCTTTCATTCTTGTCCTGGCTATAGGTCTGTTGTTTTGGAATTGAAATAAAATGGAAAAAAGAAAAAAGGCCCCAACTGCTTCCTGTTAGGAAAATCTAAAAGAGTGTTGACCAAAACAGTTATCCAGGTCATGTCACTGGTGGTGCGGTAGCGGAGAGCACCCTGTAATCCAGTCTGGGTTAACTGTGAAAATATCTCATTTTGATCACTTTTTAAAAATGAGTTAATAGGGGAGTTCCCTGGTGGCCTAGTGGTTAGGATTCCGGGCTTTCACTGCCATGGGCCTGGCTCAACCCCTGGTTGGGGAGCTGAGATCCCACAAGCTGCATAGCACGGCCAAAAAAAAAAGAGTTAATAAAGTCTATATCATTCCTGCTGTGCTTGATGAAATAAAAACCCTGATCCAAGTGCTTACGGTCTGATTAAAAAGGAGTTCTTGGGGCCCTAAAGATTTCAGCCTGGGGCTTTCCTGGTGGCGCAGCGGTTGGGAGTCCGCCTGCCGATGCAGGGGACGCGGGTTCGTGCCCAGGTCCGGGAAGGTCCCATGTGCCGTGGAGCGGCTGGGCCTGTGAGCCATGGCCGCTGAGCCTGCGCGTCCGGAGCCTGTGCTCCGCAGCGGGAGAGGCCACAACAGTGAGAGGCCCGCGTACCGCAAAAAAAAAGATTTCAGCCTGAAGTGGTGGCCGCCGGGCCGGCAGGGCCGCGCTTCCCTGGTGACTCTGTTCTCCATCCCCAGGCGCATTGCTGGGCCTCTCACTCTTGCTGAACGGCAGGGACATCGGGACGGCGCTGGCTGACACGGCCCACGACCACAAGTGGGGCATCCTCCTCACGGTGTGCGGCGTGGCGCTGATGGACTTCAGCGCGGACTCGGCCGATAGCCCCAGCCATGCGTACATGATGGACGTGTGCAGCCCCGCCGATCAGGACCGCGGCCTGAACATCCATGCCCTCCTGGCAGGTAAGGTTCTGTGCAACTGGGACAAAATGCAAAGACGTGGGCGAGCACGGACGTGCTTGAAAGTGCGCCTCTCAAACCACATATGTCAACAGTACACATGTTGTATACTATAATATCTATATTTAATCTATATTTCTTTTTTTATTGGAGTCTAGTTGATTTACAGTGCTGTGTTAGTTTCAGGTGTACAGCAAAGTGATTCAGTTACACGTATATAATCTGAATCTCTTTCAGATTCTTTTCCCTTCTAGGTTACTACAATATGTTGAGTAGAGTTCCCTGTGCTGTGCAGTAGGTCCTTGTTGTTTATCTGTTTTACATATAGGAGTGTGTGTATGTTAATCCCAAACTCCCAATGTAGCCCTCCCTGCTCCTTCCCCTTCAGTAGCCGTAAGTTTGTTTTCTATGTCTGTGGGTCTACTTCTGTTTTGTAAATAAGTTCGTTTGTATCATTTTTTTTTTAAGATTCCACATATAAGCGATATCATGTGATATTTGTCTTTCTCTGTCTGGCTTACTTCACTTTGTGTGATCATCTCTAGGTCCATCCATGTTGCTGCAAATGGCATGATTTCATTCTTTTTTATGGAAGATATCGTTGATATATATGCATATATGTGCGTATATAGCTCTGTATGTGTGTATATAACCGTGTGTAAATAGTGTTATACGTCGTTGATTCTCGTTATTCAGGTAGTTGTGTCGTTCAAAGGCGTCACGAGCTCTGAATTAGCCAACCTCGAATCATGGCCCGTGGAGACATACAGGGTTAGGTTCCTGCGAACCTCTGGCCACATCATTTTTGTCAACGGATCAATACCTAGCCTTGTTCTATGTGTTTCTGTTTAAAGACATCTTATTTAGTATATATCACGGATTCATTAACATTGAACTCACGGCCAGCAGCACTATGACTCGTGCCCGAACAAAGCTCGTCTAACGCACATATTTTCCCCATAAGACACATCGCGGGCACCGGGCACTTGGGAACCCTAGACAGCGGTAGCGCTACACTTGGGGGCTGTCGACTAAACAGCGTGTCACCCCAAAAAAGCACAAAACTGCAAACATGTAGCACCCACATGGACTATGAAAAGGATGGTTGTTGACAGTGTGAGAGTTGAAACAACAAGGCAGAACATCACTGTGGAAAGTCTTAGCCGGGACCGTGTGTGCCGGGCGACTCTTTCACTGCTCTGGGAATTCCCTGGTGGACCAATGGTTAGGACTTGGCGCTTTCACTGCTGTGGCCCGGGTTCAATCCCTGGTCGGGGAACTAAGATCCCACAAGCCGGGCAAAAAAATTTGTTTTCACTGCTCTGCACGTATCCGAGAGTGATTGCGTGTTACACATGTATTTATTGGGGTTACAAATCAATTTTACTGAGTAGGTAGATTTGAAATATGGAATCCGTGAATAATGACAATTGACTGTGTGTACACACACACGCACACACCTGTGCTGTGCTTGATGCCAGACACGAGAAACATTCCCACTGAGGTCGGGAAGGAGGCAGGAATGACCACCAAGGGGAGGGGTGCTGGGGGAGGGCTGGACTGCGAGTGTGGGGTTAGCGGATGCGAACGATTATATATAACATGGATCGACAACAAGGCCCTAGTGTACAGCACAGGGAACTATATCCTATATCCTGTGATAAACCATGATGGAAAAGAAGATGAAAAAGAATATATATGCATAACTGAATCACCTTGCTGTACAGCAGAAATTAACACAACACTGTAAATCAACTCTACTTCAATAAAATTGAAAGGAAGAAAAAACAAAGAGTCTGTGCTTGGACTTCCCTGGTGGCACAGTGGTTAAGCAGGGAACACGGGTTCGAGCTCTGGTCCAGGAAGATCCCACACGTCACGGAGCAACTAAGCCTGTGTGCCACAACTACTGACTCTGTGCTCTAGAGCCCATGAGCCACAACTTCTGAAGTCCATGTGCCTAGAGCCCGTGCTCCACAACAAGAGAAGCCACCACAGTGAGAAGCCCGCACACCACAATGAAGAGTAGCGCCCGCTCGCTGCAACTAGGGAAAGCCCGCGCACAGTAACGAAGACCCAAGGCAGCCAAAGATATAAATAAGTAAATAAATAAATAAATAGTTTAAAAATAAAGCAAACAAGACCTTCAAGGGAATCAACTGCAAAACAGTGAGAGAATTCAGTATGATGTTTGCTTATCAAAGTATCGTATAAAAATCAATCCCTCTAGCGTTTGTATATAAAACACTTATCTTGTTCCAAAGTAAACAATCCCATTTATAATAGCAATGGAAAAGATTTCTAAAAGTCCAGGGAAAGATGTCATATGTGTAGGACCTGTGAACAGGCCGGGGTGGCCCAGGAGCTGAAATCCTGAATCGGTTTTGTGCTTTTCCTCCTGTTCATGGTGGGGCTTTAGGCAACTGCTTGGCCCCTCCAAGCCTCAGTCGCTTCTTCTAGAAAACATCGTTGTTCATCTCTCTTTACAATCCCGTATGCACATGGGTCCAGGGAGCTTCTGCGTGGGTCCAGGCAGGCAGGAGTTTGGAGGGTCGGAAGAAGGAATTAGTTTTTTATCTTATATAGACAGTCCCCAACTTATGATGGTTTGACTTACGATCTTTTTGCCTTGACCAAAGCTATACACATTCAGTGGAAACTGCACTTTGAATCTGAAGTTTGCCCTTTCCTGGGCTAGCGATATGTAGTCCGATCCTCTCTTGTGATGCTGGGCGGCGGCTCCCATTCACCCCTGTGATCTCGAGGGTCAACAGCCCTACACGGACAACCGTTCTGTTTTTCACTTTCAGGACAGTCATCAGTCAATTACATGAGACAGTCAACACCTCATTATAAAACAGGCTTTGTGTTAGATGCTTCGACCCAGCTGTAGGTTAATGGAAGTGATCTGAGCATGTGTAAGGTAGGCGGGGCTAAGCGATGATGTTCAGTAGGTCAGGTGTATTCAGTGCATTTTCTTTTTTTTCCCCTTTTTAAAAAATTGACGTATAGTTGATTTACAATGTCATGTTAGTTTCTGGTGTACAGCAAAGTGAATCAGTTATACATATATTTATATATACATATATTCTTTTTCAGATTTTTTCCCTTATAGATTTTTACAAGATACTGAGTATAGTTCCCTGTGCTATACAGTAGGTCCTTGTTGGTTATCTATGTTATATATAGGAATGTGTATTAAATGCATTTTCATCTTATGATATTTTCAACTTACAATGGGTTTATCAGGATGTAATTCTGTAGTAAGTACATGAAGATCTGTACTCTTCTGAATTAGTTTTTTTTTCCTCTTTTAAAATTGTGTTAAAATACACATAACGTAACGTTTACCGTCTTAGCCATTTTCATGTGTACAGTTCTGTGATACTTTCACACTGTTGTGTAGCCATCACCACCACCCACCCCCGAAACGCTTTTCATCTGTGACACTGAAAGTCTATAACCATTAAATACTAACTCCCCAACCTCCCCCCCCCCAGCCCCTGGCAACCACCATTCTACTTCCTGTCGCTACAAATTTGACTGCTCTAAGGAACCGACGTGAGCGGAATCAAACAGTATTTGTCTTTGTGGCAGGCTTATTTCACTGAGTACAATGTCCTCAAGGTTCATCCATGTTGTAGCGTATGTTAGAATTCCTTACTCTTTTCAGACTGAATAATATTTCACTGCATGTATAGACCACACTGTGCTTATCCATTCATCCTTCGATGGACACTTGGGTTGCTTCCACGTCTTAGCTATTGTGAATAATGCCGCTGTGAGCATGGGGGTACAAATATCTCTTCAAGACCCTGCTTTCAGTTCTTCTGGGGCCTCTACCCAGAAGTGGAAGAGCTGGGGAATTCTATTTTTAGTTTTGGGGGGAGCCTCCTTATTGTTTCCCACAGCAGCTGCACTATTTTATATCCCCACCAGCACTGCACAAGGGTTCCAATTTCTCCACTTCCTCGTCAACTTACTGTTTCCTGGGTTTTTAAAAATTGTTCGATAGTAGCCATCCTAATGGATGTGAGGTTGTGTCTCACTGCGGCTCTGACTTGCATTTCCCTGATGATCAGTGATGTGAGCACTATTCCATGTGCTTGTTGGCCGTGCGTCTATCATTGGAGAAATGTTTGTTTATTCCAGTCTTTGGCCATTGCTTGAAGCAGGTTGTTTGTTTCTTCGTTGTTGAGTATGGTTCCTCAACTGTGCAAATGTATCGCTTCGATCATTTAAAAAAAAAAAAGTTCATAAAGTTCTCCCAAATCTGACCTTGCTTAAGGGTCACCAAACTGCAACTGTGTCTTCAGAAGGAGTGGGGGAAGCTAATTAGGACCATGAATGTGGAAAGTTAAGAATAATAAAGCTGGGGGTGGTGGTGGGGGGGGTAGATATGAGATTAAGAGGCCCGTAAGAAGAGTCTGGAACAAATGAAGTTCTACAGAAAGCCATTAAATAACTAGATTCAGGGTCATGTCCCACCATAGGGACATGTGGAAGGTTGGGCTGAATGTGTCTGAGTCCAGACCTTTCCACAGGCGATTCTGTTGAAAAGGCCAACTCCTGATACGGCTGGATCTCCCCAAGTGGAGGGGAGGGAGGGCCCCTGCTGGTCGGATGCAGGTTCCCCTGCATCGCCAAGAGTAAACAGAGAGTTTTACTCATCCCAACCAGTAGCCTGGTCAGAGTATAGCTGGACTCAAAATAGAAAAGCACCTCAGATGCGTGATGTGGCTGCAGAGGGGCTGGGCGGGTGGATCCCTGGCGCCTGGCCTTGCTCTGCCACTGGGAGCCCAGCGCTGGGCGGGAGGAAACGGCACTTTCTGGAGGTGAGAATGTCTTTTGCCAATGGCCGGGCACCGTGTGGCATCACCTACATTTTCGTGTTGTGCTGTGTGAACCATTGGCTGTTTGCTGGGTCCCTGAGGCCGTGGGATCCGTGAGCGGGATCAGAGGAAAGGACCAGAATCCTGCAGCCCTCCTGTTCCCTGGTGGCTCCGGGGCCTGGAGAGCTGCCACCAGGGGTGACCCATGAGGGGTGATTTTCTTTCTTTCTTTCTTTCTTTCTTTTTTTATAAATTTATTTATTTTATTTTATTTTTGGTCGCATTGGGTCTTCGTTGCTGCACGCGGGCTTTTCTCTAGTTGCGGCGAGCGGGGGCTACTCTTCGTTGTGGTGCGCAGGCTTCTCATTGCGGCGGCTTCTCTTGTTGGGAGCACGGGCTCTAGGCACGCGGACTTCAGTAGTTGTGAGCACGGGCTTAGTTGCTCCGCGGCATGTGGGATCTTCCTGGACCAGGGCTCAAACCCGTGTCCCCTGCATCGGCAGGCGGATTCTTAACCACTGCGCCATCAGGGAAGCCCAGGGGTGACTTTCTTAATGGTGGTCAGGCCCAAGGACGATGTCTCCAGGTGAGGAAGACAGGGGTGGCCACGTGAATTCCCGCACGCACACGTGCAGTGGTCTGTGTGCTGGGGACCAGGTCTCCCGTGTTTACACAGTGCTGAAGCTGGGGGGGGGGCGGGACTCCGAGGGGACAGGTGACCCAGTGTCGACACTCACTTTCGCTCCTCCTAAGACGCCGTGTGCAGCGGGGACCAGAGTGTGGGCAGGCGGTCATCATGCCCTGGCAGGCGGCCCTCAAGGGCAGGGGACCGGGTCCCCCAGGGTCCCCCCGGAAATCCCATTCTCTTCTCCTTTTCTTTGGGGCGTAGGTGGGACAGATGATACATCCGGGTCCTTGGGGTGGATTTTACGAATCAAGTAAGGAAGCGAACACCTTCCTCGGGGGCTTTCTTCCCCGCTCCCTGCCCCGCTTCTCTCCCCAGGTCTCGGAGGAGGGTTCGGGTATGTGGTCGGGGGAATCCACTGGGATAAAACCGGCTTCGGGAGAGCCCTGGGCGGGCAGCTGCGGGTCATCTATATCTTCACGGCCGCCGTCCTGAGCATCTCCACCGTCCTGACCCTGGTCAGCATCCCCGAGAGACCCCTGCGGCCCCCGGCCGAGAAGAGGCCGGCCATGAAGAGCCCCAGCCTCCCGCTGCCTCCCTCCCCTCCTGTCCTGGGTGAGGAGGGCGCCGGCCAGACAGTCCCCTGCCCGCCGGCCAGCAGCCTCCACACCAACTTCTCCAGCCCCATCTCACCGCTGAGCCCCCTCACGCCCAAGTACGGCAGCTTCATCAGCAGGGACAGTTCCCTGACGGGCATCAACGAGTTCGCCTCGTCCTTCGCCACGTCCAACATAGACAGCGTGCTCATCGACTGCTTCACGGGTGGCCACGACAGCCACCTGGCCATCCCCGGCAGCGCCCCAAGGCAGGCAATCAGTGTCAGCTTCCCCCGGGCCCCCGACGGCTTCTACTACCGGGACCGCGGCCTCGGGGACCGGAGGGACGTCGCCCTGGCCACCGGCCCCGACGGGGACGTGCTGAGGGTGGGCTCCTTGGACACCTCCAAGCCACGGTCGGCTGGCATCCTAAAGAGACCCCAGACCCTGGCCATCCCGGACACAGCCGGAGGAGGTGGCCCCGACACCAGCAGGAGAAGGAACGTGACCTTCAGTCAACAGGTAAAAGCAAACGTCCGGGGGCCGTGGGAGGGGGGAGCCAGGGGTCAGAGGGCACCGTGCGTGGTCCCCCCTCGTCAGATGATCTGGAAGGGAATTCCCGGCCCATCTGGGCATATCAGTCAGAAGGGGCCTGGGTCTAATAGGTGGGCCCCAGGGACATCCCCATCCTTACATCCTGTCAGTGTCGAGATTCTGGGCCCGACGTGAGCCCACGGATGCCTTCAGGGTCTCTGCTCGGGGTCGCACTTTAAGACACTGGCCGCAGCAAAGGCCCGGCTCTTTTAAACACCCTTACGTTGGCCCAGGGCTAAGCCGGTGAGTTTGTCACAGCCTCACGTGTACTGCGGTCATTCCTAGTCTTTTCCCTGACACGTCCAGCCCACTTTGGCCGTGTGCGCCCAGTGCCAACTGAGCTAAGTCTTCCTGAAGGACAGAAACAAAACATAAACGTGGCGGCTGTTTCTGGGGCCTCCTTCCCTCCCCAGGTGGGCAACCTTAACCAACCAGCCCAGAGGCTGTCGATACTCTGGATCCCAAAGGGCGCAGGCATGTTCTGGGAAGGAGAGAACCTTCCGGAAGGCTGTCTGTGTTGTATGTAGGGTTGGCTGGAAGGCCACGAACTGACATGTGGGATTTTAGCTGCTTTCAGAGTCCGTGATCTTGGAAGAGGCTACTTTATATTAAAGAGAGTTATGCTCATTTAAAGTAGACGTGAGGGCCTCCCTGCCCTCAGGGGCATCCCGGGGATGAAGTTTCCTGAGCAGGAAGCCTATGACCCTTGTTCAACCCTCACAGGCCCCCAGAGGGGCAGTTCTGAAGGCGGGTGACCTGGACATGCCCCTTGGACACGGCTGCCACGTGGCCGCGTCTCCCGTGATGCAGGCCCCGCTCTGCCGGCCCGACCCTCCGTCAGACATCCCCACCCACACTCCCGTGCCTGGGAAGACCCCCTGATTTCGTGGGAGGCTGACATTGGGAGGTGGCCACGCATGTTCGCTTCGTTGTGAAATTCTGAAGCTTAACCACGCCTCCTTTGTGTTACCGCGAGCCGGTCTTAGGGCCACCTCTATCGTGTCTTGAACTCAAGGTCCTCCCATCTCGAGGAAGCGCTCTGCACAGGTGGGCGCCAGTCCTGCAGGGAAGCAGCCAGGTCCCCGTGGGCAGCATCCACAAGCTCAGGTCTGGAAACCGTCTGAAGAACTGAAAATCACCGGAAGGAATCCCATCCTTGGCAACGGAAAGCCACCTCTCTAACTGCTCGAGTCAAGGGCATGTCATCCTCATTCCTGAGGACAGCAGAGCAGTTCATGAAGCCTCTTGTCAATCCTGGGTCATCCTGTCCTGTTTCCCGAAATTCCACCTGGACTCTAGATACAGTCCTTAAATTCTGGTTGAAAAATCTCTTCTTAATCCTTTTAAAACTTTCCATTTTCGAATCAGTTTTGGAGGAAAGTATAAAGTTCATGAGCTAAATATGAACACATCTGGGCTCAGTGGGGACACAGATGTCAGTCGAAGTCTTCCTCCGGCAGCTGTGGGCGACAAGCTCTGCTGATGCAGCTGCCCTTGGAACCGGCATCGTGGGCTGTTCCCTTCCTTTTCATTCACCCACCCGGAACGTCCAGGTGCCGACCCAGCGCAAGCTCCCACGTGGACCCAGAGTAAGGCACCTTCTCTCTCGAGACGTCCAGCTCCCAGAGGCATCCGTTCACCTGGCTGCTCTCTGCACCCCCAGCCCAGGCGGGGCCACGGTGGGGCAAGGCCTTGTCATTCCGGGAACAGGCGGCAAACTGAGCCAGTGAGTGTATTTGGCGATGGAGTTGCCCTGACAGATGCTGGTGACATGGAGCTGCCTGGGTGCCCGGCTCCCTCCCTGCACGGGCTCTGTTGGCCACCCTAACCCCTGTATAGGTAGGAGTCCACCTGTCCAGATACCCAGTCACCTTGGAATCAGTCTTTTACATCCTCTCTTACAGATAAGATGAGACTTCGTAAGGTCTGAATTTCAACTGACCCGTATTTCTTTTCTTTCAAACGTGTTCCACGTTTGGCAAGGTCATAGCTTCCTCTCTGTGGCCCAAAGGCAGGCACCGCAAAGGGAAATTCGATTCTCAGCCGCTTCCGTCTCTGAAGAGACGCCTTAACGTCATTTCTCTCTTTCGGGTGGTGTTGGGTGTCCAGTTCTCACCGCCCAGGAAAACAAACCCTCCCAGCCTCTGGGTTTGTGTTTCTGATTCACTTTCTCATCGAAGCAGAACACACGCTTCCGAGGGGTGCCTGGGGTTTGATGCACTGAGGAGGAACTTTTGGGGGCTTCCCTTTCAGGTGGCCAATATTTTACTGAATGGCGTGAAATACGAGAGTGAGCTGACGGGCCCCAGGGAGCCGTCGGGGCAGCCGCCGTCCATGAGGCACCTCTGCTTCACCATCTGCAACATGCCCAAGGCCCTGCGGCACCTCTGCCTCAACCACTTCCTGGGTGAGCTCGCGGCGAAGCCTCCCGCGTGTCCTGCCCCCCTCAGGTGGCCCTGCGTGAGGGGCAAGGCTCCGGATGCCTGGAGGCCTCTCCCCTCCACTCGGCCTCCCCAGGCGTCACCAGGGGCAGGGCGTGGTGGGGACGGGCGGGGCAGAGGGGCCGCGGGGAGGGCTTTTCTCCAGGAGGAGCCGGGTCTCCACGGAGCCCAGATCCTCAGGACCGAAAGCTCTTCGGGCAACTCACAGTTAAGGGGGGGCATCCCTTTCCCACTAGTGGGACTTGTGTCTTAAGCCAGTTTGGACCCCTCAGGCTTAGAGCTGAGACGTAAACACACACAGACACACATGTCCAGTGCTGGTCTCACGTTCACAGGCTTGGCTTTCGAACGACTACCGAGAAGCCCCACTTGCGTTCCGTGCCCTTCGGTGTCTCTTTGCTGTTGGGTTGTTGACCGTCTGAGGATGATGAGAAATCTGAGATAATCTAGGCTCTCAAACGTTGTGGGATGTAAATCAGAATGACCCTCTAGGAGGCAATTTGGCAACAGGCAAGGATCTTAAAAATGCCCATCACCTTTACCCCAGAGGTCCTACCTATTTGGCGTTCTTTGCAAGGATGTAGTCCGAGGTCTCATCACAAATACATGCGCGAGGTATTTCTCACAGCACGACTCATGATAGCCAAAGACTGGGATGGGGGAAAGGGTAGATGTCCAACGATGGGAAGACGGATCCACACTGTGACGTATTTTGCTGCCACTAGGATGGGGCTGTTTATGAATATTTAATGGCATAGGGAGCATGCATGATAATTACTGGGGTTCAAGAGACCCCATAAATATCACCTCCTTCCTCTATAAAAGAGGAAATGCACGGGGAAATCAGAGGAAGGAGCGCTGTGGTTTTCTCGGTAACAGAGCAAATTAGATCTCTATCAATACTTGCCCTTCCTAATGTATTTCTCCCAGGTAAACGGGTGACCCCTGCCCCCACACTGTGGCTGGAGCCCCACTGGCATTTTCTCGCCTCCCCTGCAGAGGAGGGAGAAACAGGAGGAGCTGAGGGTTAGCTTTCCTCCTGGCAATAACGTTCAGAGAAAGAATAGAATATAAAACCTTCACGCGACAGAGCCTATGTTATAAGAATATATATTTTAAAAAGACGGGTAGGAAACCTACAAAATTTTAACAGCGGTAAAGTCCTGTCTGCGTGGTGAAGCTATAGGTAATTCCTTCTTTAAGTTTTGAATCGACAAAACTCACGGGCTCCTTCAATCATCGGTCAAAACCACCTGCGGGCGGAGGAGGGGCCACGGGCCAGCGCCTGCCCAGCGTCACCGGCCCTTCCCCCCTCCCAGGGTGGCTCTCCTTCGAGGGGATGCTTCTCTTCTACACGGACTTCATGGGCGAGGTGGTATTTCAGGGGGACCCCAAGGCCCCGCACACGTCGGAAGCGTATCAGAAATACAACAGCGGGGTCACCGTGGGCTGCTGGGGGATGTGCATCTATGCCTTCAGCGCCGCCTTCTACTCAGGTACCGGTGGGCGGGGCTCAGCGGGGCGGGGCCTCCGTGGGAGTGATAACGGCCCCTGGGTTGGGTGGCTGGGACCCATTCAATGAAGGAAGGTTGTATCTTTACAGCTGCAGACATAGCATCCCAATTTGGGGGGAGACAGCGCTGTTTTTTTCTCCGTTATCCAGTGACCCGTCGTCAGGGGTCAGCTGGGGACGCTGCCTGGTGCTGCGCGGCGGGGCAGGGCCGGGTGGGGACGGGCGTGTGTACGGCCCTGAGTAAGCAGCTGGCTGGGATGGGGCGGGGTGTCAGGCCCGTAAGCGAGGGACACGTGGGGGCCCAGGGACAAACCACGAGGTCACTCCCGGGGGGGGGTGTGCCGTCCACCTGCCACCCCTACCCCACCCTTCCCATGTCGATCTCATGGTGGCTGGTCCAGAGGGAGGGAGGGTGCAGGTTTGACCGGGGGTGCAGCTCGAGTGAGGCTGTGGAACACGTGGGATGGGTGCGGGGAGGCCAAGACGACCCTGAGGTTTGACTCTGCGTGCCCCACGGACCTAGGACGCTGTGCTGAGTGCCTGTGGGCTCCCGGGCGTCCCAGTGGTGGCCTAGCTGGCGGCGCACAGCCCCCAGGCTTCATCTCAGGGGTCCGCCCACGTTTTCAGTAAAAGGCCAGAGAGTCTGGCCTCTTGGCTTTTCCGGCCACAGGCTCCGGTGGGGCGACCCGGCGCTGCCCTCGAGGCAGACGAGGCGCGATGAGCACACGGGGCCGAGTTCCAGCAAAACTTCGCTGATGTGCCCGGGATTCGGATTTGTATGATTTCCATGCGCCACAAAAGATCTGTCTTCTCTGGACTCGTTTTAAACATTTAAAAATGTGAAAACCGTTCTTAGCTCCGGGTGGTACAAAAACAGGCTGCAGCCCAGACCCAAGCTGACGGCTGCAGACTGTGGACCCCGTTAGCAAGCTGCAGCCCCACAGTCAGGACCGTGACTTTTGGAGGCGGTCGAGGGACCACATTATTAGGAAGAATTTCTTGGCTCTCGCTGGCGGACCCTGGTGGGCCTGGGTGTTTGGCGGCACCAGGACGTGGGGAAGCGGCCCCGGGGTATTTGACTCCGGAAAGGGGTGTCATGCGGAACCCGAGCTGCCAGGCCCCTCAGGGCCCTTAGACACTGGCCGGCCGGGCTGGGGCTGTCAGTGTCCTTGTGTTGGGAAAGCGACAGACGCGACTACGATTCGTGCAAGAACTCAGGGCTCAGCCGCAAAACCCTCGAGCCTCTGATCTTTCCACCCAAAGACCCCTTCACCTGCTGCAGCACCTGGGGGCCTCCCCTGGGTGTGCAGGGGCCCACCCCGGGCACTGCCACCCATCCGGACAACCCCATCAGTGGTCCCTTAGCTCCCTGGGGCCCCCGATCGGGTCTCCCGGTCAGGGGCGAGCTGCCTGCCGGCCTGGCGGGCGGCCTGGGGCCCCAGGCGGGGCGCCGCTCACCTTCTTCTCTGGGTCGCAGCTATTCTGGAGAAGCTGGAGGAGCACCTCAGTGTCCGCACGCTGTACTTCATCGCCTACCTGGCCTTCGGCCTGGGGACGGGGCTTGCCACCCTTTCCAGGAACCTCTACGTGGTTCTGTCCCTCTGCATCACCTACGGGATTTTGTTTTCCACCCTGTGCACCCTGCCCTACTCGTTGCTGTGCGATTACTACCAAAGCAAGCAGGTGAGTGCCGGCCTTCTTGCTTCGGGCCCCACGTCCAGGTGACTCTCCACCTGCGCAGGGTCCCGGGACCCGCTGCACAGCTCGGGGCCCCGTTCAAACGGAAGACGATCAGGACGCACCGGCAGAGCACGAACCCCGGCAGGAAGCTGCTCGCGCAGGGAACTGGGGGGCGCTGGGAGAGCCGCAGGGAGAGGGCTCTGCGGGGCTTTGGGGCCAGCTGGGGGCATGTGGGCACCAAAAACTCAGCGGTCGAGGTCAGTAATTCGTGAATGTGGTTTGTGTGAAAATGAGCATCAATGCCAAAAATCCACACTGAGCGAGAGATCGGGGACGTAAAGACAGGGAAAGGGACAGGGCTGAGCCGAGTCCTGGTGGAGTCCGAGGCTAAAGGAAAACTCAGGAAAACGGATCCCGTCTTTAGGTCAAATTCTGGTATTTTGTTCAGGGTGGATTTTCCCTTAACAGCTTTATTGAGGCAGAAGTCATCACAATGCCACACAGTTCACCCATTTCCAGTGTACGATTCAGTGGCTTTTGGTGTATTCACACCATCAATTCTAGAACATTTTCGTCACCCCCAAAAGGAGCCCCCTCCCCGTTGGCCATCACCCCTCCAGCCCTCCGCTCCCCTGGATGTTTCCCGTCCATGGGATCACGTGATAGGTGGCCTTGTGCGTCTGGCTTCTCCCAGCCTCGCGTTTTCAAGGCTTATCCGCCCTGTGTATGAGTGGGTCCCTGCCGCCTTCCTCCTTGTGGCCGAATAACGCTCCCGTCGTAGGTTTTTGGCCGTGACTTTGAGGCTTTACAATATGGCACTAAAAGACCACCTTGACGGCTGCCTCTCCCGCAGCCCCTTTAACTCCGGGCCCCTGGCGCCTCCCCCAGGCCTGGCCCCGGGGGCTGACTCGCCCCCTGGACGGTGCTCAGGCTGTGCACGTGACCTGAGCACACTGTCCCCCTTGTCACCTCCCGGGAGCCCCCTTCACCGGGGTACGCGGACGTGCTGGTTCTCGGTGGAGGGCGGCCCTGCCCCGTGGGAGGGGACGTGGGGCCTTGGGCCACTCGACCCCGCTGGAAGGCTCGGGCCTCTGCTGCCCGTCAAGTCTTCTGGACACGCGGTCTCCGCTGGGCTGCGGGTCCAGGGCTCCCCTGCGACCTCCCCATGGCGGTGGCCCCCACGGGCTGGGCGGGTGTCCCCAGGACTCACGTGACACCAATTCGCGGGAACACAGCCTCGGCGGGGCGGGAGTTGTCCAGCATCCCAGAGGAGAGCACAGCTGCATCTGGGAGGGGGGCCAGGCCGGGCGGGACCCCGGGTGGCGCCCAGCCGCAGTCCGCGGGGTGCAGGTGGCCTGTGCTGGGGGCAGAGTCACTCCCGCTGCCACTTGGCAGCTCTGCTCAGAGACCACGTGTCACCTGTGTCCCCAGCGTGGTGCTGGCTGGGGGCGGAGGGAGCCTGACGTCCAAGGTGGAGGCCACAGGCCAGAGGAGCAGCGCTGTAGACCCTGGGATCTCTGAGCACGACAGGCGTCGTAGGGACAAGGGTTCAGAGAGGGCGGAGCTGGAGTGGAGGGGGCCGGGCCGGCAGGCCCCGCATCTCCTTTAGAGACGGGAGACCGGGAAGAGGCCGTGCCAGCCCCTGCTGGCCGCGGGTTCCTTTCCTTGTCGTCATCCCAGAACACAAATATTATCAGTCTTGACCGGGCTCCCTGTGCACGTGGGGCCCGGAGGACGTGAGCTGCTGGGCACGGGTGCTGGGTCCCAGGGCCGCAGGGGGCCTGGTCTGGCTGACGCACATCTCTGGTCAGTTTGCAGGGTCCAGCGCCGATGGCACCCGGCGGGGCATGGGCGTGGACATCTCCCTGCTGAGCTGCCAGTACTTCCTGGCCCAGATCCTGGTGTCCCTGGTGCTAGGGCCTCTGACCTCGGCTGTGGGCAGCGCCAACGGGGTGATGTACTTCTCCAGCCTGGTGTCCTTCCTGGGCTGCTTGTACTCCTCCCTGTTTGTCGTCTACGAAATCCCTCCCGGTGACGCTGCCACCGCCGAGGAGCACCGGCCCCTCCTGCTGAATGTCTGACGTCCAGAGCCGTGGCTTCGGCCTCGAGCCTGGGCCTGGGTCGGGAGCAGGCCGGCCGGCGGAAACCCACAGGGCCCTGGTGGATGGAGGCGTGACGGGTTTCCTGATGGGATGTAAATATGTGGTAAATCAATAAACGGCAGCAGCAAAGCGTACAGTTTCCAGTGTGGCTCCCCGAGGGGTGAGAGGTCACCTGGGGATTGGGCCACTCGCCACGGGGACTTGGGGAGGGGGCTGTGAGTATCATTTATGCATATATATATCTCTATATTACCAGCTGCAGCTTTGCACCCTGCCTCCCACCCCTACCCCCTGCCCCGAAGACACCTGGCAACGTCTGAAGATATTCTGGGTTGTCACAACTTTGCTGCTGCCTGGGAGGCTGTAAACACCCTACAGTGCACAGGGTGACCACACACACAGCAGAGAATGATCCGGCCCCGAATGTCCACAGTGCTGGCGTGCAGAGAGCCTGTCTAACTACACTGCTTCCCAGAATAGAGTTAGAGCAGACAATGCTTTTGGGTCAGAAGACCTCACACTCATTCAGTCACTCACTTATTCATTCATTCATTCTCCCATCCATCCATTCATCCACCCATCCATCCCTCTATCCATCCATCCATCCATCCATCCACACATCCATCCGTCCATCCATCCATCCGTCCACCCACTCATCCACACATCCATCCATCCATCCATCCATCCACCCTGCAGATACTCATCAAGGGCCCTGGGAGTGGCAGGCAGTGGTAGGTACTGGGGACCCAACTGTGAGCATCAAGGCTCTGCCTCATGGGGCTGATGTGACAGGAGGAGAGACAGACAATACACTGACCTCTAGGCCTGAGAATGATGCCAAGTGCTGGGAAGAACACAAGCAGGGTAGGAGGATGGGTGATGGGGTCGGGAGACAGCTATTCCAGGGAGAATGGGGCTGGTGTGTTCAAGGGACCAAAAGCTCAGACTGTGAAATGCCCCATAAGGTGGGAACTGCAGAAGGTGGAGCCGACGTCCCTGGTGAATGCCCATCCTGCCCTTGGACTTCACCCGCCCACCCGTGCCCACCATCTTCCAGTGCTGTTTATGGACCTGGATGAGCCTCCAACTTCTTGCGGGTGTCGAGATCCTTCGCCACGGGGCTTCTCGTCATCTTCCATCAGTGGACACCGCGAGCCACCGCGAGCTGGCTGGGCCCCTTCCTGGTGCACCCGGGCGGGTCCTTTCCCCGTACTGTGCACGCCGAGCAGGGAGGGGTGCGCCCAGTCACCGTCGTACCCGCTGCACTGGGCCCTGGTCACTCATACCCTCACTGCACGGTCCTGATGTTTGGGGGACACACAGGACACACTGACCAGAAGGCCCAAACAAGCAACAGGCGTCCCGGCCCCTTGCCAGCCCCTGAGGAGAGTCTGGTTTATGGGCAGCTAACGTGTCCCACCATCTTGTCCTGACCAGTTAGGGAGAGTTGGGTGCAAAAACCACAGCCCTCTGCAGGGGACTTTGGCCACCTCCCCACATGGGCCACAGCTTTCTCACCTCGTCCACGCTTCCCCCAGACCCGCTTCAGCCACTGTCTGCTGCCCTCCTGGAGCTGAGGGGGCTCCCGTGGGGTCCCTGGGGTCCAGGCCCTTCCTCCCCGCCCCCTCCCTGGTCCACGAGCTCGTCTCCAGTCTGCCCTCACCATCCATCTTCCACCCTGTGCTGGGGGAGCTGCAAACAGGTCTGAGCCCCTCTCCTCCCTCTTAGCACCTTCCATAGCTCCCCAGGGCCTAAGAAAGCCGGTCTAAGCCACTCACGCCCAACCTGGGCCCCGCCCATCTCCCTGAGGCCACCACCCTCTGCAGCTGCAGCCACCCAGCCCTCTTCAGCCAGACAGATTCTGCCTGAGCTCGTGCTCTTCCCGCGGGTGAAGTCCTTCTACCTCCTTCCTGCCCATCGATTTCCGATTCATCGACTAAGATCCTTCTAAAACTCCGCCTCCTCTGAGCAGCCCGCCCTGCTTGAGATCAGTGAGGCCTTTCCCCATGGACTCACTCGGTAAACATCATGTCATTTTACCGTTCGTGGTCACGAGGTAAGCGAGGCAGGTCTCATCATACCCCGCTCTATGTGTAGGTGAAGCACAGAGAGGTTCGGTGACTTTTTAAAGTCACACAGCCCCTTTGGGCCTCCTTAATTCCCATGCTTTCTCTGGGACCCCGGACTCATCCTCCCCACATTTATATTGCTTTAGAAGACCTTTGGATTTTCTAGAAAACGTGGCGTTGCATGGCTGTCCTTGGCCTGGGCTGTTTTTGCCTAGAATCGTCAAATCTGCAAGCAAGATGAGCAATGGGAGTCTCCCTTCTCACTCTTGGCTTGCCGAACCCTGGGCCCTCTTCCTAGAACTTTGTCAGTAAATGAAGAACCCTTTCTCACGAGGGAAGGATTGTCATCAGCCTCCCTTTCCTAAGAATCCTCTCTGAGTCAGGCACTCTTCGGGACCAGTGGGCTGAGCAGAGCATCAGCCTGGCTCCAAAAAGCTGCCCTGACCTTCCGGTCTGTCCGCAGCAGGTGGCCGTGGGCACAACCCAGGATCCAAGCCAGGAGGCCCGGGACTCACCAAGAACCACAGCCACTTGATTTCCACATCTCAGAGAACCACTCTATTGACTTAAAACTCAAGCCGTGATGATGGTGATGAGAGGGACCGCCGCTCGCCCGTGGGGGCTAAGTACATCTCCTCCCTCTGCTGGGAAGGAGGACCTGGGCCCTGAGACGAGCACTAAGTGCTGGCCCAGCTCCCACAGGGTCATGCGCCTGCCCCACGAGTCTGACCCCCGACCTGCCTCTGAGCCCCCCGGGCCCTTCCCGTGGCCTTGGCTGCCCACCCTCCTGCCTGGCCGTGGCCTCCTGGGTCTTGCTCCCCGGAAGTCCGCCCCGAGGGAGCGCGGGGTTCCATCTGTGGACAGAGGACAGGGAGGGAGACCTTTGCTCTGTGGTCCCGGGATGAGACTAAAACAAAGACCACTGAAAACAAGACAAGGACCATGCCACGCATCTTGAATCCACACCTGACCTTCCCTTCCGTGAACTTGAAGGTCAACCCTGTTCCTTGAGGCTCCTCTGGAGGGAGCACGCTGGCCCCTGAGCCACACTACGCATGGCACCGCGAACCCAGGGTGAAACCACAGCCCTCATCGGGTTGATTTCTGGCTTCCGAGGCTGTGGACGAGCCCCAGACCATGGGCTGGGATACGGGGCCTGGGTGAGGTGTCCCCACACCCATTACACCAGGCCACAGGTTTCTAGGGAACGGAGCTGGCCTCCCTGGGATCTGCCAGAACAGACAGAAGCGCCCCGGCTTCTCCCTGCTCTCAGGTGTGTTTGTGTGCCGTGCCCTCTTCCTGGCTGTGAGGTCGAGGGCACTGAGAAGCCTCCTGCCGGAAGACTTGGAGGAGAGGAGCAGGTGTCCTGCGGTGGGGGCACACTCGGGGCACCCAGGGCAGCAGTAGCTCAGGGGGACTTTTCAGGGCTGGGGGATCCTGGGGCCACGATGCTTGGAACTCATCCGGGCTGAGGGTGCGGCGTGGGTCCCAGCGAAGATTTACCGAGGGCCTGCTGTGTACAAGCTAGCACGGGGGCGAGAGCGTCTGTCCCTCACTGTAACATCCACGCCTGGGCTGTGCCCACCCCACCCCACCTGCAGCCCCCAGCCCCCTTCTCGGCCACCACTCCCCCCTGCTCCAGCCATGACCTGTTCCAGTTGCCCTTTGCCCAGAACACCCCGCCTTCATCTCCAACCCACCCGGCCCCCTGGGGCTCCCTGCCTCCAGAAAACATCAGTTATTTTGCAAAATACTCGTGGTACCCACACGTCTCTCCCCTGATCGTCTCAGCCGAGGGGTGGGCTCGGGGGTTGGGGGAACCCTGACTGTCCCCTGCAGGCTGAGCTGCAGATGTCGCGGGTGGGGGGGGGCGGGGGCGGGCGGGCTGGTGGGCACAGAGGGATGGCGCCTGGGCTTTGGAGACACTGCCACCTGGTGGCCAAGACTGGGTATGTCAGTGAGGACCGAGTTTCACATCTGCTCTGGGGCAGGACCTGCAGCAGAGCCCGTGCAAGGAATAAGGGGAGTGGAGAGGACCTGCGAGTGACAAGCAGTGGTCAGGTAGACAGAAGAAACTGGCCCTAAGGCAGTCTGCCGGCCTCAGGGATTCTCCCTGGGCCAAAAGGGTCTACTAAGAAGTGCCTTTATTAAAGTGATTTTTTTTTCCTTGGCTGCGGTGGGTCTTCGTTGCTGCGCGCGGGCTTTTCTCTAGTTGCGTCGAGCGGGGCTCCTTGTAGTTGCGGAGCACGGGGCTCTAGGTGCGCAGGCTTCCGCACTTGCAGCACGCGGGCTCAGTAGTTGTGATGCGCGGGCTTAGTTGCTCCGCGGCATGTGTCCCCTGCATTGGCAGGCGGATTCTTAACCACTGCACCACAAGGGACGTGCCCTAAAGTGCTATTTTTAATCTCATTCGCGGCACTGGCTGTCCACACCCTAGGGGTTCACCGGAGGTCACGGTCGTAAAGCGGCTGTCCCCTCCTCACCCAAAACTCTTTGCCCAGGACTGGAGCCAGAGGGGCTGTGAGATCCTGGAGCGAGCATAGCTGGGGACTGGGGGTGGGGTGGGGTGCGGGACTAAGAAAATTGAAGGGGAGGGAGAGGTCACTCCAGGAGCCACAGCAGAGGGGCCAGATCCCCGGATGGGGCTAAAGGCACTTCTAGCTGCTCGTCCACGCCTGTAACTCAGCAGCATACTTGGACAGTGCACCAAGGCAACTTCCTCAGCGGGGCCTGTTCATTCATCCAGCAAACATGAAAGGAGCACACGTATCCCCCCACGCTGGAACGTGGTCCAGGAAAGAGGTGCCCGGGTAGGGGTGCAGCGGGGTGCCCGTGGAAGCACAGAGCTGGGTCGGGGCGATGCAGGGGCAGCTTCTTCAGCCTGGGGGCCCCAAGAGACCAAGAAGAAACAATTACACACAGCGGGGAATCTCGCTGAAGCAGCTGAGAGCCCTGCGAGGACCCGGGGAAAGGACCCCTCGGATACTGAGCCCCCCGAGGGCCCACAACGAGGACAGAGGACCCAGTGAGGGCAGGCGAGTCCCAGGGGAAAGGCTGGGCTGCTCCGTCCACAACAACGGTAACTGTAGCCCCACCAGGCCCAACCCCGAGCGCCAGGACTCCAGTGACGGCGCACTCGAGCCTGTAGCCGCAACGAGCCCAGCTGGACAGCCACATGCAGCGGCTGCCTACCCTGCAGGCTCATCTGGCTGACCCTCCCTGGGAGGGGACAGGGAGGCCGAGGGCCCCCATCCCTCAGTGTCCCCACAGGCCCCTGGGAAGGACCTGCTCGGAGCTCCAGTGCAGGACAGACCCACGCACTGGTCTTGGGGCCCCTTCGCTTGACCCCAGGTGTCTGGCTAACCGGTCCTGTTTTGGTTCCATAGCTCCGAGTTCAGGAACACGCCTGCACTGACCGGGTTAGCCGGGAGAGGCTGAGGGTGGTATCGGGGGTCTGTGTTGGTGCCCTCCCACCTCCCTGGGTCTCGCCTGAGGTTGGCAAAGTGTTCGCGGCTCGGATGCAGGGTCCCCGTGTGTCCAGGCAGAAGCACGCGACCCTGGCCCTCCCTCAGCAGCTGTTTTGTGTCCACGATTGCACAGCTGTGCACGCAGCCCTGGAATCTGATGTCTTCTCGGAAGGTCACTGCTGATCTCTCTGCTGTGTATCCTCGCCCTGGAGGTAAGTGGCCTTGACTTACGCAGGTGCTGCCTAAGTGACGTGCCCCGTTCACCTGAACTTACCACGGACAAGGACCCATGTGGCAGCCGTGAGCCCAGCCCTGCCAAGTGCCACTTTCTGCGTCCACGCTGCAGGGAACCAGAGGGGCTGAGCCACCGTGCCCAGGCCGAGGGTCCGCCCACCTACCTACTGAAAACTTCAGCTTCACAAAGGGCACAGTCTACATGAGAGACAGCCCTATACGCTACCGATACCATGTATAACACAGATAACTAACAAGGACCTACTGTAGAGCTCAGGGAACTCTATTCAGTGCTCTGTGGTGACCTAAATGGGAAGGAAATCCAATTAGGAGGGGAGATACGTATATGCACAGCAGATTCACTTTGCTGTACAGCAGAAACTAACACAACATCGTGAAACAACTATATTCCAATAAAAATTAAAAAAAAGAAAAAAAGAGACCAGCAGAGGTGGCACCTGGATTCCACCCACTCACCCCACTGCCCCATCCCACCTTCTCATCCGTGACCCATGACGACAGTCACATGTGCCTCCCATGGCGCCTGCAGGGCCCTCACTTTGTTCCCCCAACTACCCAAACTGCCCAGCAGGGCTCCTGCTGTTGGAGGGCACGGAAGTGTCTCTAGGGCCACTGATGGGTAGGCCACCTGCACCGTTCCGGTTGGCAAAGCTTTCTCATGCCCTAAATTAGGTGGTGCCCGACACGTGCCGTCCCCCAGGCCTTCACCACAAGGCGGACGGACCCTGGCTGGTTTGAGGCCGTTTACTAACAATGAGCACTCGGGGCTGCTCACGCTCCATCATCACGGCCAGACCCCAGATACAGAGGCGCGCATATCAATTTCCAACGGCAGTCTTGAAGCTTCAGGAAATGCCGCGAACCCAACCTGGTGACTGCTGCCCCCTCGTGGCCACACGCACACCCTGCAGGTGACCTGGTGCGCTGTCACTGGGTAAGATTCCCCCATGGGGCTTGGAGGCATCCTCAACCTGGAGGGCACCTCAGCTGCTGAAGGCGGGCTGGGGGTACCGGCAGGCCTCGGCGAGAGGCAGAGAGGGGACAGGCAGGAGGCGCGACCAGGGGCAGGAGGCCACTGTCCTGGCTGGTGGCTCAGACCTCTCCTCAGCAGAGAAGGAGCCACAGGCCCACGCGCCTTGGAGGACGTCCACAAATTAGAGGTGCGGGTCGAACGGCACGGGGAGGAGTGAGGAGGGGGCGTTCTGGTCCCAACGCCATCACCCCGGTTGATGAATGACCATTCATCAATGCCCACGGATGGGCACTGAATGCCCACTGCCTGGGGAGCCACTGCACGTCCTGACTGTCCCGAGTCAGCAGGCTGAAGCCTCCCCGCGAGGGCGGTGTACCCGCCAGAGAGGCCCTTCCCCCCAGACGGTGCAGACGGGGCTCTCTGGAAGCTGTTTTGGAGGGTAAGCAGTGTGCTGGCAACGCAGAGAACCAAACCATCCCCCTGCCCCTCCGCACCCGGCGAGACCCAGGTCAGAACAACGGCCAATACGCCTCCCCCGCCCACCGCAGGGATGAGACGCAGTCCACGCAGCCGCTGTAGTGTAGCTTGTTTTTATTTACGTCCACAAATATTTCAAAAAAATTACAAAATACTCAAATGGAGAGAACACAGAAGTCACAATTTCTGGGTGTCTACTCTGTTTACACTGTGTTATCTCATGGCAAACTACTCATATATACATTTAGCTTCAAGATATATATAAACGTAGCAAATCATAACATACACTCCGCTCTGCTGCTGCAGCAGCGAAGTGAAGCTCAACCCGACGACAGTGAACAAGATACACATAAAACACGGAAAAGCAAAACAACTCCAAACAAAGGGAGGAAGCCCAAAAGGAGACCAAGGGGTCGGGCTTCAAAGACACCGTGAAGGTCTGGGGCCTCCGACACACGCTGCAGTTGACCAGGTGAGGATTTCGGGTTGTGGGTTTTTAAATGGAAGAATCTCAGTGCTTCACCTGGGGACGTGGGGAGAAAACCAAAACCTAAGGAGAAAACGCCTTCAGACAGTTTTCAAGTACAGACTTCCAAGTACTTCAACTCTCTCTCTTCTTTGGAAATGGACGAGAGAGAGAGAGAGAGAGAGAGAGAGAGAGAGAGAGAGAGAGGGAGAGAGGAGAGAGGAGAGAGGAGAGAGGGGAGGATAACTGGGCGGGAGGCGTCGCGTTCCACCCAAAGGGAGAAAAAAAAGCAGGCGGGGGCTTCCGTGCAGGAGCCGGGGCAGCAGGAGCGCCCGAGTCCAGCAGGAAGGGGCCCGGCTCAGAGGCGTAGAGGCCGCAGAGCGGAGCCGCCCTGATGGCACGTCACTAGCCCCGGGGACACAAACGCCCCTGGCCAACGCGGCCACTCAAGCGATGACAAAGTGTTCATCTGAGCTTGCCTCCCCCCAAGAAGCTAAAGTTAAGGCAGAAATGGAATGAGAGAAAACGAAAGAAAAAACCTACGAACACTTTCAACAGACAAAACCATCCTCTATCTGTCCCAAAGGAAACCGAACGTGGCTTTAGTGGACACTGGAAATGCCCTTGAGGCAAGTGTGAATCCGGAACCTGAATCTGAGCTATCGCCTGCTGGTTTCTGGGTCAAAGCGCCAGCCTCTCGACCCACCCCCTCTGTGGCTCCGGTCCTGGACACGCTCCACGTCCACTGACCCCCAGGCGGGAACTCCGCGCACCACGGCAGAAAGAGCCCCCGAGAGGCTGAGAGAAGAGGAACAGAAAAGGTCACGTCCTGGCAGAAAGCGTGATCAGCAGGTGCAGAATGTCCTTCCAACTTCCCCACCCTCTGCTCTGGAGAAAGTGCAGCACGCGGGCAACTCAGAAAGCCGAGGCAGGCTCTCTGGGCCACCTGCCCCCAGGTGGAGCTGCCTCTCACTCCACGTCCACGGCTGTGACCCCCGTCCTGCTTCCGGGAGGAAGAGCGGGACGCCAAGTGTCTCCCTGTCCGACGTGGGTCCCTGTTCCTGGGGTAACACACAGGCCGCCACTCGCAGCCGGACCAACTCCGGGATCTCCCTCACTCCAAAGCAGCCTCGGGCCGTGACAAGGATGGCCTGGCCTCACCACAAGAAGATCCAAACGACGACACGCACGACAAAGCAGATTTCTAACAGATCCCTTTGGCAAGCATAGGTGCTGAGTGACTCGCAGGGAATCGTTTTCTTGGATTTTCTAGAATGTTTATGAAATTGTCCAAGTTAATATTAAAAAAGGCAGTTCATTCAGAACAATCAAATGCGTGTGCAGAGAAATCTATAAGGAAATCTACAATCTGACACACAGAAACATGTGCTTTCGATCCCTCAGAGACAGCATGGGGGACATTTAACTCCTGCGCTCCTGGTGCAAGATGAGAGGTTCAAGCTAACAGATGTCTGCACCGCTGGCAAAGCACAGGCTGGGAACAGACAGAAGTGAAAACCAAAGCAGCACAACAAAGAAACGGTTTGTAACACTGTCCCTGCAAACCCCTGGCTGCTCCCTGCTGCGCCCAAACCTAGTCCCAAGCTTTTGCCCGTTTGTAACTAGTAACGCCCATCTGTTCCCTTTAATTAAAGGGATAATTATATATAACTTTTTATTAAAAAATCAACTCTGTATTCTGTCAACAGCTGGTAGGAATTCACAATTAGTGACATGGCTGGAAAAAATAGATCAGAATAGTAGTTTATGGAAGAAAAAAAAGGCTGTTCTAAAATTATTTATTTACAGACGTAAAAAGCCATGCGCAGAACTTCCTCAAATTATGAAGATTTCCTACAATGTATTAAAATAAAAGATTTTTTAAAAATTACAGCTCTTGGATTCCAAACTCATACGCTGCCTATCTGCAAACCTTGTGGGTTTTGGAACACACGCAACTGAGTGTGTCTGCACGCACAGTGAAGGGTGTGAACTGGTTCTAGCACCTACTGAAGAAATCAAGGAAGGAAAAGAAAACTAAAGCCAAACCCCAAGATTGCAGGGGAGCTTTCTGAATGTTCAGTCCAGTCCAGGCCTCGCTAAGTTTCTGGGGACTGTCATGCAGGGAGACCCAAGCCAGTCTCGAGGAATCCTCTCTACAAACGAACACTAGTATGCTGAGACGTTTTTAGTTGTGGGGTTTTTAAATATATAAAGAAATCTTTAGAAGATATTCTTTTTGCTTTTGCAGCTCCTATTGTATGTAAAAAGTCCTGTTTCTCCCCCAAGAATTGGGGTTTCCACAGCCAGCGTTAACAAATAAATAACTTATAACTGCTTGTCACCTTCCTTCTTCAGTCGACTGAAAAGAGAGGGTGGGGAAAAAAAAAAAAAAAAAGGAAGAAGTAATCAGCGTCAAGCCTGGGTAGGCCTGCAGCTGGAGGGCCCAGATGCCCGGGGCAGCCTCCACACTGCTGACCCCCGCCCTGTCTCCCCTCCTCAAGACAGCTCCACAGTAGGCCCAAGAGGCAGAGGGGTGGGGGTGAGCCGAGGGGGAGGGGGAGGAGTCCGGCGCTTGTCGAAGGGGGTTGGGGGGGAGTGTGGGTGCAGCCAGGAGGGGCAGGAGGGGGTGGGGGACCCACAGGTCGGGGAGGTGGGAGCCTGGCCTCCCTCCCAGCCCCTCCTCACCTGTAATAATCTTCCTGACTCGGGAGGTGGCCACCATGCATGTGCGGGTGTCCGTGCAGCCACTGCTGCTCCATGGCCAGTCTCTGCAGCTCCGCCGACTGGGCGTGCATGGCCTGCAGCTGGTGGGCCGCCGACATGGGGGGTGGGATGGCCCCAGGCAGGTCCCGGGGGTAGGGGGTGCCTGCCAAACACAGAACAGCCTCTGAGACAGGAAGGCCAGGATGAGGCCGGCAAGGAGCTCGGATCAGGAGGGAGCTTCCCAAGGGGACGGGCAAGAAGCCACCTCACCGGCAGGGAGCACCGGAGCAGAGCCCCCGCCCGCCTGCAAGAGAGAAGTGCGGCTCCCGGACCCCCTGCCCCTGGGCCCCGTCCTCCTCAGCCTACTGACTGGTCCTCACAGAGGCCTGCCCTCAGCCCTCCTTTGAATTCGGCACTCCGCTATCTCTTCCCTGCCCACCATCGTCCCGGCTCCTGATACACGTTTATACCCCTGACCCCCAACTCCCTGGGAACAGGGGTCTGCCTGCCTTGTTCCCAAGTAGCCTCCCAACACTCAGGAGATATGTGCTGAATACATGAACGAACGGGGACGTCGCGGCAGACCACCACCCCAGCTCTGCCCTGGACCCCATCCCACCCCTTCCCCAGGCGCGCTCTTACCAAAAACTGGATGGCGAAGCATCTCGTGCTCATGGGGGGGCTGTCCAAGCAGAGGGCTGGGGAGGGTGCCAGGGGGATAGGGAAAGCGAGCCAGGTGCGGGCCAGCAGTCAGGGGGTCAACCAGCGGGTGAACTGGGCCTGCTGAACCTAGGAAAAGGGGCAGAAGTGCACATGCAGGCGGTGCAGGGCTCTGGGGGGCCTCTCGCCATTTGCCCTCGTTGGCAGCAACTCCCAGGGACCTGCTCCTCTCCACGGCTGGCTTCTGGTCACCAGGGCCACCAGCAACCCCGACCCAAAGTAGCTGTCACCCTCCGTGGCCTCCCCGCCCCTACAGCGGAGCTCTGGAGAGCCGCAAAGTGAAGAGCTGGCCACGGCTTTCCTTTCCTCTTCCTCTCCCTCCCCCTCCCCCTCAGCGCCCCCACAGGCAGAGCCTCCTCAACCTCGCTTTGTCCAGGACCCTGGATCAGCAGAGCCCGCCTGGCCGACTGCCCAAGGCCCTCCCGTGGCCTTCAGGTCCACAGGAACCCCAGGGCCGTTCCAGCCCTGCCCCAGCCAGCATCCCTCCTCCCAGCTCAGCTGGACTGGCACCCTCCCCAGGGCTGCCTCCCGGGCCCTTCACCCACAGGACCCAGAGGCGGCCAGCAGAGCAGGCGCTGCTGGACGGGGGCTCACTAAGCCCCACTCTCCGCAGACCTCTCAGCCGCGCCCCCCGGCAACGTCCTCTGCCCTTGGCCCCCTGGAGTCCCCACCTTGGTGGAGAGGGTCCTGCTGGTGGAGGTGGAGGTGCGAGTGGATGTGGGAGTGCTGGTGGTGGTGCGGGGTCACGTTGAACATCTGCAGCCGCGCCAGGGGGTCGCTGGTCAGTGAGGCCATGCGCTCAGCGTGAATGCGCTCGGCCGCCAGTCTGTCCGGGTAGCTCATTTCGGGCCGCAGCTGGGGGCCCGCCAGGGCCAGTCTCTCCCTCTCCAAGGGGTTCAGGCCAGGGTGGAAAGACGCGAAAGGGTGGGGGCCGGCGGCGGGGGGGATGGTGAGGGCGCCGTGCCGGGCGAAGTGCTCCATGGGGTTGGCGGCCGGGTGCAGGGGGTCCAACTCTGGGGGCTTCACCTCGAAGCCCGGCTTCATCCGCTCCCGCAGCTCGCGCTCCCGGATCTCACGCTCCCGGATCTCGCGCTCCCGGAGCTCCCGCTCGCGGATGGTGGGGTCGACGTTGTAGAGGCCGGGCATGTGGTAGGCCAGCAGCGGGTCGGTGGGGTTGAGGGGCACGTAGAAGGGGTGGTTACGGTTGGTGGGCGACATGACGTGGGGCCGGGCGTACTCGCTCAGAGTCCGGAGGGCCGGTGTGTCGGGCCCGATATACGGAGGAACGGCCGCGATGGTGGTGGGCGGGGGCTCAAAGGAGGGCCGCATGTGGCCGGGACCACCGAGCTGGGGGTCGCCAAGGCGGCCTTCATGCGCAGAGCTGGACGCCTTCTGCTAAAGGAAAAGAGGCCGTGAGGAATGGGCGTGTCCGGCCGCCGGCCCAGCCAACTGGGTCCCCCCGTGCCCCAGACCCAGACCCAGAACCGGCCCAGCCGAGGTCCGGGCCCTGCAGTGGCGGGGCACCCGGGGCCCGGATGGGTCCGCATATCTGGGACACAGAGGTAATGCGGGTGGCTGCCGAGAGGACGCCAGGCGGTGGCGGCCCACCCCCGAGGCGAGCGTGGGGACCAGCCCTCGGGAGCCCCCCCCCCCCACCCGGAGCAGAGCAGGCTGCCCGGCCCGACTCACGGCCGCCCGCTCCGCCTCGCGCTCCCGCTCGCGCTCCCGCTCGCGCTCCTTCTCTTTCTCCTTCTCCCGCTCCCGCTCCTCTCGCGCCTTCTGCTCAGCCTCCCGTTTGGCCTTCTCGATGGCCTCCTCCCTCTTCTTGGCCAGCTTGGACCCCGCCAGAGGCATGAAATACAGGTCTGTCCGCGCACATGAGTTGTAACCCCGGTCCAGGTGTTTGTAGAACCTGAAAAAGGCCCGGGTCTCGCTGGGGTCCCTGCCGAGGCCCCAGGTGCCCAGCTGTCCCTGCCCCGGACGTGCCCGGTTCCCGGGGACCAATACCTGGCGGACTGGCTGGCGTGGCTGGGGGTGTCCACCACAGTGGGCTCAGGGGACGGGCTCCGAGGCGGGGGAGGGGGGCTCTCGGGCTCCTCAGCTTCGTCCAGGGCCTCTTCCTTGACCTGGACGGTGGGGAGTGGGCAGGCTGCCCCCCCAGCTACGCTGCCTCCCGCAGCGACGGGGGCAGAGCAGGGCGGCTGGGCCGAGGGGCCAGGACCCGCTGGGGGGGTGGAGGTGGAGGGGCAAGTCGGAGGGGTGATGGGAGGAGGGGCTGCGGGGGCAAAGGGGTGCTGGGCGAACGGGGGCTGGGGGGGCACCTGGTGGAGGCCCGCGGCGGGGTGGGAGGCAGGGGCCAGGCTCTGGCTCTGGGTCAGCACAGGGGGCTGGGCGGGGGAGGAGGGCAGAGGCTGGCTCTGGGGCATGAGCTGCAGGGGAGGGGGATGGGCCGAGGGCGGGTGGTGCGTGGACAGGGAGCTCAGGGGCTTCAGGGCCGGAGGGGGCGGGAGGTTGGCGTTCATGGAGAAGGGCGAGGGCCCCGAGAGGTGAGGCGGGTGCTTGTGGGCCTGGGGCGCCGGCAGCTGGGGGATGGGTGTGGTGGGCGGGGGCTTGATGTGGGGCATGGCCAAGGGCGCAGGTGGCAGGGGCTGCTCCCGAGGGGGCTGCGGGGGCTGCAACGCCGACTGAGAGGCGGGCGGCTGCAGGGAGGCGTGAGGGTGGGCCGCCGCCTGGGAGGCCTGCGGAGGGAGGCCGAAGGGCTGCGGGGGGCCTGGGTGCTGCAGCAGCGGCCCGGCCTGGAGGCCATGAGGGCCGGGTGGGCCCTGACCATGCAGGGGGGGCTGGGGGTGGGGCGGGCCCGGAGTGGCGGCGGACGGCCCGGTCAGCGGCTGCAGCGGGGGGTGCGGTGAGGGCAGCCGCTGTGGGTGCAGGGCAGGTGCCTGCTGGACATGGGCGTGGGGAGCGGGAGCTGAGGGCGCCTGCGGCTGGGTGGGGGGCTGGGAGGTCGACGGGGAGCCCTGTGACGGGGCGGTGGTGGCGGGCGTGGGCCCTGGCGTGGGCGGCTGGGCGGTCCCCGGCGCGGCCGACGAGGGAGCTGGAGCGGCCCCACTGGGAGCCTGTAAGGCCGGGGGCTGGGCCTGCAGCATCTGCTGCTGGGCCGAGGAGTCGGAGTCGCTTTCGTTGTCCTGGGGGCTGGGGATGCTGGGGGACGTGCTACGATTGTCCTGGTCGATGTCTTTGGGGTCACTGCTGCCCTCATCGTTGACGCTGCGGCTGTCTGAGCTCTCGCCCTCGCCTTCGGACGGCGAGTTGGGCCGGCTGATCTCCTAGGGCCAGAGAGGGGAGGGCGGACGCTCTAGGGGGAGCTGGGGCGCCCTCTGCCCGGCCGCACAGTGAGGTTTGGCAGATGAGGCAGCACGCGTGGCTCCGGGGACCACGGGTCCTGCCCTGACCCGGCCAGTCTCGGGGGCCGCTCTCTAGGCCCCTCCCTGGGAGACGGGACACGACCTCTGCCCAGGGAGGATCTGGGCTGGGGCTTCTCAAGGGACATTAGCTTCCATTAGCGGTGACGAGCGCGGCTCAGCCACAGATCTCACCTGGGTCTTTGTCTTCTTGGAGCTGGTCCTGTCGGCCTCGTCCGTATCAGAGGCCACCTTCTCCCGCTGGCGCTTGGTGCTCTTCAGAGGGGACGAGGCTTCCTCCTTCACCTTCTGAGGCGGGAAAGCCCACAGGGAGACTCAGGCTGAGGCAGCCTCGGGGGGTGCGGGTGACAGCTGCTTGCTGACGCCTGGCCCCCCGCACGCCACGCTCCATCCCCGAAAACAAGAAAGCTCTGGAAGGGGCCAGTGTCTGGGGATGGGAAACTCAAGGCAGAGGTGGCCCCCAGAGGTCCGTGCTGGGAACCGCGTGGACCCCCATTCTCCAGGCCCCAGGTCAAGGCACTGCTGGTGCCCAGGAGGCTCCACGAATGACTGAGGGACACGGGGAAGCTGAGCACCGACTCCAGCAGCCCGGGTTTCAAGGGGAGGGTGGGCCCCAGCACCTCACCTTGGCCGACTTCTTCACCGTCTCTGCTTTACTGTCGTTGCTGGAGGTGCTGGCAGCGCTGGGGGAGTTCCGGCCGCTGGAGCGGATGTCTTCATTGATGGGCGAGGCGCGACCATCAGGGCTGGCTGGCTGCTTCTTCCGACCACTGCGCAGTGTAGACATCTGCCCACCCCAACCGGAGGCTGGTGAGACTGGGCCCCAGTTCCCACACCGGCCACCTGAGCCCCAGTCCCAGGCAGGAGCCTCCAGAGCAGGTCCACCAACAGCCTCATGGCAAATCCCAGACCCTGGCCAACCACGGGGACCCCTGGCTGTCCCTGGCTGCACAGGGGTCACCATGGAGCGAAGAAAGGAGGGGGTGAACGGGCGGGTTTACATGGAAAAGAGGGCGATTCTCAGCTTACACAAGAAGCGCTCGTCTCCAGGAACTGTCCTGAATGAGGCGAGCCTGCCTGAGGGCAGAAGTCGGGAGGGCAGCCCTACTCCGTGAGCTACCCCGAGGGACAGTTACACCTAAAGTCAGTTTTAAGTCACCTCACCCTTTCTGTTTGCTCCATGTTAACTGCCCGCTCCTCCCACCAGATCCAAACACACACACTTGCTGATTTCACCTGACAGGATGGAAGTGACCCAAAGAGATGAGCTGTCAAATAATGCGCTCAGCTCCTAAAACCACCAGGCCTTCAGCAGGTTTCTGCAAAGCCATGGGGGCTCGGAAGAGACAGGGGTACAGCAAGTCACACTGGTCTACCAGCTCCCCAAGGCAGGTGCAAGGGAGGGAGAGAACAGAGAGCTCTTCCCAGCCCCACAGGCAAAAAGCTAATTAATGCCTTCGGGCAAATCATTTCACCTTTGGGGGGTCTGCTTCTCTACCCAAAATGAAACACACCTACCATCCTCCTCCTGATGGGCGCAAGCCCCCAGCAGGAACCTGGAGAAGCAGTCTGGCTGCCTGGCCATGGGGACTCACCGAGCCACGACTCCGTCGTGTCCTCATGCTATGTTTCCCACTGGGCCCATCGTCTTCCTCTTTCACAGGTTTGAACATAAATGGTGGGGGGTCCACGGGCTTCTCAATGGGGGGGAGCTCGCCGTATTTCTTGAAGTGAATGCGGCAGTCTGTACAGAGCAGGATGTTCTCCCGGCCCCCGTGGTGCCAGTCTTTGGAGGCTGTGCAAGGGAAGAGGGGCGGGGGGGTGCCAACCTCGACAACCAGCGCCCCTGGGGACAGGCATCGGAGCAGGGAGGCCCTTCCGTGGGCTCAGCTGACCCCAGCGTCACGAGAACCATGTAGCGCTGAGCTTGGACAAACACCTGTCACCCAGACCACAGAGGTACTAGTGTCGCCCTGCTCTCCCCTGCAAGGGAGAGGACTTCAGGCCTGCCCACCACCCGCACCTCATCTCAGGAGACCCAGGAAGAGCCGGCAGCAGGCTCCCAGGGAACACAGGCCCCAACCCTGAACAAGCCTGTCCTACCCACTGGTCGGCACTCCATCCTGAACGCTAACAGGAGAGTCAAGTAAAACAAAGATCTTCAACTTTCTAAGTAACCCTGAAGACAATGCAAATGTCAAGTCAATGACCGCCCAGACAGGCCTCCAATTCGACTCCCCGAACGTGCAGAGCCGGAAGTGGCCGAGCCCGGCCGTTCCAGCGCAGGCGCCCTGCCCACCAAGCCGCACTTACTGGTGCTGAAGCAGTGGCGGCAGGCGTAGCCCTTCAGCTCCTGCTCGCTGTCCTCACTGTCGAAGTCATCCTCACTGGCTGAACTCAGGTCCACTGGGAACGATGGGCACGCAAGGGGGTGGTGGGAGACACCGTCAGCTGGGCCAAGACTGGGACCACCTGTCACCTCTGGCCTGTCCCAGGCTCTGAGCCAACAGTCAGGGTGGCCCAGCAGGCCACAAAGGACCACTCTGAATGAAGAACTCGTGTATGAGGGGTGATACCCGAGGGTCTGCCCTGCCACTCCGCGGGGTGCCACTCCGCGGGGGGGGCTGCTGTCACGTCTCAGTCCCGGGGTGGCTGGCACCGATGCCCACAGCTGGTGGACGTGAACAGGGCCAAGTGCACCTGCGACGCCCTCCCTGACACCCTGAGGAATTCCCTCTCCAGCAAGCCCTAGCCCCTCCGGCCCTACTGGATTACTTCTTGTTTGCATGAGCAACATAAGCGACCCTCAGGCTGAGTGCCCTGGGCCAGGGCAGAACCACAAGGCACTACTCTAGTTTTCAGAGGTTAAGAAGGTGTGGGCTTCACTGTCATATCAGATTGCAAGTCACAGGGGACCAAGAGGAGAATCCCAACAAAGCAGCAGGAAGGAGAAGAAAACATTCATCTGACCGCACTGCAGCCACCACACAAGTGCAGTACACCCTCGGCTACGGGGAAACGTCCTCTGGGTCACCAGTAACGCCTCAGGCCAAGGCCAAGACTTACATTTTTGTAAAAGATGATGTTGAGTTTAAGGAAAATCTAAATGTACGAATAGTTTGCAGAACTCTCCCTACCAAATCCCCCGAGTCAGTGAGACACTCAGGTCAGGCTTTGTACTTCCCCCCATCTCTCTCACACACACACACACACACACACACACACACACACACACACACACACACACACACACACACACACACACACACACACACACACACACACACACACACACACACACACACACACACACACACACACACACGAGCTGTGCCAGGGATGCGCACGAAAGCAGGCCCACCCACAGCTGCGACACGTGCCTGCGTGTGCACAGCCCCCACTTACAGAATTCACTGGACGGGGGTCTGGAGGGCGTGTTGACGGGCGTGGATGCAGTGCGGGTCTTAATCCTCCTGAACACGGCCTGCCTGCGGTGCCTGCGGTGAGCCCGGGAGCTGGCTGCTTCCGGGGTTTTCTTCCAGTAGTAATAGAAGGTGATGAGCTCTCCCTGCATGAAAGAAGGGACGGCTGTGAGGGAAGCACCCTCGCCCCAGCACTGCCTCTTGCGCTGTGAGCAGAGGCTGGCTTTACGACAGCTGCCCGGAGGCCCGCACTCCCTCAAGACACACCTGCAGAGCTGCCAGGCCACTGGGGCCAGCCCCTTGGAGCGTTAACTTCTAGACATCAGGAACATTCATCTGCTCAACAGGTATCTGCTGGGTGCCTATGTGCAGATGCCGCCACTGCTCTAAGCACTGGAGGTGCATCAGTAAATCACTGACACAAAGGAAGACCCCTATCCTCCAGCTGTGTGTGTGTGTGTGAATGGGTGCACACACACAGGATGATCTCTTCACAGCGTTTCAGTGAATCCACAAAGGGGTGACACGGAAATACCCGGCCAGTTAGACCATTCCAGAAACCAAAGCAAACAACTGAGGTGGCAGGAACTGGGGCCAGGAGGAAGGTCAGGAAGAACAGACCCCAAACCCAGGCAAACTGCTCTACAGCCGAATGCCCACCCTGGACAAGCCAGCACTGGGTGCTGAAGGCGAGACCGGGGCCTGGCGAAAAAGATTAAGAGTGGACACAGCACACTGTGGCGCTGGGTGGAGATGAAAGGCCACATGTCACGAGGTCAGTGTTTCAGGCCAAAGGAGCTCCTCGTTTCATGCATGGCTCAAAAGAAAGGGAGGCAAGACATCTTTCTAAAAAATACAGCAAGTGGACATGAGTCCAAGTACAACTTGAAAAAAAAAAAAAAACAAGAGCATTTTTGGCACTCCCAGCCCCAAGGGGCTCATCTGGCACACCGTATGTGTACACACACGGGTGGGGGTGGGGGATGGTCGTATGGTGTGTTCCACTAACACTGGCTGACAAAAGACTGTTTTCTTAAAACAAACACCCCAAGATAAAGTGCCTCTACTTGGAATGTTTAAAAAACAGTTCAAAGAGACTTCCCTGGTGGTACAGTGGTTAAGAATCTGCCTGCCAATGCAGGGGACATGGGTTCCAGCCCTGGTCCGGGAATATCCCACGTGCCGCAGACCAACTAAGCCTGTGCGCCACAACTACTGAGCCTGCGCTCTAGAGCCCGCGAGCCACAACTACTGAAACCTAAGTACCACAACTACTGAAGCCTGCGCGCCTAGAGTCCGTGCTCCCAACAAGAGAGGCCACCGCAATGAGAAGCCCGTGCACTGCAATGAAGAGTAGCCCCCGCTCACCACAACTAGAGAAAGTCTGCGTGCAGCAGTGAAGACCCAACGCAGCCAAAGATAAATAAATTAAATAAATTTATTTTTTAAAAAACCCAGTTAAAACAGTGAGAGAGGCTCGATCACACTGATCTTCCGTAATTAAATCAATACTGTAGAAAGTCAGTTAACCTGACAGACGGTATCTTGGGACGTGTCCCTGGCAGCGGGGGTGGCAGGGGGTGTGTGGTGGTGCATCCTGCACCTGAAGGTGGGAGCTTCTTGGCCAAAGCCCACTCTGCCTCACAGGAGGCTCTCTGCCTTGGGAATGGAGGGGCCAAAAAAGATAAGTGAAGAGTCTGTCCTCCAGTGACCTGAGGTCTAGCTGCAAAGACCAGTGTTAAGAAGACTGAAAGAGACAGAGCAGCACAGGTACCACACAATGAACCCCTGGGACTGGCAGAGTGCCCAGTCAGATGAGGTTCCCATGAACACACCCCCAGAAGGAACGGCCTGGGAACCCAACGGCAAGTGAGCTGGGAGAGCAGTGGGCAGATCTGAGGTGGGGACATGGCTTCCGCAAAGCAGGTGACGCACGTGTGCTGAGTACTCACTACTGAGAGCTAGATTCTTTGTGCATTTTCTTTCTTTTTTTTTTTCTTTTTGGCTGCATTGAGTCTTTGTTGCTGTGCATGGGCTCTCTCTAGTTGCGCCGAGCGGAGGCTACTCTTTGTTGCAGTGCGCGGGCTTCTCACTGCGGTGGCTTCTCTTGTTGCAGAGCATGGGCTCTAGGCACGTGGACTTCAGTAGTTGTGGCTCGCGGGCTCAGTAGTTGTGGCTCACGGGCTCTAGAGCGCAGGCTCAGGAGTTGTGGCGCACGGGCTTAGCTGCTCGGTGGCACATGGGATCTGCCTGTACCAGGGCTCGAAACCGTGTCCCCTGCATTGGCAGGCAGATTCTTAACCGCTGCGCCACCCGGAAAGTCCCATCTCTGTGCATTTTCTAAGACACAGAACCACAGCTGTCATCGGACCCCTAAAGGATCTGTGATTCAAGGACTCCTGACCAGCTCCCACAAGGCTACAGCCTGTATCCCTTGGAGCTGTGGCTGTGCTTCAGTCTTTCCAAGCACCACTGAACGAAACGCTAGGGACTGCCAGTGTTTTAAGAGATGAAGCACGACCCCAGGCCAAGGAGGCCAGGAACCAGCCTCCAAGGACGCTTCCCACCCCCTTTTCGGTTCCATGAGATGGTGACTGAACAACAAGGGAAAATGTAGGAACTGCCCTTGGATTTCCACTCTATTACACGTTAGACCACAAATGCAGGCTATATGATGGTCCCCATGGTGAGTGGAGTATCCTGAGCCCCTAAGGTCACGATCTAAGAAACCTCCCGGCTTCTGCTTCTTTACTTCCTACCTTCCTGACTTGGAAAGTCATTTATCTATACTGATCTTTTGCTGTTGGCGGGCTCAAACTCATAAGTCCACTAGGGGATTAAGAGACCTGTGCTGACATAAAAGTGACCTGGCTCTGGTTTTCCTATGAGAAAACACAGAACAGAAGCCAAGGCAGGTCAGCGTCACCCTTCAAACACTGTGTCAGAGTGCCGTGCTTCATCAGTTCAAAAGGGCAGCTGGTGCAGTAAATCACGGCCCAGTCCCAGGGCTGGAAAAGAGAATGAGGAGATCCAAAGTGGTTCCTGTTCCTCCCACCTCCGCTTATAGCTGAGGCTGTTTTAGGGGTCAAGGGTGACAGAGGCCTCGGATGGTGGAAGGAAACAAAAATGGGCGAGACGCGCTTCCCCTGCCGATGCAGGGGACACGGGTTCGTGCCCCGGTCTGGGAAGATCCCACATGCCACGGAGCAGCTAGGCCCGTGAGCCATGGCCGCTGAGCCTGCACATCTGGAGCCTGTGCTCCACAACAGGAGGGGCCACAACAGTGAGAGGCCCGCGTACCGCAAAAAAAAAAAAAAAAATGGGTGAGAAACCTGGAGGGGAGGCACGACCACCAGCGTCTCTGTCACACCTCGGTCTGACCTGAAGGCTGTGAACAAGAGACGCCCTGACGTTTCTGCAGAGCCCTGTGTGCACTACTGACTCACACGGTTATGAGGGATCCTTTCTATTTCTCACACATGAATGTTCTGAAAGAGCTTCAAATAGTATCAAAAGATGGTATGGGGACTTCCCTGGTGGCTCAGTGGTTAAGAATCAGCCTGCCAACACATGGGACACGGGTTTGAGCCCTGGTCCGGGAAGATCCCACATGCTGCAGAGCAACTAAGCCCGTGCGCCACAACTACTGAGCCTGCACGCCACAACTACTGAAGCCCGCGCTCTACAAGAAGAAAAGCCAGCGCAACTAGAAGCCCGTGCACCGCAATGAAGAGTAGCCTCCGCTCGCCACAACTAGAGAAAGCCCGCGCACGGCAACGAAGACCCAACGCAGCCAAATATAAAATAAAATAAAGTAAAATAAAATAGAAACAGCTTTTAAACAAGGAGCCCGGAACAGATTCCACCATCTGAGTTCCAAGGATCAAAATGACCAAGTCTGAAGGACTGTTAAAATTAAAACAAAAGAATATAAATTTCAAAATTCAGGAAGACAGGGGAGTGACGAGGAATCTCATACACTGCTGGTGAAATGAAAGGGTCGAACCACTTTGTAAAACTGTGTGGCAGTCCATATGACCTAGCAAATGATTCGACTCCTAGGTGTTTACCCCAAAGGAATAAAAACATATGTGCACACGAAGACTTTTATACAAGTGTTCATTAAAACTTTACTCTCCACAGCCAGAAACTGGGACCAAGTCAAACAGCCCCTCAGCAGGAAAACGGATCAACGTATTATGGTACACCCACTCACAAGAATACCACTTGGCAGTAAAAAGGAACAAACTACTGATGGGTACAACCAGTGGATGAATCTCAAAGACATCATGTTGCATGAAAGCAGCCAAACACCAAAGGGAACATACAGACTGTACGATTCCATTCTAGAAAAGACAAATCTGTAATCACAAAAAGCAAATGAGTGGTTGCCTGGAGTCTGGAGCATGAGGGGTAGGCAACGGAGATCTTTTGGGGTGATGGGGCTGGTTCTATACATCGATGGTGGTGGTGTTACATGGATGTATATTACATGGATGTATACAGTTGTCAAAACTCACTGAACTTGTGCACTTCAAGTGGGTGCATTTTTACGATCTATACGGCATGCACACCATACATCAATGAGTTGACTATAAAAGAAAAAGAAAAAAATCCAGACCAGGTTTTATCAGCTGCCTCTCAACCACTGTAATGTCTAGGAAGGGATTAAACATTGGAATGGAGCAAATCTGGGAGGATTAGAAACAGTATATTGGTGACTGCATGGGTGGCTAGGTCATGAGCACAAACAAAAGAATACGTGGGGGAAAGCTTTCGTTCTACAAATAGGGAGTGAAGCAGCTCGAGGCCTCACCAGGAATGAAGTCAATTGAACTTTAATCAAACATGCATAGCGTGTGCTGTGGAGACCCACTGCACATAAATTCAGGGAAGAAAAGCTGCTGCAGAAATCAATAGCTTACTGAAACATTAACACAGGCAATCACTGATCAAAAGGCAGCTCCACAAAGGCAGCCTTGCAAATGAGCTCCTGCTTGCGTTGCAAGCGCACATAGAGGCATAAACGCTGTCGACACGAATGGCCTGTAATGATCATTTTGTCCCCAGTGCTCGAACCTCATCCCGCAACAAGGCCTCACAGTCAACAAGCCTCGCGTCTCGGGGCAGAACTGCACAGGCTCAAGGAACTAAACTGGTTTAGTGCCTGGGCAAAGAAGCAAAGGAAGGGGCTGAACTCATCTCTCAGAAAAGCCGGCGTGCAGCAACGAAGACCCAACGCGGCCAAAAATAAACAAACTAACAAATAAATAAAATATATATATTAAAAGAAAGAATGGATAAACAACAAGGTCCTACTGTATAGCACAAGGGCTATATTCACTATCCTGTGATGAAGCATAATGGAAAAGAATATTAACAAAAAGAACGTCTGCATGTGTGTAACTGGGTCACTTTGCTGTACAGCAGAGATGGGCACAACATTGTAAATCAACTAAACTTCAATTAAAAAAACAAGATAATTTCTTTTTCTGAAGTAAGATGAGCTACATGTCTTCTCTCTAAGGGACCTTGGGGAAATGAAAGCATAGAAGAGACTGTTGAAGAGGAAGGCGCTGTAGGCACTTCAAGTATCAAAGGTTCGTTGTCAGCGAGGACGTCTGCCCCCAGGACCGTCACAGAGCAAAGCTCCCCACGCCCCAGGTTCTCTCCCCGCAGCCCAGCACGAACTCCCCAGACACGGGCCCTCTGGGAGGCTAGTGTGGAGGCAGAACAGGCAGTCAAGTATTTTCGTCCCATTGCTGAAGCCTAAGGGTCTACCCAAGACTGAGTCCCATTTGCTGCAACTGTCACGTAATCATTACTGCTACAACCATCCACGGAAGTCTCAACCCTCCAAGGTGGTGGAAGACGAGGTCCAGGGATCCCCGCCCGCACACCGAGTCCAGGGCTGCCATCTACGATCAGGTCCTCTCTTTACAAGCCAAGGGAGGCCTCAGTCTTTTGTAAATAACCCTGTACACGCACACCTCACTCTCCATTCAGGGTACACAACAGTGTTCCCTTCTCTTCCATTCTGACAACACGGTTCTGTGAACTGGCAGAAAACGATGCCCACTGGTCTTCTGTTAAGCTGTATTAAGCAAGGCCCTGGAAACCAGTCTCCTGCTTCCGGAACACGCAGGGAGGCAGGTGGCTAATTGAACCCGGTCCCTGCACTGTACTCAGTGCCCCCGCACCTGCCTCAGGAGGTACCCAGTGGGGGGCGCCCACAAGTGCCCCTTCTGCTGGTGAGGGGAAAGGGACTTCTCCTTTACCAAAGTTTCAACAGGCACCCTCCTCTCCTAGCCAAACACTGCCTACTAAGTGGGGGAGGGCTGGGGAGACGACAGAAGAGACGGGATGGAGCGGCAGGCCTGGAGCTGCTCATGACGATGGCATTATAAACAGTTTCTTCTGAAGCGATTTTGCAGGCACTTCAAGGCCACCTGCCACAGTCAGCAGACAACGTGGTGGACAGGCCCCACGAAGTGGCAGCTGACCTTCACACGCCACTGACACACCCCACTGCAGGGGTTAGAAAGTAAGCGCTCAGAAGAAATTATCTTATTTCTCTAAGACATATTATTAACTGTTCAGACGCTAAATGAGTATTTTAACTTGAGTATGTGGAGCAAGCACCGCTAAGTGATCTGCACACAGCGCCTGAAGTCAGCAGGCCGATGGCCAATTGGCATCAGACTGGTGTTCCTCTGCTAAAACTTGTTTGAAGAATGCCCTTCAGTCGCCATCTGGCTCCTTCTTTGGTGGTCCAGGTAAAAAGGGTGAAGAAACCCACCACTATGGAGCGATCTAAAGCTTTAAAAAAAAAAAGTGTGTTTTTCCAGGGAGAAGGTCCAGGAAGCAATGAGTAGTTATGAAACAAGGCCCCAAACCCAGTGGGGCAGGAGGGAGAAGGAAACATGGCACAGAGTTGCTTCGAGCTGCTTCATTCCCCAACCCAGGGCCCCAGGAAATGACACCGTGGCCACTGGAGCTGGTGCTAGGAAGCCTGCCTGGGACGTGTCTCCTGGGAAGAGCTGCTCTAACCGGAGCCGAGCTCAGGCCCTCTGATTTCCATGGCCACCTCTGCCTGGGAATTACAGCTGCATTGTTTCTTGGCAAAAACTACTAATTCAAGGGTAGTGAAGCAAGTCAGTTAAATTTCCTGTCACAGACTCCCACGCAAGTCATTCTTTCCCTTCACTCCCTGAGGATTCAAGGGCTGAATCTGACAACTGTTTAGAACATCTGAGGTGAGCAGCCGGGCACTGGGTAGAACCGTCCACTGTCTTTAGGGGCAGCCACCTTTACAAATCTTTTTCCAGCAGGCAACTGGTTGTCTTCCAGCAACAACTCTGGTAATTAAAGCAATGCTGTCCTGGGCTCCTCCTTTTGTTAACCAACCGAATCCCCTAATCGCTAAAGGAGCCCCCAGCCAGCTGGCTCTGCTGCTAATTGTTAAACACCACCTCTGTGGTCTCGGAGTGCATCTGCGAGGACGATGACATGCTTGAAGGCGCACAGCAGAAAACCACAGCCTCTGACCTAGCAGGCCATGCGGGAGGAAGCCCCACGCGAGGGGGTATCCTGCTTCGGGGCAGGCTCCCGACGCTCCTTACCCTCTTTACCCACATCCGGCTCCTTTCCTGGAGAGACGAAGGGAAGGGAGGAAAGGCAAGACTTTGGAAGTCCGGGAAGGCCTCCTGGGTGTAACTGGTTAAAACGACAAGGCCACGTGAAGACACTCAGAGATATTCCTGAACCAAGCACTCTGCTGCCCCTGTTTAAAATCTCAATTGTGCAGGGTAAAGGAAAGAAAAAATTCTTTTCTTTTTTCTTTTTTTTTTAAACAATTACCACCACTACATGTGAACATTGTGAAGGAATGGGAATAGATCTGGGTTTTTTCAACTCAAAATTGTAGAGATTTCCTAAGCTCTACACTTCTTTAGCTGCTGACCTCAGCCACCTGCAGATCCTTCCTCTGGTCCCACACCTTCACGCGGATGTCCAGACCTGCGGTCCTGGGCTGGCTTGTCCCCTTCCACACAGAGACTAGGTCAGTCCTCCCAAAGCACAGCTCTGACCTCGTCAACTTTCCTCTCTGAATCACTGAAGGCTCCTCGAGGCCTACAGAACAAATGCCCAGCTGCTTCGCTGCTTCCTCCAGGCCTTTCCCTCTGTCCCCAGAAGACCTTTTGACTGCATTCCCCACCTCTCATGGTCTCTGGCTTATGCCAATCACGACGGCCAGTCCCTGTTCCTCGGTGCTTTCCTGCTGCTGGCGGGACGCAGCCCCGTGAACCGCTCACTACTCTGTCTCCTTGATGTCCGGTCCAAGCCCTCCTCACCACGCAGGGCTCCGGCCATCCCAGATGTCGTCGTCTCCTCGAAGCCCTCCTTCACCCGTCTCGCCAACCACGAGGCCGTCGCAACGTCGTCTCACTCCTCCGTGCTGTACACACAGGCTCTCCCTCGGACTGCAACCACGAATGAGCTTGTCCAGCTCCCCAAGTCTATGTCCACCTCATCTGTGGGACCCACCCCAGAGGTCTAGGGCATCATCTTGAATATAATGAGTATTCAATAAACATCTGACAGAATGAGTATTTCTTGAGAACTAAAAGTCACTGGAAACAAACACTAAAAGGGTAAAACTTTTCAGAAATGGACAAGATTGCCAACTTTTTATTTTGCCAAGTAAGGTCACTGAAAACAACTGCCTCATCTCACCATTATTTCACAAAAGAAATGACATTATCCCTAAAAAGCAGAAAAAGATAGACAATCTCCAAATAAGGGTTCCTTAATTTGATATTTAGTGTTATGCAAAATGACTACATTGTTCTTATTTTTCACTTCCCACAGGCCAGTGAAAACTGAATCCTTGCGCGTGCGTGGTCACTTGGAAGCAGCTGCTCTAAAGGTGGGCGTCAGGGCTGGCGGGAGGGTGGGCTTAGGAATCCAATGCCACCACTTCCTCACCAGCAGCCTTACTTACAAACCAACAAACCACCTTTTACTGGGCTATAAAATCTGTAATAACAATAGCTAAGCACGATAAATATGCACTTTCCCTACTTCAACATTTAACCTTCATAGTACCCTCGCATCTTCATTACCCCCGCTTTACAAATGAAACAACCAAGCCACAGGGAGAAGAGGTCATAGCTTCAGTTGGCAGCCCTGGGGGTCTGGCTCCAGTCTTATGTTCTTAACCACTCTGCTATGAAGTAAGGGGAAACAGCAATTTTTTTTTTAAAGTCAGAGGCTCAAATTTGGGTTAACTTTGATCTACAGAGTTCATTTCTATAGTATCTTAAACCCACTAACTGGAGCCTGGATAGTGGTGGCTGAAGAGCACAGAGGAGCACTGTGCATCCCTGATCACAACAGGCAGCCGGCCTTCCCCCCATGAATTACAGAACCGCACCCGCCTGAAGCAACTCTTGGGGGGACCAAGGTCAGACACACATTTGGTAGGCACGAGTGCACAGTCAGAATTATGCACAAGCCCAGAGAAACATGTCCTACTTCCCATACCGAGAACAGACAGCAGGGACAAGACTGGACGGACTCTGGGGGCCCACTGCCACGGGCACCCTCCTGACCAGCTCGCCACGCCTTGGGCCGTCCAGGGGCCCCTGTTCCAGAAGCCCTCTGTCCACTTCTCGCTCTAGGCTACAAATGTCACAGACCCGTGCCGAGCAAAGGGCCTTCACACACCTCTTCACCCCAAAGCAGTGACTCTTCATTCCCCAAGGAAGCTTGAGAGTTTAGATCCTGTAGAGTCCCTCAAGAAAAGACTTCTGCACATGCTACAGGGCATCCTTCCAAACTACTTCCAGCTAGAGGCACGTAATTAAAGCGGCGACTTCCAACTGTGACTCATGGGCCACTCAGGGGAGCCCATGAGCCTCCACTCTTGCTGCCTCCTCCCCAAGCGGCTCCATTAAACCACCAACTGAGCCCCCGCAGAAGGTTCTGCCACTTCACCAAAAACAACAACAGTAACCAAACGTAAGTAACAGGTCTGGAAATGGCTCATTTGAAGACACAGATCAACACCATCACGAATTGGTCTAAAGCCCAGCCTGAACTGAAGGGCTCCCAGCCACGTGCGGGGCCCACATCAGCCTCTGGCACAGCACGTGACCAACCGCCTTTGCTTAACACGGATCCCCGCAGAAGCGCCCACAGGGGGGGCCTTTATTTTTGGTTTTACTGGGGTGTTTGTTTAAATACAGACTGTTAACATTTTCAATATAATAACGTCAACACCAGGAGTCTCGTTTTCTCTGTAGGGCCTCCCAAACCTCAAGAATTCATTCACTGAAATAGGTTTTCTCTCCCACAAGCTGAATACTTCATTATTTCCTGAATTCACTTTATTGGGGTTCAGCAACAGGGCAAGTGGGATTTCACCGCCATTGGGTCTATCACCACATCACCCTTCTTAATGTTTTCTAGTTCCTGTAACAAAACCACAATTCTACCAGCAAAGGGGGAGAAGAGAGAGGGGAAAAAGAAAGCCATAAAACTGTTAAAACCGCCATTCTCTGTCTCGTAAACATTTTTCTATTTATCGGACTTTCATTGTCTGTGCAATCTTATTATCCCTGCACAGTATCAAAGTGACATCCGCCAGGGTCACCCTATAAAATATACATTGGCAATGCAACATTTAATGACAGGAATGGGACAAAAGATGAAGGATGGGAGAGGGTGGCATGCTACAGGACGTTTTAAAGGGATCATCAGTTATATCTGTGCATTTCCCGAGGTGATAACTGAATAACGGGGCTGGAGGGAAAGCCATTTTTGAGCTCAGAAAGGACAGTCAGGAGACAACGTGTTTGTACTGGAAAACCTGTAATGACTGCCAGAGAACGAGAGCAGCTACTGTAGCAACACTGCTTCTTCTATTTTATGCTTTTTAGGGACACACAGCAAATTATCAAGTACAATCAATTTCTGCAAGTTGAATTTTGAAATAAAGGATAGACTTCCTCATTACAAAGAAAGGAGGGAAAGGGGTATTTAGTTTTGTCATTCTATCACATTTGTTTAATAAAAGGAACAGAAGCAAAGATTGCTCTTCAAAGCACAAAAACACAGTTACAGTACAGCATCCCAGATGCGAAACGTGCCATGTCTTTCACTTGATTTTTGGATTTAACCTAAGGCAAAGATCTCCGAAAAATCCAGACAAGCCTGCAAACCAAACCTGTGCTTCTCTGTGCTCCCGTCTCTCACACGCGGCCAGCAGTTGCTTCATGGCAGCTTTTAGCACAAAAGAACTCCAGGGAGGAGGCCGAGGGGTCAGCAGCTCTCTACACACAAGCTGTTCCGGCTGAGGTGTCCCGCCCCCCAATTCCTGTGCCTGTTCCTTCATGGTTAGCTCCTAGGAGAGGAGGTGAGGGGACCTCAAACTCCTCCACCTGTGAGAAGACTGCCAGCAGGGGAGGCGGAGGACACCAGAGTTTGCTGGGGGGTAAAGAGAGTACCAATGAGGAGCAGCAGTGTGGGAAAGCGGTAAGGAAACCGGCCACGCAGGCCCCTACCAGTGGGGGCCACGTCTCCCAGCTGATCCTAGCAGCTCTGGGTGGCAGATTTCCACACGGGTTTCCTCACCACCGCTTCACTACGACCCAGGAGAAGCAGCCCAAGTCTAGAACACCTCACAGATGCCTGGGGTGCAGGACACTTAGCTCACCTGGGCAGACGAGGTGGGAAGAAAGGGGACCACAGGATGGACAGACAGCTGCCGGCAGAACACGAGGGGAGCACCCGCCCCCCCGAGGCCCCCCAGGAAACAGCCTATGCCACCCCCCATGAGGTTGCCATCGGAGGAAGGAAAGGTCACTCAGTCTGCGCTCCCAGGACGAGCAGGTGTGCTGGGCACCGTGACCACAGCTGCTCCGGGTTCCAGGGGGTCTCCAAGCATCGTGCAGGTGACTCACACGAACGCGCTCGCTGTAGCTCAGAACACACGTGCAATGTGACCCACCAGGGCTTTGGGCTGTAGTTTATGAAAACGACTTGCGGATCCCTCGCCACAGCTCGTGGTGTGGGCTCGGAGGGCTCCCCGTGCCCCCGGCCCGGCCCAGGTTCCTGTCTAGGCCTCCTCAGGGCTCCCCGTCAGGGGCTGGGGGGCTGGGCGGCTGGCCCCTGCGGCAGGCCGCTGCAGGTGTGGAGCCTGTGAGGACGCACGGGTGGGTCGCTCCTCTCAGGGGCCCCTTAGGCTCCCTTGGCAGCATCCCCAGCCCGAAGGGGCTCGGGAAGATCATGCTGCCACCGTGGGGCTGACTGCCCAGAGGGGAGCTGGAAGCTTCCTTGGCCATCTGCCCAGAGGGGAGCTGGAAGCTTCCTTGGCCATCTAACCCACGTCTTTAAAACACTGGATGGAGCTAGATCTCTGAAACAAACTGTATGGTAGGGACGACTCTCTAGGGCTGACTGGGATCTCTTCCCTCTTGGGTGACATGCTGCTAACTTATAATCAGCACGCCTTGTGTGCATCAAAATCCCGCAATCTCATTCTGGAGACAAGCCACCAATGTTGCCATCCTGGGTGGCTGCAGTCACCCCACTCTAGCTACCCCCTCTCCCCTGGACTGATATGGGGTGTGGCAGGAAGAGGGAGGGGTGCTCCCGGGGGATACCTGGACCACTCCCTTTTATTTTAGCCGCGCCTCGCGGCATGTGGGATCTTAGTTCCCCAACCAGGAATCAGACCTGTGTCCCCTGCATTGGAAGCGTGGAGTCTTATCCACTGGACCGCCAGGGAAGTCCCCCAAACTACTCCCGACTTTATGTTGAGACCGGCCCAAGACGTGAAGGTGTTCTTGGCCCACTCTTGGGAAATTTTCCCTCATGCCCCACGTGTTGCTAAAAGGTCACTCTTGGGCACTGGCCTTTTGTAACAAAAAGTGACACAAAGGGAAGACACTGACAGATGAGCTCTGCATTCTTATTACCTAAACCTGAGTCCCAGAAACGACGCTAAAAAGTCAAGAAACTTTTCATTAATTCAAGAGCTTTAAAATCTTAAAGCGTTTCCAGTCGCAGAAAGCCTCAGAAACGGCCTTTATCCAGTTCTGCTTCACTTCCCCGAAGAAGTCAAAACCCTTTGCAGTGAAGGAGAACAGAAAGGTAGACATTTCTCTGTGAGGCGACTTCGGGCTTGAGCCCATGGCCACAGGGCCCTACTCTGCCGAGAGAGCAGCCAGAGTTGGGGCAGAGAGCAGGACTGCCAAAGAGACATCCCTCAGGCGCTGGTCCCCATTTTAAAAACGGAGAATAGCACCTCACTCATTGAACTGTGACATTAAGAAGAGTTGATGCATACAAAACACTTCGGACAGTGCTTGGCCTACTGTAAAAGATACATAACTGTTGGTCACGACACTGAAACAAACCAGAAAGTCCCAGTGGTGGTAGCAGCTACAATGCCTGTTCTTTTGCCTGACTGGAAAATAACTGTATCACAGTCACAAACAAAACACGAAGTCCTAAGAGAGAGCAAGCAAACGCAGCATTTCTAGAAACAGCAAAAGCATTAAATATTTTTAAAAATTCTGACTCAGGATAAAAAAAAAAAAAAAAAAAAAAGCAGAATTGAGCTGAAATGGGTGACGAGTACAACTGTATTCAAGAAGCAACAGGGACCTGAATGGTTCAAATGCTTACACTGGCCTAAGAGATGAACTCGCTGTACTTGTGGGCTGGCCATGCCCATCCCTGGGAGCCACAGGCACATAGTCGAGCCCTGGTAATGCCAGAAACCTCACCAGTGTGGCCAAACGAGAACCACACATCCCAGGTCACCACCTTCTGCCACAAATGACCACTTCTCGCCTGCACCCATTAACCCACGTGCAGCACAAACCACAACAGCACAATGAGCCAGAATCTAACCTCGAAACCAGCGACGCCAACACACAGGCTTCAGGAGGCAGCACCCAGTGCTGTACCGGGTTCTCCCCAGCCCTCCACGACTAGCTATGTGTCCATGGGAAGGCTCGTTAACCTCTCTGAAACTCTATTTCCTCATCTGTAAACTAGGGAAGGTTCAGTGGTAGCTCCCTCCTTTACAAGGCTGTGGTTAGGACTGAAATGCCTAAGAGGGGCCTGACACATATGCTTAATAAATGACAGCCATGATGTTTATTCTCTTTCCATTTGGGAAAAGGACTAGAAACTTAAAACTAAGTTCAACTTAAGGGACTAGTTTAATTAACTGAATTAAAAAAACAATCTTCCAAAGAATGGTTTCTGTAACTGACTTCCTTCTTCTAATGTGTTCCCCCTCAAACTAGACACTTTATATAGTCAAAGAATAAGGGAATGTTAGGCGTAGCGAATGATAATGGTGTTCTGGGCAAGTTCATGGTATGAAAGACAGCACAGGTCAAAGGTCAGCATTCTCCCCAAAGCTCCCAAGTAGAACCACCAGAACATATACCTACCTAAAAGCCTCACTGAGGCAACTGAAAAAGTCCTGTATCTGCCCAGCAGCAGCTTCCATTCTCAGATAAGCAGCACGAGAATGAGAACATGTAGTATCACTACTCATTTCAGCAGGAATGAACTAAGAGAATGGACCTGCTAATCTGCAGCAGACTACTCTGGGGTTTACCAGTTGTCCCTATACTTCAACGCAGAATTAGCTTTAATAGACAAGTTGGAAAGGTCCAGCTTGGGGGACTCGCAACACCCCATTATTTAACTTCATGACACCGTCACTCCACTCTTAAAAGTCCCAAAGAACATTAATTACAGTGAACTTTGTTAGTGAACTTTAAAAATACTCTCTTATGAAAATGTGGAATATAATAATGTCCCAAACCCCAGAATGAAAACTGCTGGCTTAGATCACAAACTCTTTAAGCAGAAAGAAAGTTGAAAAGACTCTCCAAGAGTTAAAGCTAGAAAGAATCTGTGTTTCTTTTTTTTTCCCCCCCTCCCCTCCGCGCCCAAGAATCTCTGTTTCTGATGCTGAGCTGAGGATGGGAAAAAATGTACAACTCGCTGTGTCACCCCACAGCATCCCTGGGCCCACTGACTCGGGGGGTCCGGGCTCCACAATCTATTCCACGTTGTGGCTGTCTCTCTGCCACTCCGTGCTGTGTAATCAGGGAATGTGTGAGCTGGGATGTCTGTGAAGTTCAGCCTACTCCTGAGTTACGTATGTCCTCTTCCCACTGTCCCACTTTTGCCCCTCAGGACACCAGGTCAATTCTACAATGCTCTCCCACTAAAGGGACTGTGCTGATATGCCCAGAAAATTAATGTGCTGTTCTAGATGCTTTGGGGGTACTAAAGCACCTACATCCTAACACTGTATTAATAATTAAAAGTAGGGATCCTCTCCTGGGAACTCAAGCAATCATTTCAACAGTGACTCACATATGGCAGCAAATAAAGAAGCAAGTGTTAGCTACTTAAGACAACAGCAGAGACACAAGGCTATATACTAACCCCAGATAAGAGGAAAACTGGCCTGATTTGCACCACTTAAAAATTCTCGTCACGTATGATCAGAAAAGCTCTGATGTCACAACCAGATGCTTTGAAGACATTTTCTTTTGCTCACTCTAGTGACAGGAAGCAGCACAGTTCTGTACACTTCTACTCGCCTGTTCCAAAAAGGCTGCTAATAAACTGGTCAAGCTTTATGTTTTTTAGTTCTATGACTTAATTTCTAGTAAGTCCCAACTAAACTTTATGTCTCACTCCCCTGGGCAGGAGAGATAATGGAATGTGGCTATTGCTCCCAGGTAACAGAGGTTAACAACTGGCCATCAACATGCCATGTCACTTCTCAACTGATGAAATGACCACAATCACTTCAACACCACTCTAAAAATGACCCCAAAGCAGCCTCCGCCAAGTCTCGCTTGCCCACATGCTCCTCCAGGGCCTGCCTGCCCGACAGCAGCTCCTCAGAGCTATTCCTGCCGGGCCTCAGGATCGGGTCCACCACCTTCCATTCCCAGAATTCCCAGCCAGACTAGGTCAAGTGTGGCCTTGCTGCACTTCAGAAGAAGCAGAGGGGAAAATGTAGCTCCCAAATGTTCTGTGTTTTAGGATTTAACACATTCATTGCCTGAAATCAAATCAAAAGCAATTACACACATAAATAGTTGAATGAATAATACCAATACCTGCCCTGCCACAGTATAATAACTGAGCTGACTCGTCATTAAATGACTTTAATGATGTCCCAAGGCCCCTCCTTTCAGAGTCTCTGGCTGCCTGCTTGCCCTCTGCCCAGACAGAGGTTCAGGTCTCCTCAGGAAGCCCCAGGAAAAGCACAGCCCCTGGGAAGTCAAAAAACGATACAAGGAAGGCCTAGACAAATTCCTAAAAATCGAATGGTAGTGGGACAGGTTACTGAGAAACGTTAAACCCTGCTTCATGCTAATTCACGAAGGAGATACAGGAATTCCATGGGTGCCAAAAGGACCCTTACGGATATCAGATTGCAATAATAAAAAAAAAAAATCAGATAATGTTGTACTTCTAGCTCCTGGTGGCAAAACAACACAAGACAACACAAACCCATGGACTGAGGAGGCCGGATCAGCTACTTGGTGAGCTTTTATCTCCAGAAGGGAAGATTTCTACCCCCAATAAATCCCGGCTCAGAGGAGTCAAAGAAATGCAAAGTAGCAGCAGCTTCCAAGCTTCTAAGCAAAGGAATTTTCATGAATTTAAGGTGCACTTCTGTCCCAATCGGTCAAAATACCAGCATGTTTAAGAAAACGTGTGATACTATAGTTAGCTAATCTCTCCTTAAAAATTATTCTTGAGTTAGAAAGACAATAAAAAAAAGTTAAAAAAAAAAATTGCTGTTGTGCCCTGTATAAATCTCAAGGAGAAAATGGAGCCAAGAAAACTTCCCAGGAACCTTTCTAATTACAAGCCAAGATCTACTTCCCACATTTGGGATCACTACTACTAAGAGCGTTCCTGAGCTCCCCTTAGCTCGTGCGGCACTGTCCCATAAAAGACATTAAAGCCGCACAAGCAAGTCCTACCCCCTCCACAACACTGGACTCTGAAACACAGCCAAGGCAGAATTCCAAAGAGCCAGCTTCCTTTCTGGAGGCAGCAAATTGAGCAGTGGCCCCAAATTCTTAGGGCTGAATTTTCTAGCAAAGTTTACCTCAAAGGCTTAACGTAAAGGACAAAGGTTTTGAAATCTATTCTCTATCCTCTCAAGGGCAGCCTGCAATTTCGGATGCAGGGAAGTGTGAAGAAATATTTCATAATGTGACCCGAAGGGACCGTCAGGAAAGTAGGAAGGGGAGTAAGGAAAGCCCAAAACGCAAACGGATCTAGAGACCCAATTCGATGCAACTTCATTCAAAATGCCAACTGTTTAGGTTGTGGAGCAAAACGAGCTGATTCCAAAAACTTTAAAGAGCAAAGGGCCAATAACCAAGATATTCCTGAAAAAGAAGAGCAAGGTGAGGGACTTGCCACACCAAATGTCAACAATTCTTCTAAAGCCAGACAGTGAGGTGCTGGCACAGAAGTAAACAGACCAATGGAGCAAAACAGAGCCCAGAAATGGATTCACGCACTGCTAGAAATTTCGTTTCTGACATAGCAGGTGATATAAATTAGTGGAGAAAGGCTGGACTTCTCAACAGGTGGTACTGGGACACCTGGTTATACACATTAAAAAAAAATAAGGGACTTCCCTGGAGGCGAACTGATTAAGAATCCACCTGCCAATGCAGAGGACACAGGTTCAATCCCTGGTCCAGGAAGATCCCACGTGCCACAGAGCAACTAAGACCATGCGCCACAACTACTGAGCCTGCACTCTAGAGCCTGCGAGCCACAACTACTGAGCCCACGCGCCTAGAGCCCGTGCTCTGCAACAAGAGAAGCTGCCGCAATGAGAAGCCCACGCACAGCAATGAAGAGTAGCCCCCGCTCACCACAACTAGAGAAAGCCCGCGCGCAGCAACGAAGACCCAACGCAGCCAATAAATAAATAAATGTTGTCCCCTACCTCATACAATAACCAATTCCAGGGGATTAAAGACATATATAAATGTAAAATTATAAAACTCTTAAAAGACAATAAATATAGGAGACTGCCTTTACAACCATGAAGAAAGATTCCTTAAATACTACAAATTCAAATCATAAAGACTGATACATTTAATTCCACAAAAATTAAAAACATACTAGTTCTCCCGCAAAGAACATGAAAAGATAAGCCACAAACTGGAAGTGCATTTGCAACATAGATTTTTTGTTTTTAAATAAGGATCATCTAGAACTCTTAGAAATCAAAAAGAAAAAGAAATTCAACTGAAAAACGAGCAGAAGATTTACACACAGGTCCTTCATGGAAGAGGAAACAAATGACTAATAAACGCATGATAAGATGCCCCATATCAGCAGTTATCAGGAAAATACAAGTTAAAACTACTCTGAGATGTTTCAAACTCACAATAGTAGCAAACACTTTAATGCCTGACTCTGTCAAAGTGTTGGCAAGGAAGTGAAATTACTGGAACTCATATGCAGCTGGAAATAACTGGCTTTAGTAAATGAGAAGATCGGCATACCAAAACCCAGACATTCTAGTCCTAGGTATCCCTAAAGAATTCCTCTTACAAACATACCAGGAGACACGGACGGCAGAACCGTATGCAAGAGCAAAAAAATCTGGAACAAACTGAAATGTCCGTCAACAGGAGAAAAGTAAAATGTGTTATATTCATACAATGCTGTGAAACCCTGTAGAACTACAAATGACACAGTGGAATCCCAGGATAAAGGTGAGTGAAAAGAGCAAGGTGCAGAAGCATCTCCTCCCTCCACAATTGCATTCACATACCGTTCAAAACATGCAAAACTAAACAATATATTGTGTACGGATACAAATATTTGAGGCAAAACCATAAAGAAAAGGAAGGGGAGTAAAAACAGACTGTTCAGGATAGTGGTCACCTCTGAGTGGAGAGGAGGGGAACTGGACTGGGGAGGGAACACTCCCGCAACCGGCAGCTCTGTGGTGGTACACGGGAATTCATACGTTCTTATTTTTATACCAAACACATATTTCATAAAGATTCTTTCCTAACTCCTCAATATTAACCAGAACAAAAGCTACCCAGAAGACTGTCAAACATTCCAACTCCGCCATATTAGAAAGGTTTCTCAACTCTCCAGAGAGTTTGGAAGTCACAGGCAGGTACCTCCTGCTCATCAGACAGCAGCGCAGCGTGAGGGCTTACTCTGCCCCTGCTCAACTGCTTCTGCTCAGAGCTGTGCCTCCACCTGCTCCCACCTTCCCACCCCCGCGTGTCCGTCCGCACTAGGGGTGCCGTCCAAGCCCCCGCAGCATATCCACTGCGGGGCTGCTCACACTTTGATTTCCTGCATCCGCCTGTGTGCGAGCTCTTCAAAACCAGAAGTGGGCCTCAGGTCTGAGACCTCTCCTTCTCTTATCCACCCCCCAGTGTCAGGTCACTGTTTCCCTGAGTGCTGTAATATTTTACGGAAAGTGCAGTGCTTTTATAAAGTGACACTCCTTAGAAACCACGTGTATGCTGGGAAGGATGACGTGAAGCCCCTCTCCCCCAGGTTAGTCTTTAAAATGATCCAAATCACCTTAAAATAAGCAGAGCTGTGCTTCTAGATAAGGCCCCAAATGACTCCTCTATAGATGTCAACAGTTTCCAAAATTAATCTACAGGACAAGCAGGCTCAAGTGGTGTGAAGAATATGTCTGTGAAGTCAAGTCAACCTACTCTTTTGTTTGTGCAAAACCTGGAAAATTCAATATGTACGTGGAGAGACGAGGTTCTAAACCCGCACCCACAATGCCTGCTGGGTGTGGCATATCACTGTCTTGCTCTTCACTCCCAGCCCTTTGAGAAACCTCCTCGCCATCCCACTCATCTATTTAAAGTGGTGTTGTTCTCTGGCTCAGTGGACACACCTACTTCAGTGAAGCCCAGTGGGGCAGACAAGCACACAAGGGGCTAGGCTGCTGCCCCGTTTCTCTCTGTCCACACTCTTGATCTGCTACAACACATTTTCCACCCTGCATCTTGTAAGTAAGTAAGTAAGCAAATAAGTAAATAAGTAAGTAAGTAAATAAATAGGGGAAAAAACCCCCAAATCTAATGTCCCTTCCCTGTTTGAAATTCTTCAATGGCTTATCATGTTTCTTAATATAAAAACATAATGAAGTGTTCAAGAGCATGGATTCTGAAGCCAGACTGCTTGAGATCAAATCTTGGCTACACCACTATATAAACGTGGGCAAGTTACACGGTCTCTTGTCTATGAGGTCCATGAATCAATGCATGTAAAGGACCAAGGAGAGTGCCTGGCACATCAGAGGACCTGGCACATCAGACAAGCCTGGCACATCAGAGGGCCTCAGGACACGCTATTACTACTGCCAGAGCCTGCAAGGTCACCGTGATCTGACCCCTCCCCGGCGCTTCTACTGCCCCCTTCACCGTTCTCCGTACTACCACTACATTTATTTTCCTTTAGCTCCAAGCTCATCCTATTCCAGGGCTTCTGTACAACTTGGTCCCTTGGCCTGAGGGGGCTCTTCTGATTCCATCCTTCCCCCTTCATCCCTGGGGTCCTAATCTAAATGAAACATCTTTACACATATTTTCACTGAAGTTAGGTCCCTCTGTTATATTATACTTCTAGTACTTTTCCTTCATAGTACACATCAGGAGTTATAATTATATATCGATACTTAAAAGACTGTTCACTTAATATGTCTTCTTACAGATTTAAAATTCCATCAGTCAGGGAACATATCGTTTTGTTGATTGCTATACTCCTAGCACCTAACACAATGTTCACCATTCTGTAGATCATCAATAGATACTTGCACAAGGGCTTCCCTGGTGGCACAGTGGTTGAGAGTCCGCCTGCCCATGCAGGGGACGCAGGTTCGTGCCCCGGTCCGGGAAGGTCCCACATGCCGCGGGGCGGCTGGGCCCATGAGCCATGGCTGCTGGGCCTGAGCGTCCGGAGCCTGTGCTCCGCAACAGGAGAGGCCACAACAGTGAGAGGCCCGCGTACCGCAAAAATAAATAAATAAATAAATAAATAAACAGATACTTGCAAAATGAATGGGTACAAGAGAATCTAATACCAACTTGACTGATCTTTTTAGGAAATAACCTAAAAAAAATTTATATGCTCAAGAAGTTACAAGTTAAGCATAATGCTTCATTTTTTTTCGAGATAAAAAAACTCAGAGTGCACTGTAAGAACAGTATTCAGCAAAATATCAAATATTTGAAAAATCAAAAAAGTCTAATCTAACCAATCCTTTATCTTTTTTTAGTCTGGTATTTTCCCTAACCTGGATACTGAATATATGTAACCAGCTGAGAAAGCACCATTTTTCCTCTCCCCTGGGTCTCATTTTTCATTTCTAGCCTTCTAAAAATCCAGTGAAGATAAAACATTGGTTCTTCCCTATCAACACTCAACACCCGCTCTGAGGACCGCCCACATCACCCCCATCTTTCCTCTTAGCACAGCAGCTTTAATCATGGACCCAGAATATTCATAACTCCCACGAGCAGTGGAGTCCATCTCTAAGGGATGTGGAGACCCTAAGGAGTTAGGGGCAGCACGTGTTAAGCCAGTATGCCAAGAGTAAGGCTGTGATGCAACGTTTTTATCAATTGGGCCGTCCTGTCCGGAAAGTTTCAGCCATTCGTGAAGCAGCTGTCTGACCAATGCAAGTGACGTGCACAGATACGGCTGCAAAGAGTGCGATGTGCCATCTCAGCGATCATTTTAAAGGGCCTCTATTTCATAGAAAATAATATTAAGAATCTTAAACTATGTAGAGCTTGGTCAAAAACACAGTTTGATATCACCCAGTGAAGATGCCGCTACCCACTACCCAGTGAAGATGTACACTAATAAAAGGAATGACGTTTACCACGAGGTGGGAGAAGGAGCCTGTGGGTGGCTTGTTGTCATAAGAAGGAAGGGGGAGACGCTCAGACGGGACCTCCACAGGATAAGTCCCCGAAGTGACCACGCAGCCCGCCAAGATGATACTGGTTTGCCAGAAACTGTCCTACACTTTGCTCTACTTTATCTTACCTTTCCAGGCATTTCTGCGAACCTTTTAGTCTTAAGCCTTTTCCTTAACTGTTTGTTAAGCTCTTTGCTCTCCACCAACTGTTCTGGAAGGATCCAAATATAACAGTTCTTATCTCTATCCCCATTAAGGGAAAAAAATGCCAAGGAAGGGCTTCCCTGGTGGTGCAGTGGTTGAGCGTCCGCCTGCCGATGCAGGGGACACGGGTTTGTGCCCCGGTCCGGGAAGATCCCACATGCCGCGGAGCGGCTGGGCCCGTGAGCCATGGCCGCTGAGCCTGCGCGGCCACAGCAGTGAGAGGCCTGTGTACTGCAAAAAAAAAAAAAAAAAAAAAAAAAAAAAAAGCCAAGGAAGATGCGGCGTCCTCCTTGGGGAGGCCTGAGTCACAGCATCTGCATCTTTTGGGCTTTTCCAATCAGAGCCACAGCATGACAGCAAGCGGCCTAGTGGCCTTTCTCTTACTGACTCAGCCTCAGTACCTGCTACATTGCTCTGGTTGAACACTCCTTCTTCATGTCTTATTTAATTCTACTTATGGGGCTGATTTCTGGCCCTAACAGGTCAAGATACTTCAACAGTAATACAAAATATTCTATATCATTGGCATATTGGGCCCCTCCCAACAAAGAGACCCAAGCACAAAGACTTCATTTCTGTTATTAACGTCAGCTGAACAGCACAGGTAAGATAAAACAATAACGCTCAACTCTGGTGCACCCAGAGCCGAGCAACCAAATAAACCAGAGATGATTTAATCAATAAGAGTTTAATGGCATCAAATTAATTATAGATTTACTAGTGTCCTGGTAAAAATGGAAACCATATAAACTGAAGTTTAAAATATCTCAAGAAAACATATGAAGATGTAAGACTACCTTCTTTAACTCCCTTCATTTTTGTTTGTAGTTTGAAGGGCTACTGGAAGCTTCAGTCAACAGAAACCCAAACCCAAGGCCCAGTCCTCCAACCTGAAGACTGATGCCCCTGCGTGCTCATCTGTGACTTACGCAGCAGTGATCCTCTACAGCACAGCCCAAGGGAAACCCTTGATTCCTCATCCCGAAAATTCCACATTTCAATTTCTAATTCGAGCACAGTACTCTAACTGCGCAGACAGCACAGAGCCCAGATTCAACACAAACTCACACAATCCATCTTGGGCACACAACACAGCGATATACAGAGCTCTTCCCATTACAAGTTGAGGAATAGAACAGAAATCTTTGATTAAAAGTGAGCCCCCCCACCAGCCCTGGCAAAAGAAAGTCAGCCAAACATACTGTATACAATTTTGAATTGTACGATTTGAGTAACATTTTTTACTTTTCAGTCTCACAAATTTTAGGTTTGACAACTAGTACAGGTAAGATCATTTTGACCATCAAACATGCAATTAATCCTCACAACTGTGCTAGGATGTAGGTCGTATTATCTCCATTTTACAGATGAGAAAACTAAAACACAAAGTGATCAGGTAACTTGTCCAAGATCGGAGACAGTGGAAAAAGAATCTACACACATTTGCCAGAAATTTTACGAAAGAAGGAAGAAGAGGTTACAGCAAAGATGACAAACTCAACAGTCAAGCAATCTCACACCAGGAAGAGAAATGTTTACTACCACTTGAGAGGTGGAACAAGCAAGTAAAAAGTGACGACAAATCACAGGTCTGAGTCCCAACTCGGCCAGTTACCCAACTGCTTCAGGAGACTGTCATCAAGATGAAATAAGATAAAATGTGTGAAACTGCCCTGTAAACCAAAAAACCATAAAAACAAGGGTATTTATTATATCTCCATGTAGCAGTTATCACGTGGAGCTACACTTGTTTTTCTTAGCAGACTATGAACATTTTAAGAGTAGAAGAAAATATGTTACCCATTTTTATACCCTCAGCATCTCCCTAAAAAAGACTTCCAGACGGGAACTCAAATGTCTTTTGAGTGATTAGCTGACTGAATAAATAAATGTAAATACAATTTAAAAGAAGAAAATACATTTTAAGAACCAGTCAGAAAGCGCTCTACGTGGGAAGTCTGTTAACTCAGTAATAAACCTTTAGATAAGGTGTCCAGCGTTTCCCTTAGTAAGATACTGTTTTACCCCCTCCTCCCTCCAAAATAAATCAAGTACTAGGAAACTAAAAATAAACTTAATAATACCAAAGAATGAGCAATTTCCTCTCTGGCCTTGTTTGCATTACTAGTTTAGGGGAAAAAAAGGAGCCTCATTTCCTGCTCAGCTGTGCAGGCATCTGAGGACACACTTGGGGCTGAGGAAGAAAAGGTGGCGGGGGGTGCTCGATTTAGAAGAGCAGCATATTTGCTGAAGACCTTGAACAAGGTGCTTTGAGAAAACAATGTCAAACTTGCCTGGATCTTTCTGGAAATAGGTTAATTTCCGAAATTCTTTTGTGGGGATGTAAGACATCTGTGTTTCTAAACAGGGGGGAAAAAAAACAAACCCAATCTTCAAATGAATGCTTGCAATGCGAGTGCAGCAGGAAGGATTAGAGGTTCAACGGGTTGAGTGAATGAGATGTTTGGATAGGATTAGACAGTGAAAGCCAAAGGAGAACAGGAACACAAAATTGGAGAAGGAAGACTCAAACTAGCATTTTAGTGCTTACTATTCTGCTCCGGGGAAACTATCCCTCTCTCTATGCTTAAAGGATGACCATTCCATTAGCTACCCACCTAGAGTGGATTCCAGAGAAAGATCTCCCTTCCAGGGACGTGATCAAAAGCCTTCAAGCCAGTGCTAAGAGCCTTAATGATTCACGAGAAGGCACAAAACAACTGGGCAGAAGAAAATCTCCTGGCAGCACATTATTTCTTATCCCTGTCCTCAGGGACACAGTAACTCCCATCACAGTGTCTGTAGGGAGGCCCAGGGGACAGGGCTGCTGTGGGATCACTTGGGGTCCATTCCGTCCTGATGCTCTCTCTGTGTGGCATGAACTTGAAGCCCAGCTTCTAGACCTGAATCCACCGTGAGGTTTGCTGCCCACGCCCACATTTAAAAGCCGATCAAGTTGAGGAGTGTGACATGAACGTGACTTGAGGCGTATGAAAACTCACATTAGAGAGCGTCTGCCCTCTTGGAATCAGTCCCCTATTATCAAATACCTCATACTCTTGGCTAGAGTGATGGAATCTGGAAGGAATGCAATAGAATTCTAAAGACTGTTCAGCTACAAGCAGGATTTTCCTGTCCTTTTCATCAGCTGTGGATAACAATGAAAGCAGCCAGCAGTCTAAATCTACCTTAATTCTAACAGTACAGAGTACTGCCCGTTACTCCTCTTTGTAATTATATATTTCCAAAGGTAAAATCAAACTCAAATCCACTTAAAAATTTTTTTAAGCTGAGATTTGCTTAACACAAAATTAACTACTTTAAAGTATACAATTCCGAGGTATTTAGTACATTCACAATGTGTGCAGGCATCACCTCTCCCAAGTTCCGAAACACTCTTATCACCCCCAAAGGAGACCCCGCATCCCTCACGAAGTAGTCCAAATCAAGCTGAAGAAGAAGAAAAACCCTAATGACGTCCATTGTGATTACAGCATTCCTTTCTCCGCAAAGTGTCAGGTTATTCATTTGCAACAGCATCTTCTCATTTTAAAGGCATGGAGAAATGCAAAAGGTGGTAAGGGCTAACACCTCGAACCATGCTTTCCAACACGTCTTCTGACTCTACACATGCCTGGCAAGACAGCTATGGCGTGTCCTCCCTCGGAGCAGATAGCAGCGGCCTGACACTCACTGTACAGAGACAGTGCAGTAGGAACAGCCTGACACAGTGGTAAGACTGGCACTCCGCAGCCACAATGTCCAAGTTCAAGTGCTGACTCAGTGTGAACTGTGTGGCAATCTGCCTCGACTTCCTCACAAGTAACATGACGACAGTACTAACTTCAAGAGTACGTACACCTCAGGAGTCGCTCTGGAGAGTCACGGGTGTGAGTGCTGAGAACAGTGCCCGCGCAGAATGAGAGCTCAACTCGTGTTACCTGTAATCACTGCTGCCTTCTTTCTACTACAATCCTTGAGGGAGGTTCTAATTGTGCCCTCACTTTACTAGGGGGGAACCTAAATTTTCCAGTGTCTCAAAGACTTACTTACCAAAAGCCCGCAGGGGATGAGTGGCAGAGCTGGGCTATGAACTGGAGCTTAAGGACTAGGCTTTCTACCACAGAATAAAACGCTCCCTGTCACATTTACCAAACTAAGCAAAAGCGTGTGTGAGAATGAAAACGTAAAAAAATCAACACATCTGAAACTCTGTAAGCAAAAGGCAGCAAAACTAACCTCGCCCTTCTTCTGTTTACTGCTAGCTCCTCAGTTCTCTAAGCCATGGGGATTCGTGGTCCTTCGATGTTTATCGCCTCTCTCCCCAACGTGGTCAGTTCCTGGGTCTTCTGGTCTATTTCCATCTTCCCGGAGCGCTACCCACTGGCTTCAACACTCACGTCTCCAGCGCCCACAACCTTCTGTAATTTGTCCTTTCTGATTTCAGGCTCTTTGTTCTCCAGTTCACACTGATCTTCAAAAACATTGACTCAACCTTCAACTTTAAGGCAGTGTTACAAATATTTCTCTGAGCAACTATGTGCAAGGCACTATGACAGAGACAAATACACATGAGCCAGACAGTTCCTGCCTTCAGGAGTTCAGTCCAAAAAAGGAGGCTTAAGATGTAATTCTGTAAGACCAAACAGAGCCAGACAAATGCCCTTAAGAGAGGCACAAAATTCTATGGGGGTTCAAAGGAGGGAGAGAACATAGGAATGACATCCCCTTTAGATCAGGAAAAAGACTGATGAAGGAAATTAAACTGGTAAACATATGGGGTTTTCTACATGGATAAGGGGAGGGGCAGGCATTCTACACAGGAAAGCCCAGGAAGAAACTTAAGGATGGGAAGCCTGGTATTTGGTTAGGGCTTGAGATGCCATAAGCGGAAACACCAAGAAAGGAGGCTGAGAAAGCCGATTTGGGCCACAATATAATGGGCCTTGAATACCTAGCCCAAGAGTTAGTACTGAACTCGGCAGATGACTCTCCACACCTCCCCAAGGGCAGCTACAACCTGACCTCCACTGACCATGGATTCCACAGGCCTGCCTCTGTTCTATCGGCAACACTGTCTTATTTACATCAACACTATGCGGTCCTAGTCTAGCCTTACAAGTCTCATGAGGCAAAGCCTATCTCATTTATTCAGAATTTTCTTGCTATTTTTGAACCTTTTTTCTCCCTTATAAATCAGTTTGCTAGTTCCATAAGAAACTCTGTTCACATTTTTATTGAAATCATATTGAATTTATAAAGTAATGAGAGTAAAGATACCTTTATAATACTGAGTGTTTTTACTGATCAACACTGCCACTTCATCGCTCCATTTGTTCAGGTCTTTTTATTCGTGTGTTTTAACATGTCTTTCTTTTTTCTTCTTTTTAATAAAGGCCTCACACATCAACTGTTACATTTATTGCAAAGAGTCACAATTTCTGTTGCCACTGGGAACAGTAGTTTTTCCTTTCCCCTCTTTTTAAAGATTTTTATTTATTTTAATTGAAGTATAATTGATTTACAATGTTTCAGGTGCACAGCAAAGTGATTCAGTTATACATATATATGTGTATATATATTCTTTTTCAGATTCTTTTCCATTATAGGTTATTACAAGATACTGAATATAGTTCCTTGTGCTATACAGTAGGTCCTTGTTGGTTATCTGTTTTATATATGGTAGTTGGGTATCTTTTAATCCTAAATTCCTAATCTATCCGCCCCACCTTCCCCTTAGGTAACCATAAATTTGTTCTCTTTTGTCTGTGAGGCTGTTTCTGTTTTGTAAATAAGTTCATCTGTATCATTTTTTAAATTCCACATATAAGTGATATCATATGATATTTCTTTTTCTCTTACTTCAGTTAGTATGATCATCTCTAGGTCCATCCATGGTACTGTAAATGGCATTACTTCATTCTTTTTTATGGCTGAGTAATAGTCCACTGTATATATATACACCACCATCTTCTTTACCCATTCATCTGTTGATGGACATTTAGGTTGCTTCCATGTCTTGGCTATTATAAACAGTGCTGCTATGAACACTGGGGTGCATGTATCTTTTCGAGTTACAGTTTTTGACTTTTCCAGAAATATGCCCAGGAGTGGGATTGCTGGATCATATAGTAACTCTATTTTTAGTTTTTTAGGGAACCGCCATACTGTTTTCCATAGTGGCTGCACCAATATACATTCCCACCAACAGTGTACGAGAGTTTCCTTTTCTCCACACCCTCACCAGCTTTTACTATTTGTAGACTTTTTGATGACGGCCATTCTGACCAGTGTGAGGTGATATCTCACTGTAGAGTTCTGATTTGCATTTCTCTAATAATTAGCGATGTTAAGCATCTTTTCACGTGCCTGCTGGCCATCTGTATGTCTTCTTTGGAGAAGTGTCTGTTGAGGTCTTCTGCCCATTTTTTGACTGGGTTGTTTTTGTTGTTGTTGTTTTTCACATTGAGCTTGGTATTTTGATACTGATATTGGTATTTTTAATCTATTACGTTTTCTACTTGGCTATTGTTGGTCCACAGGAACACTGATGATTTTTGATCTTTCAACTATAGCAGTTTTCCTCTATTTTCATTTGTTCTATAATTAAGTCTAGTTTTTCTGCAAATCACAACTTTGTCTCTTCCATTTCATTCCTTGTTTCTTGTACGTTTTGTCTGATTACCATTATATAGAAATTTGAGTACACAGTTTAATCTCAGTGATGACAGTAACCATCTTTATTTTAAATTAAGTACTTCTAAAAGTTTCACTTTAGGTATGATGTTTAATGTAGGTTTCTGATAGGTACTCCTTTTCAGATTAAGATTTCCTGTACAGTTGGATCCTTGAACATGGATTTGAAATGCATGGATCCACTTATATGTGGATTTTTTCATGGCAAATATTACACTATGACACCACCTGAGATTGGCTCAATCCGCAGATGTGGAGGAACCATGCACACGCTGGGCCGACTGTAACTTATATTCAAATATTCAACTGTGCGGAGGGTTATTGCCCCTAACCCCCATGTTGTTCAAGGGTCAACTGTATTCCTAGTTTGCTACGAGTTGTTTGTTACTATGCTGAACAGTACATTTTACTATGTGCTTTCTAGCTTCTCATGCAACTATTTAGTTATACCTCCCATCCCACATACTCTTTTTTTTAACATCTTTACTGGAGTATAATTGCTTTACAGTGTTGTGTTAGTTTCTGCTGTATAACAAAGTGAATCAGCTATATGCATACATATGTCCCCATATCTCCTCCCTCTTGCATCTCCCTCCCACTCTCCTTATCCCACCCCTCTAGGTGGTCCCAAAGCACGGAACTGATCTCCCTGTGCTATGCAGCTGCTTCCCACTAGCTATCTATTTTACATTTGGTAGTGTATGTATGTCAGTGCCACTCTCTCACTTCGCCCCAGCTTACCCTTGCTTACACCCTGTGTCCTCAAGTCCATTCTTTACATCTGTGTCTTTACTCCTGTCCTGCCTCTAGGTTCATCAGAACGCTTTTTTTTTTTTTTTTAGATTCCATATATATGTGTTAGCATATGGTATTTGTTTTCTCTTTCTGACTTACTTCACTCGGTATGACTCTAGGTCCATCCACCTCACTACAAATAACTCAATTTCGTTGCTTTTTATGGCTGAGTAATATTCCATTGTATATATGTGCCACATCTTCTTTATCCATTCATCTGTCAATGGACACTTAGGTTGCTTCCATGTCCTGGCTACTGTAAACAGAGCTGCAATGAACATTGTGGTACATGACTCTTTTTGAATTATGGTTTTCTCAGGGTATAATGCCCAGTAGTGGGATTGCTGGGTCATACGGTAGTTCTATTTTTAGTTTTTTAAGGGACCTCCATACTGTTCTCCATAGTGGCTGTACCAATTTACATTCCCACCAACAGTGTAGGAGGGTTCCCTTTTCTCCACACCCTCTCCAGGCTTTACTGTTTGTAGATTTTTTGATGATGGCCATTCTGACCAGTGTGAGGTGATACCTCACTGTAGTTTTGATTTGCATTTCTCTAATGATTAGTGATGTTGAGCATCTTTTCATGTGTTTGTTGGAAATCTGTGTATCTTCTTGGGAGAAATGTCTATTTAGGTCTTCAGCTCATTTTTGGATTGGGTTGTTTGGGTTTTTTTGATATTGAGCTGCATGAGATGCTTGTATATTTTAGAGATTAATCCTCTGTCAGTTGCTTCGTTTGCAAATATTTTCTCCCATTCTGAGGGTTGTCTTTTCATCTTTTTTATGGTTTCCTTTGCTGTGCAAAAGCTTTTATGTTTCATTAGGTCCCATTTGTTTATTTTGGTTTTTACTTCCATTCCTCTAGGAGGTGGGTCAAAAAGGACCTTGCTGTGATTTATGTCACAGAGTGTTCTGCCTATGTTTTCCTCTAAGAGTTTTATAGTGTCTGGCCCTACATTTAAGTCTTTTATCCATTTTGAGTTTATTTTTGTGTATGGTGTTAGGGAGTGTTCTACTTTCATTCTTTTACATGTAGCTGTCCAGTTTTCCCAGCATCACTTATTAGAAGAGGCTGTCTTTTTCTCCATTGTATACTCTTGCCTCCTTAACCAAAGATAAGGTGACCACAGGTGCGTGGGTTTATCTCTGGGCTTTCTATCCTGCTCCACTGATCTATATTTGTTTTTGTGCCAGTACCATACTGTCTTCATTACTGTAGCTTTGTAGTATAGTCTGAAGTCCAGGAGCCTGATTCCTCCAGCTCCGTTTTTCTTTCTTAAGATTGTTTTGGCTATTCGGGGTCTTTTGTGTTTCCATACAAATTGTGCAATTTTTTGCTCTAGTTCTGTGAAAAACGCCATTGGTAGTTTGATAAGGATTGCACTGAATCTGTAGATTGTTTTGGGTAGTAGAGTCACTTTCACAATGTTGATTCTTCTAATCCAAGAACATGGTATATCTCTCCATCTGTTGGTATCATCTTTAATTTCTTTCATCAGTGCCTTATAGTTTTCTGCATACAGGACTTTTGTCTCCGTAGGTAGGTTTATTCCTAGGTATCTTATTCTTTTTGTTGCAGTGGTAAATGGGAGTGTTTCCTTAATTTCTCTTTCAGATTTTTCATCATTAGTGTATAGGAATGCAAGAGATTTCTGTGCATTAATTTTGTATCCTGCTACTCTACCAAATTCACCGATTAGCTCTCGTAGTTTTCTGGTAGCATCTTTAGGATTCTCTATGTATAGTATCATGTGATCTGCAAACAGTGACAGTTTTGCTTCTTCTTTTCCGATTTGGATTCCTTTTATCTCTTTTTCTTCCCTGACTGCTGTGGCTAAAACTTCCAAAACTACGTTGAATAATAGTGGTGAGAGTGGGCAACCCTGTCTTGTTCCTGATCTTAGAGGAAATGGTTTCGGTTTTTCACCATTGAGAACGATACTGGCTGTGGGTTTGTCATATATGGCCTTATTATGTTGAGGTAGGTTCCCTCTATGCCTACTTTCTGGAGAGTTTTTACCATAAATGGGTGCTGAATTCTGTCAAAAGTTTTTTCTACATGTATTGAGATTATCATATGGTTTTTATCCTTCAATTTGTTAATAGGGTGACTGAAGAATCCTTGCATTCCTCAGATAAACCCCACTTGATCATGGTGTATGATCCTTCCACCTACTCTCTTTTAATGTGACTTTGTCACTCCTCCATCAAAAGATAGTCTGATTTTCCTTCCTTTGAATCTGAGCTAGACTCAGTAATCTGTCTGTAACCAATACAACGTGGTAGAAATTATGACACAACGTCTAAAGCTATGTCAGAGAGAGCCATGTAGCTTCTGCCTAGCTTTCCTGAAGAGCCAGCCAACACGTTGTGAGACGCCCAAGCCAAACGTAGTGGCACAGGTACTCCCGCTGACAGTGCCCGCCCAGCCCAGCCTCAGACACGACTCTGTCATCACAGCCTGGAGCCAGATGTGTAAGTAAAGAAGATCACAGCTGTTGGTGTCACCCCCAGCCATTTGTGTCTTCCCAGCTGAAGGCTCAGAAACCGTAGAGCAAAGACACATCACCCTTGTGGTGCCCCATCCAGAACTGCTGAACCATGGGCTCCACGAACATAGTAAAATGGCTGTCTTATACCACCAAATTTGGGGTGGTATGTCACGCAGCAGTAGATGACTGGAACACTGATGTGAAACTACCCTTGCATTCCTGGGATAAGACCTGCTTGGTCACCATGTAGTACTTTTTTACACTGCTCTGTTCCGATTGGTAATATTTCACTTAGAACATTTTCTGTTTCTGTTCGTGAAGTAAGAAACTCGCCTACAATTTCTCTTTCCTTTTTTATTATTTATTTTTTGTTTTTTGACACCAAAGTTTACTCACAAATAAATAAATACATTTTAAGCAGAGCCTCCTGCCTCCCTCAAAGTGTCTACCCTATGGGTCCTTCCATCACAGGAGGGGGAGGGAGGGGAAGGCCGTCAGGGTGAGCACAGGCTCTCACTTTCAGCAATGCTCATGCCAGTATCGCCAGTGCCCTCTTCCAGGAAAGGGAATCTGGAGAAGGACTGCTTCGAAGGCTCAGAGGCCAAAGAGGCATCAGTGCTCACAGACAGGGCGCCAGTCGTCCGTCATCACTTCAACTACTCGGGCTGGTGGTCAGTCCAGCACGAGGGGGGCATCTAGGTCTCCAGCAGGACCAGTGTGTCATCAGGAAAGAGCGGAGGTGAGGGGCCTGGCTCCATCGCCTGTCCTCCTGGGCACTTCTAGGGGTGTGGGGGCAGGCGGGCAAGGACCACAATTTCCGTTTTTAGATTATCCTTATACGGTTTTGATATCAAGGGTAAACTGACCTTCTAAAATTAGTTGGAGAGCTTTCTTTCTTTTCCTAGTCTATGAAAAAGTTTATACAAGATTTATTTGTTAATTAAATACTTGGTACAATTCATCTGTAAAACTGTCTAGGGCTGGTGCTGGGACAGGGGTGCTTAAGCCACTGGTTCCATTTCTTTAATGATTATTAATCTGTTCAAAGTTTCTATCTTGAGTTAGTTTTGATAATTCTCTTTTGGTCTCCCTTCTAAAATTTCCTATCATAAAATTTTTACAGTAGTCCTGTTTTTTGTTGTTGTGGTTTAAAAATTCTATCTGGCTATCTGCACTGGCTCCTTTATCTAATATTGTTTACCTGTGCCTTCTCTCTTTTTTTCATTAACAGTCTTGCTTTGTCTATTTTATTGTTATTTTCAAAGATCATCTCATTTTTTCCCTCATATTTCACTGATATCTGCTGTTACCTTTGTTATTTCCCTTTAAAAAATATCACTTTCTTTGGTGGTTGTTCGTTATCCACTTTCTTTAATAAAATACTCAGCCTCTCTGGTTCTAATCTTTCTAGGTTGTTACTAGGATATAGTAAGTATTCTAGTAAAATTACTTTAAATACATGTATTTAACACTTTAAATCCATTTACCAGTCTTAATCTTTACATAATCATATTTCCATGAACAAGATAGGCCTTTAAACTCAGATTTAAGGAGATGAGAAAAATCAAAGCCTGACCCATTATGCAGAAAGTCCCAGAGATTCTGGCCTGAGATGACTAGTACTGAGCTCCCTCTCTCTACAGGAACTGTGGATTAGGCTACAGTTCACTAATCATGAAAACAAGCAACCCTTGATTAACAGGAGTGGGAGTGAGAAGAAAGGAGGAAGAGTCCACAGGTAACCCAACAGCACAGTTAAAACAAACTGGGCGGGGGGCGGGACGACGACTTCCCTGGTGGCACACTGGTTAAGAATCCGCCTGTCAATGCAGGGGACATGGGTTCAAGCCCTGGTCCAGGAAGAACCCACATGCCGCAGAGAAACTAAGTCCATGCGCCACAACTACTGAGCCCGCACGTCACTACTGAAGCCCACACGCCCTAGAGCCCGTGCTCCGTGAGAAGAGAAGCCACCGCAATGAGAAGCCCGTGCACCGCAACAGCAGCCCCCACTCGCCGCAACTAGAGAAAGCCCGCGCGCAGCAATGCAGACCCAAGGCAGCCAAAAAAAGCCAAACCAAACCAAAACAAAAAAACCAGGGTTAACAATTTACTCAGGGCAAGTTGGACGGCAACAGGCTGGTGCTGTGAGGTTGGGAGGAAGGGCTGCTCTAGCGGAGGCCACACGGCAGGTGTCCCTAAGGCATGACCCTCACTCACCTCACTCTCCTCAAGGATGCCAATCAGCTCTAATCAGCTACCAAAATATTGCCAGTGCTGGGGAGAGGGGAGGCCCCAGGTCCCTGTACCGTTCATCTGCTTCTGGATAAATCTGCCACTGAGCACATGTCAGACTTTCGGTTTTGTTTTTATTTTTGTTTTGTTTCAGGGAAGGGTTGCTCCAAGTAGCATAAAGCTTTCTCAGAACAAGAAGACTTGTAGGATAAAACACTGAAAAGGACAACAGCCGAGGGCCAAGAGCTTGTGGGAACCTGGCAGAAGCATAATAAACTAATTCAATCTCCCTGGAGGACAATTTGGCACTATGTGTTAAAGACCTTAAAAATATAAATAGTATTTGAAATAAACAGCCTTTACACTTAAGATACACTAGCAATGTATTTTAAGGAGATTAAATGGACCAGACCCCAAAATAAAGCATCAAGGAAAAAAACTGTTAACAGAGGGGAAAAATAAAGAAAAACAAAAAAGCTAGAAACTAGAAATAAACGTTCAAAATTAGAAACTGGTTAATAAAATTATGGTATCTTTAAAAAATACAACCATCAGGGAATTCCCTCGTGGTCCAGTTGTTAGGACTCTGCGCTTCCACTGCAGGGGGCACGAGTTTGATCCCTGGTTGGGGAACTAAGATCCGTGAGCCGTATGGTGTGGCCAAAAAAAATAATAATAATAAAATAAAACAAAAATACAACCGTCAAAATGATGATACAGATACACATCTAATGTAGAAGATCACAGTTAAGTTTAAAAAGGTTACAGAACAGAATGAGGCTACTCTACTTAAAATGTTTACTGATATGTTACGCCTAGAAATATGGACTAAAATGTTACCGAGCAGTCATCTTTTGGTGATGAATTATCAGCGATTCTAATTTTCTCCTGTGTTTTCAGGGGGAAAAATTACTAAAAACACACTTACGAAGCATAAACTTACACGTATTAAGATTTTTACTGCAGCAGTAGGGTTCTGGCTGAGCCAACCAGGTAAGCATTTTTTAAAGAGGAGCAGGCAATGATACAGCTTTCACCAAATCCTGAGGGTGCCACAGGGCATTGTTCAGGGAGAAAGGGGCAACAGGTCTGCAACTTACCCTCAAACAGTTCAGGGGGAAAAAAAACACCTACATAGGTTTTAAAAGGGAGAGTTGAAAGCAATGTAATAAAATGTTAACATTTGGGGAATCTGGGTAAAGGATATGTGGGAATTTTTTATATTATCCTTGCAACTTTTCTTTTTAAGTTTGAAATCAATTCAAACTAACAGGTTTTAAAAGAACTGTGCACAGAATAACCGAAACTTTAAAAAACTGCAGTATCACATATATAAATATGTTTGTGTGTCTGTATGTGTGTGTGAGAGAGAGAAGAGGAAGAGCTGGGAATAATTAGAACAGTTAGAGACTTTTATTCCACTCAGTCCAAATAGATTCTTTAAAAATCGAAGAGGTATTGTTTACATTTGTAACATTAGGCCAGATTTTCAGCTCTAGCAAGAATGAGTTCACAGGAGTGTGTGGGAGGAGGAATGAAAAGAACCACCAATGCCCGACACAGCCCTCTATTATCTCCAGAGAGATTTAAACACAAAAACCAAAGCCTCAAAAACTGACTTCATCAAAATGGGGCAAGAGCAACACTGGTCAGAGCTGTTAAGTCAATGGTTCATGATCCTGAGGGTTCAAGTGTGGACAGTGCTGTCTGCAGTCCGGGGGAGACCAGAGTGAGCTCGGCACAGGCTCGCACTGCAGCCAGCTCTGTCCGGTGACTTGTACATGCTCAGCGCAGAAGCTAGAAAAGACGAAGCTGGGCTGGCTGTGACAAAACTCATGACAGGCTCCCAGGACCTAACCCAGAAGGAAGCAGGGCCACTTTTTCCCCAAGAGAAAGAGACTGGGCAGATTCTGGGGCAGCGATCAAAGAGCATTTCTATTGCGGTGCCCCGCGCCAGCGCACCCGAGAGGCCGGACACAAAGGGATTACACGTCCCCATGCTTCATCACTACTGGTTGGCCAAGGAATCCTACTGTGAATAAAGCATCTCGATGATAATAAAATCTCCCTTTCCTCCTATAAAAAGCAAACGTGGCCCCAAAGGCAAGCACCCACACCACAGAGGCTCTGCCCGTGGCTCGAGCCTGCTGCCTGGCTGCAAGGCTCCCCGGGGTTGGTGCCCCTCAGTTTCCTCCCTGTGCAACATCGCTGGCGTCCCCGCGGGGCGTGGGGGAACCATGAAATAATGTCTGTAAAGTGTTCTCGTTTGTAAGGATGAAAAGAGCTATAAATCCAAAGTCACAGGAGTACTAAAGCTGCAACCACGTCTCTCTTTTGAAATGGAGAAACACAGGAGGATCAAAGGAGTGGCACTGTTGACGGCTGCTCTGGGAGGCTCCTCCCTCCACCTGGCAGAAACCCTGAAGAGGGAGGTCTACCATGATTTTCAGCTTAACAAAATCCCAAGACAAGTTGAACGACGGTTTCCTGGAACACCGTGAGTAGGAGAAACAGACCTTGCTCACGTGAAAGCAGGCATAAAAGGAGAAGGCAGTCTTGGGAGGAAGAAACGCAAACATGGAGGGAAAAAGTTGTTTCCCCCTTGTCTCTTTCTGCCACAAAAGCCTGGCATGGTGACACCAAGGCTGCAGCAGCTTGCGCAATAAAATGCTTAACCTTGGCTAAAGTTAACCTTCTTAGCCATAAAAAAAGGTAGGCGGGGGTGGGGGGGGGGAGGGACAAAATTAAGCTTACGGGAAGTAACCCTAATCAAAGCTGAGCCGTAACCAAGGGCTCCAGAAACATTTCTACTGTATCGCATCCCACAGGCTGGCCAAGAGCCCAGAATTTTCATTACAACCTTTCAAAGAGGGAGAGAAGGAGGAAAAAATATTTCACAAAAGCATTATCAAGGCCCCAACCCAGGATACCAGGCTGTAGAACCAAAGTTTGTGAGAGGTCAGCCTTTCAGGGAGTCAAAAACCCAGCATGTGGAAACTGGCAGTCCTTTTATATAGTGGGAGGGGTTCTTAAACCAACTACTGTTTTGCACTGAAGTCTCAGAGCTTCACAGATCATTAAAGGTTTCTGAACCACAGAGAAAGGAGGGCAGAGTTAAGGAAATAAATCAAAAGTTCCTCTGGGATGTACGAATGCCTACTTGGAACAGGCCTTCAGCGCGAATATCCTCCACATTAAACAACACGGAGGACTTCAAAATAAAAGCAGAAAAGAGATCTGTTCTGTTATAAGCAATGCACTTTCTTTCTGGCTTAAAGGTTATGCGTGCTATAAGATGACTCCCGTTGCGAGTGCGGGGGGCTGGGCTGAGGGCAGGGGGGGCAGTGAAAGAAAACAAGAGTGAACAGAAAGTCGAACTGAGAAATGCTCGGTTTGGGGGCACCCCAAACACGTTACACAGTCTGGTGATATTTTAGGGGTGGGATGTGAGGCAGAGGAATTTCTATCACATCTATTCCTGGCCATCCCTGTCTAAGAACTGAAATAATTTTCCCACAGCCAGAGGGAGTTCTCTAGTTTTCCCTGTGCAACATATACAGCTGAAGGCCTGGGGAAAGAGACCATGTCATCTTCAGCAACGAGCCGCATAAATTTCTTAAAGAAGCATCACCAAACCAGCAGAGGGAGGACAGCATCTGAGAACAGGAAATGGTCAACCCGACACCTAAGGATCTGTGTTTATCCAAGACAGCGGTTGTGAAGCTGAGTGACAGACCTTGTGACCTTGCCCTCTTGTTATGCAGCACCGGTAAACAGAACGAAATGCTAGACTTCCTACTCCGACTGGATTAGTTTACTACAACAGGTGAGGCTGCCACCCTTTGGTCAGGGTGCACTCACCATGAACCACACTGCTGGGGTGCTCTCCCTACCAACCTGGAAGGAGGAGGAAGGGGTCTGGGGACGAGAAAGGCCCAGTGAAAGGCAGCAAGTCCAACCTGGAGAACGGACAGCATGCACCAGAGCAACGGTTCACCTTGAAATTCAGGGCGGGCAGTTTAATGCGTCAACAGTCCCTTTCCAGGCTTTTTTCCCTGGAGGGAGGGGAGAAGAACTCCAGCTTTACATGCAACCGCAGGCTGGAACAAAAGCAGCAGACAGATAAAGGCATTTGTCTGCTAAAGGACTGCTATCTGATCTCCAGCCGTAGTTTACCAAAACATGTAGGAATGGGCTTGAGGGGCAGGTTTGGTGCCAAGATGATCAGCGCCAACAGGTTCCTGGGGAGGGTCTGGGGCTGTGACTAAAGCTAATGGTCTTTCCCACAAGAGAGAAGCCTACTGCTTCATGCATGATTATGCTGTGGTTTGTTACTGGAAATCTCTGCTCAGTAAGATTTAAGTGCTTAAGTCCACTCTGGGTGTTCAAATGGCCTCACTGACGGTTAGTCTGAGTATGCACTGCTGTACCGGGTAACGTCCTTTACTAAATCCTAACGTTAACACCTTCTCATTGTGGGAAATGAGACCTGGGGTAAAGATGCTAACCTCAAGACGTGCTAAACTCGACAGAACAAACAAAGCCTGCAGTGTGACTTTGTTACTCTAGGAAGCATGCCAAGCAATGAGCTCCTGTGCCTGCCTGCGGGGTGAGAAGGAGGGGCCCAGGGAGGAGAGGGAGTGGCCCAGGGGAGGAGGGGGAGGGGACGGGTGAAGAGGGGGAGGGGCTGGGGGAGGAGGGGGGCAGCCCCTCTGCTCCAGAAGCTGACCCACCCAAGGTGTGGGGCGGACGTGTGCTTGCGCAGCCTGAAGCCAGAAGCCCAGGCAGGGAACGTGCCACCTACCCTGACTTATCTGAGAGCCCTCTGAGAGGGAGGGTCGCAGCAACAATTCTCTCTACCAGGACGACCTACAGAAGAAGTGATTCCAATGCCAGCTCAGTAAAAGGAGGGCATTTCAAACAATACAACTGTCCAAAACCACCAGGTCACATTTAATGGGTTCACTGTTACCAGGTTCTCAGAAGCAGCAGAGCACATTCTGTATGGATGCTGCAGAAGAACTCAGGTATTTTGAAAATTCCTCAATAGACAAGGATACTTCAAGAATTTTCTCTGGCAAGACATTTCAAACAAGTTTTAACATTTAAAAAACCTATCCTTCAAACAGCTTCCAGCCCTGATCATCAGCACATCTTCCAGGAGGCCCCATTCATGGCCCACACCGCACAGGTTAGCACTTGGGTTCACACCAACCCACACTGCGGTAACGAAACAGTGGGAGCAACCCCCGAGGGAGCAGAGGCCCACCCAACCCTCATCTTCTCCGGATACTCAGTGAACTGGCAGCGCTGGCTGATCAACTGGTATGAAGAATAAACCACAAACTGTTTATATTCTTGCTATCTAGATATCAGAAGTCACTGATTTCCAAAAAAATTGTATAACAATGTTGAATATTCATAGACAATTTAGCATTTGGGAAATTAGTGATTAGAGCAGAATATAGTACAAAAGAAAACAGTATGCTTTAGTCTGAGTCTAAGACAAATATACTGGACAAATGGGTGCATATTCTTAATTTTAAACTTGCACATTTTAGTATGACTACAAAATGACTAAATAAGAAGCATTCTGTCCTTTCACTGTATTATTCTGCCTAAACATCTGGTAGACGGAATATGGTACAGAGGAACACATGGACTTTTCTCCTGAGTCACATGATAGGGAAATAAGATCCCACAAGCCACACTGTGCGCCACCCGCCCCCACCCCCAAAAAAGCTTTGCCTTGCTTTTTATCCCACTCTCCGCAGAATGTGTACAGAGTTTACCCAGTTCACTTGCTACTTGCTTTACTCTCTGCTGGCCATGTATACAGATTCACCGGGCCGATTTCCTTCTGAATTCAGTTACTCCACAAATCCAGATTTTCCCTCCAAAACTTAAACACCTCCCTTGACAACTTAAGCCGCAAAGCTGACTCATTCAATGTACCTCAATAACACATTTCCCAAGCAGAGCATTTGTGGGAAAATGAACCAGGTTCTGATCTCAGGAGGCATATGCCTAAATCAATAATCACCAAATCCCAGAGGCATTGGACCTATGCTGTTTCCAGCCCTCTAAAATAATCAAATACATGAAAGTCACCATTTCTTGCCAAACTCAAGAAAAATCCAACTCCTGCACATGGGAACAAAAAGACAACAGCTCAGCTGAAAACACATAACCAAACATTATAGGAAAAACTTTAGCTTAATATTGTTCAGAACATCCCCAGTGGTGTTTCACTCACACAGCAAAGACACAGAATAAAAATTCCAGACTGTTTTCAAGATAATAAAATAGCATATGATGGTGACTCACTAACTGACTAAAAGGAAAAAAAATCCATAAAGAGTCACAGGAACCTTGCAAAGCTGGCAACACTGAACCTCCCCCACCCTCACTTGGCTCTCACCTCCAGCAGACACACACACACGCGCGCGCACACACATGCACACTCTAGTGACCATTTTGAGGCTGCAATTGGCTAATGGCTTGCTCTACTGCTTAAGACAATATTTTATTCTTGACTCACTCAATAAACCTGCTGAGAAAAATAAACAATGGGTTTCAATCTTATAAATAATCTAGAAAACGGAATTGCTGTGCAAACAGTAGAGCTGATTTACTGCCCATGATGAACAGAACCGGAAAGTCCAATGTGCACAGTGAACCCAGAGTCACAGTCTTACCATCTGGGGACACGAGTTAACAAGGATTCCTGTCCACTACATGGTGTAAGGCCTGGGATGGCCAGGCTTCAACTGGTCCTTTAAAACGTTGAGTTTTAATCTTTTAAGACATATATACACACACAATGTATTTCTATCCCATCATTCACACATGTGTGAACACACACACTTCATCTTGAACAAATATTAAGTCAGGGCCTATTATAGGGCACTAAAGGTGATATAAAGAGATATTAAAATAAGGTTTCTGCCCAGAACCTCATATATGTATTCCATATACATACACAGATGCATGTCAATGTGCAGAACAGAAATGCATCAAAGAAAAAGGGAAGCAGAGTCTACAGTCCAAGACTAAAACAAAATATTAATTTTTAAAGGGCAGAACAAAACACAGTTCCACTGAGAGAAGTTGGGCTCTTTGTGTAATGGCCACCAGTCCACAGAGAAAGAGGCTCGCGTGGCTTTCACAGACGCACACCCGAAGCAGGACCCCTACACCTGAGCTCAGGATAGCCTCAGTGACTGCAACTCAGGCATCTTCCAGGGAAGAGCACAAAGCCACCGCCCCTTCACCAGGCTGTGAGCTGCAGGAGGGCAAGCCCCCTTTCACGCATCCCAGGCGCCCCGCAGAGCACAGGCCTTGGGTACCAAACGTTCCCCAGAACAGTTCTTCCCAAACACTCCCAATTTTGCCCACTGCGAGGATGGTTTGATCACCTCAAAGGCCAATTCCTGAGAATTATGATGCCACAATTTAGAGGATTCAGAAGAAGGATCTGAACAGAAGAATTATATCTCCAAAGTGAAAAAAATAACAAAGGCCGTTACCATTGAAAGTTAATTTAAAAATTAAACATCTCAAAAAGAAAACTGAGCTTAATGGAATTCTGGTGTCCCAAGACAGGCTTCTCTGGCTTGCCTTTCCTATTTCCATAATACAATGAATGGCTTTCAAATTACACACAACAGAAAACATTTTTCATGGGGCGGGGTGTCCTTCCCACCACGGGTGAGCAGCTGTGAATGAGACCGAGGTGAATGCTTTGCTTCATGTTTCAAAACAGTACGATTAATTTTTATTCTTAATTTTTCCTAACTATTACTCAAGGGCATAAGTTCAAGTAAGATTAAAATGAACCAATTATTCAAGAATTATGACTTCAGATACATTTTAAAACTTATTTTTCATGTCAGTTTTTAACAGACTAGATTTATTTTTTTAAAGCATCAGCAAACTGGACTTTCAAAGTTAGGATGGGTTCACGGATCTCATTAAGGTTAAAAAACAAAAATCTACTTACGATATAAAATACGAGCTCCAAGTAGATAAACACACTGACTATAATCACAACTTGCAAGTCTTCTTAAAGACCATTGCAAACCTTCCATTTGCTTTTACTAGCTAATAAAATGAGTGAGTCTGTTTAGGCTTAAAAGTCATAAATGTCTCCATCTTAAAAGTCACCAGGTAACAAAGATCCAGCCAAATCATAAGAAATATACGTTGGCAAATGCCAACAGCAAATAAATAACCCATCCTTACAAGCAGCACTGTGCTCAATAACACTGAAGTCCAAGGGGTTTTTCATTTGAGTACAGTTTCTACAAGTAATACAGCGCATGTAATCAAAGCACACTCATGCCATTCCTACCAGTCCTAATACGTAGGATAAGACCAAGGACAGGCCTAAGATGTTTACACTGAGAACAGCAAATATCCAAGGCCCTTGGTTTAAAAAGTCATCTAACTCTCTGGAAGTTTCAATATAATTTGTTTAACCTGATGCCACATAAAATTGATTCCAAAAAAGTTTAAAATAATTACTCTTTAAAAATAGATAAATAAAAATTTTAAAGTCATCTAATTTTTAAAGTCCTCCCTTTTCCCCCAACATCAGCAGCAAAAAAGTTTCTTACATGCAAATTTCTTAACTGCTTCACTTACACAAGGGAATCAGCCACTCTCTCTCAGATTACCCTAGTCAAAACTGGACCACTGGGCTTCCCTGGTGGCGCAGTGGTTGAGAGTCCGCCTGCCGATGCAGGGGACGCGGGTTCGTGCCCCGGTCCGGGAAGATCCCACATGCCGCGGAGCCTGTGCGTCTGGAGCCTGTGCTCCGCATACGGGAGAGGCCAAAACAGTGAGAGGCCCGCGTACCACAAAAAAAACAAAAACAAAAGCAAAAACTGGACCACTGCCCAGTCAAATAACCATAGTTTAGACTCTCAGAATGAATAGACTCAAGGCTCTGCTCCATTTTAATGGGAAGAACTATAGGATCACAGCACTTGCTGCCGAAATGCAGGGCCTGTCTCTGTGAGTAATCACTTCTGCTTTGAGTGGAGAATCCCAACTGTACCTGCATCTACCCCAGGACAAATTATTAAGGGAAGAGGCATGGCACATGTCAGTCCTTGTACCCACTTCTTGCCAACCTCTCAAAATATTTACAGTTCTTCTTCATGTATAGGGGTTCCAGTGAAAGAAACACTTAAAAACACTGTAGTATTAAATATGCAAACTTCATATTAATAAGCGAAGTTCAGCCTTTAAATAAAATAGTTTCTATTAGAAACTTCAGTAGGGTCTAGGCTAGCCTAACTCACATATTTTGGCTGCATGTCAAAAGAAAAAGAGGAAAACAGTTTTTATATGAAGTGAGACATCGGGAATTCCCTGGCAGTCCAGTGGTTAGGCTTCCACGCTTTCACTGCCTTTGGCCCCGGTTCGATCCCTTGTCAGGGAACTAAGACCCCACAAGCTGCATGGTGTGGTCAAAAAAAATAAAAGGAAATATGACATGAGTTACAATTGTGTTTCTAGGACAAAATGGAAGACAGGAAGAGGGAAGCCATATTGGGAAATTCTATTATTGATCATGAAAATAATCCCAGATACTTTTCTATATGTTTGAAATACTCCGTAACCCTTCGAAAAGCAAAATCGAGCCCTATTTAATAGTGAAACAATTTACAGCTTTAACAGAATGAAAAACACATTATTTTAAGAATGAATGTGACACACAGGATTAAGAATCTGCAAGTCTTCATCGGTGTAAACAGCAGGGCTTCCTGAACTTTACTCTGCATTCCAATCACCTGGGGAGCTTATTAAAATGCAGATTCTGCTTCAATAGGAATGGACAGGAGGCTGAGAGGCTGCAATTTTAACAAGCTCCAGGTGATGACGATAATGCTGGTCTGAGGACCACACTGAGAGCGGTGAGAATACACAGCATTTGCAGTCCAGGTCTCTGGCTTAAAATCAAGTATGTTATGTGGCTATAACACATTTGTGTCCTCAATAGTATCAACCGATTCAGGAAGTTCACACTTTGTTATGTAACGTTAGATTAAGCATTAATGAGGCTAGAAAGTTTGTTTATCTAAGGTTATAACCTGAAGTTAAATAAAGCTTCATGCTGAACGCTAGTATTAAATACTAGAGTCATTTTTAACCTCTTAATATTAACAGAATCCCAATTACTCGGTCTCTTTTTTTTAAGTATCATTTTAAAATTTATTTATTTTTATTTTTGACTGGCAAACATGGCAGGCCTGCAAATGGCTCATCTTCCCTGCTGCAATGCCAGCTCCCTGTGGGGCACAGGTGGCACCTTGCTTCTCTTTATAGACATCCCACCATTACAGTGCTCAGTGGTACACAAAATTTTCTAAAACTGAACCATATGGCATGTTTAACTAGCTCTGAAAATGGGAATATTTATTTTATTATTCATTGGGTCTTCGTTGTCGTGCACGGGCTTTCTCTGGTTGCGGCGAGCGGGGGCTACTCTTCGTTGCGCTGCACGGGCTTCTTGTTGTGGTGGCTTCTCCTGTTGTGAAGCACGGGCTCTAGGCGCACAGGCTTCAGTAGTTGTGGCTCGTGGGCTCTAGAGTGCAGGCTCAGTAGTTGAGGCGCACGGGCTTAGTTGCTCCGCGGCGTGTGGGATCTTCCCGGCCCAGAGCTCGAGCCCGTGTCCCCTGCATTGGCAGGCAATCGGATTCTTAACCACTGCACCACCAGGGAAGTCCCTGATTACCTGGTCTTAAAGCCCTGTCTCAATAGTGGTTATTCTTTGATGGGGGAACATGCTCTCTGCAAAAGATATTTTGCCTGAAGAAACGAACAACTAACATTCAGTAGTTATGCATATACTTAATAGAATTCGTTCCCAAAAATATGGCTGAGAAAGGTGGTTGATTTTCATGTTATTTCTCAAAAATTTAAATCTCCAATATTTTCATCCTATCACCCAAGGTTAAAAAAGCTCAAAACATCAAAAACAGCTGCCCCTCGGTCCCATTCAAAAAAACAAAAAGAAACAAAAAAATAGTGACACGTTTTCAATAGAGAAAGTCAAGATAAAAGACTTCCATTCCCACAAGTCACTGACGATTCCCCACTTTCTGTCCTACTACTAGACTATTAAGAACCTCCTCTCTGGTCTCCATCTCGTTGGTGCTGCTCAAGAATGCTCACCTCCCATGCTCTCACCTCTCTTCTCAAAAGACTTCAATGGGTCCCCAAACGCACTCTTTGGAGAGAGAGCAAGGTCCCCCCAAGTCTACCTCCAAGCCATAAACTTGGCCTAAATCCCACTGCATCAGCTCGTGCAGCCTTCTCTCCGACCGCACTCATGGACTTGCCGGGCACGTTTTGCAATTTCCTCTCTCCATGCCTTTGCTCGTGATATTTCCAACAGTTGGAAAGTCGCTTTCCTTCCACCCTCCCAACCATGGCCTATATCCTTCCTTCCTTCGAAGCTCAGTTCAAACACCACATCCTCCAATTAGCCTTCCAGAAACCCCCAGGCTCTGTGCTCACTCTGTGGGACCCGGACCTCTCCCAGGGCCCTAAGCACAAACTGGCAAACATGGCAGGCCTGCAAATGGCTCATCTTCCCTGCTGCAATGCCAGCTCCCTGCAGGGCACGGGTGGCACCTTGCTCTCTCTATAGACATCCCACCATTACAGCGCTCAGTGGTACACAAAATTTTCTAAAATTGAACCATATGGCATGTTTAACTAGCTCTGAAAATGGGAAGTGGGTGAAAATGGATTTCTGGCATAGTAAGTATTAAGGCACCAGTAACTGGGTTTACAAATAACACGAGCTTCATCTCTGTTGGGCTAGGTATTCAAAAATAAAACTAAGAGATGAGAAAGAGAGTCAAGAGTGTGTGCCTGTCCCCCTGCTCCATCCAGGGGCTAATAATCCTCTAGGGGCACCTCTTCTCCCTATCAAGTCGGGGTGGATCAAATTGTCTTCTCACCAAGGTTAGTTGCCGCTGAGACAGGTCACTAAGTGCATGCTCCCTGTCTACGATGCAATGCTGGCTGGATCTGTCCAAGCGCCAGCAGACAGAGCTTTACACAAAGGCCAGCCAGGATTCAAGGGACAACCACCCCAGTGTCAGACACGGAAAAGTCTTTGGTTCAAACAACGAAGAGATGTTCTCAGCATGAAAGAAGATACTATATGTCACTGTCACCTGAGTAATCATCTCATGTTTTTGAAGAAAACTACAATGTGTAAAAATCAAAGGAAAAATTATTTTTGGAACACCTATGATTTTGTGTTATTTGTAACATGGATTCCCCTCCTGGTAATTAAGATTCAACACTATTAGGTCTCCTGTTTTTTCAGGAATTACCTTAGCATCAAAGGTCATGTGATTCATCAAGCCAAAGATTACGCGGCAGTGCTTAAAGCAGAACCCAAGAAGCCTTGTTCCCCATCATTTTCTCAGAAGCTCAGCTACGGGGCACTCACTGTGATTTATACAAATGTACCCAAGATTCTGATGTGGTTTAGGCCAAAGAGTGTCTTGAGAGAGAAGAAGCATACAGCCAAGGGGAACCTGAGATGCTTAGCAAAAATTCTTTACCGTATTTTACTACTAATTATACATCTTATAAGCATTTGCGGGAGGCAAATAGTTCTAGAGGAAGGGAGAACGGGGAGAAAGACAATCAACTACAGGATATTTGCACGACTGTGATACTAAACTATCTGACTTGCACTTATTCTCTTGGGTAACATGAGGTTAACATGTAATACCCACTCAACTAAACCTCTATAAACAGTTGGTTTTCCACAATCACAGCCACTATTCCCACTTCAGTGGGCAGCAGTGTTCAGAGAAAAGCCAGATTTAGCTCCTGAGTAATAAACACCAGAAACCAAAAGAGCTGGGAAAGCTCTCCGTATCCGTGCCTACCAGGAAGCTCTGAACGTACATCGGCACCCAGTGGCCTGGTAAGCGTCTCCTCAACAAAGCTTCAAGACAGAGGAATTCCATCTTTTAGACTAGGCAGTGCCCTCCACCCACTCTGTTTTTCAATTAAATGGGTTTTCTGCAAGACAGATTAATGAAAAACAGGTAATTTCTTTTTATATAGGTTCAATATGTTTACAAGCAGAATGTAATTCTGTACTTTTCATAGCATTTAGCTACTTTACATAGTATTCAGGGTGGATAAGAAGAACAATCATTTTCAAGTGTTTTTATGCACTCTTTATATAGACGGTATCTCATTTAAATTCTCAAAACAATTCTGGAGGGGGGGAGGGAGACCCAAGCGGGAGGGGATATGTGTATACATGTAGCTGATTCACTCTGTTCTACAACAGAAACTAACACATTGTAAAGAATTATACTCCGATAAAAAAAATTAAATTTAATTTAAAAATTAAAAAAAATTTCTAAGGGGTAGAAGGATCACCCCATTGTACAGACCCAGACATTAAAGGACAGGAGGCTGAATAATCCGCTTAAGGCCCTATGGCAGGTAAGTGGCAGAGGAGAGAAGAACCATCACTTTGGTCTCAGGCACAGCGACAGCCAACGATGTACAAACATTTTATAAAGATTCTAACACCAATAAAATTCTCATGCAAACACACACCATTTTAGAGAAAATAATTTCCTAGACCCTGTCAGGATTTGACCTGAACTTGCCAATGAACAGCTCAAAGAAGACTTCCCAGTTAAAAGAGATCATCAAGTACTATAGTTACTGGTAAGGCCAAGAATAGAACACAGTCTGCTGACCCCACACCCATGCCCAATCAGGCGTGTTCTTCTGGATGCTGACACCCTTCTGAAGTTTCAAGTTGTTTGAGAATAGCAAAGAAATGAGTTAATAATTCCGGTAAATAGAAGACAATATGGAAAGTATCTAGGTTAGTGGGATTTGCTGTGTGTGTGTGTGTGTGTGTGTACACACACACACACACACACACACACACACACACACACACACACACACACACACACACGTGTGTATTTTTATAAGGCATGACCGTATGAAGATTTCTACCTAGGAAGTTTTGAACCAAGAACACTGGTACCTACAAATTTTCTCATCTTCTGCAGCAAAAATGAAAAATAACCTTTGCCCTCCCCTCTGTATGACTTGTGAATGATTAGCCTGGCCATGTTGATAACTAAGGAAAACATGAGTGCCGCTCCCAGCTGACTAGAATGCTTAAGATTTATCCTACTACCAACCTCCTCCAATTCCATGCAAAAGACAGCAGGACACTAGGAATAGTTAGCCAATGTTCAGCCCTAATAAATTCTCCAGTGCTGCAAACAACTCTCCCATCAGCTCCAATGACTGTGCCCTGAGGAAGAGGCTGGAAACAGGAAGACCGCTGGGTGCCAGAGGAGATGGGAGGATTGGAGCCACATGGCTGGGAAACAGGGAATGCAGAGAAGTGATGGGGAAGCGTCTCAGGAAAGAGGCGCCTGGAAAAGACCAGAGAACCTGCTCAAAAGGTTGCTGTACTGAGAACTTCTGTGTGGCAAAAAAAGAGGCTACCACTGAGTCAGACATCATCAGTAAGAATAATCGACAACCAAGAGCAAGAGGAAAAACAGATTAGAAGACCATTCCCTAGGTTAAAGGTTATTCAGATCCCTTTTCACAGGGGAGATAAAAATGCAAAGCGTCTGGCATTTCCAAATGTTAGACACCAGATTTTAGATTCAGTGCTTAATCTTGCTATTAAGTTTACTTTTTAAAAGAGAAAGATAAAATAACTGTAGAGGGATATCTTGTATCAAATTCTTCATGTTTTGCAACTTTTAGCAGAGCACAGGGAGAGAGAAAATTGAGTTGAGAGGTTATAATCTGGCCCCTCACATCAGCTCAAATCTACTCAAAGATCTCTCTCATTTTCACTCCAACTGGGCCAAACCAAAATTCCTATACTTTACAGGGTAAAGCCTTTTTAGTTTTTACTTCAAATAACTGAAATCCTCAGAAAACGTAAAAAGTATTTCTTTCATTGCTCCACATTAAATACCTCTTACCACTCTGTTCTGGAAAGAGCAAAAAGTCACTTGATTATACAGAGTGATAATATATTTTAGTTTAATGTCCATAAACAAGCTTTTTTTTTTCAACTATCCTCAAAATGACCCATCTCAGCATATTTACATGTATAATAAATACTGAAAACTTAATCTAATTATGATTGATTAATGCAAACCACCAATTTATATGAGGCTATACTTGAAATCTCAGAACGCTTCTCCCCTATTATGAGGTCTGTTTATAAGGTGCTGTACAGAAAACGTGTCCAGAAACGGTTTAAAAAAAAAAAAAAACCTGAATAAAAGAACCAAAATTGAATAAGAGGAAATCAATAAACAATACCCAATACCCAATTAGAAAACCAAAACCCAAACCAACCCATCAGCTTTTGTCATGGGTATTCTTCATGGATATTCTCCTCCATCCACTCCCAAAACCTGGGGTGGGGGAAGCAGCACTCGATGTCTAAATATTCCCCTCCCATCCCCAAGTCCTGAAGTGCACTTCTGTAGTACTTGGGCCACAGGCACTGGTAAGTGGCTGGCCTACTCCACCCCTCCACCCCCCACCCCCCCAACCCCCGTCTCCCCTATTCCTTGGCCTAGCCGCAGGGAGGACTTTCCCCACCCTCCTCCAATACCACCTGTAGGAAACCAGAGGCACATTCAGGTAAGACTGAATGAATCTCCTGCTAGCATTCTCTTTACATAACTTCACTCCCAAGCCTCCTTAGCAAACCCACCTACCCCAAGTTTAACAAGAGCGTTCATCAGACCTGATTCTCAGCTTTGTGAAATATCAAAGGAATTTTTAAAAACCTCATTTCAAGCAACTTACAGGGATCCTTGTGTATCTGTCCAATAAAAAGTGCAAACTTTTAGGGCTGGAAAATTAGGTACAACTACTCTTCAAAACATAGCAACATTAAAAAAAAATAAAAGTCCCCAGAGAATTTAAAGTATATTGAGCTACAAACCTCTTAGCTCTATTGTTTGTTGATGACTTTTGTCAATAACCAAATCCAAACTAGCGATAAATGATATTTTCTATTTCACCCACTGTATTTAAAATTAGATGTTAACTCCCCAACACCCCAGACTCCCCGCCCCCCCCCAACCTCTCTTGCCAAAGACTCTTCTGTTCTGAAATCCACTTTCTTGGGGATAAGCATAATCAGTCACTTTACCATCTAGAATCCTGAGCTAAAACTAAAGGTGAAGGAAGTAAAATTAATAGAATCCTAGAGGCCAGCACAACACAGGGTTAAAGGAAAGCATTTCACAAGATCAAGTGCGGAGAAGCAGCAGGAGCGAAGAGGAAAAAATCAAGTTACATAAAGTCCAATTGTACTCACTGTTTCCTTATTGGGAAGCAGCTCCTTTCGAATTCGGAAGAAGTTCTTGCCGTACTGCCTGAGCCCCTTAACGAAGCGTTTCTGTGATAAAAAGAAACAACAAATGGGATGTAAAAGCCAAAAACAACACAGGATGTCAGCAAAGATCTCTGCAATCAGCAGAATAACAACCCCAAAGAAGTACGAGCTAGGGAACGTCGACACGGCTGGGGGAATATTTCAGCAGCACAGGCGGGACCCGCGCCCAGACAGCCTCCGTCAGATCCCCAGTCCCGCACTCGGACAGGCTGAGGAGGACGTCCCGTGTCTGAGGCAAGCAGCCGTCTGTGCCTTCGCTGCCTCCGGTCTCTGCATCGGTCCACGGAGGTATAAACAACACATACGCTCCGTGCTTCCATCAATAAAACAGCACAACTGGTCCCCACCTGAGAACGAAGCTTCCCAAAGTGCCGAGCAGAAGAGGGGAACGGGAGCAAAGCTGGAGACTTTTCTCCAGAAGGGCACCCTGGAGGCTTCAAAGGCCTTTCGCTCGTCCGGGGAATTCACCAGGACGGCAGCAGCACCGCGGCAATCCACCGGGCCCGAACCCCGGCCGGCCTGCGTGCCCCGCCACGCCGGCCGCAAGAGCCGCCCCGGGGCACCAGGCACCCAAACACCAGCACCCCTCCTCCTTCCCGGCCCCTCCCCGTCCCCGTTCCCTCGGCAGCCCGGGGACTTTCACTTTGTCCCATTCCTCCTGGGCAGCCCCTCCCCGCCACAGCGGGGCCACTGCCGGATCCCCGGACCCCACCTCGGCCCGCGAAGTCGGGTCCCGCGCGGCCGACCGCCGGCAGCCACAGGTACGCGGGGCCGCCGCGGGCCGCACTCAGGGTCCGGGTGGCGGGAGGCCGCGCCTGTCACTCGGCTCGCGCTCGGGTTCGGGCTCGGGCTCCGGCTCCACAAAGCGCAGGGCGGAGGCGGCCGGGCGGCTCGGCGTGTGACCGCGGCGGGGCCGCGCGGCGCGGGGCGCGGGGCTGGGGCGGCCGCCGCCGCCGCCGCCGCCGCCGCCGCCGCCGGGGGAGGAGGCCGGAGCGGCGCGCAGAGCCCAGCGCGGCCGCGGGCGGCTGCAAAAGGCGGCCTGGATCGCCGCGCCGCCCGCCGGCCCGGCTGCGGCCTCCGCCCCGAGGCCCCGCGCGGGACCCCGGCCCGGTACCTCGGTTTCCTCCTTCCGAACAGCGGGAGTCGACCCGGGCGGCGGAGCACGAAACTTCCTCCCCGCCGCGGCGGGCGCGAGCGGAGGGCGCCCGCGGGGCTGGCTCCGGGCTGGGGCCCTCCCCGGGCTGCTCCGTCTCCGGACCTCCCCCCGGGCGGGCAGAGTCAGCAGCGCACGCCCGCCGCACCCGGGCTGCGAAGCGGGGGGGGCTGGCCCCGACGACCCCCGAGGTCCCTCTGGCCCGGGATTGTGGGCGGCCGCTCCCGCCCGGCCCAGGCCTCAGCCAGCACCTCGCAGGGCGCCGTTTCACAACTAAATCACCGCGGAAGCTTCCCAGCCAATAAATCACCTGCCCACCGGGAGGGGAGTCCCTCCCACTCCCCGCGGTTGAGACCAGCCGGGCGAATTCAGTGAAGAGCCAGACTTGGCCGGGAAGACCGATCTGCAACCTCCTACTCCATTCCTGGAGGCTCTGCATTTTCAGATTTCACCCCTTTCTAAGATATGACTCATCACTGTCAGTTTTCAACATAATTCGTATAGTTCAAAAGGAAAAATCTGGCAAGGCACAAGAAAGAAGCAAGCTCTGCTCTAGTCTGAAGCAGAGTGACCCTCGTTACCTGAAAAAAGTATCATTTACATGCTCAGCACGCATCCCGGGCTGCGTGCAGAGCACCTCCACATCTTCACATCTCCACCGGGATGTGGAGAGGAACGAGACTGCCCTGCCCTCAAGGAGCAGGCCTGGCAAACAGGGTAAACAGATCAATCTCTGGGCCCCAACCAAAAGCAGCAGAGGAACAAAGGGCGGGAGGTGGGGTCAGGAGGAGGAAGCAACTTACTCTGCTGCCGTCGTAGGGGCGAGACAAGGGGGAGCATGAGCCTGTCAGGTGGGCTCAGCAGGGCTCCAGGCAGAGGGGTCAGCCAGGAAGGGCACACAGATCACCCTGGGAACTGCGAGGAGGGCAGGGTGTACGGAGTGGAGTCCCAGCAGGTAAGACTGAAGAGGTGGGGAGAGGGTCAGGTTGCAAAGAACCTTCCAGGCCAGGCTGAAGAGTTCTGCTCCTAGCTGTAGGCCAGCGGAGAAGTGTAAGCAAGAGCGTTCCATGAAAAGAAGAGACTGCTCTGGTGGCAGTGTGGCCCTCGGCGTGCATTAGGGACAGACTGGCTGCAATGCAGTTAAAAAGGCTAGAGAGGGAGCCCAGGTGTGAGATGAGGATGACCGGAGCCCAACCTCAGCCTTCAGAATTAATGCTTCTTAATCTACTCGTTAAGAAGTTAAGTATTTAGTGAGCACCTAACACTGGGAGGAATTTTAAAAATAACAACAACAAAAAAGGTAGCCATGGACCTTTATTAAAACGGATTCATTTTTTGCAGGTAAGATAAATGTGTGTGAGGTGATTATAGAACAATCTGAGACTTAGGTCGGCCAAGCATGAAGTAGTGAAGGGCAGCTCACCAGTGCTGCAAGGGAGCCGAGAAGAGGGATGGACTGTTGTTCAGAATGCCTTCACGGAAGCAGATCGAGAAGAGCAGACAGCATCTGCAGGTGTGGAGGAGTGGGAAGGCCCTCCAGGCAAGACAGAGGCAGAGAACAGGAAGTGGCAATCAGACAGGGAGAGTCTATACAAAGCTGAGGTGGGCTCTGGCGTGAGTCAGATGGTGGAATGGCAGGGCCATGCATGTGTGAGGACACGCAACAGGTTCACTGGGAGAGGCCGGCCCAGTGAAGGAGCACCTGAGAAAGGCTGAACCTGGAAGAGCAGGGTAATGTGGGAGAGTTCTGCAAACGTGAGTTCAGACCCTGATTCCTCCACTTGTTATAATCCTCTGAACAGCATCCATTCAACAGTTATGAAGTACCTACTATATGTCAGGAGCCTCAAAGTCCTCACAACCTAAAAGGAAGTACTGCTATTATCTCCATTTTACTGACAAGGAAGCTGAGGCACCATGGGTTAAGTAACCAGACCAAGGTCACCCAACTCCTCAGCGGTCAAGGCAGAATTCAAACCCGGGCTCCAAAATCCATGCCCTGCAGCACTACTGCCACAGTCTCGGTGAAGTGGGCCAAGAGTCTACGGAGGTCAGCAATTTCAGTCATGGTCCCATGATCTGCGACTCTGCCCTTTCCATCTGCCCCTCCAAATCAAATCAACTCTTCAGTATTCTTCCTAAGAAAGGTCTTTCAGTGCCTTCCTTTCCCGCTCATTCCAGCAGTAGTCGCAGGCCAAACCCTCACCCTTCCTTCCTACTAGCCAGCTTCCTAACCCATCTCCCTCGTCCAGCCATTTACAAGCCTCTGCTGAGGAACTTTTCAAAACCACGGATTTCATCATGAGTCCTACACCATCTTGCCCCCAGGCCCTACCTACGAATAGCTCTTTGACCTCTTCAGGTGGTGTTTAACCCTTAGCCCTGCATTCAAGGCGCACCAGGATCCTGTCCTGGCCTACCTTTCCAAACAGATGTCCAGTAATGCCAACTGGTCCATGCTACCACCTCTGTCTGAACTTCCGACTCTGGGGTACCTTTAATACTTCTCTCCACAGCCTACCTCCAGTTCACCTCAAACTCAAGCTCAAATCCCTCCCACCCCAAAATGAGACTTCCCTGACCGTCCCCATCCCCATTCACTTCGCATTTATTTATTTGTAAAAGGCCTTACGTACTCATAGTGTCTATGAGCTCTGAAAAGACAGGAATTGTATCTTATACCACCTTGCCTCCCTATAGCATTAGGCAGCTGGAGCTCCCAAGTCTGTGATACACAGATGAAACAAACCATGAGATGACAAGAGCCTGGGCTAGGGTGGTCACAGTGGAAATAGACTGTTAAATGCCAAAGGGTCCATTTTGAACTTTGATAACAAAGTTGATCTTACCGGCTCCATGACACCAAACTCTGCTGATTTTTCTCATATCACCTGGTGGCTTAATTCTCTCCTCCACCTCTGAGTCTCCCCAAGGCTTTGTTCTAGGTTTTCTGCTCCCCACAAACTCCCTCCCAATATGATTTCCACTGCTCCCATGGCTCTAAATACCATCCAAGATTCTCACTACTATTTCTAAGGCTAAATCTATGGTCCAAGCCCATTTGGGAACACTTGTCTCACAGACATTTCAAACTAACTACTTCCAGAAATATGGATTTGACATCTGATGGTGAACACAAACCACTGCTGTCAGTGTATATCAATGACTATGCTATCAAGTGCAAAGCACCACTGGCCCTACTTTTTTAAAAAAAGGAAGTAAAAGCTTCATGTGGCCTGTACTGTTACTTCTCTATGGAAAGCCACAAGGCCTCAAACTGGCAAAACATCTGCTTCTCAGAGACCAGCCTTTACCTTGTGGTTTACCAGAAATGTAGAGTAGCCTTTAAAATCGAAACAAAGCCAACCCACTGAGAGTGGTCAATGATTAGAATAGGTCAGTATGTTAAATAGGTTACTGAGGCTGTAGTCTCCCTTCCCTCAATTCATTCATCTCTCTGCAAATGAAGACCCTGACTTTTTTTAAGACTTTAATTTCATAATTAACACTATCGACTCACAGACAGACAGGTACTGGAAGCTTCTAAACGAAAGTTCACAGACGCGGTCTGTTTCTTAATAGCATTCTAGCAGTTGAGCTGAAATTCAGCATTTCCAGTGCTGAGATTCAAGGCCTCATGAATTATGTCTCTGTCCCTTAGCTGTTCTGTCCCTGATGGTGTATAGACGTTAGACTGCTAAGATGCCAAGGGTGCAGGAGAAAGAAGGCTGCTCCTTCCCGAGGCGGGAGCTGTGGCTGGGCCGCTGCTCCGAGTGCCGGGCAGCCCTGCTTCTTACGCTCCGCAGGCTTGCAGTCTGGCCACTCTCAGAGCCGTGAGCTGAGGTTCCCCGGGTGTTGGCACTGTTTTCTCTGGTGCTCTTTGTTTTCAATCAACCTGTGTGTTTTTTGGGAGCAGAAGACAAGTCCTCTTCTATTTCTCAATCGTCATAGCCAGATGAGACCCAAATATACATACAGATTTATTAATGGCAAGGAGACTGTTCTTTGCTTTGTTTTACAACTTAGTTTGTGATTGCGCTCCAATTTTGATTTTATCTACTGAAATATATTTTGACATACAACACTGTGTTACAAGGTACACAACATGTTAATCTGATACGTTTATACACTGTAAAATGATTGCCATTGTAGTGATAATCATGTTACATAATTACTCCCCAGGTTTTAGACACATTGCTAGAGTTTCTTCTATTATTGAGCTGAAACTTCATGTCACCATCAGAAGTTATCTACCTATAAGTTCCTGGTAGAGAACATTTAATTCTTGGCTTTAAAAGAAGTGAGTTACCTGAACACAGTACTTGCTGTTAAATTTGGGTCTGAGTAGAATCTGGAGAGCTCTATTTCTCATTTTTGGTAGAATGGAAAGAATGTGAGATTCAAACCCAGAAGTCCTAGGATCTGGTCTGCTTCTCTGTTCCACAGAGTAATTCTGACATGGCTGTTTAGACACAGCCACTTTTGAAACGGGAGATACGTAATAGGGATAAACATAATTGGGTGAAAATGCGATAACATTCTCTCTTATGATAAAGTAACAAGTTCAAAAGTTCCGCTCATTATTGCTGAGCCTGCCCCAGCTCAGAGCCTCCCAAGCCCTGTGCCCATGGGCGATGACGGCCTCACCGGCTGCCCAGACACTGACTGTCTCCCACCGGGTGGGGGGAAGGGGTGGACCAGGGTTGGCCTGGGGCAAGCAGCTTCACTGTCCTGTGTCGGGATGAGAGAAAGGCAGGGAGGCACCACCTATTCAACAGTAAAAGCAGCCAGCACTGAGCAGTACTCCCATGGCGGGCACTCTCCTAGGGGCTCTACACCAACTGACTCACTGAAGCACCGCAATAACCTTACAAGGCAGGGGCTACTAATATCTCCATTTTACAGATGGGAAAACTAACCACGTGTCACCAAATCCTTGAACCAGGGTGGGAGGGTCAAGACTGACAAATGTAAACAGTCAGGGAACTTCAGGGATGGGGTGAAGTTGCTAAAAATGGAGTTGAGGAGAGTGTGTGGATCAGGGCTACGATGGGCACCTGCTGCCTGCGTTTGCATTTCAAGATTTTGAGTGTTTCTCAAAGGTCTACGAATGGACAAATAAAGGCCATATTCTCGAAACTTAATTTATTCTTGTCTCGGTTTGTTCATCTTTTAAACTGGCCATAAAATACCTGCCCTACCTATCTCAAAAAAGATTACTCTTAATATCAAACTGGATTGCACCCAGAGGAGTACTGGGTAGATGAGGCCAAAGACTAAGGTGCACTTATCTCCCTCGTGTGCACGTGAAACTCCCAACGCTGCTCATCTCAAGTGCTGGATATGACCTGTGTCTACAGAAGAGGAGAGGAGCCAGGGGAGAGGGGCAATGCTGCAAAAAGGCTAAAAGATAACTCTGCATTAACCCCTGGCTGAGAGCTTTCAAAATTAACTCCCTCTGGTGAATTTTAACTAGTGTATCACAGTCAGAAACTCACCAGGACTTCTGAAAAGCGACTCTTACTCAGTCCTCTTACGTAACTGTTTGGAAAACACTGCAGGTATTAAAGTGAGTCCCACTGTGAAAATGGCTCCTGCTCTACCCTGTTTCCCGCACAAAATTTTATGTTAATGACTTGCTGCTTCTCAGGGGACTGAAGAACAGGCAGATCTGCAAGTAAGCAAACCACAGTTGCCCCCAGTGGAGAGACAAAAGTGTAAGCCCACAAGCCAGGCAGAGAGTAAGAGGAATTGTCCACTGGTCTTCTGAAGGTGTAGAGAAGCAGCAGCAGCAGAAAACTGAAGACGCTTCCTAAATGTGGGCCTATGTTAATGAGGGGTAGGGAGAAAAAAGAGAAGACCGATGCCAAGCAGAAGAAATAAACGCCTTTCCAGACATCTGTATTCCAGGACTCCTACCTGTTCACTCAACAGTGGCTCTCACTGAGCAACCACCAGATGAGAACCTATTGCATTTCATCCATATAATCCTGTTTGTTACAGATTCCCATCACCCCATATCGAAAACACGCTTCCGGCTAGATACACTATTGATACTGCTTTGAAAAGTATCATTTGGGTTTTGATTTAAAATATTTAACACATCAACGAAAGGACGACCCAAGTAAAGCATGACGTTTTCAATAAACAGCAGCGGAAGCAGTGCGTCTGAGAGGAGACAGGCCAGCAAGCCGTGGTGGGCATCTCCGAGATTTCTGGTATGTTGCTCCTAATTTCTTGTTGACTCTACTTTGTAAGTACACGTTGAATTTACTAGCAGTATTCCAGAATAGCTAGTTAATAGTTAAGTTCCATTCAACTAGTTATAGTTTAAAAATAGCAAATAGGATCACAATTTAAAATAATAACCACAGGGCTTCCCTGGTGGCGCAGTGGTTGAGGGTCTGCCTGCCAATGCAGGGGACATGGGTTCGAGCCCTGGTCTGGGAGGGTCCCACATGTCATGGAGCAACTAGGCCCGTGAGCCACAACTACTGAGCCTGCACGTCTGGAGCCTGTGCTCCACAACAGGAGAGGCTGCGGCAGTGAGAGGCCCGCGTACCGCGATGAGGAGTGGCCCCCGCTCGCCACGACTAGAGAAAGCCCTCGCACAGAAACGAAGACCCAACGCAGCCAAAAATAAATAAATTTTTAAAATAAAATAAAATAACAACCACATTTTTACTGATTGTTCTCAAGTCTCTCTGAGACCTGACATTTTCCCTAGCTCAGACTTGTCCTACGCTTTCTATCCAGAGTAACATCTTCCATTGTCTCAGGACGTCACAGTCGCAACATGGATACTGGTGGGTCCCAGACCACATCCTCCTCAAGGCTCCTCAATACACTCTCCAACGTAGGTGTCACTGGGTCCGTGCTACAGGTGGAGAATCTGGAAGTTTAGGTAAATTAAATATCCTGCCCCGATCCATAGCTAATCAGGAAGGGTGGAGAAGTAGAGAGATGAGATTTCGAAATAGGATTAATTGCTTGGAATCCAGGTGCAGAAAACTTTCTCTTGTATCTATACGTATCAGAGGAATTAAAGGGTATTATCTGTCTTAAAAAAAAAAACAGAAAACCTCTAAAGGAAATTTTAGGTATAAACATATACACACTTGCTCTTTGAAGCAAAAGTGCCAGAGACTGTATGCTGTATGTCCATGTTAAAATTTTTCCCACAGAAACACTTGGCTTGGAGTGCATGGCTCTGCCACCAAATAACGACACCCTTGTATAGGTCACTAGGCCTCCTCCGGGCTTCCGTATGCAAGAGGAGTGGCGGGCTTTCTCTCATCTATCCATAAAGCCTCAACAGTGGATGCCTAGTTCTCCATCACTGGGAGCTGCAGCCAGGCAGGTGGCCTCTCTCCTACACAGAGACAGGAGGGTGGCTAAACTCTTTCCAAAAAGAGACCCTGTTAATGCATGATATGTTTTATCAACTGTCTTACCTGGAAATGCAGAAGATCTGTCTAAGATACCTTTAACATTAAATAAATCCTACGTTTTGCAAAAAAGACCCGTTTCCCCCCCCTCATCCCAAAAGATTTGATGGTCCTCAGAACAGAAGCCCAAATACAAGCCTGTCCATTTCTAAGAGAAGTCCTCTCTAGGGTCAAATACAGCAGATTCCAAATATTGAGCTGTCATGGAGGAATAATACCAAAGAGCTCTTTTTCCTGGTTCCTTTACTTTCCAATCTTCCAAAGGCCAAAGAATATGAGAATGAGAATTGGGGGAGGTAGGTAGGTAGGTATGATCCTGCCCTGATTCTTCTAACTTCCTCAATTCACGAGCATTGTGACAACAGACAGCTCCTTGTCTCATCACCGTTTTATCCCCCCTGCCTCTGCCCCATCCCTCCACCAAAGATTAGCTATAGAAACACAAAGGGTGACTCAAGTGCCAGGTCCTAAGGTGTTTGAGGCCAGCAAGAAGAGTCCAGCAGTCATCCTACCCCCAGCTGGCTCTGCTGACGTGCTCCAGAAATGTCTACAAAAGCTAGGCAGTCGTCAGCTCAACACTCCCTCCCTGCCATGTCTGTAATAATAGTAGAATCCGAGAATATTAGAGTCGGAAGGAAGCTTTAGAACATCTAAGCTGGTCAAAGCTCTCACTTTTCAGGCAAGGATCATACATTATTTAAAACAAAACAAACAAACACACATACCCACAAAAGCTTTGTATTTGTGACAGACTCTTATTTCCATCCCATCCTACATGCTGCTCCTACAGTGTGATGAAGACACTCCACTGAGATGTGGGTCTCTGTTCCCTGCCCTGGAGCCTGGGTGGATCTTTGTAACTATCCTGACCAACAGGGCACAAGTGGCACTGGTAGCTTGAGGCTGGGGCATGCATAAAAGGTAACAGAGCTTCTGCTTGGCTCTCCTTCTCTGGACATGTGTCTTTGGAGCCCTGAGCCACCACATTAAGAAGTATGGTTATCCAGAAGTCACCATGCTGGGGAGACCACCTAGGGAGGCGGGGAGAGAGAGAGAGAGATGCCTCAGAAGCTCCAGCTGTGCAGCCCCCCGCCATTTGAGTTTTCCTAGCCTGGACTCGCAAGTGAAGGAGCCTTCAGGATGACTCCAACCCCATCTACCATCTGACTGCAGCCTCATGAAAGCACCCCAAGTCAGAAGGCACAGCTGAGCCATTCCTAAATTCTTGTCCTGCAGAAACAGGATAACAAATGATCATTCTTGTTTTAAGTTGAGGTGATCTTTATTGTTGGGAGTAATCTGTTATGCGGCAACAGGAAACCAATACAAGATTCATTACTAAAACCTTTAACCTCAATGTTAGTCAACTATTAATTAAATCAACCAGTAAACCATCTTCCAATTAGACTTCCTCAGACAATCCGCAGGCCCTATCACTCTCTGTAACCTTCCCCTGCTCTATGTTAACACTGAGCTCTTGTTGCCCTGACATGACATGACATGCTATGTACGATACTGAGTACATGAGGGAATCCCCAGCACCTAGAACAGCCCTTGACACACAGAGCAGGTGACCACTATCACTGGCTGAATGAAAAAATGAATGTATCTGGGAGGTGAACTGGCTTGGCCTTCTTACAGTGCTGTTTATTTCCCAGCCATTGGCCCTGCAGCCTGACCTATGCTCAGTGCTAAGTTTCTGACTCTCTAATTACTACCTACAGAATGATTCAACACCACCTTTCCCGTCCGTTCAAACATACAAGTCTCACTAGAGACACCACGCTAGTCCACTCCCTGATGCCGGCTCACCACCCAGAGTGAAGCCCACAATTTCCTTTTTCAACACACCTGTGCGCAAAACCCTTCCCAGGTGGTCGCAAACATAAAAAAAAAGTCACTCCATTTTTCAAAGACCACATGCCCAACAGGAAAATGACCTTATGTTGGATGGTTTACACAGCAACTTTGCCCACTAGCAAAGGCCACTGAGCCATCCTATACATCTCTGTCTATGTGACCCTCTGAGTCTAGATGATTATGCTGAGTAGCTGAAGTCCTTTCATTACTGCAGGCCTAACACAGCATTGCCACAGGGTGAATATCGGAGCAGCACGCTTCAATGCACTTTCAAGTCAAATGAGAACTGGCTAGTTAAGCAGCAAGCGTTAGCAGATGTAGAAATACCGCCAGCTAAATACCTCTTGCCAATTATGGCTGCCCAGCTACACCCAAATTAAAAATAACTCAACACTAATAACGAAGCCAAACGGACATAAGAGGCACCTTCTCTCCCTGTGATAGCACTGTAGTCCCCACGTAAATGTTCTTGGTCAAGTGGCTCATAATTAAGTCACTAAAAAGTTCAGCTTCTTTAACAAAGTAGGTGTTGGCACAGAAGGAACAGGGAATAAACTGAAAAAGAAATGTGGCTTGTCTATAAGTTACAAGACAACAAAGAAGTAGAACTCTTTAGTGGGAGGCCTTTCGCAAAAATTATAATGCAAGGTGTTTAGGTCAATGGCCGCCCAATAAAAACTGAATGTGAGCCACAAACGTGAGCCAAGTAGGTAACTTCCATCTTCCAGTAGCCATATTTTAAAAAGAGGTAAGATGAACATCAGTAGCACATTAATACATCCAAAATATCATCATTTCAACGTGTAATCAATATACAAATCAGTAATGAAATATTTTACGTTGCCTTTCTCCTACTCAGCCTGTGGAATTCAGTGTCTGTTTTGCACTAACGGCACATCTCAACTCGGGCTGTAGCACATTTCAGGTGCTCAACGGCCGCGTGTGGCCAGTGGTTACACAGTGGACAGCACAAGTTTAGGATGATCCCTGCTCCTCTTTGATAAAACATTAAAACATCTAAAGCACTACAAGTTTTCTAGTAGGGAAGTAAAATAAATACATTGTTAGAATACTGGACAATGATATCATACAGTCCTAAATGAAATAAAATCATATAGGCCTGTTATTTCAAATTAAGTGAAACGTGTCTTCCAGAAGAACTCAGTCTAGAAATTGTTACCATCCACTCCTGCGCCACTTCCTAAACAGGGGAAACTGAGGCCCTGTCCAGCTCCAGGGCCATAGAAGCGGCTCCTGGACTGTTTCTCTTTCATGACAACATGACAAGGGCTAGGGCTCCTTATTTAACTTTGGTCACTTTGAATGCTCTCCAAAATGAGAGGAAAATCAAGTATCCCTTTAGGAAACGCAGGGGGCTGGAGGGGGAAGAGCAGTGTATTTCAACTACAAAAGGCAAAACTGGGTCACAAGGCAGATCCTGGTCTAACTGGCAGTCACTATTTTCTTTCTATGACAGGCACCCGTCTGGTCGCATACTACCTCCACGCAGGATGTCTATCACAAGAGAGTCTGTCAAGGGAGGGTCCCACGTCAGGGGCTGGTAATGGGCCCCACCTCGAGGCTGCTCTGCCGGCTTTTGTTTGGAACAACAGTGCTCCCATGATACCTCACTCTTGCTGAAAATACTGGTGTTAAGGGAGCGTGAACACAGCTGTGTGTAAATTACACACACAAACCGATTCAACCTGTGTATTTATATGGAATACAAACATACTAACAGTGCACTTACATACACAGTTGGATACATTGGGCTGCAAGCAGAGTGGAGTTTGAGTTCCAAAGTATTTACTTAAAATCTTACAAAAAGAAATGCTTAGGGAATGCTTAACCTGCTGAGTCAGGCTGAGGCTCTTCTGTGCCTTCCCCTCATGCAGACTGCCCTCACCACACGACACCGCCTCCCCTGCCCCGCCCCCGCCCCCAAATAGTCCTCATTTGCAATACTGGAGAAAGTATTTGAGATTCTATGGAGGAGAACTCTCAAAAAGAGCTTTAAAACTCACTTCTATAGCAAAAATTAATCAATGAGATAATTTTCACAGTTAAAAAGTTATAATTATAAATGAGGGGGCGGGGGCAAAGAAGGCAGAAGCATACGGACGTCCCTGGTGGCGCAGTGGTTAAGACTCCACACTCCCAATGCAGGGGGCCCGGGTTCCATCCCTGGACAGGGAACTAGATCCCACATGCATGCCTCGCATGCCACAGCTAAGGAGCCTGCAAGCCACAACTAAGGAGCACACCTGCTGCAACTAAGACCCGGCACAACCAAATAAATAAATTAAATAAATATTTTTTTTAAAAAATAAAAAGAAGGCAGAAGCAGGAAGTGGGAGGAATCTGAAAATTCAGAATTGACTTGTCCTACAATGACAGGATTCCCTTGCCCATACCAAGTCCACACACATATGAAGAAGAAGACCTACTTAAGCATCTATTAACAGAGCAGACCGTAATGCAGGGTCTTTGGAGTTTTCAGCTGATTTTGAAAAATAAAAAGAGCAATCAGCATTTTATGCTTACTGCATTAAATCCAGAATATAGACACAGGCATTAGGAAAGCTGGGCTCTGGTTCTACGCCTGATTCTATCAAAGCTTCACAGATGACCCCTGGGGCAAGCTATGAGCATTCCCTGGGCTGAGTTTCTCGTGGTAAGGTGACATCCCAAGTATCCTAATTTACCCAAAAAAAGCACTAACTTTTAAATGTTGGGTGTTGCAGTAAAATGAAAGAAAAGGGTAATAACGCAACTAAATATATTCTATACACATGTTGATAGACACAGAATAACAAGCTCACTCTAGGCCTTAATTTTATTCTTTAAAAGTTTTACAACAAAACCCTCCAACTGATACCCTTTCTCTTATTTTTTCTTGATGTGGTTTCTATAAACTCCTAGAGAAAGAAAGAAAGAAAGAAAGGAGAGGAGAGGAGAGGGGAGGGGAGGGGAGGGGAGGGGAGGGGAGGGGAGGGGAGGGGAGGGGAGGAAAGGAAGAAAGAAAGAAAAAGAAAAAAAAGGTCAATTTCTGAGGCTTGGGTTTACCATGCTTACAGTTCCACCAATAAATCATCTCCCAATCTGGGCTTGGAAAAGCACTGGCCACGGTTTGATTGCTCCAGCCCCAGGTTGCCAGGCAACCAACACAAGGGGGAAGTCTGAGAACTGCTGACAGATAGCCAAGTGGCTGAAACAACAGACTTCTCTCTGTCAAAAATGTGTTTCAGAGGGCCACTTCCCCACCTCTGCTCTCTGCTAAACACTACACGATTGTAAAATCAAAATCAAAAGGCCACTGTAATAAAAACACACTTCCTGCTCAATTACTAATTGTTAAAAAGCTGTGAGGAGGCCCAGATCACACAGTGTATGGCAACAGAAATGTGATACTGTAAATGAGATAAAGTCAGCAGCATGCGAGAAACCTGATCTAAATGCAGCTCTGTAGCTTCAAGTCAGGGGACCTGGTGCGTGGAGCAAATAAGCTGCTGAAGAAAGCACAGGGAAGAAAATAATGCACGTTGAGATGTTGAAGAAACAAAGCAAACAATAACTATGAAGTCACGGGTTCACATTACTTAATAATAAAACCAAGAACATTCTCAATTGTTGTGAAACACAATCTGGAGATAATGAAAGTTTTCTCCCTCACATGGATTTCCTACAGCGGAATAGGGGCAAGGAAGGCCTATGACCCTCGAGAACCGTGTGTGTGTGGGGGGGGGGGGGTGGGTGTTTCCCTGATGGGCGACTGTAAGCTCCTTCAGATAGTGCCTGATTCCAAAGAGGACTGGTTCCCAGACCCTCCAGGATACCAAAATCCGCAGATGCTCAAGTCCCTTACATGAAATGGTGCAGTATTTGCACATAAGCTACGCATATCCTCCCCTGTATTTTAAATCATCTCCAGATTACTTATAATACCTAATACAATGTATCAATAACTGCTATGTAAATAGTTGCCGACGTGCAGCAAATTCAAATTTTGCTTTTTGGAACTTTTTGGAATTCTTCCCCTGAATATTTTTTATCTACAGTTGGTTGAATCCACTGTTGCAGAACCTGAAGATGTGGAAAGCTGACTGTACCAGGTCCAAGTCTGACAGTCTAATGTAACATGGCAAACATCTATGGGGCATGCCCAAGCCAATAACATCACACCACAGTCCTACCAAAAGCTCTATGAGGCGCCCTTCCATGAAACCGTTTTATTGAAATTGTCATCTAGGACTCTTTGGAAACTGACTAACTGTGGTATTTGGAAGAGGCCAGCACTCAGAACACAGTTCTTCATCTTTTTTATGCCATGGAACTTTTTGGCAGTCTGGTAAAGCCTAACCTCTTCTAAAAAAGATTTTTAAATGCCGAAAATAAAGTGAGATTACAAAGGAAACCAGTTATACTGAAATCCAGTCATCAAAACATTAAAAAATGCAAATAAACGTATACCTTATTTAATAATATATTAAACAAGTTCTCGTAGAAGATTTTGATTTTTGTCAGATTTGGGGGGGGCGGGGTATTGTTTTGTTTTGTTTTATAATATGAGCTCAGATTATAAACCCCTGGAGGGCAAGGACAGTAATTTATTCATCACTAAATCACCAGAGCAATGTGTGGCCTCGTTCCCTGCCCAAGGCTGACCAACTGAAGCCTCCCAGGCTAGCCCTCTCCACAAGGCCGGTCCAGATCCTACGGGGGCCTTTCCTTGCGCTTTCCCAGCGCCCGGAAGTGGGCCGGACAAGCAAGGTTTGTAGGCAGGTCCACAGACTGCAAAGCAGGGTGTGCAGACACCAAAGACTTTCTTAAGGGTACACGGACTCAAGTAATTTTAAGGGAATTCATTTCCAAACTTTCAACTTTCATATATTTTCTTTCCTAAAATTCATCTGCCTGAGAACACACTCTTGTGAGGCAGGTGCAGTCCTCCTCTTCCACCTCCCCTTTAGCAATCTTCCTCCCCTCACTTCGCACACAAAGGCATCCCTCTCTCCCATCTGGAGTGCTACTAGCACTGCCCTATGCAGAAACTCCAGCCACCAAACAAAGGGTCAGTTCAAGACACCGATGTTCCTGTTGACGCAGGGACCAACTCCAAGGTCACAGTCGGAAGCCTCATGCAAGTCTCGGGCACCTTCCAGTTCTTTACTTTCAACGGAATTGAAGGAGGACCTGTGGAGGTGTCATCTGATAGATTACTGAAAATCAAGTCTGATGATAAATTATATTTCTTGATTATGGAAGGAATTCAATAACGGAGTGACAAAGCTATCATTCCTATCTATTTATGTAAACAAGATTTCTGAGCACTTACATCTACAAATAAGTGAAGAGTAAGAACAAAATTGATGCAGAATATGGCTTCACTCTTACAATAAGTAATATTCATCCAAGAACTAATGTGTTTAAAAAACGGAATCATCTAATTTCCAAAAAATATTAAACAAAAAGTAAAATTTTATCAACTTTTATAATATCTCGTTGTTTTGATCAACTGTGCACTAATAATTATTATGATAACAGGGGCTTCCCTGGTGGTGCAGTGGTTAAGAATCTGCCTGCCAATGCAGGGTACACGGGCTCTAGTCCTGGTCCGGGAAGATCCCACATCCCACGGAGCAACTAAGCCCGTGCGCCACAACTACTGAGCCCGTGAGCCACAACTACTGAGCCCACATGCCACAACTACTGAAGCCCGCGCACCTAAAGCCCGTGCTCTGCAACGAGAAGCCACCACAATGAGAAGCCCGCGCACCGCAACTAAGAGTAGCCGCCGCTCGCCACAACTACAGAAAGCCTGCGCAGCAGCGAAGACCCAACGCAGCCAAAAAAAAAAAGTATTAAAAAAAATTATTCTGATAACATAATCAGAGAAGATTTTCTTTTAACACTTAGACCTTTATTGCTAAAGGAAATGACAACACGCACACATATTTGAAACGCACACGTCTGTCATAGGGAGTATGAAAGCGTGATCTGACAATAGACTCTCAAGCAAAAAATGCTTTATATCAGGAATAAAGTCTATGGGGAAGTAGACTGGAAAATTACTAGTGACATGTTAGGGGGGGAAAAGATAAATTGTAAAATATTACTGCTAAAAAGGAGCCCATTCGTGTATTTTTAAAACAGACAATAGGGCTTCCCTGGTGGCGCAGTGGTTGAGAGTCCGCCTACCGATGCAGGGTACATGGGTTCGTGCCCCAGTCCGGGAAGATCCCACATGCCGCAGAGCGGCTGGGCCCGTGAGCCATGGCCGCTGAGCCTGCGCGTCCGGAGCCTGGGCTCCGCAATGGGAGAGGCCACAACAGTGAGAGGCCCGCGTACCGCAAAACCAAAACGAAAACAAACAAACAAACAAAAAAAACAGACAATAATGGGTATAAATGACGATGGCAGCCAAAATGCAGTGGATGTATTTTAAAAAGTGATGGAAAAAATAAATAAATAAAAATTAAAAAGCGATGGGACAGTTTTATTTTCAAATGTCAATATTTATGACACATGAGAAATTACATCCTTATGATGAAAAAAGTGTATGCCAATGTAAACTTGGGAGGGAGTATATGGCTTTTTAAGCAAAGCTTTTTTAGGGGCTCTATGAGGAACACTTTTAACTTTGTACCTAAAAGGAAGACAGGAGCTCCTGGGGGTGCCGAGCACGCTCCACATCTCGGCTAGGTTTATTAGACTCTGCTTTTACCTAACAGAACCGAACTAGGGTTATTAAAAACACTTTCTAGAACCCAGACAGATGGCGCCCCTGAAGACGCTACACTGTGTTAACTGCCGTTCCACTGAGGTAAAAGCCATTCTTTGAATTCCAATACTGATTATGGCACTTCTCTGTTCAAGAAGAATGAAGAGTTCAGACTCCACAGTGTGCAATTAAAGTGCTCAGTGATCTCCGTTCTATCACTCCAGCCTCAGCTCCCACCAGACACAAGCATCTGGATTAGAAGTTGTGTTAAAATGAACTGAGGCTTCATCTCAGCTCAGCGGGAGACAGTGCCGTGTTAAACAATATCTATGAGAAATGCAAGAAGAAGGAAGGGGTGGCACCTGGCCTGCACGTCTGCCCCAGCTGCCCTAGATTCAACGGGAGCCAGCCCCCTGCTATTGCCTGAACATGCCCCGCACTCTCCCGCCTCTGCATCTCCTGCCCTGATGTTTTTGGTTTTTTTTTTTTAATTTTATTCTACTTAATTAATTTATTATTTTCTTTATTTTTTTGCCTTTGTAGGGTCTTAGTTGTGGCACACAAGGGATCTTCATTGAGGCACGCGTTCTCTTCGATGCAGTGCTGGGTCTTCTCTCTAGTTGAGGTGCATGGGGCTTAGTTGCCCCGCGGCATGTGGGATCTTATTTCCCTGACCAGGGATCGAACCCACGTCCACTGTGCTGAAAGGCGGATTCTTCACCACGGGACCAGCAGGGAAGTCCGCTGCCATGACGTCCTGTCTGGGGATCCTGTGCAACATCGCCACGGAGCCGCTCTTGGGCTGGACTATCTCGCTTGGATTCCTGGGTGTCCTCACTTACCACTGGTGTGACCCTGAACAAGTATGTTCACTATCTCGTGTCCACGTTCCGTCACCCTCCTCTGTCCCTGCATTGTTCTGCGACCCCACCACGGAACTTCCCACAATCTGCCTGGTACCAGGCTCTGGGCACCCAAGTCCATCACTGCCATTTCTCTCCATGAGTGAGGGAGGTCCTGTCTGGGGCCATCTGGCAGAGTCCTTTGCACATACAAGACAGGCGTCTAAGGAATGTTCTTCAATGACAAATCCTATTATCAGAACCTGGGCCTTTCAGGGCCAGAAGGAGCCTAATTATTTAGTTAATACTCCATTTTTTAAAAGAAGATCAATGAATGGCCAAGCTATGAAAACTGGTCTCAACCAGAAACAGGTTTACCCACACTTTTGTTTTTTACCACCAGACTTTAATGACGTTACAAGTGGGTGGTTTTCTACAGACAGATGGGGAGTTATCTGAGAATAGTAAAAGTGAAGGGAGGGGGTAGAAAAAAAATAAGGAGGAGAAACTAGACTTTCTTGATTTTGATCAAATCGTGAACCAAAAGAAGAACGGGACACAATGGCAGCGAAAACATGCAGGGGAAATCTCGCCCACCAGCAGTGCGTTTCTGTCCCCCAGTTAATTTGAGGAGAGCTCTGAGACCTCTCCCGGGCTCCAGAAGACCCGGCTGCTCTGACCACAGGCAGGCAGACAGGATTGGTGGGACCTTCTCAACACTGTCTAGGATGGTGAACAGTGGGACAAAATTCTTGTGGCCTAATAAAGGATGAAAGAAATGTTCTCCATAATGAGGAAATGAATTTTTTACTTATCAAGCTCCTTCATGCCTTTTTTTTTTTTTTAAAGTCTGTTTGATAAAACACATCACACTGAGGAGCCATCAAAGAAAATGAAACCACAGTGACATCTAAAGGGAACTCCAGGGCTAGACAGAGCCGCCTTTGGGGTTTAGCCACAACTTCACAACTTCTCCCCATTCTCCCTTCCTGGCCATAGAGAACATTCATCCAAAGCGACCAGAAGATTATCAGCAAAAGTTTTAACAAGAACCAGACCCTCATCTTCTGGTCTTTCCCCCAATCCAAAAAGTCATGAAAACGGCTTACAGAATCTTTTCGGCATTTAAAAATACTACGTTTGGCGTCCCCCATACTGGAAAACGCACGTCTATGCATGACAGATGCGTGGATTTCACGTGAAAGACAGCAACATGATTTACTTCCATAACAAAGTTCCCACTTCACCTTCCAGCCAAATTCAGCCTGTTCTAAGCTCACCAAAAGCTCCTGGGTCCTGAAGGCACTTATCTGGTCTGACAAGGAACAGTTTACAGGCAATTAAGACACGACCCCATAGATCACCACATGGGGGTCAAGTAACTTGAATTATTAGAAAGACGTCTATCGCTCCTCCTAAAATGACTTGAACTAGCAGAAGTGTGGGCTGCCCAGACTTGCTCAGCAGAAGGTGCTTTGGAATGAGAAGTGCTGCTCCCCTAAGAAGGCAGCCCCGCCCTGCTAGAGCCCGGGTGCAGCTCATTTATCCTCTTCATGGAATCTACCCGAATTACTTTATTTGTGTTCATTTATTTGTCTTTGTTCCCCAACAGAATGCAGGCACCATTAGAACTGTGTGTCCACCGTCATTTCTGTCTCTAGAGGTTAGACGGTGCCTAGTTACACAGTTAAATGCCTAGTACTTGTTGAGTGACTGAGGAAACAAATAGCGCAACACATTCTGGAGCCAACACTCCAACCTGTGCTCTCAAATTCTAAATATTGTTCTATTCACAACATCCTCCCTCGTCACCACTTGCCTCCATCTTCAACCTCTACATATCAGCTCAACTCAGTTTACTACTGACCGAGCCCCACTGGGAAGGAAGGCGCTCTGAGATATGCACTGGCCCTCAAGAAGCACATCACCCAGCAGGGCAGCACCCAGGGGCCAATCCTCAGCTTTCCTAGAAGGATCAGCCACAGCACAAACTTCCTTCGCGCCCCTTCCCCATTATTCTCCTCCCAATCCCTACTTCTGACTCGGGACACCTCACCCTCGCAACCCCAACTGGATCCCTACACCCTAGAGACCTACTGTCTTCTCCCCGCCCCCTTTTCTCCAAATGCCCTCATACCCCAGGCCCCCCTCCGTCGGCATCCTCACATAAGACCCACACGACATCCCTCTCCTCTCAAGCCCTCCAATGACAGGGCCAGCAGCCTCGTTCTGGGCGCATTCCTTCCTGTCTGACCACATCACCTACCACCTCTAGACACTTTCCTCGTCGTAACATCAACCAGCCAAGCCAGCCTCCCCGCTGCCTCAGTGATCGGACACCGCACTAAAAGGCCCTTTTCTCTACCCTACTTTCTGATAGCACTCTCAGGAACATGAAAAATCTTGCCCAGAGCCCCTCTGATATTGTGTTTGCAACCACAATTCCTGGTGCCCTCCCTTTATCCCAACCTAGCCATCCACTTATGGCTGGAACTCTATGAAAACATCTAAGATATAAAACTAGAAACTTTCTTTTACTTACTGCTGCACAGTCACTATGAATCCCACACAATCTCTTCTTCTTTTTTTTTTTTTTTTTTGCGGTACGCGGGCCTCTCACTGCTGTGGCCTCTCCCATTGCAGAGCACAGGCTCCGGTCGCGCAGGCTCAGCGGCCATGGCTCACGGGCCCAGCCGCTCCGCGGCATGTGGGATCCTCCCGGACCGGGGCACAAACCCGTGTTCCCTGCATCGGCAGGCGGACTCTCAACCACTGCGCCACCAGGGAAGCCCCAATCTCTTCTTCTTGACTGTGATCTCTAGCCTCTCAGCTCCTCTGCCATCTCCGTCCTGTTTCCCCAAGTTCCAGATGCGGCCTGGACTATCGGTTATTTCGGCAGTGCAATCAACACTGGTAGACATGCCTCAGCATCCCGGCCTTGGACCAATCTTTCAATTAAGTTATGTAAAGGACAACCCCAGTCCTATCATTGCCCACATTAAAAGATATGTACCTATTCCTCATTTCCTATTAAGTTAAACATAATGTTTAACAAATTAAACAAATCCTTCTCCTGCCTTTTGAGCTATTCCTTTTCTGACTTCGTGCCAAGTGGCTTCATCACTTTGTCCATCCTTCTGCCCCTCAACGTAAAGATTCCCTACGAGTCTCTCCTCCCACCACTGCACTGTTACCCCTGGCAACCTCATCCGATCCTTGCCCTGCCACTGACTAGTTCTGTGGTCCTCAGTGAGCTAATTAACCTCTTCAAGTCCAGTTTCCTCAACTGTGAACCCTCTCTGCAAACGAGAAAGCTCTCCTATCTTCAGACCTTCATGTCTAACTGCTACACCTACCTGTATCTTCTACAATCATCTCAAATTCAACATAAGCTCTCCTCTCCTCCCCTAAAGCAAGTACTCCTGATTTCACAATTTTATTAATAGTACCAACAGCCTCCTCCCTTGTACCAAAACACAAAATCTGAATGGCATCTCTCCACTTTTTCCCTGTTTCCCACCTCCAATCAGCCAGGCTTCTCCAGAGAGGCCATGCAGTATAGTAGGTTAAGAGCAGGGCTCTGGAACCACGAGGCCAGGCTGGAAAGCAGGCTCTACCAATCGCTCTGTGACCTCGGGAAAGTTCTCCCTCCCGTCTGTGACCCAGCTGCTTCTTCTGTAGAATGTCAATAAATGAGTCAACTCACGTCAAGTGCTCAGCACAGCACCTTGGCACATAACAAGGGTCTTACTGTAACTCCACAGGCCTCTTGATTTTAATCCCTCCTCTCGATTCTCACGGCCTCTACCTCAGCTCTTCTCAACCTTGCCTGTATGTAGAACCCCAGCACCCTGGCTATAACCCAGGTGAATCAACTCAGAGTCTCTGGGGTGGGACCCAAGCCTCCATTGTGTGTGTGTTAGTTAACGTTTCTCGTGTGGTTCCAGTGTACAACCAAGGTTGAGAACCACTGCTATAAACTCGGGGCTCTCCACATCTCTCACTAGAACCAGAGTCCTTATCCCATCCTGTGGTTCTCAGAGCCTGGAACATGGACGCCCGAGTCCCACCTCAGAGATTCTGATTCAGAGCGCAGTCTGGGCACTAGGACGTTTTAAAGTTCTCCAGGTGATTCTAATGTGTAGCCGAGTTTCAGAACCGTGACCCCCTTCTCCACCCACTTCCATCCATCATCCTGTCACTGCCAGACTAATCTTCGATGACGGTCCCAGTCCTATCATTCCCCACATTCAAACATATGTAATCAGTCCTTATTTCCTATTAAATTAAAGATAAACTTGTCTTCCCATAAAGAGTGGTTGGCTTTAAATAAGCTGTCTTAAACACTCTTCCACCCATAGCTTCCTTCAAACTGGGTAATTGGCTACTAAGCAACTACCCACATTCTTTTATGCCTTTGTTCTTCCATTAACCTCTATCAACTCTGCCGGTTAAAATCCTATCCATCCTTCAAGGTTCCTCTCAAATAACACCTCCTCCTCAGCGCCCTTCCCGATCTCCCTATTGGAGAACACAAAGCAACAGGTTCACCCCTGTGTCTCCCGTGGACCCCAGCACACTGCCAGGCGTAGAAGAGGCACTCGAAGCGGGTCTGCAACTGTGCGGCTTCTATCTGCTCTCTAGGCGGCCTGTGGCAACAGCATCCAACTCAAGCACTCATTCACACCCACAGGCAAAATCAGTCAAGGGTGCCACACTGCCAGGCAATTATCAAGGTTATGGTGGCTCCTGCAGAGATCTTAGCAGCTAAAGAACAGATGACGTTTATTTGTCTAAAGTCACCAAGAAGTTCCTTTCGAATACAATATTGTCCTTAAATTGTTTCTAAAAATCTAAGCTAAATACAAAACATATCACTTGAATAACAGAAGAATGAGCAACAATGGGAATGGAAGATTCAACCAGAGGAAGAATGATGACAGTGAACAGTGGATAAAGGGGTCTCACAACACCCAGCAGAGCCTCACACAGAGTGGGTATGAAAATTCAGTGGAATTCAATTTGATGTAAGGCGAAAAAGAAGCCCCTCCTCTCTCTTATTCCCTGTATAATATTATCTAAGGCACATCTAAAGTTGGTTACCCAGAAACTGACAATGACATTTGGTTTTGCGCTCTAAGAATCCCTTTTGTCCAGCTATTCATCTGAAGGAGAGGGCCTCTCCTGCACATGCATATCCTCCTAACAGTGGAATTCTCCACGCCCTAAAATTATTTCAAAGCAGCAGAGGACAATATGGTGTGATGCTTACTGACTCTAAATGTGTGGGCAACTGAAGGATCCCTGAAAGTTTGCCTAAAAGCAAGATGATCTAAACGGATCCTTGGAATGTTTGCAAGATGATCTAAACGGATCCTTGGAATGTTTGCAAGATGATCTAAACGGATCCTTGGAATGTTTGCAAGATGATCTAAACGGATCCTTGGAATGTTTGCAAGATGATCTAAACGGATCCTTGGAATGTTTGCAAGATAATCTAAACGGATCCTTGGAATGTTTGCAAGATAATCTAAACGGATCCTTGGAATGTTTGACAGGGGTTTTAAAGAAAGGGGGTGGGGAGGGGACAGGAGGAGGGAGGAAGGAAAAATGTGAGGTGATTATAAAGTCAGAGAGTTCTAATGAGGAAAACAAACTACCAAGGTCAGACCCTTCTGGGGTGAAAAACTTGGGAAGTTGACAAAGAAGTTGGGCTATCCCAAAGGACAATCTGAAAATAATTTTCTAACTTTAGTTATTGCTAAAAGATTGGAGAATGTCATTTCTGTGGACTTGACTGGGAGGGAAGATTCCAAGTATTCAGGGTCCATCCCACCTTTAAGCTCCTTCAGGAGCGTGGAACAGCTTTGTCCGATGGAAACATGAGTCCCACGCAGTGTTCTGCTGGGGACACAGGAATGGGAACCACAGACACCCGGGGCCCAGTGTTTTCCACAAGCAAAGCTATTTTAGATTTAGATTCATGTTACCTGGGTTTGGGGTCCAGATCAACTAGTTCCCTTACTAAGATCTTGTTAAATTCCTTTTCTAACACTTTCCTTTCAAAAATGGATCACCAAGCCTGTTTCGTACTGTTACCCTAAAAAAACCCTAGATAGAAAAGAAAATGACTAATTTAGGCTGACAGTGCCTGTTTGGAAAAGCAGCTTATTAGCAAATGTGACACCTCCACAGACTTCAACAACAGAGGCTCCCAGAGAAGATTCAGGGCTGTTAAGAGGAGGAAAGAGATTGAAGTAACATAAAGCAGAGCCCCTGATGATGATGGGTCATCCTTTCCTCCCACTCTGCCATAGTACATAATACTCGTTAACGTGTATCTCTGTAGTCTAGAAGATTCTGTTTTATTACTGCTGACAGGAAAGATGAGGCAAAAAATAAACTTATAATCAAAACTTACAAACTGACTGCAAGAGAAAACCAACAGCCCTTAGTACTAAAAGGACTCGTGAGTGTGCAGGTGTCCATGTTTTCAAATTTCTTAAGCAGAGATGATTCCATTAGCTTTAGGCAAAACATCTGCCAATGTTTTACCTGGGAAGTAAAAGGGTGGGGGGCAGCAGGCCAAGATGCATCAGGTCCAGATTCGACACACACCTGTCAGGCATCGCAAAGCTCGTCCTTTCCCCCTCCTCCTCCTTTTCTTATTCCTCAGACAAGAAAAGTAAGACCCAAGGAGGGGACCCAGTTTCCAGAGAGCAGAGCGGAGCGTAACACCCTGACCTTGCCCTCCCCCAGAGTCCCGGGTCTGCACTTCAGTCGTGCCCTCGGTGCCCTCGGAGAACGCGGGGCAACGGCAACAAAGCAACAGTGACTCCACCGTGTCCCGGGCATTCTCCTACTTCCAGAATAGAGGCCTTCCTGGTGCTGTCAGGGGTCGTGATTTCTGATCATTTAATAAAATGATCCAGAATGGCACAGTATACACTTAAAAAAAATAAAACAGGCTCTAGACACATTAGATTCTTTAGCCCTCAGGCCACGTGATGTAATTTCAGTCAGTCTGCTCAATTCTCTTACTGTGTGATTCCTTTTTACTTGTAGCTTTCCCTGCCTCCTCCTTTCTAGTTCTTTGGTATGTTTATTTGATAGTTCTTCTGTTTCGTCCTGCTCGGATTAACTACATGGAATCTAGCCCTTTGCAAGGGAAGAAAACACTCCAAAAGTGACCAAATAGTGGGAGCACACTAGAGGTTTAGAGGAAACCTGACAGGAAAAGTATATTACGCACATCTCACAGTCACAAAAAAGACTGCCCAAGACAACCGGCCAACCATAAGAAAGAGATGAGCAAACAGGTCATTCTCTTTTGAAAGACTGATGGGTTTCAAGGGAAGGTGGGTTAGTCAGAGTAGGCAGTCTCACACTGGGCCATCTGCTGAGGCTTCTTCCTTCTCACCCTCACGGCGGAACACTGCAACCATACGCATCAGTAAGTATCAAGTGATGCTGGCAAGGAATGGGCTTTTTATAATTGGAGTCTAGAAAAGAAAACCACAGACAACTGGAAGGGGTTGGTTGTTCCTTCCAAGGGAAGCTACCAAGAAGAAAAGAACAGGGAAATGTCCAGTTAATTCTGCCGGAGTTAGGGCGTGCACTGGCCCCGTGCAGGTTGAAGGAGAAGCTCTCCTTGGTTGTATCAGTGCCGGGGCTCAGCCACATGGGCCAACTCCACTGAAGTGATCTGAGGATCTGGGGGGTTGAGAGTAGAGGTGGGGCAGGGAGAACAGCCTCTGCTAGGTTTCCCTTCTATTCAACCCAGTCAAACAGTATTTTCTGATGATCAACTTTGCCCCAGGCCCTGGGCTATGCTCTGGGGATACAAGACCCTAGCACTTAGCTAACACACTAGGTATGTCACTTAGTGATCTTGTTTTAATCTGTCTTCCTCACTAGAATGTCAGCTCCATGAGGATAAGGATTTCTGTTTGTTCTGCTCACTGCTGTATCACCAGCACATAAAATGGTGCCTGGCAGAGTGTTGGTGCTACACAGACATTTATGAAATAAATGAATGAATTTCAACCAGTAATCTAAAATCAGAACTAAGTATCCTGGTAAACAACATGAAGGGGTCACCCCATCTTCACGCTCACTTGCCATCTGCCAAGCCCCAACACCAAACTCAACAAATGCAAAGCTGGAGACACAGACCTGGGCCTGAACACTAAGTGGTAAGCAAACTGCAGAGACGGTCTTTCTCCTTTGTGACCACCAAACATATTCTGCTTCCTAGCACCTCAGTACTATGCTGTATAGGTGTGGAAAATGCACTGGAATTTACCCATATAAACATACTTCGGAAAAATGTCCTAAAGCAAGTGCTGAAACATAGTATCACTTAGCAGCATGCAGCGTATTAGGAGAAGAAGAATGAAACGCTACCAGGAAATATAAAAAAACAGGCTGGCACTCTAGTGAACAAAGCAATTAGGGGGCTACCGAGGCCATTACTACTTCTACCTAAGAGAGACTTTAGATTTAAGACATAAGTGTGCCAGGAGAGAGGAGACAGTGATAAATGAGTTACCTCCTCTCAATGTAGGGTTCCCTCTTTTTTTTTTAACCTCCTGTTTCCTTCCCCCAACCCTGAATTCTAGTTACCAGGCTAATACAGTATGTTTCACCTGTGAAAATATAAGGCTCCAATGTCACTATCCTCAGAGCGTTCCATGCATGCACATTAAAATTGACTCTAGTTCTGTTGCTAAGGAACCGCAGAAGGAAAGGGTTTTCCAACCTCTTCATTTATAAAATACCCACTTTGTCTATGGGAGAACAAATGCAATCTCTCAAGTCCCCTTGTGCCCTGTTCTCATTTTAAAATGAACAGAGAAAGATGATGGAGAGTGGCTGAAAGTGTACGCCATCTCCATTTTTTTTCCATGTCCCTGAAAAGGAGACGGAAATCACGGCTTCAGTAACCCGCCGCTCTAGGATTTACTAAGCTTCCAGGCTGAAGCTTCTCCTGGCACTCCCCCGCTTCGAGCAAAAATGAAAACTGTCCCATAAAAATTACTCTTTGACTTTAAAAGATTATCCTGAGCGGTGAGAAATAATTTAGGCTACGCTTATATTCAACATGAGGTTACTTCCCAGGTCTCTGTTCCCTCTGCATCACCCCAAGGCCTGAACACATACACTTGCACGAACATACAAACAGATACATACACACACACGGAACCCAAAAGCATGGCACAATTTACTGTTAGCTTTCTTTAAAAACAGAAGCAAAAAACTAAAATTAGGGCTTGGGATAAGGAACTTAAAAACGTATTGGTTAAAGAAAATGAAAAAACAATGACCTTGTCTAAAAAGAAAAACAGACATGCTAACTTTGAGCATAGTATAAAGAGGAAGCCTAGAAAGCAGTAAAACCAAATATGTGAAAGGCAAGGTCACGGCTGAATTTGTAGATTGAACCCAGAGGCAACTTCTACTGATAAGAAATGCTGAAATAAATTTTTGAAATATCACTCCCCTTCTAATGCTTGGCCTATTTCATTTACTAAAGGATTCTAAAGTACGTTTCTCTTTACAGCTTGTTACACAGTAGAATCTTTCTGCAAACTAAGTGACAAAACTGACCGCCTTACGCCAACTTTTCTGCACATATAACTGATTTTTTAAAATAAATTTATTTATTTTATTTATTTTTGGCTGCATTGTGTCTTTGTTGCTGCCTGCGGGCTTTCTCTAGTTGTGGTGAGCGGGGGCTACTCTTCGCTGTGGTGAGCGGGCTCCAGGCACACGGGCTCAGCAGTTGTGGTGCAAGGGCTTAGTTGCTCTGGGGCATGTGGGATCTTCCTGGATCAGGGCTCGAACCTGTGTCCCCTGCATTAGGAGGAGGATTCCTTTTTTATAAATTTATTTATTTGTTTGTTTTTATTTTTGGCTGTATTTGGTCTTCGTTGCTGCGCGCGGGTTTTCTCAAGTTGCAGCGAGCAAGGGCTTCTCTTCATTGTGGTGCGCGGGCTTCTCATTGCAGTGGCTTCTCTTGTTGAGGAGCACGGGCTCTAGGCACGCGGCCTTCAGTAGTTGTGGCTCGCGGGCTCTTGAGCGCAGGCTCAGTAGTTGTGGCGCGCAGGCTTAGGTGCTCTGCGGCATGTGGGATCTTCCCAGACTAGGGCTCGAACCCATGTCCCCTGCATCGGCAGGTAGATTCTTAACCGCTGCGCCACCAGGGAAGCCCCTTGATTTTTAATTTGATGTCTGATTTCTAAAAGGGCTTGACGATAAACTCCACTCTATCCGCACTATCGACTTCTTTAAACAAGAGTTTGATTCAAAGACTGATGGGGTCAACTACAGAAAAAATAGTTCAGTTTCATTAATACCTGAAACATTAGGCAAACTTCACCTGAATCTACATTTTTCTTTCTTTTTTTTTGCGGTACGCGGGCCTCTCACTGCTGTGGCCTCTCCCGTTGCGGAGCACAGGCTCCAGACGCGCAGGCTCAGCGGCCATGGCTCACGGGACCAGCTGCTCCGCAGCATGTGGGACCTTCCCAGACCAGGGCATAAACCTGTGTCCCCTGCATCGGCAGGCGGACTCTCAACCACTGCGCCACCAGGGAAGCCCAACATTTTTCTTTTTTAATATTAAGGGACTGATTTTTACATGGACCGTAATAAGAATACATAACATGAGTGAGTAAAATAGATACATTACGTGTAAGAAATATGTCAACATTTATAATTTTTCTTATTTTTTCTACTCTCATATCTAAGAATTAAGCTGTTCATAAGAAACAGTAACCAATTTAGTTTAAAATTAGAGGAAGGGTAATCAGTAGAGAGAAAAAGCTACTTTGATCCAATTTAAATATTACTAAGTACCTATTATGCGCTGCACTAAATACAACATGTCTATATTTTGGGTTCTAAGCAAACTGTAAAAATTTTCAGGTTAAGATGACTTTAGAAAGTGAAAACTTTAATATTATGATTCAATTTATGTAAGTTTACAATTACATAAAATGATGTATATACGTGAAACAAAGTGCTTTGAAAAGAGTATGAAACCAGGAGACTGTGAGATGGTGGTGAGGTTTCAACTCCCCTTTAATGTTTTTATAATAATGTTCTAACCAGAGGGAACACTCACATAAAATTTACAAATGAAGAAGAAAATGAATGGATTCATACTAAATGACCTCCTGTCATCAACATTTTTTTTTTTTTTTTTTTGCGGTTCGCGGGCCTCTCACTGCTGTGGCCTCTCCCGCTGCGGAGCACAGGCTCTGGACGCGCAGGCGCAGCAGCCATGGCTCATGGGCCCAGCCGCTCCGCGGCATGTGGGATCTTCCCGGACCGGGGCACGGACCCGTGTCCCCTGCATCGGCAGGCGGACTCTCAACCACTGCGCCACCGGGGAAGCCCCATCAACATTTTTTTGAACGACTTTATAAAATGTTCAACACCTCTGGAAAGTGGACCATTCCCAAAATAAATATAATACAATTAAGCCTTCCTCTATATTGAATATATAACATTTAAAACTAAACACCAAGATTATGGACATCTTAAAGCTCATGTGCAGATCGTTAACTGTAGGCTGTGGGAAGTTCTCTCCCCCTTGTCACTGTCCCCCTCTCTCTGCTTTCACCTCCACTACCTCCTGCTGCTATAGGACCTTCACTCTGGGTTCCCTGTGAATTCTATTTTCTACAGCTGCTACACAAACAGTAAATAAAATTCATTGTATATTTGCCCCACTAAGCAGCTCTGTCTTCTGGCACATCCAGATGTCTGGCTTGAAAAGAGTGAACAATGAAAACAATGTTTTCTCGAGCAAACATTCCAAAAAGGGCATAACAAAGGCATCTGAAGATGCTGCTGGGGAAAGACACCATGGAAATAGCTGTGTGTATTCTGTGTAATTCCTTGACCAGCCACACGGGTTCATTGGATTACAGATATTCAGAAAATTAGTTTGCCGTTGTCATGTCAATTTTGAAAGAAGGATTTTCATTTATATTTATGATAAACTGAGCTTTAAATTGAAGGATGGTTCAGATGTTTTAAATTTACGAATTCGCAAATCCATGTACATGGCCAATTAAGGTTTATCGCCACCGCAGATTAACTATCTTTGGATAAAAATTTCAGAGGCTATTTGTAGCTAGGCTGTCCACCTCAATGTATTATGTCAAGATTGGTATGAAATAGTTAAAAAGAAGCATATTTCAAGATAAAAGTTAGTTACCCAAGATGAAATGGAAACACTCTGTAGGGACATCCTAAGCTACAAAACCTCTCCCTTATGTAACACCTGGAATTCTGCGGAAAGCTAATTCAACACGAAAATAATTTCCAAAACACGGCCAAGTGGATGGGAAGCAAAGGGTGAAATGCCCAGCTCAGTGAAGCACCCAATCTGACCACCTTGCAAGTCAGGCCAAACTCCACAAGGAAAATGCAGGCCCTGAATTTTAAAAAGAATTCAATTAGCATCCCCAGTATTTCCATAATCAACAGCTGAATGCTAATTAAGAGCACAGCATCAAGCAGCAATGGAATCCCAGTGCAATAAGCAACAACACAACAGCGCAAATGCTACCTTCAGCTTGCATGCATAAACAAACAGAATTAATAACTATCCAAGCATGGAAGGGTGACTTAATGTGTTTCCATTAGGCGCAGTTCAGCCTGGGGCCTTTGTGTTATATTTAAATGTGCTCATCATGTTTAATTAAAAACCTAATAATCTAGGGTTTGGGGTTTGTTTGTTTTTTTTTAAAGTTCTGATCTGTACTTTCCTTCTCTTTCTCTTCTCAAGTTCTACTGATCTGGATGGCTTCCTGAAAAGGAACAATATTTTTAGCATCATGTAAGTGAAACTGGTTAAGCATCTGTGTCACCCTCCAGTGCAGCAAGCAGCAGGCCGCTGGCTTTGGCTCCATCCTTGCCCACACCGTGGTGTTCAATAAGCTTCACGAATTAAAGCAAAAATGCTTCTCTGATCCGACCTGGTTTATTTAGCCCGAAACGCCGTCATGAGCTAGCTACCAAGGTGTTTCTCACAGTCTCTCCTCTAAAACAGAGTTCATTTGTCACTATCTGGCAGAGAATTTGACAGAAATTGGCACAAATCTGGCTTCAGTTCAACAGAATTTAAAGTGTCTCAGCCCCAAGGCAACTTCAATAAGAAATACCATATCTGTAAACACACACAGTGTCCAAGGAATTACTGAGAGAAAAGTGTGAAATGAAAGGCCTCCTACTGTATAATTCTGAGGCCTAAGATGTCGAGGATTAATGATTATCTGAAAGACCTGGGAAGAAGAGGTCGGGTGATATTATTAATCATAATTTGGGAACTTTTCCCAAAAGTAAAGCTTTTAAGGTTAGCACTGGATGCATATAAAAGTTTTTCTCCTTGATGCTGATGCGTCATTATTAACAATTACAAGTTTTAAAATGCTGGCTTGAGGACAGTGTCACTTATAGCGAAGAATCTTTAAAAACAATCATCTTGAATAAAGAGTTGTCAGTACTCCTCAAGCGCCTCAAAGGCAGATACATCATTCTCACTGTTAGAAAGTCCTCACTCTTAATATGTCTACAGACCAGAAGGACAATCAACTCAGAAATAAGGACCGTGAGGAACAAAACTGGTGATAGTGGCACAAAGGCCACACGAGGCGGCAAAGGATGAGCCACCAGTAAAGGATGCAGACAGGAGACGCGGGTCAGCAGAGGGAGCGCTCGCCACGGGACGGGCCGGAGAACATGCTAGGCCTCAAAGGCGGTTAGGGTCCGGGTCTGGGTGGGCAAGGGAGGAGTCTGTTCCCAGAGCAGAGGACCCAGGAGGTGCCCAGGACGTCCACCCCCAGCACAGCCAGGGGTTCCCACCGGTAGGTGCTCATTGCACCAACCCTCTCACACAGAGAGTCTGATTCACGTCAGTGCAAAGGAAAGCACGTTCATCGACACTGGCATCAGGTCAGATGTTGGGTAGTTGGGTCAGATTCATATACTGGAGGCGGTGAAGTTTAAAAATAACTAGAATGTCCAAGTATATAGAACATTGAGAGGGAAAAAAAAGAGGCAGGCTCACGTATTTATTTGAGTTGGGGCCCATTTATTTTGCTTATTCTTGTGATTCCTGGGGTGAGAAAATGTGGGAAAATCAGCAGAAGGGACCACACGTACAGAGCAGGTATTTACTCACAGCCAAAACCAGGCTAAGGTTAAGAGTCGTGTTGGTTTACGTGCCCTGCTGCCACATAAAATGATGGTGGCGCAGTGGCTGAGAGTCCGCCTGCCGATGCAGGGGACACGGGTTCGTGCCCCGGTCCGGGAAGGTCCCACATGCCGTGGAGCGGCTGGGCCCGTGAGCCATGGCCGCTGAGCCTGGGCGTCCGGAGCCTGTGCTCCGCAACGGGAGAGGCCACAGCAGTGAGAGGCCCGCGTATAGCAAAAAAAAAAAAAAAAAAAAAATGATTCAAAGAAGTGATGTGGACACATTCAGCTGAAGCTTCCCTCAGCCTATCGATTATTCAATCACTCTCTCTCATTCACTTTTGAGGTTTCAGAAAGTGAAGCTTAACTTCCTATGAATAAGGCAACTGTTTGATCCTTAGGCTCTGCAAGGGCTGGATGACTGCCAAAACATTTCTCAAAACTTACACTAAAACAAGAAGCAAACACGATAAAAATGAGCCCAGACTGACAAGGATTTATGCAGCTAAATACCATTATCCGGGACTCTGAGTGCGCAGCGCTCTGGAGTCGTGGTTCATTTTTCAGAATTAAGCTGGGCTTTTCCCCATGTGTCAGATCCCGCCCCGCTTCATCCTACTGTCTGTGAAAAGTCCCAAAGAGGCAGCCGTAGGGACATGGCCCACACTGTGCCCGATATAAGCAAGGGCTGCCGGAAAAGGAAGCCAGATTTCTTTCAAGCAGGAAGAGCTTTCTTTTAAGCTGGAATCTGAAAATTCCAGAGGGAATGAAAGGTCAAGGGAGGAATGAATGGAGGGGGAGAGAGTCATGGCTAGTGAGGAGCTGGAGAGGCAACAGTGAAAGGGGAGGGACGACGGGGGCGGAAGAAGAGGAGAGACCAAAAGGAACCGCAGACCAAGTGAAGGAGCGTGAGTCTGAAGCAGCCACCACAGCTCATCAGTGCTGACCACGACCTAGGACGGGTCACACGGGCCACATTCGTCCCATCCCCTTATGTCTGTCCTCCACAAAGGCTTTTTGTAGAATCTAAAATTTTTATCCATCAAATCTCTTATCTCCTTCTCACATAAATAGGTCTACAGTGGAAAACAACATCCATATGACTTTTTTAAAAAGTTGAAGTATAGTTGATTTACAATGTTGTGTTAATTTCTGCTATACAGCAAAATGATTTGGTCATACATATATAAATATTTTTTCATATTCTTTTTCATTATGATTTATTACAGGATACTGAACATAGTTCCCTGTGCTACACAGCAGGGCCTTGTTGTTTATCTATTTTATATATAGTAATTTATATCTAGTAATCCCCAAATCCTAATTAATCCCTCCCCCACCCCCTTTCCCCTTTGGTAACCATAAGTTTGTTTTCTATGTCTGTTTCTGTTCTGTAAATAAGTTCATTTGTGTCATATTTTAGATTCCACATATAAGCAATATCATATGGTATTTCTTTCTCTTTCTGACTTACTTCACTTAGAATGATAATCACTAGGCCCATCCACGTTCCTGCAAATGGCATTATTTCATTCTTTTTTTATAGCTGAGTAATATTTCATGTTATACACACACACACACACGCCACATCTTCTTTATCCATTCATCTGTAAACGGACATTTAGGTTGCTTCCATGTCTTGGCTATCATAAACAGTGCTGCTATGAACACTGGGGTGCACGTATCTTTTCGAATTAGAGTTTTCTCTAGATACATGTCCAGGAGTGGGACTGCTGGATCATATGGCAACTCTACTTTTAGTTTTTTAATATATGACTTTTCAAAACAACTAAGTTTAACATTTTCACTTCGGCCACTATCTGAATAACAAATATTTAAGGTGTTTCCATCTCTCTACTAATCATGTAAAGTTTTAACATTTTAAATTTCAAAACAGCGACAGCGGCTTCATCATCAGTCTCATGCCATGAGGAGTGCAAAGGGACTGCTGAAAAGGCGCTCTACTACTGAGCCTTCAAGGGCCACCCCAGCCCCCCTGCCGCCTCCCAGTCCTCTCCCCATTCCATTCCTCTCAACCCCCAGCCTCGGCATCCGCATCCTTAGCCATTCCATGAACCCGCCCCCTTGGCTCTCCACTCAGCAGACATCCAGGATCTCAGCGCTTCTCACCACCACTGCTGCTGTGCTACTCCATCCCCAGTCTCGGGCCTGGACTCTCACAACAGCCCCCAAAGCCCACGCTTGACCCAGCAGCCAGAGGGCCCATCTGCTCAGAAGCTGCTCAAGCTGCTCGTCAGAGCAAACAGCAAGGCCCTGAACACAGGTCCACAGGCCACCCTGACCGGCCCCCCACCTCTCCTACCGCTCTCCCCTCAGACACATTCCTGCCTATTTCTCGAACATTCCATTCCAGGCGTGCTTTCACCTTAGGGCCCCCGACCTCCAAAAGGCTCGCCTCCTCCCTTCTCTAAGGTCTCTGCTCCAAGGGTGCTAAATGGTGCTCACCAGGCGTTTCCCGAGCCTCCTTACGAAAGACAGCCCCCTACCCAGTTCATCCTCATCCTCGCTGCCCTGCTGTTTTCCCCAGCCCATGTCTCACCCCTTGACATACACTGATTTACAGACGGTCTCCCCTCGTGAGGTGGGGCCTTGTGTTCCCCTTGATGGCTCCTAACACAGCACCTGGCACATAAGCCTTAGACAGATACTGCTGAAAAATGAAAGAGCAGGATCAGGAAAGCCATACAGTTTCTAAACAGTCTTCCTTAGCGTAGTTTTAAATACAGGCAAGGAATTTACAATCAATCGATATGTGTATCAGTGCCAGCGCTCATCTTAATCTCGTTCAACCTAAATGGCAAATGTCAAGCGGTGACATTCCTATTGAAGACTCTGTTTGCAAAAGCACCAGAAATCTCTCAGTCTTTTACAGCAATTCCTTTCCAAAGTTACAAGATGGGGGATGTAGCTTCATGAGAACTCTTTCTGCTGGGATAAAATCCATGGGTTTGAAAAATCTGTATTTGTGGATACACTTCTATCTCCCCACCTTCTTTAATGGGCCACACTGACAGAATGAATATGAAAGATCCACTGTATTTATTTAATCGAGTCCCCGCTTCCTGCTCTTGACTACTGTCCTTCAGCAGGTTAGGGACCCTGCCAGCCTACACAATAAAAACGGGGTAGCAGCCCTACTCTAGGTTGGGTACCAACTAGTTTTAAAATGAATGTGTCTTAATACCGGGAGGTATCAAAAGCTAGCTTGCACCCAAAACAAACCAACCAACCCAAACTAATTTTTTTAAAGAGCAACTATTAACTTTTTTCCCTCTTTCCATGACACCTGGGAAAATCTTTCCCATTATCTACAGAACCAGTGCTTACTAAAATCAAGTCTTTCCATACAGTTATGAGGCTTCAAGGCTCCCTCCCTTGACTGACAGATGCCATGGACAGCCTGCATCCACGACTGGACCTTGGGAGAACAGCGAGAGGCAAGCCCCCGACGCCCCGGACCCGAGGCAGACCCCGCGCCTTGCCCCCTACCCACGGCCCCGCCAAGACCCGAGGCAAAGCATCCCTCACCCACCACCCCCGCAAGCTCACCACTTCGTCCTCGGTCCAGCTCTTCTCAATCAGCTTGGGCACAGGCTTCTTTACCAGGCGCTGCAGGGCTTTGCCAGCATCATAACCGCTTTCATGGAGCTAAAACAATAACAACAACTTTAGTTGCTAACTGCGCCAAATAACAGAACTGAGAACAAATCAATAAAGGGGCGGACCCCGCATTTACTCTAACAAAAGAGTCATGAGAGGAGCGTACAAGACTCAGAGCCATTTTAGCCAGCATGATAATTCATTCTTATCCAACCACCCGCCCCCCCCAAATTCAGCTGTTCTGCGAAAGGGAAACAGGTAAGGCAGAGAACATTCTGGCAGTAATAGAAACAGGATTAAGAGTAACAATGACATTTATTAAACATCTGGCCTGGGCTATTGCTAAGTACATTCCATTAACTCATTACCATTCTTAATCCTATGAGGAAGGTCTTCTCTCACTTAATCTTACGGGGTAGGAACTATCGTCACCCATTTTACGTATGAGGAGACTGAGGCATGGAAAGGTTAAGTAAAGGTGCTCAACATACTAGCTAGTAGGTGGTGGGGCAAGACTCAAACCCAGCCAGCGTGACCTCTACTCTTGTCCCATTTTCCCCAAAGAGACCTAAAGACAAGCTTGATCATGTTCTATCCCATTAGCATTTCTTGTCTTTCAACTGTAGTAATTTCGCTAAGAAAAGTTTCAAGTACCTAATTATGTAACAGCATACTAACTTCTCAGTACATATACATGAAGACGCTGGTTTATCTACATGGTCCTTTTAGGAACAGACTTCCCTCTGGTCAAAGCTATTGAACTTTTTTTTCACTCTATATCCTTTTCAACCCTGGGCAGTGCCTGGCACCCCTGAACCCTCTCTATCTTGCAAAGATATGCCTGCCTTGGCTCCTGTGACCCTCTCCACTTCTGGTTCCTAAGTCTCAACCAGCAGACCATGAAGAGAAATAGCAGGTAGAAAAATCCACTTGCTCAGTCGACCTCCCCAAACTACAGCTGTCCCTCCAAATTTCTCACTGGGAATCTGCCGTTCCTTTACAAATCTATTTCTCTGACACAAGCATCTGTTTTGGCCAAGACCTGTATCTCCAGTACCTAACACAGTCTGTAGCATAAGGTGATACACAGAAATACTTCTTAAGTTAATAAAGGCCTTCAACTATTGTCCTTAGGTAGTCTCAACCCAAATCTAAATCTCAGTGTCTTCAAATTCATTAAGCCTGATGTTGGCTGAGTACCTATTATGTTCCAGGCCACACAGCAGACCCTGGGGATATACAGCAGTGAACAAAAATGCCCTCATGTAATGGACATTCTGATCTTTTCACCAGTGTTTCAATCCCTTATTTGAACAATTCAGCCGCTTTTGCTGAATCCCCAGTACAAATACAGTACAAACCTTATTAACTGGTAAGTCACAGTTTTCATTTCCAGAAACTCACAAACTAGTGGGGATGTGCTGTGGGGATACAACACATACAAGATAAAAAGTTCTAGCAGGTTATAGCAATTACTATCACCTAAGTCTAGGCCAGGAGCTACAGACTCAACTGAAGGAGACAGCCCTGTGTTCCCCTCCTTAACAGAAGACTTTCAAGGAGAACCTACAGACTGCCTTCCTGGCAACTGCTGTAGCCCCAGGGCTGGGCATATAGTAAGCCTGTGATAAATATTTGTTTGTTTGTATGGATGGATGGATGAATAAACAAATAAATAAAAGTTTGAGACATACACATCAAGTCTCTCTTCTAATCATTTAACTGCTATTGGAAGGGATTATCACAAATACCCATTTTCATTGCTCGTTCAGCAAAACAATAAGTTATTAAAAATTAAAATTTCCCGAGTTAGTCTCCCACTTTACAGGACCCCAGTTTAAGTCCAGACTATCCAAGGAAGTACAGGCTACAAGTTAACTATTAAGTCAACTACCTTAAAACAAAACGAAACACCTGTAACAATGATCAATGCTGAATCCTGCTTTTGGGGGTGGTAGAGTGTGGGTGTGGGCGAGTGTTATTTGTGTGGGGTGTATGTAATGCATACGAATGCTAGATACTAACTTACATATTTTATGACATTCATCATTAGACTATTTTAAAAATAAAATAGTATATATAAATATTATACTAAATAAACAAAATACTATACTAAAATACTAGAATGTGCAAATGTTTGAAAACCGTCCAGTTTGGCCTCCTTACAGAAGTATATAAAATAAAAATAAAGTTAGCATTTCATACTTCGCCTGATACCCAGAACAAGCAGGTATTTGCCAAGTTCTATAATATAATGAGGATCTGTAATGAGAGCTTAACAGCACGGGTCAGAACTGAATAAAACGAAAAATTATACGGCTATTTAATTTTTTTAAAAAGCACACGTTAGTGACACTTTGAAATCAATTCAAGTTGATCAAATCATAAATTCTTAATAAAAAGCTCATGGCAAATTAACGACATTTTAGAAGAGGTCATTATAGTAAATGGGGTAATTATAAGGAGAGCGATGAAAAACTACGGACTTTGGAGCCAGATCATCTGGATTTGAATTCTAGCTCTACTACTTACTAGGTGTGTGACCTTGGGCAAATTACTTATCCTCTTTGGTCCTCAATTTTGTCATCTTTTAAAATGAGTATAATAATAACATCTACCTCTTAGGGCTATTGTGAGGACAACATTAGAAAATACATGCAAAATTGCTTAGAACAGTACCTGGCACATAGTATGCTACATGAGTGTTAGCTATTTATTTTTAAAAGGAAAGAGAAAAAAAATGAAGGAAGCAGTCTCTACTCAATTTTCATTAATTTTCTAGATTAGAGAGTAGCCTTTTCAGAGACAGAAAAAAAAATTGTGAAACTATAAACAAAACCACTTATGTTTCACATAATTACTCACATTAATAATTAATGAAATTTGATTAAACTCTGGTACAGGACACAGAAAAAATGTAAACCTTATATGGCTGATAACAGGAAATTACTCACAAGAACACAAGGCTCATTCCAAAAGTGAACAAGTGAATGAAGTTAAGTCATTAATCCCTATGACATTCCTGCCTTTTGGTGAACCAAGGAGAGCTTTAAATGAGCTGGAAGAAATGTTTTGAGTGACTTGCTGAACTTGTGGTCGTTTGGTTTACTGGAGAGGGCTAGCTCCTGCTTGCACGATGCCCCCAGTCAAATTTCTAGTGAGGTGCTTAGTAGAGAAAGACGTTTCCCCAAAACATATCCCAGCATTCACACTTCCTTTACAAACCTTTATTTCAGATCATACTTTCCCCTGAAAAAGCTGTTGCGATGTATGGGGCAACCTAAGTAACGGGTAACTCCCTCCTCTCATTTGGTCCACTGTCAGCCTGTCCTCTTAAAATATTCCTCTTCCTGACCTTTCCGTGCTCTGAACTCCATAAATACCCAGAGTGTCTACCTCTCTCACCCCTATACAAAAACACATTTGAAAAGTAAAAGGTGTGGGATTATTTGCCAACAGTGACAAATACTGACTGAACAAACGAAGTTAGGGTGTTACTGTGCTGTTATCGATAATTCATAAACGCCAGGACAAAGTTCTGCTCTGGCACACCCCCTTCCCAGGAAACCCAAAGGAACCTTTCTAAACAGTTGCCTTCTTAATGGTACAAACACTTACTCCCACTTTCCAGGAATCTTGTCTGAGAAATTCTGAGAGCGTTACATCTTTAAAGAAATACTTCAATTATATTTACTGAAGATATATTTCTAACATATTAATAGTTGTTACAGCCCACATTGCTTCTTCTGTTGATTATCATTTGAGCAGTTTGGGAAAACTCCTGGGAGTTCAGGATATCCTTCATTCCTTCCACAAATATTTATTGAGAGCTAAACTGTGCCAGACACTATTCGGGGTGCTAGGGATGAACAGAGCTGGGAGTAACACAGGTGACGTACCTCAGAAATGCTGGCCTGAGAATCAGTTTAAAGTACTGTTCTAGTGTGACACATCTATCTAAATGTCGCATCCAAACTCTAGGGTCCTAATGGGTTGAGTTGTTGGGTTCCACCTCCTTCCTTAACATATCATATCATGCACAAGAAAGCACTTCTTAAAAAGGGTTTGTTTTCTAGATGATTATGAAGATTTTCTTTCTTCAGACTGGGGCCAAAATAATGTTTGAGCTGGAGGTTAACTGATTGTTTCAACTGTTTTCCTCATGTAAATTAGAGTTGGTAAGTTTACCAAAATACTGGCTATCTCAAATCTCTAAAAATTGTCACTGAAAATATTCCCCTCTAATACCATGTCAAGCTCTGAAGAATTGGGATGATCTCAACCAGTGAAAAACATGTGCGTTTCAAATTTTAAACACCTGATTACAATCACACAGATACATCAATATAGGAAATTCAGTGCAGGCTTCCCAATATTGCTAAGGTAAAAGGTTCCTCATTGTGAATAAGATTTTCTACCATTACCCTAGAGAAGATTTTTCAAAGGCATTGCAATGGAGACCCTCAAATGTCTTACAGCTTCACTTTGTAGTCTTAGAAGAGCAATTAAAACAAGATAAGTAAACCTTTCTGTCCATTTTGCAGCCAAGCCCGGGTGGGAAAATCTGGGATTAAATGCAATTTTAATGTATAGAGGAATGAACCATTTTGGAGCTACTGGGTAAAGATCACTGCAAAAAGCAGGGACCAAGATATAGCATCTTTACTCAATCAGCTTCCAATCTTCACAAGCTACTGGTAAGAGAACTTAGATCTTACACTATCACCACTACCTGCCAGCCACTAAAGCAGGAAGTCATTCCGCAGAAACCGTTTTCAAATTCATCATCACAGGGCCTGTGTGTGCATGTGCATGCGTGCGTGCACGTGTGTGTGTTTAATCCGATGATCAGGGAAGCATGCACTTGTAAATCTGCCGCTTCCACATCACCGAACTGCAAGTCTGCACTTATGCACAAGTAAAAGCCATCTTCCCCTAAACCGCGGGTCAGTATCTGGGGGATCTGATAACAAAATGGCGATTTTTCACCAATCCACTAGCCCTTTAAAAGTGACTCCACCATGGAACTACCCCTGCTTTGCTGTCTTCCAGCAGCCCGGCATCTGGTTCCCCACACTTACGCCACAGAATCCTCAGGTTGCGCTCTTCCCTTCGATTTTGGTTTGTTCATTGTGAAGGAGTCCAGGGTGGCTCATCCCCCTTAGGTGTCCACCCTCCTCAGTCACGCCTTCTGGTGCCCTGAGACCCAGTGGGACGTCCCAGCCCTGGAGGCAGGCAGCTCCCACCACATTCTCTGCCTTCCTTCCATTCATTCCACAAAGAGTTCCTGAGCAACTCCGAATGCTACACACGGTTTCGCCTAAGATGGCCCAAGTATACCAGCAGGGTGGACCTGGTTTGGGGGGGGGGGGGCGGGGGGGATGGTTCTGAAAACAATGGCAGCTTCTGTGCAACAAACTCCTAGTTTGGTTCTGCTCGACAAAGGAACTGCAACACTGAATCACACAGAGCCAAGGACACCAGCGCCCTCTGTAACTGGACACAGCTGGCTGTTGCATAAACATCTCAATGACCCAAAGATTCCAGGTGCTCAGCAGCCCCCTCTGCATGAACCGCTCCACAGTCAAGGCCTTCTGGAGCCTCGAGAATACAGCTCAGAGCCTGCGCCGGGGGATAGATTCCTATTAAGCAGCTTCGTCACAAACCAGCCGAGTTGAGGTTTTCGTCTGTCAAATGGGCCTGACAACACCAGCCCTCAGCTGTGTCAAAGGACCATGAAAAGCCAGAAATCAGACACTGTGACAAGATACCCCAAAATGCCAAACAACCATAAACTGTCCAGCGGTATCATCACGGGGAGTAATGTTTTTTTTGTTGTTGTTTTTTTGTTTGTTTTTGCGGTACGCGGGCCTCTTACTGTTGTGGCCTCTCCCGTTGCGGAGCACAGGCGCCGGACGCGCAGGCTCAGAGGCCACGGCTCACGGGCCCAGCCGCTCCGCGGCATGTGGGATCTTCCCAGACCGGGGCACGAACCCGTGTCCCCTGCATCGGCAGGCGGACTCTCAACCACTGCGCCACCAGGGAAGCCCTCGGGGAGTAATGTTTTAGGGACACAGCTCTTACCCGAGACTCTTCAAACACCCGGACATTCAAGGTGCCCACCGTGCTGGGGACTATGTAGCCTCAAGTGTCCTGTGACAGCCCCTGACCTCTCTGTGATTAGCAGGAAGAAAGGGTCAGGCCACAAGAAGAAAAACACATTTCTGCAAAACTGCCCAAGTTAAACCTGCTACTCTCACTCAGCCTGACAAATCATCCCCTGCTTATTACTTTCTGTGATTTAATATATATAAGTGCTTTATTGGCAAGCTTCTCGAAAGAATAAATAATACTTAATGACTGCCTACAGTTTAATTAACTCATGATTGAACTTCTCATGGACTGCTATAAACATTAAATTATATCCTTCCTCAAAGCTGCCATGGATGGAATTCTTGTTTCAAGCTTTAACTCTCCTGCCTAAACAATTCTGAAATTTCAGCAAATCTGTATATTGGACAGGGAGGTGAGAGAATCAACCTTAATGCCTGGTTATAAAGTGTGTTATTTTACAGAGCAAGGACGAGGTCTTAATTTAAATAAGACTGAAAATGTGCACATGTCCGAACACCTCATTTATATTACAGCAATCATTAAACGTCGCTGGATCTGGGGCAGTCTTATTAGCATAAACTCCACGTACTACCACAAGGTTTCAAGTTTCTACTCAGGCTTTTCATCTGAGCTGCCATTTTCTGTCTGCGTGATGTTGCAAATAAATTTTCCTCTTGGCACGGCTCAGCTGTCAGGCACCTCTGTTCTATAATGAACCCATGAATTACATCTCTTGCTCTGTCATCCCTGGTCTCACACATCAAAATATTGTTCTTCAATTGTAATTTATAACTTAATTTAAATGTCCCTTTTACTGTGACCTTTTTAGATCAAATGGCATTGCATCTGGCAGCTTCTACTACACTAAAGTGTCCTTTTGCAATTGCAGCCCTTATAATAACTGGAGAAAAAGCCTACCTGAGTTAGATTGCATTCATGCTAAATATTAAATAATTGCAGTCCATTAAAGATAATATTAGATTTCAAAGTCTTTTGCTCTGCAAAATACATTATTTACAATAAACTGCCAAAATAACTTAGGGGAAAAAAAGTGGAATTTGGAAAATTTCTTAAAATCCTTTATGTAGTTTTATTTCAATTATTTCTCACTAACATGAGAGAAATCTTGCTGAAATCTAAGACACAACTTAAAAAGTTTTTTATCATAATCTGTAATTCACAAATGCCTATATATATTTTCAATCATTCCTCCATCACCAATGACCTAGTACCAAGCTCAAAATATGATACATGTATACATTTAAAAAACAGAGTTAAGACTAAAAGCACAATGTTTATTTTTGTTTGGCTACTGTCACTCCAAATAATGCTATTTAAGCACTGGAGAGGATAAATTTCTCTAAATACTCCTATGGGCATACATTTTAGAGATCATGGTTAAGACAGAATTTAACCGCTGAGAGAGAGGGCTGAGGGAAAGATTCAGTTAATTTTCAGAAGGAAATACATTGTCGCTGGACAAACCCTCCCCCTCCAACACTCTCTGAATAAGTACAATGTTCCAGGAATTATGCCAGACCCTGGGGTCACAAAGGAGAAGGGAGGAGGGAACCAATACTTCTTGAGTATTGCATGTACTAGGAACTTACTAGGTCATTATGATTTCATCATCCCTCACACCACTCTTTTGTGGCAAGAGTACTAAAAATGAGGAAACAAAACTGAGAGGTTTAGTGTCTTGCTCGGGGCCACTTCTCTAGAAAGCAGCATAGCGAGGATTCTAACATAAGCCCAATTTCTAGGAAGTCTGAGACTCAGCCCCTGCCCCAAACATCTACACTGGAGCAGCTTAGAACCGGCAATCTGGTGGGAGCAATGGGCTCGGGGGCTCCTCCAGCCACAGGGAGACAGCAAGCTCAAGGTCTTTTCTTAACCTGGGGCGGGGTGGGTAGGCAGGAGGAGGAAACGAGCAGCTCAGAGAAGAGGAAACACACACACATAAACAAAATAATGAAATAAATGTATGATAAAAACACAAAAGTGTCAGTGACTACGGTGATATCTGCTCTGCTGAAAAACCAAGATGACTCCACAGAGCAGACGTGAAAAATCAACAGAGTAATATGATTAACCATGCCTACACTTAATGAAGGGCAACAACCAAATTAAAAACACCACTCTAGGAGCAAGCAGAAGTAGGCAGTACTACGTCTAGATAACACTGCACTTTTAACCGCGTTTCCCATGGCTGATACAGCATTGTATCATTTCTCATTCACAGTTAATTCTCGCACAATATTGTAACCAGAAATCAACAGGTCACCACCTCCTGCCTACAGTGTTTTTGAAGGTATTTTAAACACACAGAACAGGAGCCTCAACCACAAGGTGATTAGAAAGTAAACACCAAATGCTGGCACTTCAGCTGAGGGCAGTATGTTTTCAAAATACAGAACAAACCAAACTCAACGTCTTGGCCATTTCTGACCATCTGCCTACTGTCTTTACGAACACAAACACCTGGAAAGGAGAAGCTGAAGAGTTCCTGGGCCAAAGACACAGGTTTGGGAGTTTCGCAGAGGTGAAATCTCAACAGGACAGGGTTCCTGGCTTTGATTCAAACACTTGTTCTGCCACCAGCTGTGTGACAGAAAACAAGTTAAATATTTTTCTAAACCTCAGTATTCTTGGCTGCAGAAAGGAAGAATACAGAACCTATTTTGAAGGACTGTTTAGGATGAAATAAGGTACGTGGTAATCACTGAGCATGACTCCTGGAGAAGGAAATATTCCATTAAGGAGAGCCGACTAAAAAGGGGTGGGGGTTTCCCTGGTGGCGCAGTGGTTGAGAGTCTGCCTGCCGATGCAGGGGACACGGGTTTGTGCCCCGGTCCGGGAAGATCCCACATGCCGCAGAGCGGCTGGGCCCGTGAGCCATGGCCTCTGAGCCTGCGCGTCCGGAGCCTGTGCTCCGCAACGGGAGAGGCCACAGCAGTGAGAGGCCTGCGTGCCGCAAAAAATAAATAAATAAAATAAAATAAAATAAAGTAAAAAGGGATGGGACGGGATGACCGTCACGGGAAATAGCACTGGTGGTAAGCAAAGTGAATCAGCTTTCGAGCGCCACAGGAATGAACTTTACTCTCCAGTACTTACAACACAGGATGACAGACAGGATTCAGAAGGGAAATAACAGAGAACCTGGTGACTGTTGCGAATCTCAGGAGCAAGTTACCAGGCTGCACTGGAGGAGCAGCAGCCTGGGCAAAGGACCTGGAGGCCCCTGCTCTGTGTAGCACTGTGGCCCCTGGATTCTTCATCTGTAACAGAGGGGCTGAAGAAGGTCTTTTTTGGAACTTCCCAGTTTTTAACATTCTTTCTCTTTATAGACGTTTCTTAAAGGTGAAATTCTAAATAGTCTTAAAAAACAAATAAATGTAAAGAATATTATACAGTCCTTTAGAAAAATAAACAAACAATATAGCCACTGAACAATATAGCCAAACTGTCCAGGCCAAACACTGACTAGCTGCTGCAGAGGCTTCACTTGCACCTTAGGGATTAAGGTTGGTGTTAATTTTCAGGCCTCTGTGAAAGCTGCAATAGTTTATGCCACAGGTCTTTAAATGACATTATGCATAGTTAATCATCTACACAGTTAACATGTATATAACCTCGCTTCTCAGAAACAAAATCTTTCCTCCTGCTTTTTGTGTGTGAGTCCAGGCACCGCACATAAAGAACCCCAGGCTGCCGTGGGTCTAAGCTGCCAGCCCAGTGTATCTGAAGGGAGGTTGACTCCTTAGGACTCAGCAGACAAATCCACTAATGACAAGATTCTGCTTCATGATACAGAATGAGTGTAACTCTGGCCACAACGAGAAAACTACTGGCAGATTCAGGAATCATAATTATTTGTCAGTTTAGAAAGACCTGTTTCAGCTCACAAGTAGAACTGTTCAGGGCCACAGTGGAAATTAAAACTTTTTTTTCACTTACTTCTAGAATCTTCACAGCCTTGAAAACAGAAAAACAATAAGTAAGGCTCTAACCTAGAGGGTGACAGAAAAAACACTGTTCTATCCCTCTCACGTAGGTATTAGTGAACCCATTCATAAATGCTAAACTGAACTAGAAAGTACAGGGCTTCCCTGGTGGCGCAGTGGTTGAGAGTCTGCCTGCCGATGCAGGGGACACGGGTTCGTGCCCCGGTCCCGGAAGATCCCACATGTCGCGGAGCGACTGGGCCCGTGAGCCGTGACCACTGAGCCTGCGCGTCCGGAGCCTGTGCTCCGCAACGGGAGAGGCCACAACAGTGAGAGGCCCGCGTACCGCCAAAAAAAAAAAAGTACATGTGAAAGGTCAGCTATGGGTCAATTTTAACCAGATTCCTTCAAACAGTTCATTTTTTTTTTAAATAAATAAACAAAAACAACCTCAAGATCAGTTGCATCAGTATTAAGGGAAAAACATTTACAGAAAGTGCTTTAATACCTACTCAGTAGAATTTAGGTGCAGAAATGACTGCTTCCAATCCACGGGGCTCAACAACCTTAACCTTGGTGATTTTTGAAGAGTAATTTTAAGGCTGTGTAAACAATAGCACACATATGCTTTTTTTGGTTGCAACGATAAAGTAATGGAACAAAGAAAATCAAAGAGGCATACACCAAAGCATGTGAGATTACTGAGTTGGGAAAATTTCTGAGTGACTGCTCTTTTATCTAGAAACCTCAAAGAACAAAGCTAGGGCTTCCCTGGTGGCGCAGTGGTTGAGAGTCCGCCTGCCGATGCGGGGGACACGGGTTCGTGCCCTGGTCTGGGAGGATCCCACATGCCACGGAGCGGCTGGGCCCATGAGCCATGGCCGCTGAGCCTGTGTGTCTGGAGCCTGTGCTCCGCAGCGGGAGAGGCCACAACAGTGAGAGGCCCGCGTACCGCAAAAAAAAAAAAAAAAAAAAAAGAACAAAGCTAGTGACTAAAAAATAAGCAAAAAGGCTCTGGGCAACCACAGTAGTACCCCTCCAGCAATGTCCCTGGAGAACCTCGAAGCCCTCACCCTGAACCTTAGCTGTCTGGCTTCCTCACAGTTCTGGATTTCCCAGTCAAACAACAGGTCTGAAAGAACAAATGAGAGAGACTGTGTGATTTTACCACAGAGCAGTGGCGCAAGAGAGCCTCGCTGTAGAAGACTCCAAAACTTGGCAAACTACTGGGTTGGCCAAAAAGTGCCTTTGGTTTTTAAGTACACATAAAAGACACATTTTCCTTTTTCACCAAGAACTTTATTGAACAACATATTCACCCTTCTGTTCCACTACCTTCTGTCATTTTTCAGGCAACTTCATAATTCCATCTTCCCAAGACGTTTTATCTTTTTGAGCAAAGAAGTGTTCCAGGTGCCTTTTACAGTCTTGCAGGGAACTGACATTTTTTGTAAAGACCGGAATAAGTGGAAATCCGAAGGTGCAATGTCCGGTGAATACGGCGGATGAATCCGAACTTCCCAGCCCAGGTGTAACAGTTTTTGTCTGGTCATCAAAGAAACACAAGGTCTTGTGTTATCCTGATGGAAGAGTATGTGTTTTCCGTTGACTAATTCTGGAAGCTTTCGTCAAGTGCTGCTTTCAGTTGGTCTAGCTGGGAGCAAGACTTGTTGGAATTAATCGTTTGGTTTTCTGGAAGGAGCTCGTAATAGAGGACTCCCTTCTAATCCCACCATATACACATCACCTTCTTTGCATGAAGACCAGCCTTTGGTGTGGTTGGTGGTGGTGGTTCATTTTACTTGCCCCACAATCTCTTCCATTCCACATTACTGCACAGTATCCACTTTTCATTGCCCATCACAATTTGTTTTAAAAACGGAACATTTTCATTACATTTAGGTAGAGAATGGCATGCGGAAATACGGTCAAGAAGGTTTTTCTCGCTTAACTTACGTGGAACCCAAACATCAAAGTGATGAACATAATCAAGCTGGTGCAAATGACGTTCAACGCTTGATTTTGAGTATGTCGGCTATCTCCCACGTTGCAGAACATTGATTATTCTCAATTAACGTCTTGATTTGATCGCTATCAACTTCAACTGGTCTACCTGACCACTGGGTATCGTCCAGCAAGAAATCTCCAGCACGAAACTTTGCAAACCACTTTTGACACGTTCGATCAGTCACAGCACCTTCTCCATACACTGCACAAATCATTTTTTGCGTTTGGTTTGCGTTTTTTACCTTTCTTGAAATAATAAAGAATAATATGCCAAAAATGTTGTTTTCTTCCATCTTCAATATTAAAATGGCTACACAAAAATTCACCAATTTTGATAAGTCTTTCTTTAAATGCACACTAATATGACAGCTATCACATACGATCTAACAAAATTGTTTTGAATGAAGTTAAAGACAACTAAGTGCTACTAGAGTCATCTTACGGAAAAAACCAAATGAACGTTTTGGCCAACCCAACATTATGCAAACCAAAGACCTGAAACTCTCCACAGTCGCACACGATTTTGTGTGATGGCCACCAATAATGACGACTCGGAGGCATCAAGTAAAGGTAGACTTGATTTGAGACACATGAAAACTTACACCTCATTCGTGACATGGGCGGGGGTGCAGAATGGAGGAAAGTTAAGAGCCAACTTTCCCCAAAATCCCTGAATAAGTAGTAATTCAAAGCACTTGAGTAAGCTGGAATACACCACCCAACCAATACTATGGGCAGGGAGAAGGCGGGCCAAGCAACAGACAGGGCAGCAAGAAGGGCAAGGGTGGGCAGTCGGTGTAGTGATTTAATAAGCAGCCCAGAAAGTGACCGGCTATGGGGGAATAATCCGTCTCCTGGAGAAGAGAGCTGGTCGGGGCAGCGCTGCAAGACAGGAAATAGAACAGACGGCAGAGACTTAAAAGAGCAATAGCTTCAAAGGTAGCCAGGGCTGACCCCAGGCCACCTCAGAGATCGGACCTACAAGCAGCAGGAGACCTTGCCCCCGAGGGGCCCTGAGGGGCAGGTGCCCTCTGACTCGACTGGGGCAGGCTGGGTCCATCTAGGGCGGAGCCAAGGAAGAAATACTCAGCAACCTGACAGGTCAGAATAAATCAGTCAATATGGTGGTTATACATGACAATTCTGTTATTTAAATAAATGTTCTTTGTACCAAGAAAGCCAAATACACTATACTTTATGCCAATACAAATATGACAGTATTTTATAAATCAAATGTCCTCAAATGTTACAGAAATATCACAGTCACTACTAGAATATTTTTATACTCTCAATATTATAAAGTCCACAATCTAAATAAATTGTGATAGAAAAGGAAAGGAAGTAAAAATAAACTATTACAAAAAATTAAAAATAAGTACTATAATTTATTTCAGTAACATTTTGTGTAACAGTAAAATCCAACTGTGGCAGGCTACAAAATGACCACCAGAAGATATCCACATCAAATCCCTGGAACATGTGATTGTGACCGTATTTGAAAAAAGGGTCTTTACAGATGTGATGGTGATTAAGTTAAGGATTTTAAGATGAGGAGACAATTCTAGATGACCCAGGCGGGCCCTATACCCAGTGACCAGCATCCTTATGAAAGAGAGGCAGTGGGAAACACGGAACAGAGAAGACACAGACACAAAGAGAAGATGGCAATGGGAAGACAAGCAGAGAAAGATGTGGCCATAAAGGAGGAGAGCGAGGAGAGCTACTCAGTGCTGAAAGAGGCAAAGAATGATTCTCCCCCTGTGGAGATAGAGGGAACATGGCCCCACTGACATGTTGGTTTCTAACGTCTGGCCTCCAGAACTAGGAAAGAATAAAACCTGTTGTTTTAAGTCGCCAAGTTTGTGGTAATTTGTTACAGCAGCCACAGGAAACTAATACACCGACCTTCAAACTTTGGGGGTAAAAAAATTTATCTAGGAGAGCTATAAAAAAAAAAAAGTATTCTGAAGTATACTTCAAACTAGTATAAGAAACACACATACTAGGACAAATATAAATTTTAATATTCTACAGTGCATTTAAGAAGTTTTGCTCACATGTGAGCCTTTTCAAAACTCACGGGCCCACGTTGTTCTAAGATTTCAACACTTACTTAGATTTCAACACCTTCAGCAATGCGCTCCCATTAGGGTTTTGCAAAGAGCAGGGACTCCGTCACGTTTATTACTGAACAAATGAATGAATGATTTTATTAAAGCCTCTTCTTCGATGTAAAAAGGCTAAGGGCTTTTATCCCGACTTGCTAAATACTTATTACGTTAGCATTAATGCTTAATATAGATTCACAGATGTTAAAATTCCAACTGATTGATGTTAAGTAGACAGTTTTCAAAACACCATGTAAACCTCAAAATATTTTACCAGTATTTAGCTTGGAAAAAACTCTTATGAGAAAGAAATTCCTTAAATTAGCAAAGGAACTTTCTACCTTCTGCCAAACAGAAGTAAAAGCTGAATCACTCATCCGCCGCTGCTGAGAGCCTAGGAGGAAGGATGGAGGTACACAGCCCGGCTGCAGCATGAAGGGCTTTTAACTTGCTGAATGGCAAGTCCCCCAAACTGCAGATTCAATGGACATTTCAAGGGGACTGTTGTAAGGCACTGGCCTCAATTCTAGACCACCCTCAAGTTTGAATTATTATGTGTATATAAATATGACAGAGTGCGGCTATTAATCTGCAGGTGATAACCGTACTTTTCTCACAGAACTGTTATAAAGATGAAATAAATTCATTCATAAAAAGCACTTAAACTTTTGCCCAACATATAAGCACTCAACCAACAAATACATTTAAATTGTGTTACGATTATTAATATTGTTGTTATTAATGACATCAGGCAACTGACCAATAGTTGATACCTAATAAAATGAAAATAACAGTGATAAATTTAAAGTCCCCTGCCTGGCTGAAAATTCAGTCAAAAAGCCGAGAGCGGGAGATAAATGGCTTAGGAAAGGCAAAAATGCGAAGAAAAATGAAACAAAACAGGACAAAGACAAAACACAAGAAAAAAATGAATGTGATGTGCACATTCATGAAGGCTTGGACTGCACTGAGGTGAGCTTTTGGGACAACTGAAGTTAACTCCTTGACACCATATGCTGATCAAATCTGACAAGTGTTGCTTTAGTGCAGGTGTCGCATTTTAAGACATACAGATAGACAGAGCTGACCAGGAAGAGAAATAAAATGGTTATACATAAAAATGGTTACACACACACACACACACACACACACACACACACACACACATAAAAACTACACCATGGATTAAAGTTGGAAACATTACCCTCAGTGAAAGAAACCAGTTACAAAAGACCACATATTGCACAATTCCACTTAAATGAAATGTTCACAACAGGGGAATCCATAAGACATGGAAGGCAGAATATAATAATAATATAGTAATGGCTGCCTGGGTGGGGTGAGGAGAGATGGGGAGTGACTAATGAGCACAGGTTTCCTTGGGGGGTGAAATGTTCAAAAATTGATCATGGTGGTAGTTAACACAAATCTGAATATACTGAAAGCCATTAAATTGTACACTTTAAATATGTGAAATATATAGTACATGAATTATATTTCAATAAAACTATTATATTAAAAAGAGATAAAAGAAAGAAATGGCTAACGAAACTTGTGAGTGGTTCACACTGAAAAGCAAAGTGGGGCCACAATTGTGATGAGCTGAATCAGGAACACAACAGACCAGAAGAACTTACAGCCAGACTTCTGTGTTAAAAAAATTATCAAAAATAAAATCACTACTACAATAAGTAATGAAGATGCCATTCCCAGAGGCTGATAATGTAAGTGGCCTTTATCTCCTCACCCACCCCTGAGAACCTTTGATAATGCTCTCTGTTATATTTAGGGGAAAGAACAGAGGCATAAAGTCAACTTTAAGTAAAAGCTACAGATTCTCTAAAAAGGAATAAAATATGAAAGTATTAAATTTAAAAAGTCATCTTCAGGGCTTCCCTGGTGGCGCACTGGCTGAGAGTCCGCCTGCCGATGCAGGGGACATGGGTTCGTGCCCCGGTCCGGGAAGATCCCACATGCCGCGAAGTGGCTGGGCCCGTGAGCCATGGCCGCTGAGCCTGCGCGTCCCGAGCCTGTGCTCCGCAACAGGAGAGGCCACAACAGTGAGAGGCCCGCGTACCGCAAAAAAAAAAAAAAAAAAAGTTATCTTCAAACAAGATAAAATGAATTAAGTCATATAATTTGTGTGAGAAGTGTTGTTTCGTGTAACTTTTGAACAGAAGTGAATGTCTGAAGTTCTCAGCCCAAAGGGAACCACATGGGTAAATTTCTAAAACAAAAAATTTTCAGAACAAAAGTTCAAAATATTTCTAATTGGTCAAAGCACAATAAATAAAAACTCAAATTTGTCTATTATTATGCTGATAATCAGTTGAAAAGGTCATGGTTACACCAGAAAACTTCACTACGTGGTCTCTTTCAGCAATTTCACTTCTACTATCATTAAGAATATAATATGAGGTAGAGTCCAATATCCTGTTACAACATAAATAAAACCCTAGCAAAGGTGCTTGTCAAGACTGATTTAAATAAGGTGTTCTTGTAATTACTGGATTTCCATCAAAAGAAATCATATAGCACTATCAACTATTACTCTTTCCAACCAAAATCCTGAGATAAAAAAACCACCACCCTACAACCAATTAATGGGGACTAATCTAATGGAGAAATAGTAAAAAGAGAAGAATTTAAGCAAAGGGTGTGAGTGTGGAATGAATTTCAGAAGAATCCTGATCATATACCTTAGGCAAAGTATTAAAAAAGGGCCTCCTGGCAATGTCTTATTTGGGAGCTGGAACAGACTCAACATTCATTAAAGTCCGAAGCACTGCAAAGCTAATCCAGGGCCAGATGCTTTAGTGAAGTCCATTTACAAGGAACAAATAGAAGATCTCTGACAGAAATTCTATAGACTTAATTTTTTAGAATGAAAGAGAGGAAGATGAAAATGATCCTTAGAGCAGGCTTATCTGCATACTCTGCTACGCCAACTCTACAACAACAGGTTCTGCGTGATCAAATGTGATGTGGACTTGGACCCGATTTATGTATTCCATCAATTCAACAAATATTTAGTCCTCTCTACCCTGTACCAGGCATCGGCTATAGCGCAGAAAACAAAGATGATTAATACTCAGTGGTTAACAAATAGTGATATTTATAGATCAGAGATAAAAACTAACGATTAAGCTACTGGAGGCCTTTCATCCTTTGTTGAAGGAGATGTGGGTGTGCATAAATAAGTAAGCAAACACATATACACTCTCTTGAATTAATCCAAACGTCTAACAGCCATCTATATTTCAGGGAACAAAACTGTCCAGGCAAAGGTGAAAATCTTTGCTGCATGATTATAAATTTTACTTATACATAGTGAAAATGTATATGTTTAGTGTTAGCAAGAGAAGGTAAACATAAGAATGCAAATAAGTTTCTGAGAAAGAGAAGTCAAAGAATTTGAACTTTATTTAGAAAATGGGAAAGATACCTGAGCTCAAATAATAAAATCCAGTACCAATTTAGGAAAAATAAGTCAGCATGATATTTTCCAGAAAACCCTAGTCTCAAACTAAAGGGCTGTGGGGCCGTTTCCAAGCATAAATATAAAGGTCTAATTTATAAAAGGCCAAATAAATGTACGCCTTTAAAGATGGCTGAATAAATTCCATTAGAATAATATGGGCCATTTATATGTTACATAGCAATTATGCTTAAAATTTACATATATGCTAAACGTGTACAATAAGCCTAATTAAAATTTCATTTGGAGAAGCATATACCTGGTACAGCACACACAGAAACATTTCTATGTAAGATATTCCAGAGATCGCACCATTGCTTTGTCATATTTTAATATGTTATTTAATATATGTATACCATAAATTTATGAATAAAACAATTTTGCATTCACAGGTATTCACAATTTAAAATAGTAAAATATAATAAAACTATCTTTGCTGACGCACATTAAGGAGTAGGCCTGTGGTTACTAAGAATACCCTCCTCTTGGGGCTTCCCTGGTGGCGCAGTGGTTGAGAGTCCACCTGCCAATGCAGGTGGGTTTGTGCCCCAGTCCGGGAAGATCCCACATGCCGCGGAGCGGCTGGGCCCGTGAGCCATGGCCGCTGAGCTTGCACGTCTGGAGCCTGTGCTCCGCAACGGGAGAGACCACAGCAGTGAGAGACCCGCGTACTGCAAAAAAAAAAAAAAAAAAAAAAGAATACCCTCCTCTTGCAATAAGAGAGGCCAACACGTTTATTACATCTTCTTCCTCTCTATCAGTATAAAACTGTTTTTTATGTAAGAAGTAAAAAGATAAGAAATACATTTTAACATGAATGAGTACACAAAGAACTGTTTACCTAACTAGTCTGCAAGTCTACTGCTGAATCAAAAGTATCATCATGTGGCCATGAAAGTAAGATATTTATATATTAACTACTTCTGTGATTCTCCAATGACAGCTCTGCTATTAAAACTGTATGTAGCTCAAGTTTTATACAACCTGAGAATCATCTGCACTACATTAAAATGGACTAAACACTCCAAACAAAAGGTAGAGATTGCCTACCTTTTGTAGGCAAAAGACTGGATAAAAAAGCAAGAAACAACTGAAAAGCTTAAAGTACACAAGAGAGGTACTTTAAATAAAAGTAAAAATCAGGATTCAAAGTAAGAAGCTGGAAGAAGATATACCACATGCAGACAACAGGCATAAGAAAGCCAGAGTAGCTGTACTAATTTTAGACAAAACTGAGTTCATGACAAAAGAGTACTACTAGACACAAAAAGGGTTACACCAAAAATGTTAAAGGGTCACTACAGTGAGAAAGATAAAGACACAATTTCCATACATATGAAGCAAAAACTAACAGAATTAAAAGGAGAAATAACCAAATTCACAAGACTTTAACACACCTTTCTGAGTAACTGACAATACAACTAGATAGGACAGAGAAGATCTGAATGATAATATAAACCACCTCAAAGAAACTGACAATAATAAAACAGTACACCTAACAACTGCAGAACATAAGTTCATTACGATTGTATATGGAACATTCACCAAGGTAAATCACACGCTGAGCCAAGAAACAAGTCTCAGATTTCAAAAGATTGAAATCTTACTGCTACTCTGACCACAGCAGAGCTAAATTAGAAATCAATAACATTCCAAAAGCGGGGTGGGAAGGAGGTGGGGGGGAGAGAGAGGGTGGGGAGAGAGGGGTGGCAGGGAGAGAGGGGTGGCGGGGAGAGAGAAATCCCAAGTCCCTGGTGATTAAACAATTTAATTCCAAACAATCCATGGGTAAAAGAAGAAATCACACATAAAATTTTTAACAAAATGGTAACAGAATGTTCCATTCTAATTACAAATTAGAATCTGTGATAAAATCAGTTATCTAAGATCCCATTTTAGGAAGCTAGGGGGAAAAGTAATCAAATTAACCCAAAATAAGTAGAAAAGAAATAATAAAAATAAGATTGGGAGATCAGACAGAGAAAAATCAATGAAACCAAATGCTACCTATCTGAAAAGATCAATAATATTGATAACCTTCTATTTTAGCATGATTAAGAGGAAACAAATTAGCAATATTAAGAATTCAAAGTCAAAATTACAGATTCCTATAGACATTAAAAAGATACTACAGGGCTTCCCTGGTGGTGCAGTGGTTGAGAGTCCGCCTGCCAATGCACGGGACACGGGTTCGTGCCCCGGTCCGGGAAGATGCCACGGAGCGGCTGGGCCCGTGAGCCATGGCCGCTGAGCCTGCGCGTCCGGAGCCTGTGCTCCGCAACGGGAGAGGCCACAACAGTGAGAGGCCCATGTACCGCAAAAAAAAAAAAGATACTACAGAAATAATTCGTAATTTATACCAACAAATTTGATATCCCAGATGAAATAAAACATTTAGAGATCAACAGATTACTAGTGACACAAAACAAAATATAAAATCTGAATAGGCCTATGTCTATCCGTACTTTTGTAACAGAGAAGAACAAACCTGACTCCATATCAGACCTATACCTTTAGCTCTTAACACTTGGGCTCTGTTACCTATGCTGAGTCATGCTGGCTCTTCACCTTTGTAAAAGAATGTTGCCTACGGCCTGAAATATATATGATAGCCCATTCTCAAGGCTCTGACCCTTAAAGGTATAACATTTTCCCACTCATATAGAGGTAAAAAGTTTCAGAACAGAAAATGACAACTGTATTGTTGGAGGCTTATAAGAACATTGTGACGAGATCTATGTGGGACAGCTGCAAGAACAAAGGATTCTGGCACCAGGAAGTCTGCAACAAGCAGCCACCCCCCTCCCTTTTGGTATAAAAGAAGCCTGAATTCTAACTCAGGTGAGGCGGTTCTCTGGGACACAGTCCGCATCTTCTTGGTCTGCCACCTTCCGGAATAAAGTCACTATTCCTCTCTCGATTTATTGGCCTGTTGTGTGGTGAGCAGTACGAACCTGGTTTCAGTAACAATCGTTAAGTTTCCATTAAAAAAAAATTTAGTCCCAGACGGCTTCACTGTCAATTCTATCAAACATTTAACAAAGAAAAAAGATCAATGCTTTATAAGAGAAAAACAGAGTAGGAGGAAATAGTTCCCAACTAATTTCTGAAGTGAGTATTACTCTGATATCAAAACCAGAAAAAGATATTACAAAGAAAGAAGACTACAGCTCACTATCCCTCATGAACACAAATGTAAAAGTTTTTAACAAAATAATAGCAAACTGAATCCAATAGTACAGAATGCCCAAGCAGGATTTAATCTAGGAATGCACAGTTGGTTTAACATCTGAAATGAATAAATATAATTCACCATACTAACAAATAAAGTATATAACAACCATATGATCATTTCATTAGATACAAAAGAAAAAAAACAGCATCTGACAAAATTCAATGGCTATTCATGGTAAAAACCTCAACAAACTTAGAAATAAAAGGGAACATTCTCGGCTTGATTAAACAACAACAAAAATCCTACATTGTACTTAACACTGAACGACTGAATGTTTTTTCCTTAAGATGAGAAAGGAAGCAAAGATGTCCGTTCTCATCATTTCTATTCAGTACTGTACTGGAGGTTCAAGCAAGTGCAAGAAAGCACAGAAGAGAAATAAAACACATAAATCAGAAAGAGGTAAAGCTATCTTTATTTGCAGATGACATGACCGTGCACACAGAAAATCCTAAGGAACCAACCACAAAGCTACTAGTGTTGACCATGTATTCTTTGTATAAAATAGTGCAAGGTAAAGTCATAAAAACTGATTGTACATCTATCCTAACAATGAACATGTAGACAATGAAATTTAAAAATACTATTTTATTAACAATAGAATCTTCAAACAATAATTACTTAAGGGATAAATTTTACAAAATATGTACAAAACTTGTACAGTGAAAACTGCAAAGTCTTACTCAAAAAAATTAAAGAAACCTTTTTTAAAAAGGGAGAGATACTATATCGTGTTCATGGATTCGAAGATTCAGATTGTTAAGATGTCAGGTCTTCCTAAATAGATCCACAGATTCAATGCAATCTCAATCAAAATTCCATCAAAGCCTTTTTTAAAATAGAAACTGACAAGCTGATTTTGAAATTTATATGGAAATGCAAATGACCTAAAAGAGCCAAAGCAACCTTGAAAACAAGTACAAAATAGAAAGACTTATATCATCTGAGTTCCTATAAAGCTATAGTATTCAAAATACTTAAGTACTGGTAAAAAAAAAAATAGATACAATATTAGATCAGTTAAACATAATAGAATATTAAAAAAAAAACCAAACATATACAATCAGTGCTTGTTCAATAAAGGCATCAAGGCAATTCAATGAGAAAAGACTATTTTCAACAAATGTGGCTCCAACAGCTGGCATCTGTGTAGGAAAGAATGAACTTTCACGTCTACCTTGCATCACATGCAAAATTAATTTGAAATGAACAACAGGTCTCAATGTAAGAACTAAAACTTCAAGAAGAAAGCATAGAAACAATCTTTGTAATCATGGGATGATCAAAGAAACTTTCATAAAAGGAAAAAGATACATCAGACTTCAGCAAAATTAAGTTATTTTACTCTTAGAAACACACCATTATAAAGAAAAAAAAAGTCATAGTATGGGAGAAAATATTTACAATACATGTATCAAGGCACTTGTATTTGCAGTATAAATTCTTACAAATAAATCATACTAAAGGCCAAATAATTCAATTTTTTAAATTAGGCAAAAGTTACTTCACAAAAGAAGATATACAAATGGGCTTTAAGACATGAAAAGATGCTCAACATTACCAACAGTCAGGAAATTTAAATGAAAACCTCAATGACATATCACTCCACATCCATTAGAATGGCTAAAAATTTTAAAGATCGAAAACATCAAGTCTCATGGAGGATGTTGAAGAACTGAAATTCTAACACACTACTGATGGGAATGTAAAATGGTACAGCCACTGTGGAAACCTGTTCGACAGTTTCTTAAAAAGCTACCTGCATATATACATTCCTGCAACTTCACTACTAGGTATTTACTCAAGAGAAATGAAAATATATGTTCTACAGAAAGGCTTGCATAACAAGGTTCATAATGGCCAAAAGCTTGGAAAAAAAAAATGTCCATCACCAGGTGAATGGATAAAATATTATGAATATCCATACACTGGAATACTGCTCAGCAATAAAAAGGAATGCGCTATTGATAATGTAACATAAATCTACTGTAATATTACTATGCTGAAAGAATCCAGACCCCAAGTATTACATACAAAATTATTCTATTCACGCAACATTCTAGAAAATGCAACTAATCTATAATGAGAGAAAACATATCAGTGGTTATCTGAGACTGGAAGCAGCAAAGGATTATAAAAGGGCATGAGGCAACTTTTGCAGATGCTGGAAATGATTTCTATTTTGAACACTGTAGTAGTTTCATTGGCACACACATCTACAAAAGCTCATCAAATTGTATACTTTAAATCAGAGCAATTTATTATACAGAAATTACGCCCCAATAAGTTTTTTTAAATACACACTAAAACTCTCATTTGCAAATAATGAAGAAAAAAGTCAAAACAAGTAATCCTGAAGACCTTATATTTTAAAACAGGTACATACAGTTGTCAAAAAGAACTAACAGTTTAAAAATGTTTTATTAGTGACTACAGTTTTAAACATTAAACTATTTATTTAAATGCATTTTAATTCGAATAGTCCTACTGGGATATTAAACATACTCTAATGTAGCCGTACTGCAGACTCCGTATACTTTAAATTTCCACATTGTACTGGGAAACAGAATAAACCTGTGTCTATTTCCTAAGCTGATAAATGCCTAACCTTGTTTTGACTCTATGCTACACTCTAAGAAACAACAAATACTTCTCACGTGACAATGCATTTATCTTTTTATTACTTAACGTAATTCAAAACCCCCTTACTCCAAGGAAGTCAAAATAAACATTAACTTCTCTCAAGATTTTTCCAATCACTCCACTTCTCATTAAAGAAAGAGCCTACAGTTTCTGTGAGCCAGTACAACAATGAAGTTTAAAAATTAAAACAGCCACTAGAAGTTTCTTTTCATCACAAAATGAGCACACAACGCAGTCTTTTGATGGCTAAATGCACTTGTACTGCATAACCCGACACCTGAGCCATCTTGGGCTCACCTAGGCAGGAAGACTTTCAAATGATGAGAAGGTACCTTCTCAGAAACAAAAACCCATAAAGCCAAAACCCTCTGGCAATGCTGAAGAAAACTTCAGAAGGAACTTGCTACAAAGGATCACAGGCAAAAATAACCCGAATTATTTCTGTACAGAAGTATGTTCCACAGAATCCTTAGAGGGGCTGGAATAAGAATAAATTAGATAAATTCAGGAAAGTGCCAAAAACAGACATTTAATTAAATATGGCAACATCTTTGTTATTCAAAATTCAACTGATCAGCAGAGTCATGAAAGGAGAATTTTTTTCATAAAGCTTTTATACAAAAACCCAACAGAAAACAAACTCATATCAAAGAGTTACTTTAAATATACACACATTTTTTAGGGTATTCTGAATTCACAGACATACATCTGCCATAGCCACTGTTTGCAGTATCATCAATCTCTGGGTCTCAGTTTTCTCATCTGTAAAAATAATCTCAAATAATCTCAAAGCCCTTCTGGCTCTATCACTATATGTTCAGAATAAGGATTCCTTATAACAACAAAAATTCAAAGCATCAAATAGGTGAGAAAGTAAATGGGAATATGAAAAATCATTCACTTATTTAGAACATGGCAGCAAGATGAATCAACCTCCAACATATGAGACTATTACAACGTTATGTGATACTCAAGAAACACAACTAGACCAGGAATAAAAATCAACTATGTCATTCAGATATCTACATGTTTCCCTGAAAGCAAGAAAGATCCCTAAATTGGGATCTGTTATCAATTTTCTGCATTGCTGGCATTCAAACAAGTCATGTGGTCTTTCTACGCCTCGTATTCTTATCTATCTAGAGATGGGAAGAGATGATTTTGAAAGTCCCTTCCAACTACAGTGACCTCTCAAGAAAAAGACAGACAAAAAGGGCGCTCACATTATACTTAGTGAACCGTCAGAAGAGCTGCTCAGCCTCATGCTCAATACCCTATGTAAGTATACATAACCCTGCAGACTACTAACGGATCAGAGATCCATAAAAATTCATCATTACTTCAGATCTGATCATTTCACATTAGTAAACACCCAGAAGAGGAGTTATTTCAAGGAACTTTAAGATACATTAATTTTCCTGTACAGCCCTGTAGGATATGCTCCAAGGTCAAAAAGGAGTGCCCCCCAAAAAAGAGTGAGCAGGTTTCAGGAATCCTACTGTTGTAGCCGTTCGAGTCTTGTTATTCTGAGCTGCTATGGAGTCACAGGATTAAAGCAGACGAGTGTCTGTGCAGGATGTCACGCAACCAACTCAGCACCATTACGCTCGTGTGCTATGTTTTACTTTAGATTTTTTTAAGGATTGTTTTTTTTTTAAACTTAATTTTGTTTTATAATCATGTGAAATATATACATGGTTCCAAAGCCAAATCTATAAAAACCAAATCTGTTCAAAGAAGTCAAGCTTTCTCTCTGATCCTCCAGCCCTTCCGAATACATTGAGGGGAAAAGCGTGACCTCTGGATTCACATCTTGAGGGTATGACCTTGGATCGTGACTTAACTGCTCTCAACTTCTTTCCTGTGTCCACATGGTGGTAATAATGGTGCTGGGAGGATTCAGTAAGACCACTCTGCCTAGTCCTTGGCTTTGGTGAGGTCTCAGTGAAGATTAACCACTAGCATGAGGCTCTCAGCAGAGGCTCGCCACAATCCTGAAGCACAGACGCAGATCAGGAGGTGAATCTGGAGGTGCCGGATCGCTGGCCAAGGCCATGGAGCCCTACCACCAGGACCACGACTCCAGTCTTTCAATCCCAGCAGCAGACCACAGTACTTACTCCTCAGATGCCAGGCCCCTTCATGTTCCATGATCATCACATATTCCCTATGCCAGCACAGGAGAAAAACGAACTTTCTTCCCACCCAGGGCAACTTCAAAGGACTCACTGTGTTCAGTGCGTTGAGGGTGGTGTCATCCCGCGAGGCCGCAACGCAGCCATCTTCCGTGGAGCCTCCGTCACACATCCCTGCAAAGGCCGCCATGCTCCTGGGAAGACGGGAAGGGAAAACGGCAGTACAGACATTTCAACCCTCAGTTTCCAGAGCACATCTTCAGCCCAGACCAAATTCCACTACTACATGCATGAGTCCTCAGCCTTGCTTCTGCTCTTGTTTAAAAAAAAAAATTTGAAGTTCCTCTGCAGTTCACCCAGATATATTCTCCAGAAAATATCTAAAATTAAATCCGCTGAAACTTTACTTCATTCCTTTCATACTCTACATCAACTACTTCTAAGCAAATTGAAAGTGGAAAAGAGGTGAAAAGAACTCTTAGTAGTCACCCCTCCCCTGAAGCCTCCATCCCCACGGCAGCCTCCAAGCTACACTGCTGACCACAGAACAGCCAGAGCTAATATCCCATCACCACCCTGTTTCAGCATTTCTGTTGCATGTTGTTGACACTACAGTGAGTGAGTCCCAGAAACCCCTGCAGACAAAGGAAGGCTCTGCCTGCACTAGGATGTGTCTGGGACAGACTTCAACTTCTCATTTTGCAGTCTCGGCATTTTTAGGTTAGCAAGTACTCATATAGGTAAGCCCCCAAAACATGAAGTTTAGGTTAGGTACCAATGAACAGCCACAGGGTAAAGAAACCTGTAAAGGGATTTTAAGGTAAGCTGAATGAGCCAATTACTCAGCTGTATTAAGAGGTGTTGATAATTGCATGCATGGCTTAAGATGTTTTCCTTCTGAAGACTTCTAAAATCTAATGTGGGGCAAACACCGAGGAGAAAAAAGTGATTTTACCATGGTAAGCTATGTTTCTCTGGTAACAAGGATCAGGGCTCTGATTACAGACAGTATAACAAAACATGAAGTCAGAATGCCCAATATATAAATAGAATTTCAGGGGAAAGGAGAACGTTTGTTGTCCACTAATCAATTCACAAAGCAGAATGGTGTGGATTCCTTTTACCTTGCTGCCCTCAAGTACATAAGGAGGTCACAGTCATTAACTCCAGGCATCCAGACCAGTTCCTCATGTTGGGTCACAGTGTCACCATCGGGAGAAGGGAATGGTTGCAAATCGGGAAGTTTGGCCTGTAAGACAGGGACGAACAAGTCACAATCAAGGCACACTTGAGAGCTGCCTGTGCAGGCAGGCCTTGGGGACAGATGCAGTAGCTTACTAAGCCTCTTTCTTTTGGCAGCGCTGAAATAACAGGAAAATCATGAGTCACTGAAGCTGGCCTATCACACATTTCAGGATCATTTCACCACAGAAGATTTCACAATGGACTGCTCGATCTCTACTTAAGGAGAAGCAAACAGTGTCAAATTAAACCAGTGCCAGTATGGTCCTCAAAGGGAGAAAGAAATGGGCACGTGTGAATAAAAGAAATGATAAAACAAAAAAATGTTTCGGGAAATAAGAGCTGCTTGATAAAGAAGGCAGAGCCACACACATTTCCAATATAATAATATGTTGACAAAGAGATATATACAAATAGTGGAACCTCACCTAAGGACAGGTGCTAAAAAAAGAACTGAACTACCCTACTAAACTAATGCTGCTTTCCAGAGAGTCAGTATCGATGAGTCAGGGTGAACATCCAAAAGAGCCATCACGGTAACATTAAAAACACAGCTGAAGGGACTTCCCTGGTGGCGCAGTGGTTAACAATCCGCCTGCCAACGCAGGGGACATGGGTTCGAGCCCTGGTCCGGGAAGATCCTACATGCCGCAGAGCAACTAAGCCCATGTGCCACAACTACTGAGCCCACGTGCCCTAGAGCCCGTGCTCTGCAACAAGAGAAGCCACCGCAATGAGAAGCCTGCAGACCGCTATGAAGAGTAGTCCCCACTCGTGCAGTCCCCACAACTAGAGAAAGCCCGCGCACAGCAATGAAGACCCAACACAGCCATAAATTATTAATTAATTAATTTACTTATTTATTTAAAAAACATAGCTGAACTAAAATGATGGTGATGGAAATTAGATGAGCAGTGCTTTCAGGAGGAGAGGACTTCTTGAGAAGGGCAGGAAGGAACTTTCTGGGATGACACATGTTCTGTGCCTTGCTATGAATTGTCACAGCAGACTGAACAGTATACACAAGATATCAACAGGTCACTGTACATAAGGTACACCTCAATTAACAATTTTTTTGAAGGATTTGAACAACAGTGCTCAACAACCAAGATTCTAAGTCAATTCTGCTAGAGATTCAAACACCTCCAGCATTTTCTCATCCTCCACTGCTGGGGCAGAGAAAGTGTAAATGGGTGCTGTGACTACTCAGAGGCCTAAGAAAAGTCAACCATCTGCAAAACACACATGTTCTTATTTTCTCAAATTACGAACAAGGTCACATTAGTCTAATATTTTAAATTAAAAGCTCCAGTGTCCACAGAACCTAGGTAGAAACTGTAAATGAATGAAGCAGGCAGAGTGTGCACCCAATGGAAATAAAACGAGGGCCTCATGTTCCACTTTCAATGTTCTACTGTCCACAGTAAACAGAACACTACATCCCAATTCCGACTAGCCACATTTCAAGTGCTCAATGCCACATGTGACAGCGGCTCCCAAACTGGGCATGCAGGCATTAGGTACCAAGAAGTGAAGGGAATCAGGGTGAAATGAAGAGAGAGCGTCCCCATCTAGGGAATGCTGCTGTGCAGGAATGAGAACCTCTGTTTGCACATCCTCCAGTTTTTTTCCAAAGTCCAGAAATCTTGACTTCAATGTGAAAGCTCATGGTTTTAAATGTTGGCTATTCAAGTTTTAAAAACAACTGTGTGGCAAAACACAGTATTAGTAGGCCACGCGGCTGGCAGGCTACGGGTTCGCAATTTCTGCTTCACAGGCTACCTCTGAGGCCTCTTGCTGTGTATCAAGTGCTGACCTCCCCCAAACAACGATGCTCTTCCCTAATTCAGTACTGACATGTTTCACATTTAAGTGGGGGTCACAATTAGTTCTGCTTAATAAACAGTGATGGCATGGGAATAAAATTAAAACACAATAGCTACTCATATCAAAAGGTCTTTGACATTTGTACTGAGCTGTTTCCCCTGCACCAAGTACAGTAGCTGGTGTAGCAGCTCTCCAATAGTTGTTTGTTAATTAAAAAATACTATTGCTGGGTCTTCCCTGGTGGTGCAGTGGGGTTAAGAATCTGCCTGCCAATGCAGGGGACAGGGGTTCGAGCCCTGGTCAGGGAAGATCCCACATGCTGCGGAGCAACTAATCCCATGCACCACAACTTCTGAGCCTGCGCTCTAGAGCCCGCGAGCCACAACTACTGAGCCCATGCTCCACAACTACTGAAGCCTGCGCGCCTAGAGCCCGTGCTCCACAACGAGAAGCCACCGCAATAGGAAGCCTGCGCACTGCAACGAAGAATAGCCCCCGCTCGCCGCAACTAGAGAAAGCCCGCGCGCAGCAACAAAAACCCAACACAGCCAACCAGCCTGCCAGCCAGCCAGCAATAAATAAATAAATAAATAAATAAATATTTTATTTATTTATTTAAAATACTATTGCTGTGGGGAAGGACCAATCCCCTAGAGAAAAAATGGACTAGAAATACAATTAGCTTACAGAAAAGGAAATGAGAATGGCTCTTACTCATAGGAAAAGATGGTCGACTTTGCTGATAAGAGACATGCCAATTAATGACAGCGAGAGACCATTTCCGATCTATCAGATTGACATAAATGCCAAAGTGTGACAATACACAAGGCTGCATGTTTGCACTCATGTAAGTCGCTAGTACGAGAAAGCAAAATGGTACAATCTCTACAGAGGGGAACTCTGTAATATCCTAAGAATTACATGTGCCCTCTAAGCCAGCCATCGCCCTTCTGGGGATAATATAATATCCCAAAGATAAGCTGGCAAAATAAAAATCTTTATGCGTAAGCTATTCATCACATTATTACTTGTAACAGCAAATGACTGGAAACAGTGCAAACGCCCAACAATGGGGGCTGGAAGAATAAACTGCTCCACCTATGCAGTGGGGTCCCAGGAAGTGGCAGAAGAAAACGAGAAGGAGCTCTACCTATTGCTATGGAGGGAACACAGGAGATACTGTCAGAAGGTCAAAGAAAGGTGGTGAAGGTGTTTTTATTATGCTACCACTATCTAAGAACATGGGGCTGGGGGAATAAAAATAAGAGTGATAGATCAAAACCTTCAATTAAAAACACTAAACAATTATCCATCAGGGAGGGAGGGGGCACGTGGAGGGGACAGGGCAAGAAGGTGAACTTTCTGAGCACACTTCATTTGCACGTTTGATTTGGAGCCTTGTATTTTACATAATTATAAAAACAAAATTAAGTTTAAAGAACAACAATCCCTTAAAAACTCTAAAGCAAAATCAAATAAATCCACCTAGCTATGTTTTGTGTTTGTTCCTCTCTAGGAATCATTTCAGGTAACTTTAAAACATACTAATTTGCCTATATAGACTTAGTGGGATATATTCTAAGGCCAAAAAAAAAAATCTATAAAGCTGTTTCCAATAATCATATTGTTTGTAGCAGTGCAAGTACTGTTATTCTGAGCTGCTATATATGTATTATGGGATTGAAGCAAATGAATAATTATTTTGGTGTCATTTAAAACTTGGTTTTGAGACATGGGGAAAAGATACAGATACGGATGAAAGAAAATTTCATCTATAAGGATTAAATATAAGGCCTGTTCTGAATTTGAATTAGAAGCATCAGAAAGAAACCACGATACGTTTTATCATTAAAAAAGCGGGGGGGGGGGGAAGCATATTTCCTAATCTGTTCCCTGAAGAGGCCTGGAAACAGTAACTAACCCAGTAATAATGACTGGGCAGCAGCCACTCAAAAAATGTCACTTTCCTCGAAAACAATGAGGACTCATTAGAAAAATTTAGTTCTAGACCTAGGGCAGGGAACATACATAATGAGACATTAAAATCATGTCATACTACATATATACACTACCAAACGTAAGGTAGATAGCTAGTGGGAAGCAGCCGCATAGCACAGGGAGATCAGCTCGGTGCTTTGTGACTGCCTGGAGGGGTGGGATAGGGAGGGTGGGAGGGAGGGAGACGCAAGAGGGAAGAGATATGGGAACATATGTATATGTATAACTGATTCACTTTGTTATACAGCAGAAACTAACACACCATTGTAAAGCAATTATACTCCAGTAAAAAAACAAACAAAACAAAAAAAATCATGTCATACTAGATAAAATACTCTACCAAAGACCACAGGGGTCGAGTTAAAAGGACACAGAAGACAGCAGGAAGAGGCGCCTACTAGCCCACGAATGGATAATTTAATCATCAGTAAGAGTAACAGCAATTGGTTAGCAGATAAGTAATTTTTTTTAAAGGGAGTTTTTTATTTTTTTCTTTAATAAATTTATTTATGTATTTATGGCTGCCTTGGGTCTTTGTTGCTGCGTGCAGGCTTTTCTCTAGTTGCGGCGAGTGGGGGCTACTCTTCATTTCGGTGTGCAGGCTTCTCATCGCTTCTTTTTGTGGAGCATGGGCTCTAGGCCCACGGGCTTCAGTAGTTGTGGCACGCAGGCTCAGTAGTTGTGGCTCGTGGGCTCTAGAGCGCAGGCTCAGCAGTTGTGGCGCACTGGCTTACTTGCTCTGCGGCATGTGGGATCTTCCCGGACCAGGGTTCAAACCCGTGTCCCCTGCACTGGCAGGCAGATTCTTAACCACCGTGCCACCAGGGAAGCCCAGATAAGTAATTTTAAATCCACTGATGACTACTGGAAGATGTTGGGGAACCAACCAGTAAAAAGAGGGAAAGAGTCAAGCATTTATCCTGCCTTTCCTATGTGTTTCAGGGAAACAAAAGTTGTCAAGGGGACAGTTGGTCAGCTAATAAAAGAAGGAATGGAGAGTCATGGACATATACACACTAACAAACGTAGTAAGGTAGATAGATAGTTGGAAGCAGCCGCATGGCACAGGGATATTGGCTTGGTGCTTTGTGACAGCCTGGAGGGGTGGGATAGGGAGGGTGGGAGGGAGGGAGACGCAAGAGGGAAGAGATATGGGAACATATGTATATGTATAACTGATTCACTTTGTTATAAAGCAGAAACTAACACACCATTGTAAAGCAATTATACCCCAATAAAGATGTTAAAAAAAAAATAAAAAAAAAATAAAAGAAGGAATGATAGGATTAGAGTATCAGCATTTTAAAGGGTAGATCTAAGTAACAGGTCCAATTAGACAGTGAATCTAAGTAACAAGCAATGGCTGAAAACCATCATTAAGAGACACACATGTGCCTGATAAGACTATATAGTACCACCCAAAAGTATTCTTGCCAGGGGCAGGGTACCGAACTAGAATGTGATTAAACCTCTAGATTTAATCCTGGGATGGGTGGACGGATGGAGGGAGGGAGGGAGGGAGGGAGACACTTAGGGAAATCTAGATATAGCAGACACCTGAATATTAAGAAACTGCTGGGCTTCCCTGGTGGCACAGTGGTTGAGAGTCTGCCTGCCGATGCAGGGGACGTGGGTTCGTACCCCGGTCCGGGAAGATCCCACATGCCGCGGATCGGCTGGGCCCGTGAGCCATGGCTGCTGAGCCTGCGCGTCCGGAGCCTGTGCTCCGCAATGGGAGAGGCCACAACAGTGAGAGGCCCGCGTACAGCAAAAAAAAAAAAAAAAGTTACAATGAAAGTAGGCAGTGACCAAATGTTCATCGAGAGATGAACAGACATATATACAATGAATAATTCAGCCTTAAAAGGAAATTAAATTCTGATACATGCTACAATATGGGAGCACCTTGAAGATATTATGGTAAGAAAATAAGCCATACACAGAAGGGCAAATACTGGGTCATTCCACTGAGTTGTCAAATTCATGGATACAGAAAGTAGAAGGGAGGCTGCAAGGGAATGAGGGGAGAGGATAATGAGTAGTGACTGTTTAATGGACACCGCGTTTCAGACTGGGAAGATGAAAAGGTTCTGCAGGTGGATGCTAGTGATGGTTGCACAACAATATGAATGTACTTAAGGGCACTGAACTATTCACTTAAAAATGGTCAGAATGGTGCATTTTATATTACATATATATATACACACACACACACACACACACACACACACACTTTTTTTTTTTTTTGGCGGTACGCGGGCCTCTCACTGCTCATTGCGGAGCACAGGCTCCGGACGCGAAGGCTCAGCGGCCATGGCTCACGGGCCCAGCTGCTCCGCGGCATGTGGGATCTTCCCGGACCGGGGCACGAACCCGTGTCCCCTGTATCAGCAGGCAGACTCTCAACCACTGCGCCACCAAGGAAGCCCCTATATTACATATATTTTACCACAATTTTTTAAATGAATGTGGTGATCTTAAAAAAATAAATCTCTGCATTTATATAAAATTCCAAACAGCATAACAGTTCTAAGCTGCTGCTCAACAGAATAAAGGGCCAGTTGAATAATAAGAAATAAAAACCTATTAAAGAAGCTACTAAAGTTTGCTTTACCTGATGGCTAGGACCAACACGAATTTCTCCCTGGGTACTGTTCAGCCTCCTGTCATGAAAAGAGCAGATCAGGTTAGCATAATATAGTTTTGACATGAACATGCACACGTTCTTCAAGGAAAACAACTCACTTGAAGTAAGTGAGGGATAACTCAGGAAGAATTAGCTTCCCCACTGTTGCTAATGCCGCCCTGTACATGTGTGCTCCCCTAACCCCACACGCATCTCTAAAACCGTTTCTTCTAGAAACCCCTCTACTGTAACTCCCTGTCTTGAGTATCTATACCATCGTTCTTTCACCCTGCAGAGAGATGAACATTCCTACAGTACAATCCCAATACATGTTTCTTCTTTTCAAAATATTTCAGGGTGCCCTACGATAAACCTTATTAAAATATAGACAAGATAGCTTATGATTCCTAGCACACACACTGGCTCATGCATTCATTCATTCAACAAATATTTATTAAGTACCAACTGCAAGCCAGGAACTGCCCTAAGTGTTGGGGATAAAGCAATGAAGGAAAAAAAAAAAAAAAAAACAATATTCCTGCCTTACTGGAACTTTTATTCTAATTTGGGTAAAAAAAAAAAAAAGAAACAAATAATAGGTCAGATGATGAAAAGGGTCAAGGAATTAAAGGGGTGGTAAATGATGAACTTTTACAGTTCTTTATACAGGATAGTCAGAAAAGGCCTTATTAATAAAGTGAAATTGAGCAGAGATGTAAAGCGTGTGGGGGCATGAGCCCAGCAGGTCCAGGAGGTGAAAGACCCATCTCATTTCCGTGTCATTCTTACTGCACTTGCTATGCTCACTCTCCCTCGCTTCAAATCCAAACCAACCAGGGTCCTTCTAAAAACCACCATTTCACTGAAACCTTTCTTGATTTCCTCCCCATGTCACCTCACACACCCCCAAAAGTGTGGGGTATCTTTTCCCTTTCACTCCTTCAGGAAATATTCATCGAAGGTCTTTGCATCCTGGGCCTTGCACAGGGCATGCAGCGGGTACACAGTGGTGGACAAAGAAACGCAGACCTCGGCCTCCCAGAGCTCAGTGCCCAGAGCTCCCTGTTACCCTCGATGACCATCATGACCATCTGTTGACCCTCTTAGGAAAACGCTTTCCGTGCCCAGTGACAAGGCCTTACTGCGCCGTACAGTCACCTGTGAATTTTCACTAGCGCTGAAGAGTAGGCTTTTCCATGGTGAGAGCTGTTCTATGATTATCTGTCGACCTGGACCGAGCTGAAGAGCATAACAAGGCAGCCAAGACCAAAGAGGAAGCACAGACTCTTATTCTTCTCCCATGGATCTGATACCCCCACCATTAGCTTTGAAGCTGTTAAAATGAATTCTGGAAAACTATTATTTCCTTCAGGTCCAGCACTTTCTTCTTTTAATCCGACCATTTTTCTCGCGAAGAGTCTTATTTTGGCAAAGTGGGCAGCAGATATGACAAAGGAAGAGAGAAGACTAACAAAAAGAAAATGGTCTAAGCCTTAAGGAGCTTACAGTCCATCTACCTGGGAAGGTAGCAGCCATGTCCCAAACACCACATCTGGTCCAATCGCTCCACTCATAAGCCCAATACATTTCAGGAGACACAGAGTAAAAATGCTAAGGGAAGTGATCAAAATTAGGCGGGCTTCAAGAGGAGACAGTCCATGAAGAGGTTAAGTTCCAGAGAGACCCCTGAAGGACATGAGGGGCACAACAGCAGGCAAGAGAGGGCTTCCCAAGTGGGACCAGAACCCCACCAAGGCGGGAAACTGAAAAAGAGGGGCTGTGGTGGGAGAAAAGCTCCTGTGAGGAGCGACCTTTAACTCACAAGCCACCCTGGTCTCGTGCGTAGGGAAATGGGTGTTGAAAGGCAGAGCTGACATTCCCATGAGTTTATGCAGGGATTAGGAGAAGCTGTTTTAGGAGGTATGCAGAGGAGTCACACAGGCCAGGAGGCTATTTTAATCTGAGCACTTCTTTAAAAAAAAACAAGCCGTCAGTGTTACCCACTATTTCCCTTCCAGCTCATGCCTTTCTGTTTCGTAACCAGCTATGAGCAAAACATAGCTGCCAAGCCTAGCTCTCTCCTTCATTTCTAAACACTCCCCAGATGCTTGCCTGCCTCCAAGGAGGTCTGGCCAAAATGCATCACCTCAGAAAGCCTCAGCCACAGCCCCGGCCAGCAACGTGTGCCCACAGCTCAACTTTCATGTTCTTCTGCACGGTCTTCAAGCGGTTGGTTATGGAAGCATCTCCCCATCACTGCTACACACACTGCGAAGTCCTTGCTGATTCCAGGACAAACATTCCTGGTTCATTTTTATTTTAATTTTTTGCATCCGTTTTTGTTTTCTTTTAATATTTTAATTAACCAGTATTATCATATTTAGGTCAAAACTGTACCACAATAAACCCCCCAAACACCTTATTGAATAGAACTGCTTATATACCACTTATTTGTATAAAAACAGGATACTAGTAATTATTAATACTGCTAATAATGATACAAGTGAGACTAAAAAACGTGCTGGAGTATCTTAACAGCCAAGATTAGAAATCTGTTTCTCTCTTTTATGTCAATGAAGGGTACTTATTAATGAGTAGACTGAAAAGCACAAAATAAAACAAAGAACCTTTTAAAATTAAAAATCAATTTTTACAACAAAAGTATTCATCATATGCAATTTTTAAATATTAGGGTCTCCTAGCAAGAGATACAACGAAGTTAGTTTTGAGCAGGATTAAGATGCAAGGTAAGCAGACAATGGCATTAGCCGACCATATCCAGGTACTCCCAAATATAGAATAAATGGCAGAAATATTTTTTAGGTCTAAGAGAAAAGAGGTAGATAGCAATATACACCCTATTAGAGAAAACTGGATGCATCTGACAGAAAAACTGTCAGTATATGAACTAAAGATGAAAAGAAAAAGTAGCCTTCCTCCTGGGGAAGTGCCAGTATCCAGCTATATCTGGAATCCAAGGAACAATCTCAGCCCTCCCTTCTTCTGACAGCAGCCAAACTCTACATTCAAGGGTCCTCACCTGCCGCTTCCCAGCCCGAGTGCCCCTTCTGTGGTTCTCACCTCATGTTAGTGGGTGGCACTCTGCTATGACTAATTTGGACATCTACCTCCACCCACTCTGGGACTGGAGAGTACAGAAAGAGAGATTTAATTCACTTTTTATATCCCCCAGATCTAATACAGTACCTGTCTGGCATTATTACTCATTCAGGACAAATTGAAAATTCCTTGGTTACATGAATATTTCTAGACTGCTAGGATGCAAAACTTGATAAAAATCACCAAGAATTATTCTTTAAATGCAGTATCAACAGCTTATAGAAAACACTCTTAATGATGATACGCTGACTACTACATTTTTCCTTTTACTTAACACAGCAAATCTCAAACTTTTTGGTCTAACACCTTTATACTCTATTGAGTATCTCAAGGAAACTGTATTTTTGAGAGATTTCAAAATGTTTACTTATTTATTTATTTTAAAATAACAATGGGCTTAAATAACAATATTTAACAATCAAATATACTCTTACGAAAAATAATTGTATTTCCACAAAAAACAGTGAAAACAGAGGCAACGTTTTACATTTTTGCAAATTTCCTTAGGATCAGACTCCGTAGAAGACAGCTGGATTCTCACATCTGCTTCTCTACACTCAATATGTTACAGTACATTCTTTTGGTTACAGTACATGAAAAAAAAATCGAACCTCACACAGATATATAACTGGGAAAGGGAAGATTATGTGAATAGTCTTTTTGATAACTATGGATATGCTTTTTGATACTACACCAAAACCCAACATGTGATTGTTTCTTAAAGGTCTTTTGCACAATGTTAACCTAAAATCTTATCAATGATCTTTTGGATTCTTGTACATTAAAATCTGTTGGTCTGTCTTGGCCTTTGAATGGATCTTCCACCCATGATTTTGTCATGCATTGGTTAGATGGAAAATATTCACTCACTAAGTTTTGCAGATCTTCCAAATATTAACACAGTTAACTATACAATTTAAAAAACATAATCACATTCATTAATATCACCACACATCTCACAACAAGAGCCTGTGTACGTACAGAAGCTGTCAAACTCAGAGTGGTGGGTACGAGTTTTTCAAAATTCTAACTATTTACTTGAAAGCTCCAATCTTGCATTGGCAAAATACTATCAGCTGGTTTGCCTTGAAATGGCAGGCTCACTGCGTTCGTTCATTTTCAAGAAAATGTCCACCGATTACCCAAGTGAGTGAACACAGTTTATCAGTTATTCTCTCAGATAAAAATGGTGTTCCATGAAAGAAGCAGCTAGTTAAGCTTCTAACTCCAACAAACAATGCGTGTCCTTTGGTGTGCACCAGAAGTCTTCCATGGTGCTTCCCGTTTCATCATAACAAATACTGCAAAGACAGGAACTCAAGGGTCGGGATCTGATGAAATTAATAATGGGGCCCACAAACCAGCTGTGAGAAGCACTGATTATTATACATTAAGAACTTCAGAAAATACTGGAGGCTAACTAACTAGGAGGATTGACTTGTTTCCTGTTTTGTAATACTTGCTCCCCTGTTCGTTTACATACATTTCTTCCTCACTCCAGCCCATCAATGTGAAATATTATATTTGTGTTGAAGAAACGAGACATTTACGCATGTAACCTGCTTAAGAACTACGACGCTGTTACACAGAGAAGTTCACACGAAGAGAATGGACGCTGATTGCATCCATATTAATGGAAAACAAAGTAAAGTCTGGAGCCACTTTCTGAAGTCATGGAGACTGGGATTAACTTGGGGGTCACTGTCCAATAAACAGTCACTGGAATAAATTCTAAAAAACATACTGGAGGCTCAAATTCAAAAGGTCCCTAATCTAGAAAACGCCAGGTTAATCCTTCAATTAGTAACAATAGCTAACGTGTTAAGTACTTTCTATCTGTTCTGGGCGCTCTTACAGTATTATCTCATTTCTATGTACTAATTCATTTAATTCATATTTGGATATTAATCAGAGCACTAGTAGTGTTATTCACAGAAATTCAGATCTTATTCTATCTTGTGTTTAAAACATAGTTACTAAGAAGGTTTCTGCTTGATGTATAGCATTACCTAATTAACACAGCAGGTCTGGGCAAAACCAGGGTAGCCTTCAATTAAAGAAGGAAAATCAAGACCAAGGACAGTGTAAATCCCAGCAAGGTCAGATAAAGGATACTACATATGCAATAAGAAACCAAAGATGGAAGTCATATCCCAGGATAATGCAAGACACATCTATGCACACCTTCATCCTTGCCTCAGGGTTTTTACCTATATTACCTTAAATTTAGGTATCACATACTTGTATGACAAACAGAAGCAAAATAATACTAGTTATCACTTATGAAGCGCTCTCTATACATTATTTCATTCTTCCATGACAACTCTACGAGGCAACGGCTCCACTTAACAGATAATAATAACAGGAGTAACTGCAACATCAATAAAGAAGCTAACATGTACGTTGAACATTAACTATGTAGCAGGCATTTCGAGCGAAGCAAACTCCACACACTGTCTTACCTGACCTTAAGGATGACCCTGTAAAGTAGGTGCTATTATTACCTGTACAGATGAGGAAACTGAAGCTAAGAGAGTTTATGAAATTACCCAAGATTACACAGCTAACAGGTTGGAAAAAGCAGGATTCAAACTCAAGTTTAGTTAACTCCAAAGTCAGAGCTCCCAGCCACACTCCATATGGCAGAGTGATTTTACTGAACCAAAATTACACAACTAATTATAAACAGAACCACTATGAGAAGCCATATCCTTTTCCTTAATTCACTTCTTTGTTCGTTTCAAGCATCAAAAGTAAGACAAAATAATCAAAAAGTGTTTTTTTTAAAGTTTGAAAATCATGTTAAAAGAGAAAACCCATCAAAGTTAAAGGTCAACTTATATAACATTGTCAAAATGGCAAAATTATAAAGATGGTTGCCAGGCATTAGGAATGGTGGGGGGAGAAGGGAGGGAATAGAATCTTTGTGATGATGGAATAGATCTGCAAAGCTACACATGAAATAAAATGTCACAGAGCTATTCACACACTATACTAATGTCCCCCAAGTCTGGATTCTGATGTTACACTGGAGTTCTATACCATACCTCCTAGGAGTAGGTGAGTGAGTGAAAGGTACATGGGAACACTCTGTAGGATCTTGCAACTTCCTATGAATCTAAAAAATTACAAGTTGTTTAAAGTCAAAAGAAGAGGTTAATTGAGTGATGCATTACAGATAGACTAGGGGTAAGACAGAAAACCAGACATGAGAAAAGTTGAATAAATAACAGATTCCCTCAAAATACACTGTAGACAGGTGAATAAGTAGCTGAAGAAAGAACGCCACAGTTAGTAAGCTACGAGATTCAATGAATTAAGTCACACATTCCTTTTTTTCTCTGTATTTCCTAGGGATCTCTGGAGTGGGATCATCCTTTTTGAGACATCCTTAGCTGTGATGCATACTACCAAAAAACAAAAAAAACTCACCATCCTCACAACCAAGAAGGAAGAATTTCTCTGTGCCCTTCATGTAAATAATATACATATTTCGAAACAGCTGAGTTTAATCCCCATTATTCTACAAATCTTTGCTTTGGAATATGAAAAAATAGTCCCAGAAGCCAAATTACAACAATGATGGTAAGCCACTGTGTTTATTCCTTGAGTTAAAAAAAAATAGAAAGAAATTCATTGTATATGAAATCTAATACAAAAGAAACCAATGTAACAAAGCAGTATCCATGGCAACTACAACTTAATATTTCAGTCCTCTTCAGCTGCAGTGGATTAAATAAAATGACAAGATGTTCCCTTTGAAAAGTAACCCGTTACCAAGGAAACGTTTTAGTCTAAGAAGTAAACAGGGAATGGACAGAAAGGAGCAGGGAGCCTGCAAGTGAATATCAGAAAGGGAGCAGCATCTATGCAAAGAAGATGAGGCGGCAGCTGGCCAGACGAGGAAGCTTCTGGAGAAGAGCGAGTCGGCTGGAGACAGGGGCCGCCCGGCAGAACCACTCCTTCCCCCCAAGAGAGGGGGCGGTGTGAGGAAGGCACGGGTCTGTGAATGTTCGCTTAAGACCCCCAAGTATCTTTATGTGATCACGGTGACTGCTTACGACAAGAACCTGCATCTACAGGGAAAGAAGAGGGACAAGGACATGCGGTCCTGGGGAGAAGACACAAGGGGGTAGAACAGAGGTCTTGTACAGGCAGCCGGCGTGGCTACTTCCCATCACAATCCACACCCAGAACGTAAAGGCAGGGTGGCCTCTGGCCCATTCCCCAAAGGCTGGGACCAGTAACTCTCGAGTCAGACCCTGCCCCTGTGGCTGCTGCCATGGGTGAATGAAATCACATGCAATCTCTCTTCACCTGTCCTTCAGATCGCAAGGCTCGATGGCAGATCCTTCTTATCTTTTCCATAGGGTGGCAAGTTAAGCAGGAAGACGGACAGAGATCAACAGAAAGAAGATTCTAGAAACTCTGTTTACTAGCTCATTCAGAAGTGACCACAGAAATAACAGACTGGGGGTCCAGAATGAAATACACCAAATTTTAGGAAAATCAAAAGGCAATTTACCAGAATCACTTCTGTTTACAAGGGTGGTGGGCAGGAGTGAAAGTCAGACTGACAACAAGGAAACCCAGAATGGCAGGCTGGGTTTCTCAGATTTCTCCAGCATGGACAGGTATTTCTAAAACAGTCTTTTCAGTAAGTCTGAAATTTCCTTGAAGTCTGACATAGCTTCTTAAAAATCCAAGTAAATTTTATATTCTACTCCATAACATATTCCCATTCATTTTAAGGTAGAAAAAATTTCCCTAAATCTGAGTAAAATCACTGTGCTCTGCCTATCCTCAGGACGTCCCACGATTCGGGCACCCTGCCGCAGCCGGGAGCGAGAACTTGATATACACACCTGAGTCTAGATGCTCAGTTGCCTGGGGGAGAGCACAGACTTCAGAGTCAAAGGAACCTGGATTAAAATGTCAGTAGCAAGGTTCTGTCAGCTCTGAGTGTGATCTTGAGGACTCAATTCAACCTCTCTGAGCCCATCTATGAAATCAAGTTCATAATGGCTACTTTGCAAGACAGCTATAAAAATAAAAGATGATCTATGGAAAGCAAGGCACAGTGCCTGTCACACAGTAGTCATCACTATTATTAGCTCCAAGCACTGCCAGGAGCGAGAACAGGAAGTAATTCCTCTGTTATGAGTTCCCAAAACACCACCTACCTCTCCTTCAGCCTCTTGTCACAGGCATGATTTTATATTTAATTTGTGTAATTATTTCTGTCCATGGCTATCCTGACCAAAAGCACCCTGTGGGCAGGAACCAAGTCTGATATTAGCTCACCACTACTTCCCAGAGCCCCCTGGCACTCACTAAAGATATTTTAAATGAGTAAATGACTCCAATATTTTAACTCATCTACCATTTTGCCATAAATAACAACTAAGTGCTTTATTGAAAAGTCAAGTCACCTGTGACAGAAGGCTACCCGCCCCCGCGCCCCACCCCGCAAAGCAAATTCATCTGAAACAAGCTTGATAAACTGCCCAGAAGAACAAAACTCAGGATTCATTCAAAGTAAAAGAAAAAGATAACCAGTCAACATGTGGAAGAGTTAACATTCCAAATTCATACACAAATGCAAAGGTCAGGACAGGAATTCATTAAATTCCAGAATCATAATATTCTAAATTTTCTCTGACGGAAGGTTCCTCAGAGGCCATCTGATCCCAGCCCTCTAGCTTAACAGAAGAAACCAAGGCCGAGGAGATGAAGGTGCTCTTTCAAGGGGCACAGTGAGTTAATCATAAAGGATCTCAAGCCTCTCTCCTTTCAGTAGAGTCCCCCTAAATATAACGCAGAGTCCAGAACCAAGAGTTTAGGCACTAGCTAAGGAATAAGAAAAATCTCCAGGCTGACACTAGGAGTCAGTAAATATGGCCTCTATACAATAATATGCAGCATCAGAAAATAACTGGTAAAAAATTTTTTTTAAATAATACATGGGAAAGGATCTAGTTTCAAAGCACTACGATGACCTCGTTCCACTGCCTGAAGTTCTTCTTTGCCTGATCTCCCCCACCCCCATCATGTAGTAACATGCAGCACATCTGCCCAGGGCACACAACTCCATCCCACCTCAGGCTCCTCATGGGTTTTACTCTCATCACCTGCTGCAAAGAAGAAAACAGCTGTAAGGACCATACCCAACACACACACACACACACACACACACACACACACACACACACACACGACAGTTTAGGAAACAAATTTATTTTTAAAATCCCACCTCAGTTTATAAAGCAGCAGTATTCACAGGTTAAGCCAATTTCCCGACCAAAAATGTTGCTGGCTTTCCGTACATGGATATCAAACTTCATAATACACAGGAATGGAGTGTCCCCAGAAAAACAGGGGCTTTGGACCAAGCAAGTATGTCTATGATGCACATCTAAACGTCTCTTTGTTCCCACTGGGAAGTCTCTGGGAAATGCTTTTTTTAAAAAAAGGACCATCACAACAGGATAGAAAGCCCAGAGATAAACCCACCTATGCGTTTATTAGCACCTACAGAACCATTAGCACCTATGGTCAACTAATCTATGACAAAGGAGGCAAGGATATCCAAAGGAGAAAAGACAGTCTCTTCAATAAGTGGTGCTGGGAAAGCTGGACAGCTACATGTAAAAGAATGAAATTAGAACACTCCCTAACACCATACACAAAAATAAACTCAAAGTGGATTAGAGACCTAAATGTAAGACCCGACACTATAAAACTCTTAGAGGAAAACAATAGGAAGAACACGCTATGACAAAAATGCAAGATCTTTTTTGACCCACCTCCTAGAGTAATGGAAATAAAAACAAAAATAAACAAATGGGACCTAATGAAACTTAAAGGCTTTTGCACAGCAAAGGAGACTATAAACAAGACAAAAAGACAACCCTCAGAATGGGAGAAAATATTTGCAAACGAATCAACAGACAAAGGATTAATCTCCAAAATATACAAGCAGCTCTTGCAGCTCAATATCAGAAAAACAAACAAACCCAATCCAAAAATGGGCAGAAGACCTAAATAGACATTTCTCCAAAGAAGACATACAGATGGCCAACAAACCCATGAAAGGATGCTCAACATCACTAATCATTAGAGAAATGCAAATCAAAACTACAATGCGGTATCACCTCACACCGGTCATAACGGCCAGCATCAAAAAGTCTACAAACAATAAATGCTGGAGAGGGTGTGGAGAAAAGGGAACACTCTTGCACTGTTGGTGGGAATGTGAATTGATACAGCCACTATGGAGAACAGTATGGAGGTTCCTTAAAAAACTAAAAATAGAAGTACCATATGACCCAGCAATCCCACTACTGGGCATATATCCACAGAAAACCATAATTCAAAAAAAACATGCACCCCAATGTTCACTGCAGCACTATTTGCAATAGCCAGGTCATGGAAGCAACCTAAATGCCCATCGACAGACGAAGGGATAAAGAAGATGTGGTACATATATACAATGGAATATTACTCAGCCATAAAAAGGAACGAAATTGGGTCATTTGTAGAGACGTGGATGGATCTAGAGACTGTCATACAGAGTGAAGTAAGTCAGAAAGAGAAAAACAAATATCGTATATTAACGCATATATGTGGAACCTAGAAAAATGGTACAGATGAACCGGTTTGCAGGGCAGAAATTGAGACACAGATGTAGAGAACAAACGTATAGACACCAAGGGAGGAAAGTGGCGGGGGTGTGATGAATTGGGAGATTGGGATTGAGATGTACACACTAATATGTATAAAACGGATAACTAATAAGAACCTGCTGTATAAATAAGTAAATAAAATTAAATTTTTAAAAAAAGGGCCATCACCTTATTCCTATTCACAGTGGTGGTGTGAATATGGGGAGCGGTCAGGAGGGGAAGGGGGAGGAGGCAGCAACGGTGGTGGCAGCTGTGGTAGCAACACAAGCATTAACATACACATACTCATCCCACTGTATCAGACACATACTCATCCCACTGTATTAGAGAGACTGGCAAGAAAAGAACAACATTTAATGCTGCATACACCAAATGTTACACGATATGGAAGTAAAGCTTTTTAAAAAACTTTAAGAACTGTAAAGAAAAATATAAACACCCAAAAAGCATAAGAAGAATGCTGGTCAAACATACTGGCCACTAATTTAATTACCATAATTCCTAACACAGTTCCTAAGATTGTCTTAGATGAACAGGTTGACCAAAAAATAGAGATGTTGTTAAGATAACTACACCTACATAAGACTGTAGACTTGGACTTTGAATTCATAACAGTAATACACTGATAAACTATGTGCCAGGCACTTTCATATCATTCTCTTCCAATCTTTCTAACAACTGTGAGAAATATTCACCCCCATATGACCCATGAGAAAACAGAGGTTCAGAGAAAGGAAGGAACTTATCCAACATCACAGCTTGTCCAATGTCACTTATTAAGTAGAATTTGAACCATATCATCTAGCTCCAAATCTAGTTTTCTCTCTTACCACAGATGCCACTCATTTAATTCAACATATTTATGCCAGAGGCCCATTGGTCAGACACTCTCCTGGGAACTGAGCACATGGTCTGTGCTCCAGAGGCTTGAAGTCCACTAAGGAAGACAATCAATCAAATCGTCACAAATAAAGCACAGTTCAAAGAACTCTGATAGGAGGTCTAAGTATCCCAACTAAATTCAAATGAACTGTTTTAGCTTAGATCCAAAGTATCACAGAGCATACATGTAAGAGACTAGATTCGTTTTCTTTCAGATTTGCTTTAAACAAATGTTCAACGACTTGTCACCCACCCTGTCAGAAACTGCTCAATACAGATGGCCGTCAGCTTGGGAGGAGGTGCACAAATAATTTCAAATCTCCCCTTACCCCGTATTTTCTATTTCCTCTTTTGTTTTGTCAGATTGTTGTTTCACAGCTTTAGAATGAACGTCTTTCTGGTGGAAGGACGACTTAGTCCAGTAATGACCAAAAATTAAAACAAAAGCTGAAAACGAATTCAGAAGGAAGAAGGATCAGGACCAATGAACAACCGAAGAATCACAGACATGGTGAATATCAGGTTGTAGGTGTATCAGTGTGTTTCAGTTAATTCTTAAGCTAACACACCAGACAAGAGTCTAGGAAGTGGTCAACAGCAGGGGTACGTTATGAGTGGATTCCCAGACTCTGCAAAATTTATGTTGACAGAGGAACACTTTAAATGTAAGGGTCAACCTCAGATTCTGACTCAAGATGCTGGTGTAACGACAAGAAAAGCTAATAACAGGATAATATTTGGGGGAGCTCTTACTTTTACATTCTTTTGGAAACACACACTGTCTCTCTTCACCAGCATTTCCTGATACTCTTGAAGCCCAGCAGGAGGGGAACAAGAAGCCACAATGAAGCTAATCATCCTCTTTCCGATGTCCACGCCACCCGGGCCCTAGACAACATCCCCAAACAAGGGAACGACTTCCTGTGCGCTGCGCCTTTACCTCTACCACCACCAGACAAGCCTGGAAGCCTCAGAGCGGAAGGCGGCTGGGCAGCAAATAACCTTCCAAAAATATTTTCCTAAAACGGGAAAATGTAGTACAAATGCATGGCACGTAAGATAAAGCTCTAGTGACTCACTTTAGTGGATCTGAAACATAGGAACTGGGCTCTTAACAACAAAGGGTCCCCACAGACCCCGGTGGCAACTACAAGTCCTCGCCGTCCAATCAGGTGGCTGCAGGCGAGCTCCACAGACCACCAGCCAGCCAAGCGGGAGGACTCGGCCAGAGTTGATTCAGCCACCGGTACAGCCTCCTGTTCACATCTGATTTGCCAAATGTAAAAAAAGTTTAAGAAGAATTAAACATTCTACAACAGAAAGGCAGTTCCACAACTGTTTTCCTAACAAGTATTCCCGACTCAAACGGTGGGCTTCTGAAACGAGGCAGAAACTTGAGTCCTGCAGGCCTCCCATCAAGGGCTGCGGCGTCCAGCTCCTGCAGTCTAGAGAAAGGGTGACCTCACACTCACAGGAGACGAGCCAGAAGGAAGAGTAAAGGTGCTTCTAAGTGAAGTGAAAGATGGCAAGTTCCAGCAGCAGTGTTACGTGGCGTGGGGAAAAGTAAAAGTGCTTATCTGCCCCAAACTCCCGAAGGCAATGTTCAAATAAATGTGACCAAAAGGGGAGGACAGCCCTCACAGAAATGGAAAAGAGAATTAAAAATCGTAGGTAATAAGTGCAATAACCCTAAATTATCCCCGTATAATTCACCTCCTTAATCACAATCCCCAAATCGAACCTTCCAGAAGCCAGATTATACTTCAGTAACATTTTCGGTGGCTGTAATTCATCGTTAGCCTTCCTAAACTTTCCGCCAAAATCAGGGGCCTCCTCGAACAGGAGTTAACCATGCCCAGCTCCGTATTCATATACAACGAAGGGCTCACATGAAGAATTTCTCCCTCTATCATGAGCGTACAGTAAATTTCTTCCCTATCCTCTGAGAGTTTCTCACTTGCACATTCTTCTATATTGTATGCTTCCTTTCATCCTCACAAAGACACAAAACTTAAGCGTCACTTCAAAATTTTTTCCAACTTCTATCAGATGAAAAAAGGGGAGAGGAAACAAAAAGGGACAATTAATATAATTCAAAAACTTCTCTTAATATCTACTTGGGGAAGAATTCAACTTGTCCTAAATCTGCATATTATGATTGGCTCCCTAAGTTAACTATGTTGAGAGCCATCTGTCTGAGCCCAGTCTGCAAACAGGACACACAAAAAGCATAACTGCCCCTCACAGAAAAGACTGGTGTCCGGTCCCATCAAGCAGTGGGCACAAAACCTGGCCTTGTAGACGCCTCCACCTTCTCAGGCATCAACTCCTCCTGTCACTCCTCTCCTGCAGAACTCGCAAGTCACACAACAAAATACACATACACAACAAATGGCACCTTTTGCTAAAACAAACAGAACGAACAAAAAAACCTGAAACCTCAACTTCTAACACAAATGTCATGGCGAACAATTTTTCGTTTTTAATTGCCAAGAAATCTTCCATAAGCTCCAAAAGACAGGATGGACTTGGAAGCAATAGAAAATGATGTGACATAACCTTTCATTTCTTAAAAAATCCATTTTAAGGTGATATTGTTGCAACCATAATCCATAACTGTTCCCTGCATAGGTCAAGACGTATGCACTATTTCAGGCTTCAGAAAAAGATCACAAGAATTATAATTTGCTCTGGCAAACAGGCTCTCAATCAAAACAAGTTCCACCCACCTTCAAAGCAACCAATAGCTGCCCACCTACCACCCTTCCTAAATCGTCCAAACAGAGCCGCTCGGGGGCCCAGGCATCCCGACCAGCCCCACGCAGCCCGGCAGCCTACAGGTTTGCTCTGCAGGTGTTTGCTCTGAAGGCAAACAGGCTCGGCACCCGGCACCCAGAAAGACTCGGGCTGAAACTGCACCCGGAGAGGAAGAGGTGAGGGAAAGGGGAAGAGGACAGGGACCAGAGGGACCACGACGCTCTGCGTTTGCTTAATGCATCTCTGAGTATACCCCGTTCCATTCTCAGCTCTGATCTCACGCTTTGCACCACCACCTACACGGCCAGCCAGGGCTGAATTCAAGGCTCGCAGGAACATGCACTATGAATGATGAAATGATTCATGAACATCCTCAGAAGTGAGAGAGCGCAGCAAAACCAACACACTCTTTCAGTGAGGCCGGAGGAAGACAGCCTACCTGCAGGGGCTGAATGCATGGTCCATGCCTAACAGAGGCCCTGGTGAGTGTAGCTGCGCCCTGCGCCTCCGCTTACTGTGCAAACTCTGCCCTTTCTACTCTAGCAACTCAAAATGGAGGCACATGCGGTCTGAGAGACCTCGCAGAGCTCGCACTGAGCTTGTGCTGTGACCTAAGCCTTCACGCAGGACGCAGAAACTCCCCCTCACACTGACGGGACTGAGCATGTGCTGTGACCCTCCCTCATCCATACACTGTCTCTCAACGCAATCAATCTCAACCCTGCTGTTTCCGTAAATAAAGCCCAGCCAACAGACGAGGCAGCTTCTCCCCGCATACCAAGCTAGTGTGCAGGGAAGTGGGGCTGCAGAAAGGGGATCCCAGACGGCCAACATTAGGGAACTCGCAGGCCGAGCCACTGAGAGGCTGCAGACAGATGCCCTGCTCTGTCAAGGCAACAGCAAGTTCTGTTTTGTCTTTTTAAAAATAAATAAATAAATTATGTTTTAAACAGAGAGATCATCAAGAAGGAACAGAATGAAAAAACACAGCTATGCATGACTATACACAGGGTTAGCGAACAGGAATACTGCAGTCTATTTAAAAACACAGCAGTAGCTACCTAAGGGAAGCAACCCCACAAACTTCTTTTTGAAAACTTTAAACATTTGGAAAAAGGTCACACGAACAATCCTGGCAAAGTTATGGAGTACTGGGTATCACTGCAGCCACAAACACAGTGCGGATGATGTAGCAAGCAGAGTGTCTAAAGAATACTGGATTTCAGGCAAAGAGCTTAATCTCCCTTCGATAAGAAGCTCTAAAATCACTTAAATAATAAATAAAAACATCTCCTAAAGAGATACTAACCCAATCAGAGGTGTATAGCATAAGGAATGCACTCCTAGCAATAAAAAGGGCATGAAAGTTCAAATCAAGAGGCCAAAGAACAAGCACCCTGCCAACAAATACCCAAGCACCCAAAACAAATCTCAGTTTAGGCCTCTTGATTCAGAACTCTAGGCAATTCTCTGTAACACTGTCCATGAAGCTAAATTCATTTAAAAATTTAATCGGAAGCAATTTCCAAAGCCACATTAGCAAGACCACACCATCCTAGTCATCTGAGCACTACAAACTGTTCATACTGCCCAAGCACCAGCCAACACATTTCCTGTTAAAATCCTTAAAAACACATTTTATGCTCTCTCCCCCAACCTCCACCTCCACCAAAAGGCAAGCTGGTCTGTCAGCCATATAAGAAATCCTAGTTATGGATGTGTATGTGGGCTTAGTTTCCATTTGCAAACCAAGAAATGATTCTGTATAGTTATAATTTAAAAAGAAAAGAAAGACCATGAAACTCCCCCAAATTTACAAAGGACAAGAGAGGGTAGGAAAGAGCAGTGCCAATCCTGTTTCCCACAAATGTAACGGAATGAGAAGAAATTAAAACCTGCTTAGAAGGATACTCAGCGTCCTCAAGATTCCTAAAGTAAACGCAGGACCTATTCCACTTCCTTGGAGCCCGGTTATGCTTTCAGATCAACCAAATTGAGACTATGATTAAATAAAAAACTCTCATCATGCTAAAAAATGTAATTTACACAAGAAATGCCAAATACACTTAAACAGGTTTCACCTTTGACCCAGCACATGAAGCAAGCGTCATGTGGCTGGAATATCATCTTCCCGGCTGGTGCGTAAGACAACACGTCCCCAAAAGTGTGTGACTAGAAACAGCCCAGAGAAAAAGACTTTCTAAAAACAAGAGCAACTGAACTAGAACATAGCAGCAAATAGCATGAATATGACCACCAAACTGTTTCCTTCAAAAGTGCATTTAAAAAAAAAAAAAACACCAGAAGCGAGATGACGAAGGGAGGGTCATCATTTGGAAAGCGTTGGAATGAGACGCACATGTGTGCCGCCGCTGTGGCTCTAAGGCCTACCACCTTAAGAAGTCCACCTGTGGCAAATGTGGCTCCCCTGCCACGTGAAAGAGAAAGTGTAGCGGGAGTGCTAAAGCTGAAAGACGAGACACCACCGGGACTGGTCGAATGAGGCACCTAAAAACTGTATACCGCAGATTCAGGCATGCATTCCATGAAGGAACAACACCTAAACCCAAGAGGGCAGCTGTTGCAACATCCAGCTCCTCTTAAGGATTTCAACAATTAGTCACACAAAAAATGTTCTGGTTTAAAAAAACAAAACAAAACAAAACAAAACCACCAAGCCCTTTCACACATAAATAGCTTACTTGGAGTACTCAGCATAAAATAATAATTTAATAAATTCATCTTTACTCTGAAAAACCACAGTAACTGTTCCATGGAGTACAGCATAAAACCGGTTATTGGGATAGCAAGTCAACAAATGGGGACTACAATCTCAGTCCCACAAAATGCCCTGAGTGACACTAAGGGCAAGTTACCAACAGCCTATGGCCTGTTCTCTGTGATACTGGATCCCAGTTGTGACCCCGGCCTACTGCAACACTCTCTTCATTGTCTTTGCTGACACTGTGTCTTCACAGCTGTCCTTTACATACCACTTGGACAGACACCCCTTCTCCCGTGACCCCTCAGCGGCAGCACACCCTGGAGCTCACTCCCAAGGCCTCTTCTCTTCCACGTGGAGAATGCATCCTCTCTAGCACAGCTCCAGCCAGCCCCTCTCTGGAGACGCCTCTTTCCTAGGAGCACCTTGGAAACCTCAGACAGCTCTGCTGTCCTCCTGCTACACCTCAGCTCGCCGCACCCTTCTCTGGGGTGCCGCAACTCTCTTAAGAGATGTTAAGCTCCTTAGGGTCAAGGAGAGTATAAAAATCCCCTTTATTGGAACCCCCCCAACTCTCCTGTTTTGTGCTTCCAAAAAAAAATCGGATGCACCGAGAGCATAATGTCACTTACACATAATTTATACATAAAAGAATTACATAAGCTAAATCTAATCATGAGGAAACATCAAACAAACCAAACTGAATAATATTTGAAAATATACTCTTCAAAAATGTCAATATCATGGGGAAAAAAAACAAAAAAAGGTTAGGAAACATATTATGAAAACAAAGAGAGGCAAAGGATATTAAAGCAATACAACAACTAAACACCAATGCATGATCATGGGGGGAAATTACTATGAAGGTCAGTATTAGAAAAACTGGCAAAACGTGAGTGTGGACTGTGTTAGACTACATGGTATTACATCGATGTTAACTCTCCTGATTTTGATAACCATACTATGGTTATGTAAGAGAATGTCCTTGTTCTTGGACATTTAAATATCTGGGAGAAAAGAAGCTTGATATCTGCAATCCATTCCTAAATGGTTCAGGAAAGGAAAATACTATAGAGAGGATAATTAAGCAAAGATGGCAAACACAGAAAATAATGGGCAAAAACAGAGATAATAAAGCAAATCTGTAATAAGGTTTAAAAGATAATTAAATAATACTACATAAACTAAAATCAATGCAAATAAAATAATAAAGCAAATATGGCAAAATGTAACAATTGGTGAAATGGATGGAAGATACACGAGAGTTCTATGTACTAACCTTGTAACTCTTTTTTAAGTTATGTACATGAAATTCCAACTAAAAAATTTTCAATACATGAAACAAAAAATATTTATACTAGCCTTCAATCATCAATCTTCATGGAATCTGGAGACCAGACACACCAGTGGCAATGAGTGACCTGCCTGCCCACCTGCTTCCATAGTGCTCAAATCCCCAAACTGAATCCACTTAAGAACCAGCTAGCTCTAAATTCAACCCAACCTCAGAGTATGCGATCAGCCCTCCTCCTCATCAGAGAAAATCAAGGAGCTCTAAAACCTGAAAATTAAGTGAGCCAGTGTGCCACTTTTAACCATACATTTCAATTCTAGAAACGGGCTCTGTTTCCCCAGACCAATCCTTGTCTTGAGCTGAGGACACCTTGGAACTTTACTCAGTACTTACAGGCCTCCAAGACCCAGGACTTCTTATTTCCACTGGTTGTCTTGAACACTAGATACTTCCTTACTGAACAACCTGCCTGGACCTCATTCCTGCCACCATGTTGCCCTAACTTGTCATTTGGCTGCCGGCAGGGATTTGCATGCAACTTGCACGTGGGTTGCCCTAGTGCTTCCTTCTGAGGCCTACTGCTAGGTCTCCCCAGAAGGCCGGTGATCCTGGTACATCTACATTGCCTCTGGATCCTAGACCTCCCTCTCTCCTCCAATTACTCCTTAGTGAACAACAAGTGAAGGGTTAAAACTTCCAAATACATTAAATGGGGGCTGAGCAGGTGAAATGCATATATTATACTAATAGATTCTTTCTAAAATTATAAAGGTTTATTATATAAAAGCCAACTGAATAATCACTCTGCCACTATAATACTTAATGTTTAGTGAGCAGAAAGTTTATGTTTATCAAAGGTAAAGTAAGAGCTGCAACATGGAAATTTCCTGGATTTAATTTTGAAGTGTTTTCTACTCTCCAGAAATAGAAAAATGTTTTATTTACTAACAAGAAGTTATAACAGGGCTTCCCTGGTGGCGCAGTCTGCCGATGCAGGGGACTTAGGTTCGAGCCCTGGTCCGGGAAGATCCCACATGCCGTGGAGCAACTAAGCCCATGCACCACAACTACTGAGCCTGCGCTCTAGAGCCCATGTGCCACAACTACTGAGCCTGCGCTCTAGAGCCCGCGAGCCACAACTACTGAAGCATGCGTGCCTAGAGCCCATGCTCCACAACAAGAGAAGCCACTGCAATAAGAAGCCCACGCACCGCGATGAAGAGTAGCCCCTGCTCGCTGCAACTAGAGGAAGCTCGCGCGCAGCAATGAAGACCCAACGCAGCCAAAAATAAATAAATAAAATAAATAATTTTTAAAAAAAGAAGTTATAAAACAAAATTAGCAATGAAATGTTAACATTCAGGAAACTCTAGAGAAAAACACTCACTGGAAAAAAGATATTCTATTTGACTTTTAATTAGTACTAACTTCCCTTCGAGAGAAAAGGTTTCAGAAACAGCTTATTTAAACGTTACTTTGAAATTGTCCCTGGTGTGTGCAAATGGAACTGAGCTTTATATTTATAATGATCTTATATCCAGTAAGCATGCTGATTTATCTTACCAGTTCTAACCATTTGTTCACATATTTTCTCAGATTTTCTATGGTAAAAATTATTGCACCACCTTTAATAAAGGTTCATTTCTTCATTCCCGATCCTCATATATTTTCATGTCTTAATGGTCATGGGAACCTTTCTATTGTCTCTGATTTTACAGAGAGTATTTCCAACACTCTGCCTTTAAGTACAGTGTTTGCTGCAGGTTTTCAGTAAGTATTCGTCAGAATAAGGAAGCTGCACTCTACAGTTAACTTGCTAAGAACCTCCCACCCTGCAAGTACTGAATGGGTGTTGAATTTTATCAAGTGCTTTTTCTACATCAAGATGACTGTATATACTTTCTTCTTCAGTATGTTAAAAAATGGTAAAATGTTAACAGATAAATTACTATTAAACCATTCATGTATTCTATAAACCCAACTTGAACAAGTATATTTTTAATGCTTTGCCAGATTCCATTTCCCAATATTTTATTTAAACATTTTAAATGCATGTTCGTAAGTAAAACTGACCTATAAATCTTACTTTTCAATCTGGTTTTGGAATAAAGGTTTTACTTGCCTCATAAAATAACTTGGGGAACCTACACCTTCTTTCTCTGTTTTCTAGAACGGTGGTAGAATTCACCTGTAAAGCGTGAGTCTGGTTTTTTTCTTTTCGTTCTAATGAGAAGAAAAGGAAAAGTCCTGTACAAATTATGGAAACTGCCTTTAAAGGGAGAAGGCATGCTTCTTTTACCCACTTCCTCTTTCTTCCAGCCTTCAATCTGGATGTTGCGGCTACCATTCCATCACCTCCTTGAGCACAAGGTCACGGCTGAAGTTAAGGGTACAGAGGTGGCCCCTGGTATCTGCAGAGCCCAATACCAGCCTAGGACTGCTTCCTTTGAAACTTTGCTTATATGAGAGAGAAATGAAAGTTCTATTTCGTTCAAGCCTATTATATCGTCTCTTCCTGACAGTTCTAGCACTGAAGTTCTTAAATGTGTATCTTACCATTTATTTTATCTGATTCAAGTTGAAGACACATAGTTTCCTCCAACATTTTGTGATTTTTGACAGTGAGCTCAGCATTCAAAGATATTTTACCTGTATATACCCTACAGGTTCTTCAATGAGAGTGTGTCCTTCCTCCAAAATTGTACATGTTTCTGTCAGGTGTCCAGGGCAGCTCACTGGCACAAGACCTTCTTTTTTTTTCCTTTTCTGCGGTACGCGGGCCTCTTACTGTTGTGGCCTCTCCCGTTGCGGAGCACAGGCTCTGGACGCGCAGGCTCAGTGGCCATGGCTCATGGGCCCAGCCGCTCCGCCGCATGTGGGATCTTCCCGGACCGGGGCACGAACCCGTGTCCCCTGCATCAGCAGGCGGACTCTCAACCGCTGCGCCACCAGGGAAGCCCGAAACCACTTTTTATATTATATTCTCATCCTGGAGTTCTTGTATTTTTCTTCTTTTATGTATAATAAATTTATTTATTTGTTTGTTTGCTTGTTTTTGACAGCATCAGGTCTTCGCTGCTGCACGCGGGCTTTCTCTGGTTGTGGCGAGCGGGGGCTACTCTTCATTGCGGTGTTCGGGCTTCTCACTGCGGTGGCTTCTCTTGTTGCGGAGCACAGGCTCTAGAGCACAGGCTCAGTAGTTGTGGCTCGCGGGCTTTAGAGCGCAGGCTCAGTAGCTGTGGCGCATGCACTTAGTTGCTCCGCGGCATGTGGGATCTTCCCGGACCAGGGCTCGAACCCCTGTCGCCTGCATTGGCAGGCGGATTCTTAACCACTGCGCCACCAGGGAAGTCCGTCTCGTATTTTTCAAGAGTACAAATTCAAGCCCCAATTGTCTTGGGGGCAAGGCCCAAAGTTATGAGTTATAAGGGGAGTTCTCCTTCTATTCCTCCTCTTCCTTTTTTGGTCTGGAGTACCAAACACAGACAGGTTTCCCTGTCATTTCCTTCTAGTTCCAGATATGTTACCTAGTTCACCCTTCCACCAAAAGAATAGGCCTTCGATGGTCCTAACTTTATACAGGCTCTCAGCTCCAACTCCCTAAATCCTTGAGATCAGGACCCCATCTCCTGTACCTGGTGCGTGTTAAAACCAAAGACACCATGTGAAGAAGATGAGCAAATGGCCCGACCCCTCTCACCGCAGGCTGCTGAACTTTTCAGTTTCTCTTAATTCTTGCGAGCTCAGCTCTGCATTTAGAAGATTTGTTGTATTTTATTCAGTATTTGTATATGTTTACTGGCAAACGGTTTTTGGAATTATCAAATCTGGGTTTTGGTCCTATTTTACTAAAGTTCTCTCATCTTCAGTCAGCTGTGTTTCCAAATATACACGTACTCTCATCCCAACTGTCTCCAGTACCTGCCGTCACAGGTAAATGTTCTGAGAGTGCAAATGTGATGACAGAGGAAAAGTGAACAAGAAAATGTTCGTATCCAGCTCTAGCTTCTCACCCCCAAAAGCTATACAGACAATGAGTTGTGATGAGTAGAAAAGCTGACTTCACTAAAACAGAAGTGAATTCTGAAATGTCTCAAATCCAAATTAACTGAGATAAGGGAGATCTAGATTGTCACTTTACAGCCGAAGTATAAATATCCATGTTGAAAAAAGATGGTCACAATGTTATTTGACCATGTTATTTAAATAATGGAAAACCCATAGATGTTCAATAATATGAGGGCAGATAAATTATGAGACATCCATATGATGGTGTATACAGGGTGCTCATTACAAATGTTTGTAAAACGTTTAATGACGTGGTACTATGTTCAAAACAGAAGATGATGAACGAATAGAGGAATGCGTGATTATTTGTAAATTATGTATAAACAATATTTTAATTATAATCTTAAAACATACACATATACCTATACAGGTGCACAAAGATGTATATTCAAGGAAAAACACAAATATAGGTTATAGAATTATTATAACAGTTTGCTTCTTTAATTTTTGAATTTGTCATTATTTTCTGGTAAGCACGTGTTTTTCTCTTCATTAGAAAGACTAAAAGTTATTTTCTAACACAGCCAGAAGAAAATACGCTGTATATGAATCAATCTACGATGAAATCATAGAAGTTAAGAGCACAAGGTTTTGAGTCAAACAGGGCTGGGATTTCCTGTTTACTAACCTTAGGCAGCTGTTTAATATAATATCGATTTTCCTTTTCCTCATTTATAAAATAAAGATAATACCAACTTCAATGAGCTTTTACGGGAATTAAAAACTAAACAATCCAGGACAGAGTGAGCATTCACTTCATGGTAGTAGTAGTTGTTATCGCATACGTCTTGAACAGATGATGTTATAAATTTGATTCCTTGAGGTGGACTAAGAAATATCACAGATAAACCTACTAAAAATACAGCTTAAGATGTCAAAACCCATCCATGTGTGAGAGAGAGCAGAGTCTGGGATAGGAAATTGGAAGTAAAGATATTAAGGACAATGAGATGAGGTTTTCTACTGTTAAAGGTGAGAATTACAAATAAGGAAAAAGGGAAAAAAAACTTGCAGGAACCTTGTATTATTGGATTAGAGTTGGAAAATTTGGTGTGAACTCATGGATACACATACACACAGATATGGAAGTAGATGTAAAAGTGTGCATTACCTCCCTTCCCCTCAGCCCCCAAGCTCTGTTCATGCAGAAGGCCTGAGAACAGTGATACAAAGTAATGAGCATACCGAGCATCACATCTGGGTTCCTAAGTATCATTCTCCAAAATTTGGCACAATCTGACCTCAAAATGGTAGTAACAGATTATGAACAACTCCATTAGTCCACCCTGCCATGGATACATGAATAATTCGAAGTTTGATGAGGAAGAAAGCATCTACAGGGTCTCAAAACAACCACCTACAGAATGGTCACTAAGGGACGTGTGGACACGGGTGGGGGTAGGGCGATGCACTGGGAGACTGGGAGTGGCGTATGTGCACGACCAGGTGTAAAACGGATAGCTGGTGGGAACCTGCCGTACAGCACAGGGAGCTCAGCTCGGTGCTCTGTGGTGGCCTAGATGGGGTATATGTACCTACATGTATATATATAGCTGATTCACTCTGCTGTACAGCAGCGACTAACACAGCATTGTAAAGCAACTATAACCCGATTTAAAAAAAAAATTATAAAAGGAAAAAGAGAAATTGTACAATCGCAAAGCCTGGCAGACACCACCTTATTCAATGTATCACCGTGAACATTACCAGCAGTGGGACAAACGAGAATCGTGTAGCACCTAACGGATGCAGGAAAAAGAACACATGACTTTTGTACTGTCCCTGTCAAAGATAGACGATATAAATGCAATGATAAGAAAACATCATAAATGCAAACTGAGGGACAGTCTACAAAATAATTAGCCTATATAATCTTCCAAAGTACCAATGTCATGAAGTGAAGGAAAGACTGAGAAACTTTTCCAGATTGAAGGAGACTAAACACACATATGACAACCAAATACATAATGCTGAACTGGATTCCTTTTGCTATAGCCTTTTGTTATAAAACTTGAGTGGGGTCTGAGAATTCCAGGGCAATAATATTTACTTGGTAATTTCCTGATTTTGAAGGCTATATTGTGGTTATGCAAGAAAAATGCCCCTGTTCACAGGAAATACACGAAGTATTAGAGTGTGATATAGCCTCATGGTGACAACTTATTTTCAAATGGTTCAGTTAAGCAAAGATCTTCTAGTGCACTGGCAACTGTTCTGTATGGTCAAGACTGTTTCAAAACGAAGTAAAGAAAGATGAATCATACAAGTAAAACACTCAGCACAGTGCCAGGTGCACAGTGCTCACTAACTATAGCTATTATCAGTAACATTATTGCCACTGTAATGGGGGAGATTGTATATATAAATTCTTGCAAGTGCCTCGGTTTATGATTACTTCTAAATATAAGGATAATAATACTTAAGCCTCAATATTGCTTTTAAAAAAAAAAAAAACCTGCTTCCTGGAAGAAGAAGAAAAGCAGAGAGGGCACAGGTGAATTCAGGTGATCACAGGTGACCAGGGACATTCTCTCCTGGGTAAGACAGAAGATGAGATCTGAGCCCTCAACTTGTTTTCCACCTGATTAAACAAGAGAAGGCTCATGTTCAAGAAGCAAAGAACCAAGAATATAATCAGATTTTTCATGCTGCAGACCAAGCCTCTGATGAGACCACTGACACTTACATAAAACTAGCATTAGAGCGCGGGATTGCTCCGCGACCACCTATACACAGAATGCTACATTCTATTTTACTTTTTTGGCCACATTGGGTCTTCGTTGCTGCACACAGGCTTTCTCTAGTTGCGGCGAGCGGAAGCTACTCTTCATTGCAGTGTGCGGGCTTCTCACTGCAGTGGCTTCTCTTGTTGTGGAGCATGGGCTCTAGGCACGCAGGCTTCAGTAGTTGTGGCTCGTGGGCTCAGTAGTTGTGGCTGCTCCGCAGCATGTGGGATCTTCCCGGACCAGGGCTCGAGCCCGTGTCCCCCTGCCTTAGCAGGCGGATTCTTAACCACTGCGCCCATTAGGGACCCAAGGAACTCTTATTTAGCAAAGGGAAACAAAGGGACTGGTTCCTGGTAAAATTCACTCTTAATAATTTAAAAATAAAAGCACCTCCTCTCAAGTAGCCACTCTGCAAACTTGTCCTTACTGGGACTCCATTCACTATTACTTCTTTCCCCTCCTAACTCACTGGCCTGAGGCAGAAAGGTAAGGAGAACTTTCCTAAGAAATGAAAGGTATAGACTCAGAAAAGGTCAAAGCACAATAAAAAAGGCACTGGCTAATAGGCCGAACCTGCAGAGGTGGAGGGATGGGAAGATGGGGGAAAGGACAACCAAAAACTCAGTAAACCCTCCACGCTACAAAGAGGACAGGCTCGTTTGCTATAAAAAGCCCAAACCTCTTTCTCAATAAAATTTTTTTTTCAATTTTGGTTCTCAAATTTTCAATAAAATATCCTGACTGTAGAAATGTATTATTTCCCATCAACACTACTCACGTATTTATTTTAATTGTTGAGTCAGTTTCATCATGGTCAGTGAAGAAATTTACCCTACATTTTTAGCAACCGTATATATTCAAGGAACTTTATAATTGATATTCCAAGCAGAGGCAAGAATCCCCAGTGCTCAGACCTCCACATGTCAGCAGCAACAACCAGATGGTTAATGGTCTACCTGGTAGGATCAAGACATCTGGGGAAGCAGTTCATATTTTGCTTTTGGATTTAACATTTTACGGAGTTTAAAAAAAAAAAAAAGATACTTCTCAATCTCTTCTTCAAAAGAAAATTTATAATTATTTTTGCAATTCCCAAAAAGGAACAAAAAAACATGACAGTTTACAAAAGCTACCCTGTTTTTGTTTCCCCATTTTTATTAAAGAGGAAAACACAGTCCAGGAAGTACAACCTTTACCCATGGACACAAAGATGAAGTGGGAGCACAGAATCAGAACCCAGGCTGCCTGCGTCCAAAAGGGGAGATCCTTCCATGCTGTTGGTCTTAAAAGGATCAAGCAGTCAGATTAAATGGCCATGAGGTACTAGACAAATAAAAAAGCAACAAGGAGAATAAAAGGACAGATGTAACCGGTCTCTATGCTCAGCTCTTTTTACAAGCTAGAACCAACCTACCTTATTTATTTATTGTTTTGAACCAACCTACTTTAGTTCAACCAAGTATGCTGGTGTTTTGGTCAAGTTCATGTATAAGGATTACTGGCTTTATGTACTAAGACCTCTGAGCTGAAATTTATTGACTTTAAAGTTTCTCACTAGATTTTGGATCATACCCTTCAAAGAAAATGAGAACATGATGACATTATGTTCAGAGTATGCTGACTGCAGAAGTAAATTTGGAGTGAATCTTATTTATTGAGCAACAGTGAACACTCCCTGAGTGCAGAAGCGTCAAAACAAATTCCAAAAGCAAAGCCCAATTACCAAAGGTTCAAGCCCTCTCTCACCTACCAGCCCCCCGTAGCCTGAATTCTACCTGAAGCTAGAAACATCTGCCCCCACATTTTTTGCCCAAGTTTTGCTCCTTAAATGTCGTGGGTAGCAGGAACACAGCGTTACAACCCCTAAGCTAAGATCCTTAGGACCAGAAGATTTTCAGAATTGAGAAATTTTTGGATTTAGAAGGTACTACAGGGAATATACCAGGGTAATGCCACAGCAGTGTCTGAGCAATAATCCCTATTCTATCACATCGGTACCTTTGTAGTAAAAGCTGTGCAAATCCACACAAAGTGAACTGAATAAAGAATACAAAAAGTCTCACATCAGTTCAGGTCAAGTTTGACCTCAGGGTCAAATGAATTTCAGCACCCAACTTAGCATAAAAATGTTTTGATCCTCAGAGCTTTCAGATTTCAGAATTGAAAATAAGAGATTATGAACCTGTATTATTGTGGATGCTTTACTTATAGTAATGATCAGTACTCTGAGTAGAAAAAAATAATTAATGAAATATAAATTTATACCTAATAACACCGAAGTAATTCTATGCCGACTACAAGAAATCCACCCTCTCCAAATTTTAAAGGCAATGGACCAAAGAATTCATAAAAGTCTGTTCCCCACTAGCTCGCCAACCAAACCAAAAAGTTCTGGACAACCAGGTCCCTGATAAGGCACGATATTCAGAAATATAATAAATAAGTAGGTGGTGGGGGGGAGGTAGCCAGATATTGGGGTTTTAAAAGGATCTGTGATAAATGTGAGAGGAAAAAAAACCCCAATCATTCAGTGCCAGCTAAGATGCTAAAAAAATTATGGAAAATTACATAAGTCAACTTTTAACTACTATCAGAAAATTTGCTATGAGAAACAACTCTATCTTAAACTTCAGTTTTAATTGCTCAGTTAGAGTTCACACGTTATTTAAGGGGAGGGGAACAGTCGTCAAAGTCTGGAGTCACAGAATCACCATTCTTTAACTTCCAGTGGTCTTACTGATCAACGCGCCATCTCACGAGATTATTAGAACGGTCTGACATTCCTCCCCAGATGACTCAGGGCAAAACAAGTCAGCACACAGCACCACACAGCCACAGTTACATGCTAGTCTCACTCATCTAAAATGAGGGAGACCAGCTCATCACACTGCCCCATCCCTCACAGACCTGAAACAAAGACAGAAACAGAGGTAAGTTCTGCAAGGGCATGCACCCCAAGCATTCGAAGGACTGGGCTGTGCATAAGCCAGGTGGAGGAAACAGTTTTCTATACTCTGTTAAATCACATACACAGTGTTGATAATTTGGGCAGCTATGGGAAGTGTGCGCCAAACCCCAAACTTCAGAGGTAGAAAGTAGTGCTCATGGTGAAGCCAGTGAGCTTGGGCCACACTGGCTTCATCACTGCAAATTTTCACGCTCACTCTGTGAGAAGGTTGAGACCTGCCACAGACTTATCACTAATAAGCAGACATTCAAATATTTGTTCACTTCAATTCATCCAACAACCCCCAAGCACTTCCACTATGCCAAGCACAAGCTGGACTCGGGGAACAGAGCCACAGAAATGAACAAACGGGACTAAGGTCAAAGCACTAAAGAAGTGCTTCAGGATGCAGATCCTGTAAACACGCTGCTACAGGTATGTCTCTGTGTTGCTTTTTCGGGTGAGATAAGTAATAATATATTCCTCTATCGCATGCCTAACCAATAGTTTAAAACAAAACTGATGGGAAGTATCACTCTGAATGACTACCAGTAACGTACAATAAAAAATGAGACAAGAACCTGTGTGAGTCTCCAGCTTACACAGATAAGTTACATATCACTTTAAATGAACATTCAGCAAAAACAGGTGTATAACCAAAACTAGTGAAAAGTAAACCTGCTTGGCTATTATGAACCCAAGAGCTAAACACTTAAAACTCAAAAGCTATTTGGTCAATTCCCTGAAACAACCTAACTTGTGCAATATGACAGCCATCTATCAAATAGTTAAATAAATATGGCATCACTGAAATAACAGGCTACTGTGTATCCAGACAGAAATCCAACTCTGAGTGTCCAACACTTCACTTGGGCAACAGGAAGACATGTCCAGGCAGTTAATAAATGCATATGTAGTATAAACATTTCACAATATAAGATGCTTTTGAAATATTACCATTGATCAGCTTCTTTGCCATTGGAATAGGGCATACTTTTGAAAATGAAAACAAAAGCTCAAAGTCACTGTTTTTTAAAGAAAAAAAGGTAAGCAAAAAAGGTGAGCATAGTTGTTGTCTAGTATATATATGGAGAGAGACACATGTATATGTCCCAATAGAGCTTTATGCAGCCTCTTACAACCACAACAAAGAATATGTTGCCTTTTATTGACCCTAGTTTGACGGTCTGAACAGCAACATTCTAAATTTTACATATAATTTCTCAGCATCCTCCATGAAGAGGTTTTCACTCAAGCGGTACCCATCTGCCAATTATACTTAATGTACTTCTTTCTACTAACTTCCTTGAGCCAAGCATCTTTTATTTCTTTCTCAGTCCTTATAGTTTTAGATTATGTCCTGACTGTCCTGTGCACAGACTACCTGATCGCCTAATAACCTTCTCTGTTTTTTCAAATCCTTAATAAAACAGTCACATGATTGATACAAGATAAATATGAACACATATACTCTTACAGAAGTTCTTCCATGGGCTGAGTTAAAACTACAGCCTATCAGAGGCATAAACAAAGAATTCTTTCTGTTAAATTATTTTGACTCTATTGCTTTTCATTTAAAAAATAATAATTCTACCTGTGATATAGATCTTACCAAGACAGTTGAGAACTGGATGTGTCCATCTCATACCAGCAGTCTTACTAGAGGTACTTCAGTGAGTGCTCCTGGGGTTTTATTAAGTGAACAAATTACTAATCAACGAACTTTCCATAATGTCCTAGGTGTTTTCAGTAAGGTATGGAAGGCTTGACTGAATGGGCATGAGGGTACAATTCATAATAAGTTCAAAACACACACCAACTAAACACCTGTCTTTTCTTGCCCTCTCCAAACCCAAATTGTCTTACTTTTCCTTTTCTTAACAACAACAAAAAAGCAAACAATAAGCTGCTAAAGACACCAAAGACATTAAGTACTACAACTCCTCCCAAAGAGGTTTATTTACTACAGGACTTTGTGTCTTTTTTTCCATCTTATCAGTATATGCCCAGAAGTATACACAGACATACCCAGGCACGTGAAAAAAGCCAAAGTTCTCACGGAGTGGGACCCAGTGACTCACTTACCTCGTCTCAGGGTTGTAGCCTAATATGTAGAAAAATGAATCCACTCGGGCTTTAAACTCTCTAGCAGCAAATATGTCAGAAAAATGGGAGATGTTGCACTTCCCTCTGAAAATAAATGAACAAAAAATGTTAGTAATGTCCTCAACAGCTTTGCAAACCATAATACTACTAGAAAAGCAGAGGTGGGGGAAGATGTAACTAAATCCATGGTATTCTAAGAACACGCAGAACATGGCTACAGACTGTTTAAGTATCTGTTCAGAAACACAGGAGTTCACCCCTCAAAATAAGAAAATGTCCAATATTATATTTTTTTGTTTCATGACTGCTTTAACCTACAACTTAACTGCTTTTATCTCAGCCTTTTAGTCTTAGAATAAAATTAATCAAACCACAAAGACAAATTGAGGGCAGGATTGTGATGAAAAGATATTAAACTAGAAATGATGGGCAAAAATTTAAACCACAGTTACATTACTTTACCAAAAAAAAAAAAAATCCATCTAAAGTCTCTGTAAATCATCAAAGCAAAATGGGCCTTTTCTTCCTGCTACCTTACGAAAAGGAGAATGTGTAACTGTTAAATATTTTTCTTCTGAGTGTGGAAGAAATAAACTGTCTTGGAAATTAAAACCTAGAGAAATTTTAATTTTAAACATATAGATGGGTTCTAATATACAAACACACACTTCCCAGATTTTCAGGTAACATTAACTGACTAAGCTGGAAAATGCTTTCCCATGGAAATACTAGAGCAGTAAGGTTTCCAGGTTCATCTACTAACAAAAGTTAAACCACAATATAGCTGAAAACTCTACAATACTACACAACTCCTTAAGCAGCGTTTCCACGCACCAAATATAAATGTCATTTACATTATACCATGCAGTAGGACCCACCATCCCACTACACACACCTACATACATACAGGAGTGCTGAGAGAAATTCCAGGGTTCCAAAGAAGGCAGGGAGGTTTTCAGAATTTCAACTCCCTCAGCAGTTACAGGAAGCAACTTTAACATCAACTGGAAGCCAAAGGCTATGATTAGAGTAGATGGAATTGGAGGATCAAAGGCACATCAACAGAACCTGCAAGATGCTTCCAGGGATGTGACCTCCCACTGCGTGAGCAGGCATTCCATTCCCAGAAGGACTCCATGAGTTGGCACGTCAACAACACACACATGTGCTAATCGCCAAGGTGTTAGTGAAAGAAACTGAGGGATATCAACATGGGGATGGACATTCATTCACTTCCTAACAAATTAAAAAGCAATTAAAAATCCTCCTTTCCCACAGGGCTTAAGTAATCTGCGACCAAAGCCTCAGTACTGGGCAGAAGATAAGATGAGCTGAGACAATCTCCATTTTAAAAATTAAACAAAAATACTACTGATTTCTTCAAGTTCCTTTGGATACTACTGATTAGAAGATAATGGAGGGTTATTGAGCACTTAAAATATGGCTGGTATAAGTGAAGAGAAATGAATTTTAAATTTTATTTAATCTCAATTAATGTATATTTAAATAGCCACATGTAGCCAGTGGCTACCATCTCAAACAGCACAGATTTATATAACATTTCCATCATCGTGGCAAGTTCTGTTGGAAGCACTGATTTGTAGGTAACACGATACAATTAAAGGAAAAAATGGACTAGGTATCAACTCTCCAGGCCCAGGACCTATCCTTCTAGTATTTAACTGGAACTAAAATGAGCTCCTGGAAAAGGATAGGCAGGTAAGACAACTTTTTAGATGAACTAGGCACTCGCTCTGCAACTAATCACCCATCTATCAGAAATGATTCATCCCTGAAGCCTAGAAGAAATAAGTAAGTCCCTTTATCAGTTAACCAGAGATAAGTACATCTATTATACCTATCTCATAAAAATATTACGAAGATCAAATGAGAAGTCTATGAAACGTTGTACACTGCTCCGCGCTGTGCAAAATCAATTACTTCATCATTGTCCATTACTAAAGGAAAGCAATTCTTCCTTTATTATTCTTGGTTATTACTCAAATTTAAGTTTATCCTTAAACTTGAATAATTAATTAATTAAACACATAGAAACTCCTCTAACCCACAATTCTAAACACAAGCATTGGAAATCAGTTATGTTTAAGACAAGGTTTCCCAGTCTCAGCACTACTGGCATTTTAGACATCAATCCTTCGTTGTCGGCAGCTATCCTGTATTTAGCAGCATCCCTGGCCTCTACCGCAGAGCACCCACACACATCATTGTGACCATCAAAAACACTGCCAAAATGTTCCCAGGGAAGGGCAACACAACTGGCTTAGGGAAAATCCAAAGCAGTAGGAAGAGAAGGCTATCATATGATAAACTACTATGAAGCTGTAATAAACGGGATTTTATCTACCACTGTGTCCTCTATTTGCTTCCCGTTTGGTTATGTGAAGGGTATTGATCTTTGTATGTTAATTTTATATCCTGCTACTCAACAAAATTTTTTAGCATTTGATAGAGCTTAATCACTGATTCTCTGAGGTCTTCCCAACATGCTAACTTTATTTGCAAATACACATAGTTTCACTTTTTCTTTACCCTTTCTTAAGCCTCTAAGTTGCACCTCTAATACAATAAAAATGTGGAAAGTAGTGGAAATAAAGGACATCCTCACCTTGTTCCTGACCTTAGTGGAAAAGCCTCCCAGGTGTTCCCATTAAATAGCTTTAGAATAACCGTATCATAATCATCGCTTAGGAGACAGGTTTCTTCCTTAGACTTATTAACATGCTATTAGATGTTAACAGAGTCTTGAACAGTAAACCTACCTTGCATGCCTGGAATAAATCCCAGTTGGCCATAAGGTTTTTTTTTTTTTTTTGCGTTACGCGGGCCTCTCACTGTTGTGGCCTCTCCCGCTGCGGAGCACAGGCTCCGGACGCGCAGGCTCAGCGGCCATGGCTCACGGGCCCAGCCGCTCCGCGGTATGTGGGATCTTCCCAAACCGGGACACGAACCCGTGTCCCCTGCATTGGCAGGCGGACTCTCAACCACTGCGCCACCAGGGAAGCCCCATAAGGTATTTTTGAATAAAATACTAGAATTTCTTAAAGCATTTGATTAATTAGATCTAATGTTTTTCCCCATTAATTTCTGCTTTTATCATTATTATTTCCTTCACTGTGCTTTTGTTGTTGTTCATAACTGCTTTATTCATACTAGCCTAAATACAAACCAAATGTCCATCAACAAAGAAACGGGTAAACAAAGTATTGTATAATTTACAATGAGATTACTACACAACAACATATAGAAAAGAGCTACTGATACATAACCCATCAAGAAAAATCTCAAAAATTAAATGTTGAGTAAAAGAAGCCAGACACAAAAAAACTACATACTGTATGATTCCATTTATATGAAGTTCTAGAACAGCAAAAAGGAATTTATGGTAGGAGAAATCAGAATAGTGGTTGTTTCCGGGTGGGAAGTTTAGAGAGAACAGGAGCTGAAGGGAACTTTCTGGGATGATGAGAATATCCCATGCCTTGTTTAGTGTCAAACAAATTTGCCAAAATTTATGGAAATGTAAACTTAAAATCTGAATTTTTCTGTATATTAAAAAAAAAAAAAAAAAAAAGCATTGGGAGAAAATAAAACACCAGTCACTAGCATATAGCTGTGGCTCTTGGAAGTGTCTATCCCTGCCGGGTAAGGGGCCCGCAGTAGCAAAGCAGAGTGGAAGACAGGGCTGACAGGGGCCGGGAGGCTGACCGTGGCTGGTTCTGACTGGCTGCCATCCGTTCTGAAATATTCTTCATATCGCCTCTTGCTGAAGAGTAGTGCTTACACTTTAAAGTAAAAGTGTGTACATGTGTACCATTTTAAGCACTCAGTGTCTTTCTCCAGGGCTCTCTTTTCACCATGCTCTTGCTCAACAGTATATTATTTGACAGTTTGTGAAATGGAGGCAGAGAGACTGTTAAGAGAAAACTGCAATCATGTCCACCTTGCTGAAACAGCTGCTTTCCCAGCTTCCTCAGGTTCTGCATTCCCCATATCTTCACTGTTACCAGAAATAAGACTAAAGACAGGGAAGCACCATGTCTTAGGGTCCTTTTATTCAGCAGTAACAAGGGCTCCCTGGAAAAGACTTGTTCAAGTAGTGCTTTGCTGTGACGCCCCCCAGTTACGCCCTGGGCACTGCACCATCTAGAGTCCTGTGCCTGGTGGGAGAAGGCCATCTGAAGGGGATGAAAAAGAGGAGAGAACCTCCTCAGGCAAGCAGAGAAATACAAATGGAAACTGTGGCCCAGAAATTCATTCCCTTAAACTGTACCCATAATTGAGCGAGTCTTCATACACCCCCAGACATATGCGAACCTCAAAGAAACTCGTGAAGAGGTACACAAGCTCACAAAGACTGCTTACAGTAGCTTGTCTGTTTACAGCTATTACTGTCACTCTTACCCGGAAATAAGGGGAAAAAAGATTTTGAGACAGGTCAGCATCGTGTCTATTGTAAGCCATTTGATTAATGACAGGCATAGTACCTTTTCTTTTTTAAGTTTCTTTTCTATTTCTAGTTCTTGTTTCTCTCGCCCTCCTGTGGGTTATCTGAACATTTTTTTAGGATTTCATCTTGATTTATTTATGGTATTCCGAGTGTTATCACTCCACATAGTTTTCTAGCGACTGCTCTAAGTATAACAATATACAACATTACTTCCACTGAAGCCCCTCTGCCTCTCCACTTTTAAATTTAATTTTCTTAAATGTTTGAGGAAAATTCTTAAACACTCCTCAAAGACACAAAAGTAAATACAAACAAATGGGAAAACACCTGGATAGGAAAACTCAACATAGCATTTCTCCAAACTTGATCTATAAATTCAAGGCAATCCTAATACAAACACCAGCTAGCTATTTTATGGAATAAAACAAGTTCTACTAATATTCATGTGGAAAAATCAAATAACTAAAAAGGGGGGGAGCTAGCCCTATCAGACATTAAAACATACTATAAAGCCTCTATAATTAAGAGTGTAGTGCTAGCACATATCTAGACAATAGGAAATAGAATATCAAGTCCAGAATACATATGGAAAGTAATATATGACAAAGGTGGCATCTCAAACCACTGAGGTAAAGACAGTAAATGGTACTGGGGCAGCTGGGTAGAATTTATCTTTAAAAAGTGGTGTAGGGCAAGGCTTTCTAACTATGACTCAAAGTCCTGAGGGAATACTTGCAACAGGCATATTAAGAACTTTTAAAAAGTGAGAGACAAAAAGACAACAACCCAACAGAAAAGACATGAACAGACAATTCACAAAAATATAGACAAAAATATGCTCAAACTCACTCATTGACAACCTACATGCATATACACAAGACAGCAGGTGAAGAAACCACAGTACACCCACAAAACAGAGTACTACACAGCTATGAAGGAGAATGAGCTCTGAGGAGCAACTTCCAGAACATACCGCTAAGTGAAAAAAAGCAAAGCACAAAAGACTATCTATAGTATGCTACCCCTCACATAAGAAAGAAGAAGTTATAAGAAAATAGACATGTATTTGCTCATTTGTGAAAAGAAAATGCAAGAAGGATAAATTAAGAAGTAAAAGCATCAGTCATCTATAGCAGGTAGGGGGGCTGAAGACTGTATCTTCTTATAGCTCTGACCCTGTGAGCCACAGCAATAGTTCACAAACCCTTCCTTACCCAGAAAATAAACAGACAGTCCAAATCAACCAAGAGGAACCAAAAATAGAATGCAAAGTCTAAAGAATGAACCCAGCTATATTACAAATGAGTAACACAACCACACCTAAGGAGCTACGAAAAACGAAAAACAGAACTGACCTGAGCAACTGTAGAAAACAGGCTCTTGCCTATATACTATACATAAGACTAAAGACAAAAATGTAGTCAGTAAACGTGCTTCTCACAGGCACATGGGTTACAAATTCTGAAACTAAGTTATGTGTACCATAGAATTGGATAAAAATAAGCAAATGAAAATATATTTTAGGGCTTCCCTGGTGGCGCAGTGGTTGAGAGTCCGCCTGCCGATGCAGGGGACACGGGTTCGTGCCCCGGTCCGGGAAGATCCCACATGCCGCGGAGCGGCTGGGCCCGTAATCCATGGCCACTGAGCCTGCGCGTCCAGAGCCTGTGCTCCGCAACGGGAGAGGCCACAACAGTGAGAGGCCCGCATACCGTAAAAAAAAAAAAAAAAAAAAAAATATATATATATATATATATATTTTTTAAACAATAAGAACTGAGTTTTTCACTGTTGAAGAAAGAAGTTACCAGTAAAGAAAAGGGGAGGGGTACAACGAATCTCGTGGTTCTGCTCTGGGCCACGTGAGGACACAGGGAGAAGCCAGCGGTCTGCACACCAGAACTCTGGCACCCTGATCTCGGACTTCTAGCCCCCAAAACTCTGAGAAAGAAATTTCTGTTGTTTATAAGCCACCCAGGCTATGGTCTTTTGCTTCCAGCAGCTGTAACAAAGTAAGGTATCCGTGAAATTCAAATAGGGTCTTTAGTTCAATGGTATTGTTCTAATGCTATTTCTTGTTCCTGACAACTGTACCGAAGTTACATAAGATGCTCACACAAATGAAGACTGGGAGATGGATACATGGAAACTCAGTACCTACAACTTTTCTATGTGCCCAAAAGTAGCTCCGAACAGAAGAATTTTTAAAAGACTATGACGTATTCAAGGGCAGAGAGAGCGTGTTACTCAGTTAGGTGCTCCCAGCACCTCCACAGCCCTTCCCCTAGGATGAGCAGCTCAATAATGTGTTAAATGATGAATGAATAAAGAAATAAGGGACTGACAAGTTATGGTGTCTAATGAAGTACTAAGCATGTACAGACAAAACAATAAAAATGCCGTAGGCCAGAGTTATTTCACATATAAAAAGAACTGTAGACTAAAGCCAGGAAATGAATCTTAAGTTGCAAAACTAAGAGCTCTGAGACTTCACGAAACCCCTTAGGGAACTTGCAGAAACTAAAGGAACTTTGTTAAGTTCTGAGGAATGGTTGGGGAATTGTACCAAGACGTAATTAATCTGTTTCAATCACTACACATATGTGACGCTAGCTTCCCGTAACAAAGGAAGGAGATAAATTGATTTGGAATGGAAAAAGGGCAATTAGAAGCCCTAAAGACCTAGTTTAGGATTTCTTGGCCCTGGGCTTCTGGTAAATTCACTCTAGAACATACTCCTATTAATATGAATTCCTAGGTGAAATGATACCTTGTAACCTGTAACCTACCTTGGGTATTTTTTTCCCCAATAGGAAGCAGATAATCAGAAGGCTGGAAAGTAGCCCTCAAGCCGACGGAAGCGTTAGGATCTCCTGTCTGCCCTGCACAGTCAATGCTTGAGAACTCACTGTTACAGCTGCACAGTAAGCCCAAAAGTGTTGTCCAGGCCACATGTTCAGAGTCCAGTCACAAAGCAATCGCTCTTGATTCTTCGATCATCAATAAAGTATTATCCTTAGGGTAAAAATACTATCATGGCAAACAAATTGCAAGCTACACACTAATCTGCTCATTCTCAGAGCATCTACAAATGGCTCCGAGCTGAACACTCCTCCCCATGCCTCAAGTGCTGAGTATCCAAACAATCCACCCTAGAGGCCACAGAGAAATAAAATAAGTGGATGCTACGTCACTGTACCACCAATAACTTAATACAGAATTATACTGAATTTCACTTTTCCTTTTTTTCCTTTTATGCTTTTAAGAAACCAATTCAGATTCATGAGCACTACTCATACTACTGAGTGTGAGATACTCTCTCTGCAAGAGGCTTTTTCATGCTCTGTACCTTACTGGATATAAAACCAGTTCTGGGTTCTGTCACTTAATCATGTGACTTTAAATAAATTTGTTAAAAAGGTGGCACAAAGGTTAACAAACTTGACCTTGGTCACAAAACTATGTGGTAAAGCCAGGATTCAAACTGAAGTCTTCCAATTTCAATCTGGAGCTTTTTCTTTTATACCAGCGTCAGCCAAAAATACTTAACCTGGGAACAAGGACAACTCAAAAATACTCCACTCAAGATACTAACACAGTATTACTATATGGTTGCTGATAAACGTAACGAAGAAAAGAAAATAAACAGCTGTAGAAGCTTAGCTTGAAAGGCAGGAATGAGGGGCAGCCAAAGCAAGAATTCAAAAACAGCAGCAGTGCAGTAATGCTGGACCCTCAACACAGACATCTACAACCGTGAAGATGCCACCATCTCTTCTCGGAATAAATTTGGTTTGGGTAGGGAAATGCTACAGTCTCAATTTACACAGAGAGGCTGCCGAGGAGTTCTGTTTTCCTTTTGATTCATGATGCCTAAAGGACAAAGCTCTCTCTTCCTTTATAGCCCAACCCTAGCACCGGCTTGAAAGAGAAAGTTATACACCGGTCTCCTCCTGAGTGAATGGAATGGCAAGAGCCCCTCGGAGTGCTGTGAGCCGACAGAATCCACACCGCTGAGCACTTTGATCTCTGAGAGGAATGGTGCTAAGCACTAACACTGTCTTCTTCTTTCTTTTTTGTCCTCCATGTTTTTTTCAGTACATTCATTTGATCCTCTTTCATGTGCCTACGGCCTATTTTATTTGTCCTCTTTCAAAACCGAACTTATTTTTGGCAGTACGACTTTGTATCTGTGGAGAAAGAAAGAAATTCTTTCTTGGATAAATGGTGAAGGAAAAAGTGGGAAGAAAAATGAAAGCCTAACCCCCACCCCCATACTTTAAAATTAAAGTAATCTTGCTTTAGTGAAGAGGAAAGGAATAAATAGAGATTCCGGGGGGCACGGCTACTCGACTCTGCTTTTATCAGAGATGATCTTACAGTGAGCACTCTGAGAACCAGGCGAGATTACTAAGCAACAGCAAGAACCCCCCAGATGAGCCCCAGATGCAAGCAAACGTCAACACACCCATAAGGATTACTGAGCAGCTACTAGGCCAGACCACCAGTAACCATGTGGTCACATTCATCTGGTGTCTTTGAAAAAAACCCAACTGTCAAGTCACAGAAGAGATGCTCTATTTGAAGCCAACAAAGTCAAATTTAAGATGACAGCTTTATAAAATCACTGTATGACCACTTTAAAGAAAATACCACAGGAGAAAAAAACTAATCAATAAGGGTTCTGGTCACATACACGGGAAAGGAAGATCACCACTTTAGCACTCCAGCTCTTTGGTGGTCAGTGAAGAGACAGTAACCTGTACAGTTACAGAAGACACCTGACTGTAAACCTAGCGAAAGTAAATTCATCCGGGTCCAGCTAGAATTACCTGGGACAACCCATTCTAAAAATGCTATAGTATAAAATGACTCTACAAACCGAAACAGTCTCTGATCAATATTCAAATATATTCACTTTAAGCAAATATATCAAAATCTGTTGAATGACCAGAGTTACATATCTCACGTATTTACTTAACTTCAACTCTAAATTGCTTAAAAATCATTCATCTCAATCAATGAAATAAGATGGGGGGCGGGGGAGCATGCAAAGCGGATAAGAAATAATCCCAGGACCAAGTCAATTGTCTTAGCTAATAATTTAATGGTTCCATCAATCTATCCAACCTTCCGTTAACTTGCTTTGTTGAGCATGCAAGTTTAAGATTGGAAAGCCACCGCCAAGAAGACACGAAAAGCTTGGGGGAATTTTGTTAGAAGTTTATAAAACACTGCATGAATTCTCTAAATGTATCTGAAGTCCTGTAGGAAGCCAAATCTAACCACATACACGCCCTCCCTTACAGCGGGGCCTGGCAGACTGCAGTCTGCAACAAGCCAAATCTGGCCCGCCACCTGCTCTTGTACAGCCTGAGAACTAAGAATGGTTTTTCCATTTTTAAATGGCTAAAAAATAAATCAAAAGAAGAGTCATATCTCCTGACGTGTGGAAATTAAATGAAATTCAAATTTCAGTGTCCTCAAGTAAAGTTCCATTGGCGCACTGCCACCTCATTTATTTACATGTTGCTTGTGGCTTTTGTACTACAATGGCTGAGCTGAATAGTTGCAACAGAGACCGTGAAAAATTATCTGGCCTAAAAAGTTTGCCAAAACCTGCCCTATATTAAAAGTTGCTACTAATTTGCCTTCAAATAACTGGCTTTAGCTATGTAGCTTTGCACAAGAGACTCCAGATGGTTTTACTGAATACCATCTGAGCAATATAATAGAGAAATTACTGTATCTCATTGTAGTTAAGCTAAAAGCCAGCAAATCCCTATGACTCCCCCCCCCCACCCGCCGCTGCGTTGGGTCTACGTTGCTGCACATAGGCTTTCTCTAGTTGTGGCGAGCGGGGGCTACTCTTCCTTGCAGTGCACGGGCTTCTCAATGTGGTGGCTTCTCTTGTTGCGGAGCAGGGCTCTAAGGCATGCAGGCTTCAGAAGTTGTGGCACACGGGCTCAGGAGCTGTGGCTCGCGGGTTCTAGAGAGCAGGCTCAGTAGTTGTGGTGCGTGCACAGGCTTAGTTGCTGCATGGCATGTGGGATCTTCCGGGACCAGGTATCGAACCAGTGTCCCCTGCATTGGCAGGCGGATTCTTAACCACTGCGCCACCAGGGAAGTCCCCCTATGACTTTTTTTTAAACCATGTTCTTTAACAGAGAAAGTGGTTCTTTCACCATTTTGTTATTTTCAGTGGGGAAAAAGGTATAATAAAATCACTTGTCCTTACTTCCTTTACCACCTAAGAAGTCCCAATTCTTCCCCTCATAAACAAAATATACCAGAGTAAATAGGTTATCTTTTTTCTTGAAAGGGACAGAAACTACCAGAGGGTGTGAAGCAGAGGCTCACGGTCACTTTTTGGCATTATTACCTAAGACATTAAGGCTAGCAGCAATGTTACCTCAGAATAAAATCTTCTGTATGTTTTCCCTACTCCCAAGCTTTTTAGTAGTAAACTCTTCATACACACAGAAATTTAAAAGTATACAGGGCAATGAAAATTCCTATGAACTCTGCCTAGATTCTCCTACAATTACATGCTGCCGTATTTGTTTCATCCATTTTTTTAAATCTATCTTGGCAGTGACTGAATCTTCAGGAAATAATCTGTATAACACCCCACCCTAAATACTTTAGCAACGAATTTTCAAGGAAATAAAATACAAAACTCTAGAGAGGTTTTAAAAGAAAAAAGTGGTTTTTCCCTCTCACACAGGTTAGTGAAGACAGAGGCAACCTCTGAGACCCCAACAAGCCACAAAGTTAACACCAGAGTGTCAGCTTGCTGAGACCACAGGGGCAGTGTGATTGATATTACGATTACCAGATGAGATCCAGGCAGCTTAGACTCTCTACCTACAGTGGCCTATGACTTCTCCTTCACAGAAGGACCACACATCTCTGGCGCTTACCTAAGGGCAGCAGCGTGGTAAGTGTCAACGTAGTCAGAAATGAAGAGCTCTCGGTTCTTGATAACTGGGTCTGTTATGACAAGTTCTCTTCCAGAGTCTGTCACACACACACACACACAAAAAAAGTTAATTAGGAGGATATTATAATTGAGTTTCCAGAAAGGATTAGGAAAATTTCACAAAATTTTTCTTTCAGGATCACTTCCCACTATAAAAAGCACAGTAAATAACCAGGCCTGTCAGCAAAACAGAGAAGAGGAATAACATACAGCAGGAATAACAGGAGCAAGCGTCCTGTGGGATGTGTTTCTGCCCTTTATTAAGTCCCCACAGTTTGCTGAAATGTATTCAGCAGAAAATGAAAAAAGAAGGAAAAAGAAAACAACTATCACATTTTAGCAACTCGTAAACTACTAAAATTTTCAGTGATCCTGTGCATCTGGTATTTTATTGCTAAATATTCAGGATGGAGTGAAATCACACTGTTTCAAGTTGAAAAGAATAACCAAGTTATTATTTTTAATAAAGAACCATCATTTAACTGTTTTAACAGAAATTTAATAGTTTCAAAAAATGAAAAAACTGGTAAAATGTAAAAGAACATTATTCTTCAAAACTGTTTTCACATTACTGCATTCATAGGCCTGACTTCTAATGTGAACTTTATTAATTAAAACAAAAAAGAAAAAGAAAGAAAGAAAGAAAACTGTTTTTGACTACTGGTTTGTTGACTCAAAACCTGTCACCAAAGGCAGTGTGAAGGAGTGAGACAAGCACAGTCATCTGGGCCAGAGAGAGCTGGATCACTGCCCCGGGGTCTCCACTCAGAAGACAAATAGCCTTGGCAACTCCTTTAGCATCTCTAAGCCTCGATTTCCTGTTCTGGAAGTGGGGAGTGACAACCCCCGAACTCATATAATTAATGGGTAACAAATGTGAATCAGCTAGAATGAGGCCTAGCACCTCAAAAAAAAATCAATAAAAAGAAGCTATTAGACATCTGAACAAACGTAATATACACTTTATGTACATATCTCATGTGTCAATAAAGTTATTGGGTAGAAACTACAATGCCAGAGGAAGAAAAAATTAAAAGATGCTCTGAACTACCTTCCTATTGTTCTAAAAGTCAATACTCAAGCTAAATTTCAAAATATTCAGGAAAGCTTTGCTTTGAAAACTGAAGTTCACAACCCTGAAGTTCAACAATACAGATCATTAAAAAGAAACAAAATACAATTCTATAGGGTTTTCAGTGTCATTAGTTCAGCATTAGGTGAGAAAAAGGAATAAAAAGATGAAGCTACTTTTATTTCCAAAGAAGATCTATCACTACTCCTAGTTTAAGGGAAAGATGCTACTAGCACATGATCAGGTTGTTTCTCTTTTAAGGCAGAAATAGTGAAAGAACTCAGCAAAAAAAAAAGAACATTCCAGTAATGTCTATTGATAAAAAGCTTTTTCAGTGAAAACTTTTCATAGTGGTTATCTCCATTTAATGAATGTTTTTACAAAGAACTTTGCCCAAAGCTAAGAAAGTGTAAGAATCAAACCAGAAGGACATATTTACCATTTTCATTATGTCGATCCTGAACCAAATGCTGATACACAGAATCTGGAACTTCAGACTGACGGTAGTACCATTTGACGTTCATGAGTAGGTGGTCCCTCTTACTCTGAAAAGGAAAATCTAACAGCATTAGGAACAGGATTTCGGGTGCCCACAGGTGCATACCATACCCATGATCAAAAGCCCCGGAAACAGGTGGACAGGCAGAGAAGGAGACACACAATTACTACCAGGACCACAAAAATACATTAGTCAATTATGAGGTCAATTTTCATTTTTTGAAAAATCCCAGCCACAACACCTCTCTGACTCTATCCCTCAAAGTTGCTTATTTCAGGAAACAAAGGAAACCAAAGTTGAATCTACAAATCTCCCCAGTTTGATTAACTAATTCATTCGATATATTTTTTATTTAGCATTAACTACTCAGTACACCACATGAATACATCCTTCCATCTGAAGCTTCGGTTGTGTTGGCAGATATTTAGAAACTGTTTCAGCACACTGTCAAGGCCATTAAGGGCAATGAGTTTTCCCTGCTACTTTACTGCCACTTATGCTCTATGGCAAACTAACACAGCAAACTATGGGTGGTGAGGAAGGTACTATGAGTCCATGGAGCAGGGATCCTGTCTCATTTATCTCTGAATTTCCCAAGAAGAGAACACCTTGGACATGGATATGAATAATAGCGTTCTATGATGGTCAGGGTCCCATAAATGTTTGTGAGACACTTAACCATCTTATCCCTAAAAGTTAATTTTGTTCCTAGTTCATTCGAAGAATAAAGAATCAAATACTGCCTTTCCATTTGAAGGCTGTGGGGCTAGGGCTTGAGGGGACCATCTCTGTGTACCTGGTCATGAAGCATCTCAATGTGGCAGTGCACTAAGGCTTCCCGGGGCCTCAGAAAATACTTTCCGACCCAGCTGAGGGCCGTAAGGGACTTCCCCAAGGTGAGTGCAATACCACTCCTCTTAGCAGCTTCTACCTTCTCATCACAAGTCAGTGGGTCAGAAATGCACGAGAGCTAAAATTCGAGAAACACCTCACGTTTATACGGGAGATGGCCAAATCCTAAAGTATGTCAAAGGAGCCTTCTCTAATGAAGTAAGATGCTTGATGCTTACATGAGAGGTTGCACAAAGCCTTCACTGAAAGACCAGGAAGGCTCAAAAATATTGTTGCTAAAATATGTAAGCCATTCAAAGAACCAGAAAGAAAGCAACTGCCAGAGGTCTTGACTGAACTCAGACGTGAAGAAGCGCTATTCCCAAGTGAGTTCCATACACGCTAAGGTCCTTACTTCTGCAATGAACTGTGTCAAATATAGGGCATCATTACTGGTTTGAATAAAAGAGACTGCATACAAAGAATAATCCTACAAAATGGGTACTTCTTAGTTTTTATCGATTTTTCACTTTTATATTCTACACTGTTTATACTGAGGGTGGGAAAAAGAGGACAAATCAGTACGCTGCATAAAAAGAATACACTTTATATATAGTATAGGGGTTTACAGACAGAGCAATTACTTCCGGCAAGGGATTATGGAGGAAGGAACATCTGACCTGGGAAAAAATGGGAAATATTTCAATGAAATTTTTTCTAGGCAAAGGAGGAGACCTGAGAAATACACAAAGATAGAGAAAGTTCAAGACATATATAAGACACATGCAAGTGGTCCATCTGCATGCAGCACAGGAAAACATTCTGCATGATGGTGAGGGGAACCTGAATCCTAGCTGGAGTTTGGCCTTTAGTGGTTTTTTAACTCTCTGGGACAAATGGGGTCTTCTATCTGCACTGCTGACCAAAGCCACAGGCACTGAGGTGCAAAACCCCAGGCCAGGCCGAGGGAGAGCAGCTAAAGGGCTCCAGTATCTTCCTGAGGCAGGATGATAAAGAGCGCACTCATCAGGGAAAGAAGGAGACACACCAGGGGAGGGGCAGGGCCTGTTTGGCAGTACTCAGGGATAAACCCGGTTAAGTAAATACACTGTCCAATACAGGGCTTCTCAACCTAAAAACTACTGACATTTGGTGCAGGCAAGTCTGTTGCGGGGGCCTACCCAGCGCACTGTTAGATGCGCAGCAGCATCCCTGGCCTTCAACCACTAATGCCAGCAACACTCCTCCCTCATCGTGACAACCAAAGACGTCTTCAAATACCGCCAAACGTCCCCTTCGGGTGCAAAACGCTCCCAGGTGAAGCCCAATGGTCTGACAGTTTCCTTTTTAAGGAAAGCTAAGCCAGAATGGTAAGACTAAACTCTAATTCAAGCACGACTGGGCTGGGCTGGTAAGTACAGGAAAGTCGGTCATGGTTCAAATCCCAACTCCATCACCTCCCTGTTACATGACTCTGAGCACATTACTAAGATTCTCTGAGTCTACCCTTTTCTGTAAAACAGGATTATCGAAACCTACCTAAAAGGACTCATGAAAAAACTGAAAAGATGGAAAAGCATCTGTAACTGAGCAGGAACTCAAGAGACTATTGCTTTCTGTTAGTAGGTGACTCTAACCAGTGTTTCACAGAAAACTTCAAGAACTTTGCTAAGAATTGTAGGAGTGATATCTTCTCCAGAATATGGTTTCTTTCAGGAGATGACAGTGATGTCTAGTCACTGAGCTACTAATGGATGCTTCAACACTCACAGCACAAAGGAATTCAGATCTGCTAGCACTCCTAGCAACAGTGTTCTAAAATTTATACTTTTACGTACTTCTGTAACACACCTAAGATGTATGAATACCAAATGACCAGACGAAGATACTATGAAAAAAGAAAATTACAGGCCAATATCTTTGACTCATAGAGATGCAGAAATTCTCAACAAAATATTAGCCAGCCAAATCCAACAACACATAAAAAAGATCATACACCAGGACCGAGCTGGATTCATCCCAAGTTCACAAAGATGGCTCAACACACGCAAATCAATCAATGTGATACACCACATTAACAAAAGAAAAGAGGAAAACCACGTGATCATCTCAACAGATGCAGAAAAAGCGTAAGATGTGTGAAAATGTGAAGGGCAACAGAAATAACCTTTAAAGGTACCATAATCACACAATGTCTATTTTTCAGAACCAAGCCAGTGATTCAGGTGACGTTTTGAGGTATAATACCTATGTTATCTTCTGACCCAGGCACACTTAATGATTCCACCCACACAAAATTACCACTCTAGTTTGTTTGTACCTAGATTTACCACTCCTAAGCCTTTACAAAGGGAGTTGAAAGCCTACTGGATTTCCTAATGCAATACTACCCAACAACCAGGGAGTGGCGGCATTGTCTTTAAAAAAAAAAAAAAGCCTCCAGATTCTGAATCCCACACATGGCAAAGGCAGGCAGGCTCAATGTAAACAAAAGTTCTGAACGAATGTAAGTAGCTCTAATGGACACAATCTTCCCAAATAGGCCAGGAATTTAGGTAAAGATTAAACGTCTATAAAGGGAGGCACCGTGTTGTTTCAGAGGCACTAGCCTAAAATCAGGTAATCTAGGATTTTGGTACTGTCCACAATCACTAGTTAGCTGGGGGTGACCTTAGTGAAGTCACCCAGCCGTCTGACAAAGTGAGGGACAGAACAAGATGATTTCTATGGTTTGGTTCCATCTTACATGCCTATGTTTAGATTTCTTCCCCAGACTTAACCAAGTAGATAAAATAGGATTGGGAGAGCACCCTTATGTTTTCTCTGTATCACACAATGGCATTAGCTCACATTACCATCCTAAGGAGTTTCAGGAACTAAAACGTCATCTTCCACGGAAGCTGCCTACTACGCGCTAAGGAACAGCACAAGGGAGCAGAGGGCACCCCCTCTCCCGGTACTCGCTCCCTCAGCCGTCAATCATGGGAAATCTTCATCTTCTTTACACTTTTCACTAGGCTAAGAATTCTGCTCAAAATCACAGAAAATTAAACGCAGACATGAACTTAGAGATCATCTGATTCAACCCAAACCATCTGGGTTTGGGGCCAATTACCTCACCAAGCCTCAATTTTCTCATATATAAAATGAGGAAAAATAATAGTCTATATATACCTCGTTAGGTCATGAGGATTAAATAAATGAATATTAAGTAGAGTGGACTGGCTCTCAATAAATGCTGGATAGTACTATCACTGTTTTACAGATGAAGAGAGGAGTTAAGCTGTATCAAGAGGCTGGTTATAAATTCTGCTTTTCTCAGATCCAAAATTATGCTCATAATAGCAATACAAAAGTAAATCCAGTAGCAAATTAGAGGGAAAGTTTCTTCACTTTTGCAACAATTCAAGAAGCATGTCAAGTATTTCTAACAAATATGCCTCATTATTGACTAGTGATATAATTGGACAACTGCATAATGGTCAAAGTGGTTATAAATGACACATTTTAAACACAATGCTGAATGAAGAAGGAAGCGGTGAAAAGCTTCCCATGTGAAGGCATCCTGGGGTATATTTCTGAACACAGAGAAGAGCCCACTGGGAAGTAAATATTTCCCACCATTTTTTCTTTAAGGAGAGAGAGATTGATCTGACTGCGTCCAGGTGGTAAGATGCACCAGCATTAAGAGAAAACCACCAAACCAATCTGCTTACAGTAAGGTTTCACAGGCCCTGTGCAAAAAAGGAGAGGAGCTGATTCTGGGTTGAATTATGGATTTGTCCATATCCCTGGCCCAGATTTCTTGAAATAAGGGATGAATGTAAATTTAGGGAAATAAAGAGTTTAACAGAGGACAAATCCCATCACCACCTGGGTTTAGAAAAGACAGCTTAATGGTAGGTGTTCAGCAGCAGAATAGGGAGGATTTCCAGATATTTGCATGTCAGGCAATAGGTTGAGAATTAATGAATTAAAAAGTCAAAACTGAAATTAAACATTGAGAAATAAGATAACTGAGAAAGGCAGACTAGAGGGAAAGGGAGGCAACAGAGACCAGAAAGGAAAACAGGAGGCTGCTGCTGAGGGACACCAGTTCACTCCGTCAAGAGCGCACACCTCAACTACCCCAAGTACAAATACACAAGATCCAAGGCCGAGAAGTCAATTTCCCTTCCCAGAGATCTTTCATGATTATTAATATGGTACTTTCATTGATTTTAAATAGCCAATCTGTGTCCTTCCTAGGACCAGTCTTAATTATCTTCCTCTGGGGAAACATTTTTACACAATATAAAAAAATAAAAGAAGTGCAGGGGTGTGGACGTGGTGGTGGTGAGGATAGGAGTTCATTAATGACCAAGTAGACAAGTGCAGAGATCACCTTTTCAATGGTCTTTATTCCCAACCAGAATGAGAACAGCAGTAATTGTATACTCAACCTGCATTTCAGAAGAAGGACCTTCTCTGCTCTATCAATCACCTACCAGGCCTTGCCAGATTATCAGGGCTCCCAAAGCCCTCCAAACAGGTCATTCTAGTCCCCCCACTGTTATTAAATGTGACAGAAGGATCAGGGCCAAAGACAACCCAAGTAGGATATGAAGGTGGATATCATCACATGAACAATTTTGCAAAGTCAAAATAATCTGCTAGAGATAACACAGAACTTCCTTCACATTCTTAACTGCTTAGTTCTTGGGAGCGCACATTTCAAATAATGGAAGATCTAGATTCAGAGTCAGGTGAGATCAGACCAAAATTCTTGTTTTATAAAGCCAAAATGGCCAGTCAGGTTTTTCCAGAAATTTGGGAAATAGAAATAGCTAACATTTGTATATGGCTTAAGAAGATTCCCTTTGGAGAAACAAAATGGTGAAAATAAGGTGAAGAGTTACCCTTCCAGGGTGCTGCACGGCTGTTTTGAAGTTGTATTTCAACCCTGCTGAGTCTACCTCCACCAACAGGGTGATGCCTGTTGGGAAGATCACCCTCAAAAAGACCTTGGGGACACAGTCTTAGTGGCTTCAACCATTCCTGACTCTGGGGGAGGGGATTAGGGACAGACAGTAGGGTCTAAGATCACCAGTCTTCAAAGGCCAAGTATAACTCCAGGCATATGCACAGGGGAATCAATCTAAAGATAAGCTTTCGGCACTTCCCTGGTGGCACAGTGGTTAAGAATCCGCCCGCCAATGCAGGGGACACGGGCTCAAGCCCTGGTCTGGGAAGATCCCACATGCCACGGAGCAACTAAGCCCGTGTACCACAACTACTGAGCCTGCACTCTAGAGCCCGCGAGCCACAACTACTGAGCCCGCCTGCCTAGAGTCCGTGCTCCACAACAAGAGAAGCCACTGCAGTAAGAAGCTCGCACACCACAACGAAGAGTAGACCCTGCTCACCGCAACTAAAGAAAGCCCGCGCGCAGCAATGAAGACCCAACGCAGACATAAATACATAGATAGATACATAGATAAATTTAAAAAATAAATATAAAGATAAGCTTTCTGTACCCGTCAGAAGATCGTCATTACTCAACTATGTGGATGAACATGAGGACTAAGATGAAATCAGGCAGGAAATATCTTGTAATATTATTTCAAACCACTACGCTACTCCTAACATAAGACACTAACCGTGTAACATTTTCTGTATCTATATATTTATATCTAAATAGCTTTATAGCCATTACAGCTCAAAAGGCCATCAAAGAGTTATAGGAATACATAAGTGCTGTCAGGGCTCAGGCCATCAAGGTCCACCCATCTCAGAGTTCTGCTCTCACACGGGTACCAGGAGGTTAAGCGAAAGGCTCCAACACTGACTGCAGAGTCTTGTTCTCAAAGAAGAAAGGGCTCTGAGTATCTCCTACAAATAATCACACTATCATGTACAAATCTCCCTAATATACTGAGACATTAACTAAACATTTTGTTTCCTTTTATTTGAGAGGGTATAGTAAGGGCAAGTATACTTCTTACTGACATCGACTAAACAAAGTATCCACATTTGTTTTGTCCTAAAATGCCCTTTTCTTCCACCTTTCTCAGGTATGTGCACTGCCCAATGGTGACTGAACTGATCTGTGAAAGAACTATGACTGTAGCACATCTCCCTTATGGGAGCCACAACACTTGAGCTTCCAGCACAGAAACTTGTTTAGTGGTGTGATGGTTAACTTTATGTGTCAACTTGACTGTGCTAAGGGATGCCCAGACAGCTAGCTGGTAAAACGTTATTTCTGTGTGTGCCCACGTGGGTGTTTCTGGGAGAGGTCAGACTTTGACTCAGTAGACTGAGTAAAGAGATCTGCCCTCCCCAATGTGGGCGAGCATGACCCAATCTCTTGGGGGCCCAAAAGGAACAAAATGAAGAAGGAAGAGCAAATTTCTTCTCTCTTCTGGAGCTCGACATCCATTTTTCCCTGCCATCAGCCATCAGAGCTCCTCTTCTTGTGCCTTCAGACTCTGTGACTTAACACCAGCAGCCCCCCTGGTTCTCAGGCCTTCAACATGAATTTAATTATACCACATGCTTCCTGCTTCTCCAGCTTGCAGACAGCAAGTTATACATATACTAAGGGACTTTCGACCTCCAAAACCTCATGAGACAACTCCTATAGTATATATACATATATCTATCTCTCCTATTGGGTCTGTTTCTCTGGAGAACTCTGACTAATACAAGTGGCTACTTATCATGTACTGATTGGCATTTGCAAATGGACATCACCTGGAACTACACAGGGGTCTACTCAGAACTAGCATAATGAATAAAATAGATAAAAATAGATGAAAGAAACAAGCAAACCATATCCATTTGATTAAGGTGCTTACTGCTGTTAGGCCCTAGAATCAAGGTTGTTACAAGCTCATTTTCCAAACCGGTGGCACTCAATCCAAAAGACTGTTTTCAAGAGATTGCATCAGCATCTGGGTCTGTGCAAGAGGATTTAAATCATCTGGAATCCGATGGTGAAGCAAGAAGGTGGAACTCTGGGAGGGCAGATGACTTTTTACAATGTTTACAACCAAGATGTGCAAATAACTGGTTATATCCAAATCCCCAGAAAGATGATGCTACTAAAAATGTGCTGACACACAGGCTCCAATGATCAGAAATAATTTTCAAAATCACTGTTTCTTAATGATGTCTTGTCTATTAATGGTAGGACCAAAAAGGTGCATGAAAACAAAATTCCCTCTCAACTGCTAACCAGGGAGTCAAAACTCAATAAGACAATTTCTATCGGGGATTACATTACGGATGAACAATGAAATTTTCAGACAATGGATTCCTGTATTTGCAGTGGCGAGGCCAAAACTGAGTACAGGGGTAGCCCTGGGAAAATTCGTACTTCTTGGCCTCATAAGATAGGGAGACAGGGTCACTAGGTAACCTCTGCTGTCCTTGTCTTCTTAAACTGAATAACAAGTTTATGTCACACACACATAGATAAGCCACAGTTAAAGGGGGACTTAGCATATGGGGACATATGCGGACATATATAACAAACAAAAAGATATTCCTATAATTTCCCACATGAATCGTGTTGATGTACACCTGACAAAAATACTAAATGTCAGATTCAGGATTTAAAGGGTCCCAAAACTCAGGCTGAAGGGTAAGCTAGAAAGATGGAATTTCACAGACCGATTAAGTCCCTATACTTGGATCCCAAAAATCTGCAGCCCAAACCCAAAATAAACCCCTTCCTAAAAGCCAGTATTCTTTCCAGCAATCATGATTACACCAGATAAATCTATAACCACAAATTTTCTATTTGGCCCAAAAGATTTCCCCCATAACAGAAAATAGCTGTTTATAGGCCGCACCATAAGAAATCGCCCCATTCCTCGTAATCCCTACTAAATGTCATTAAACGTTCCACTGAATTTCTTTCTTAAAAAATCAAGCCCAAATACTACAAAGTTTAACATGTTTGCAATACGCTGGTTGTTGTTTGGTGATGGCAGCAGCGACTTTACTCATTCTGGGGGAGTTAATTACTTCTTGTACATGACATAGAAAAGTTACAGAACTCTATCACAAATTAATGATGGGGCAGGAGTGAAAAGCAAGTTAAAGAAGGGGCGGGCAGAAACTGGGCTGTAGTCTTCCAAAATTCTCTAGAAATTTCACAAATTTACTATGACATTATTTTAGAAACAAAAATTACTAACTTATGATTGAAGATACATAACACAGATCTTACTATTAAAAACTGATGCTGAAATATCTTGAAAAGATTTCACTGAGTCAACGTGTGCTTTACAGAAGTGGTTCTCAGACTTCTTAGACTCAGACTCTCATCAAAATTATTGAGGAATTCCAAGAGCTTTTGTTTATGTGGGTCATATCTTATCAATGTTTACTATATTAGAAAATGAAAATAAAGAAAAATTTTAGACATTTTTAGTAACTCACTTAACAATAACCCCATTACATGCTAATGTAAATAAGTACAACAAGCAACTATCCTTTTAAAACAAACTAAATTTAGGAAACCAGTAATAATTATGTTTTTACAAATTTCTCTGATACTTGGCTTAAGGAAACAGATTCTCATATCTGATTCTGCTTCAATCCGTTAAGATGTATCACACATCATTTAGCCTTTGTAAAGCCCCACGGTACACTCATGAGAGAATGAAGAGTGCAAAAGGCAAATGATGTCTTGGTATAATCATGAAAGCAGTCTGGCCCTGCAGACCCACGGACCATAGGTGAGAAGAGCTGCTCTATGCGATGAAGTGAACAAACTACACAACAGTCCCAGACGCCTCCCTCTCAGACTCTGGTAGTTTAAACAATTTTAGCAGGCTCCCCAAATGGAACCATGGCTAGAATGTTAGAGCACACATGTAGTTAGAAGTCAGAAACTATTAAAAAATAGAAGATTTTATTTTTATTTATACAATCAGACATTGTAATAGTGAGCAGGAAGTTAAACTCCTAAAGAAAATCTAGGTAAGAAGCCTCTTGTTTCAACTTAAGATATTTTTCTTTCTAAAATTTGAGCTCGTGATATTGAGAAATATCTTGATTCAAACAAGAATATAAATAGGGCTATACTAAAATGGTACACTTTAAAACAATGGTGAACCTATTAAGCCGAAAGCATGCAAGGAGAAAATAGGTAGTAACCTGGGTAACTTTTATTCAGCAATTTGCAATTCCAGGCAACTTTGTGGCCATTTCAACAATGGTGCTGCCTCCTACCTAAGAAAACTTGACAACATGAAACATCAACTTTTAAGAATAAAACAAACAAACAAACCAAAAAAACCCAACAAAAAAAACAAACTTTTAGCTTATCATACTATACTGAATTATCATCTTTTATAAAGATGAACATACCTATTTTATGTGAATCCAGCATTTCCTCTCTTTGTAGGTGATAACCTTTTTGTATCAGTTTTCTGAATTAAACTGCAAAACATACAGCTAGAGTAACACCATAAAACACCTTTTAGAAGCACAAAGATTTTTAGAATTGAGCTTCTGTACTTTTAAGGAACGCTAACATAGGTTCAGAAATTATTTAAATTTAAATAAAGTCAGCCTACAGAGTAAGAATCCAATTACAGCTAACAAACATTTTGAACTTGCCAATAAATAAATTCAAATAGTTTGGTTGAAAAGGGGAAAAGTCAGTAGGAACCCTAAAAATTCAGGTTTTCCTATTTCACTTTATATAGTCAGTTTTAGGTATCTTATTTATTCTTCTCTCCTTTTGACTTAAACCAAAATGAAGACTGTAACCTTTAATACCTGCTAGTCTGTTTATACCTATTCTATCTACAACCATTTTTCTAATACAAACATATGCCCTGACAGCTTATCTCAGTCCACATGCCAGACAACAAAGGCCCGCTGGCCTGCTGGAGAAGAAACGGAAAGCAGGAAATGAGAAGGCTGAGTTAATCCCAGATAATCGATCAGGGTGTTCAGTCAAGTATGAGCCAAGCTGAGGAAATGCTGCTTAAAAGAAAGGAAGAAAATCAAAGAGCATACGACCAGAGCCACGGTTCATTTTAAAATAGGTTAATTTTTGCCAAGAAGATTCCCCATCACGTTCAAGCACTAATACAACTTATATAAATGTTAGTAACTTCTGAAGGAGGACCGTTTTCTTTAAAATCCTTCATCCTGTATCCTTTTTCAGAAACGTTTCAATTTGGGGGTTTTGTTTTACTGTTTTGGTTTTGGTTCATCTATTTTTTCCTAAATCAGCTGCACTGAGGTATATTTTATACACAGTAAGATTGTGTTTGATAAATGTGCTGTATAACCACCACCACAATCAAGATCGGGGATATTTCCATTACCACAGAAAGACTCACTTCCTTTAGAATTGATGAAGCTGCTCTGCTGGAAAAGCTTTTGTGCCAGAGAATGCTAGAAAAACATTCTAATCTAAATTCCTTCCCCCATTTTAACACAAAGAGACGTTACTATGAGAGAAACAACTCTTGAGTCAGCTGTGATGCTTCTTTCTACCAGCTGATGCTGGAGAAGACCACTACAGACAACAACCCCACGTTCTTCAAAATCAAATAATTTGCTAGATAAAACTTCTGAGCTGAGACTTCAATGATCTCCTAAAAACCCCAGAATATGATAACAGTTACAGAGACAATAGTTATGAGAGCGAAAAAACTGTTTTCAAATTAGTTTTACAGTATAATTTCCTCAAATCATGTAATCCATATTTAATGAGCTTCCACCAGGTATCAGACCATTGTTCTGGAGCTACATACTGAGGACTCTGGAGAGGAAAAACACAGATAGTCCCAGTCTTGACAGAGCTAACATTCCAATAGAGGGACAGACCCTTTAGCAATCTCTCCACCCTTCCCAAAAACGGTCAGAGAATGGTTAAGTGCTTTAATAAAGCCACTGGCAATGAAATCCGCCACTTAGTAACCATACAATCCCAGGCAAGTAACATTTTGTATACTGTATTTAATCTCTTCAGGTACTGTCTTCCTTAAAACTAGCTGTCTTGGGCTTCCCTGGTGGCGCAGCAGTTGAGAGTCTGCCTGCCGATGCAGGGGACGCGGGTTCGTGCCCGGGTCCGGGAGGATCCCACATGCCGCGGAGCGGCTGGGCCCGTGAGCCATGGCCGCTGGGCCTGCGCGTCCGGAGCCTGTGCTCCACAACAGGAGAGGCCACAACAGTGAGAGGCCCGTGTACCGTAAAAAAAAAAAAAAAAAAAAAAAAAAAACTAGCTGTCTTTTCAAAAGCACCTGAATTTGGCAGGGAAAAGTGTACTGCGCTTCATACAGACAGAGAAGGGGGGTTAGATCACCTTAATAAATCTATACACCATTTCCCCATCCACAGGGACAACACAGAAATCCAAGCCTCTGTCTCTCACTAAGGCTGAGCTTTTGTTCATGAAAACTCCAGAAGGTTTTGTGGTTTTTTTGACCTCCTTTACTTTTCTTTTATAAAATGTATTATGAAAAATTTCACAGGCATAAAGGTATAAACATAATATAACTAGGGGCCAAACATATTTTAAGAAATAAAACATAACCCAACCTGAAGAAACTGCCTATACACTCCTTCTAGACAGGTCTCTCTTACTTCCCCCCCGAGGTAAACACTATCTTGAATTTACTGTTGCTCATTCCCACGCAGTGCTTTATACTTTTACTTCATATGTACATACAGCTAAAACTATATAAGGTATCGTTTTGCAGTTTTTACCCTTTACATACATGATACCATACTCTGACTGCCTCTGCAATCTGCTTTGTTCATTCAGCATTATGCTTGCATGATTCATCCATGCCCTAGTCCATTCATTTTAAATGATACATATTATATCTATATACAATATGCCACAATTTGTTCAAACATTTCCTGCTGATCGATACTTGGGTCATTTCCAGTTTTTCACTACTACAACCAAGGCTGCTACTATAAGCATTCTTATTTATGTATGTGCAAATTTGTCTTAGGTTTGTCTTTGAATGTTTGGCGCCATAGCTAAATATTCAAAATTAATAGGTAACATTGTTCATAATGTCCTCTGATATCAAAGCCTGTAGGATCTGTAGTGCTGTCCCTGTTTTATTCTCCGTATTAGTAACTTGCTGCCTTTTTTTCTTTCTCTTCTTCATCATCTGTACAGGAATTTAAGTTTCATTAGTCATTTCAAATGAGCAACTTCTGATATTATTAATTATCTTTAATGCACACTTCCTTATTAATTCATTAATTTGAGCTCTTATGTTCATTATTCCCTTCCTTTCCTTGGTTTAAGTTATTTTTCAATTTCTCAGCACAGATACTAAAACCATTGATTTTACTCTACCCTTCTTATTTTCATATATAAGGCTAAAAATCTACCTCTGAGCATATGTTTAGCTATATCCAATAATTGTGATATGTCATAGTTTCATTAATCATTCACTGCAAAATATTTTCTAATTTCCAATGTGATTCCTTATTTGGCTCATAGACTATTTAGAAGTGCATCACTTTACTCCAAACATTTCTGGATATTCCAGGTAATCATTTTGCTTTTTTACTTCTAGCTTAATTCCACTCTGGTCAGAGAAGATGTTCTGTATGATTTCAATCCTCTAAAATATGTTAAGACCTGAATTAAGATCCAACATTGCCATTTCTGGTAAATGTCCCATATGTACCTGAAAAGAATATATATTCTTTGGTTGCCGGGCATAGTATTCTGTATGTATGACATTTAACTCAAAATTTTAAACTGCGCTGTTCAGTATTCTTACTGATTTATAATCTACTTGTTTGCTCAATTACTGAAGGGGATGTTTGAAAATCCTTCTAATTTTCCAAATAGTCACTAACAGTTTAGGATCAATTGCAGTATATCCATACAATGCATTATTACATAGCAATTAAAATGAATTACTGTAACACACAAAAACATGGATGCATCTCACAAACAATATGGTAAGCCAAAGAAACCAGACACAGATAAATATATACCACATGATACCCTTTACATATAAAGTTCAAAGGCAGGCAGAACTGATCTATGATGTCAGAGCTTAGTTATCATGGGGCTAACTAAGTAGTTAGTTATCATGGGGCTAGTGGCTAGGAGAGGGCATGAGGGTGGTTTCTGGAGTGCTTACAGCATTTTATTGCATGATATGAGTAAACGTTACAAAGAACTTACACATATATTATACATACCTATTACTATGTACAGTGGTATACTACATACATAGTATGTACACCTTAATGATATCACGGGTTCACTTCCAGACCACCGCAATGAAGTGACCAGCGGCAATCAAGCAAGTCACATGAATTTTCTGTTTCCCAGCACACAGGGGCTTGAGCATCTGAGGATTTGGGTATCCACGGGGGGGTCCTGGACCAATCCTCTGAGGATACTGAGGGACCACTGTATAAACAGTCATACACGTTCTCAACTGCTTGTAGAAGAAAGCCATCTACTCCTTTGCCCTCCATACACGCCATACCATCCTTATTCAGAGACCACTTCACCTCAAAAATGCTCATAGTGTTGCTGATATGAAAAGGAATAGAGACTTTAAATATGAAATCTAGAGAGTCTCTAACTGAATACAAGATGTTACACTCAATGCTACCTTGTAAAACCAGCCCTGAAATAAACAAAGAGTATGATCGACTCCTCTTCACCTGGTGATAGACCATCAAGGCTGTATACACACTTAAAAAGGGAAGAAGGTGTTATTAATAAGATATAACTGAAACCTCTCCTGAAAGAAAGCAATGAACACCATTTTCTGTAACCTTTTTTGTCTATGTTTGCTATTTCCACAAACTCCTCTTTGATTGCAGATTATGTGTTTCCTAGAAGACTACTTGGCAGCAAGCTGCTGACAAAGTATGGATGGCAGCCCTCCCTACACACAGCCTTATTAGCATTTCTATTGCTGCACTGCACACACTGGCATTATAAATCACACACACTCAGTGTCATGCACAGTAATCGAACAGTTACCTAACAACTAAGGGTATTACAAATGCACTGAACTAATATTTGAATATATGCTCTAATAATTAAATTCCATTACGGTTTTTACCTTTAAGCCTAAGGCAGCAACACAGAAATCGAGTGCCATCCACAATGCCCTCACATTTGCCATGAAATGTCACTTATATAGTTCACATCCAATTACTGAACACAACCAGCCAGAGCATCTATCACTTACATTAAAACAAGCAGAACCAGGCAGTAGGGTTGTCGGTAGCCATCACGTGGCTTAAATGGATTTCTCACCTTTCAAATATCAAGGGGTCCTCTTTCCCAGAACATCTCACTAAGGGGTTTGGCCTTTTAACAAAGAGAGCTACCCAAGTTGAAAGAAACATTCAAAAGGCAGGACATGTTGCAAAGCCCAGCTCAGAGCTGGAGACATCTGCCCCTTGTATTAAAATACAAAATAGTAAAAGATCCTTTATTGGAAAAGTAAATATACATAAAAAGGAAGCTTTTGTCAAGGCTACTAACAAAGAAGCAGAGTCATATTAATACCTACGGAGTCCTTGTTTGTGGCAGTGTCCAACTGAAATTAGGGAGCCGTCCTGGACGGAAGATCTATTAATCTCCTAGTTTTTAAGAACAGAGAAACCTTCCCTGAAGTCCTTACTTGGAGCCCAAATCTAAAGCAGTTACCAAGCTCAAGGCTGTGCTCATCTGTGTTGCTGTCTGCTATTCACGCACAGTCACCAGGATTAGTGCAAACTACATTTCACAGATTCACAGAAAGACACATTAGAGCTCTCCACCGATCACCAATGATGACCTTTAAACAAGGATCACGATTACTCCCCTAATTCTGTTAAGTCCAGAAAAGCTTTTATTGTCAAAAGAAAACATTAATAGCTGACTCTTAGCAATTACCACATAATACAGTCACCACTTTACCTATTAACAATATTACCATATTCTATAATTTGAGGGAGGCAATCGCTATAGAGGGAAATGCAGGAAATCATTTTCTAGCTCTACCAATGTTATGTCAGGTAGGCTAACAAGAGGAAGTGTCAGAGTTCTAATTGGCAGTAAATAATTATTGAGACATAAAATGAAACAATGCCCAAGAAAATTTAACATGATCATACAAAAGAGGAGACAGTGGAATCAACTGCCTGGGGAATTTACAGAGGCTACTGCCTCTTTGCATTTATGGAGAAATCAATACCTGGTAACTACACCTCAAATCAGGCTCTAGAACGATGGATCTTAACCTTTGCTAGGCCTTTTGTCTGTCAAGGAAATGCGCATGCCGTGCAAACAACTGCAGAAAATGTCTGAACGTTCACAGGCTCCCAGTTTAAGAACCACTACACTTAGCACCACACTGTAACATCTGTTTTTGTACTGTCTGTATCCCCACCCTTCAAATACACATATATGACGTGACTACCCCAAGCAACAAAACATTAAGTTGCCCTAAAGAGATAACTTACAATACAAAACGTGAAAACCTTCACCTGGCCCTCACGCAGTGAATAACAGGACACTCCTATGTACCAACTAAAGCCAGCTCCTCACCCTTCCACCCATTTGATATAATACCTGAATAGGGAGGAAAAGCCTTCTGAAGTTATCCTATCAATATGAGGTCCTAACCCTCTAAGCAAATCATCCTAAGAGTAGATTACCCCTAGGTAGTCCACTAACAAATGCTGGCTCTAACAAAGCTAGTTTTAAATAAAATAGTAACTAAAAATAAATGATAGTTTCTAAACAGCAGTACTGTTAGGTTTTCCAACTTTGTGCATTATGTGTAAACTTCTCAGTCTATGATATCACAAACTGAGATTTAGCTATTATGTAACAGAGGCAGAGGAATAAGGATTACTGTCTTGTATTAAAGCAGAAAACACCATGAATGTCTTCCTTGTCCCCTCTCCCTCAAGTGTCATAAACGGAGTCTAGTATATTTTTAGTTGATAAAGCCATGATGTTACAGCATGTAGTTTATACTTCGACATCTCTTTATATCACACAGATATGAAATAGCTAGAATTAGGTAAGAAAGGTGAAACACATTTAAAGAAGAATGTACCAAAGAATCATATCTTTATGAAGGTTCATAAAAATTACATTCAAAGCTCATCAAAACTGAAGCTTCTTACATAGCAGAAATCCACTGTCTCTTAAAAATCTGGCCACATTTATCCTGCATTTTTCCTGAGGAAGGCAAGATACAGAACAGTTCCTAACTCACAGCATTTCGAAAAAAACAGACACTGCTGTGACATTTTCTTGTAAATATATTTGAATGAACTCTTAAGAAAAATCTTTCCGTGATTTTTCCCACAAAGCAGTCCACAAAAATGTATGCTACATAAAGCATGAACTCAGAGCTTGCCATAAAAATAAAGTCTTCCCAATTAACTCTGGGAAAAACATAATATTATCTAGGTATAATATTCCCCTTCTTAGAAAAAGGACATATTCATAAAGTGGACTACGTGATAAATACATAAAAATTTAAGAATAAACTGCTCTTCATGCACAACTGGATTTTTATATAAAAAAATCAATAAAGTAGCTAGTATATGAAAAATAAGGCATAGAGGAATTCAAACTAGGTTGTACCTGCAGGAGCCGGCATCTTCCAGAGGCTGACTATAACAAAACAAGATAGAAGAGGCGAAAACTAACCAAATATAAATAGCAAAATGGAAGGACACTTCAAAAATTAACAAGATGATGTGAAGTAATTCGGCAAGATCTTCTCTTTGAAATTCATCATCCTAGCACGGGATGCTCTATAAACAGCCCCTTACAGAGGATAACGGTAGGCAAACTACTAGGAGCAGGTGTTCGATATTTTAAACATCTAGAAAAAAATTCATGAATAATAACCAAGGTGACAAAAAGTTCACAGCATAACCAGACAGCCTTTAGTTATATTTACCACGTAACTTGGGCCATTTGCTTTGGAATTCACCTCATGCAATACAGTGAAACCAGCTTGATACTGGCGAACAAAACCAAATGTGAAACCTCTAATTTAAGTTTTACTCTCATGTATTGTATAATAAAATCAAAATGCAATGCCAATAAAATTTGGATTAAATCCAAAAACTGCAGTTTTATGAAACAGCATTTGTAACATTTATACTTACCAAACTGTATAAAATGTTTTATAATCTGCACTCAATTTTAAAAAGTGAAATATAATTTCCATACAGCAAAATGCAGAGACCTTAGGTACACTGTTCAATTAGAGTTTTTTTAATAAATTTTTTTTAAATTTTTTCTTTTGAGGGGGCTGCATTGGGTCTTCATTGCAGTGCATGGGCTTCTCATTGCAGTGGCTTCTCTTGTTGTGAAGCACAGGCTCTAGGCACACAGGCTTCAGTAGTTGCAGCACGCAGACTCAGCAGTTGCAGCATACGGGCCCCTAGAGCGCACGGGCTTCAGTAGTTGTGGCTCGCAGGCTCAGCAGTTGTGGCTCACAGGCCCCAGAGTGCAGGCTCAGTAGTGGTGGCACACGGGCTTAGTTGCTCCGAGGCATGTGGGATCTTCCCCGAGTAGGGATCGAACCCATGTCCCCAGCATTGGCAGGCATATTCTTAACCACTGTGCCACCAAGGAAGTCCCTCAATTGGTTTTTATGAAGATGTACATAGATCCCCTTATAACTCAAGTCCAAAACAGTTCTACTCTTCCAGAAGGTTCTCTCAAGCACATTCCCACTCAATCTCTACCCTACCTGTAGAAGCAACCACTAATCTGATTTCTATTATAGAGACCAGGATAGATCTATATATTTAAATTTTAAGGAACTGTCAAAGCTGTTTAAGTGGCTGTACTGTTTTCATTCCCACCAACAAAGTTGGAGAGTTCCTTGCCAGAGAGGCAACCTTGATAATCAGTTATCAGCCTTTTCCATTTAGCCATTCTAGTGGCTGTATAGTGGTATTTACTGTAGTTTTAACTTACATTTTCCTGATGACTAATGATATTGAGCACTTTTTCATGGGCTTATCCTCCAGTCATATATCCTCTTTCTTAAAGTGTCTCTATATTCAAGTCATTTTTAAAAACTGAGTTGCCTTATTATTAAGTTGTAGCAGTTCTGTTTGACGTTTTTCATGTATCCTGGATTCAATTCCTTTCTCAGATTTGTGTTGTAAACATTTTCTCACTGTCTGAGGCTTCCCCTATGAATATTAACAATGTCTCTTGATGAATTCCCTTTTTTTTTCTTTTATGGTTAATACCTTCCATCTCCTCTTTAAGAAATCTTTGCCTCCATCAAGGTTGTCAAGATACATAATTTTTACCTTATATTTAAGTCAATGATCCATCTCAAATTAATTCTTACGTATGGCGTGAGTTAGGGTTTTGTCTTTTGTTTTCGCCCTATGGATATTCAACTGTCCCAGCCTATTTGTTGAAAAGACTTTCCTCTTCCCATTGAAAATAGCTTGATAGTATATGTGTCGATTCATTTAAATCTGCATTCAAGAAATAAAAGTTACACCTTAGCCCTTGAGATCACTGGCATCTTGATCTCACTTTGTATGCTATCACCAATATTGGAAAGCATCACTTCCTCTTATTAACATACTTTATATTTACATAAAATCAATAGTAATGTTGATTGATGGTTATACTTTTTGAGGTTTTCCTGTTTGAATTATGCAACTATATTTTATAAATGTATACTTATTTAATATGTATGCATACAGACTGCATTGTTGTGACACTTGTAATGTCTAATGTTTATGTTTGTGAAATGTAAAAAAATCTCAGCTATAATTGTGTGCTGATATATTACCTCAGATAAATGTATAATCCAGAAATAAGCATACAAAACATCTCCTCAAATCTGCAACTCCAGTCACTAAACCAGTTGCTCCTTTTGCTCAAAATAAAATTTTTCTGGAAAGTTAATATGTTTTAAGTCACCTTGTAAGGGATAAACCAATAAGGAAAAACGCAAAGCTCTAACACATACATTTGGGGTGGGGGGATGGAAGTGGGAGGGGAACAGCATCCTCTCACCATCATTGGTGAGATTTCACAGGTCGATCTGAGCATCTATTTACGAAGACAGGACTTCAAGCTTCTCCCGGACTAGAAAAAATTTTAGAAGAAAACTGAGCATCTATGCCTCTGACATGGCCTAGACCACTAGGGGGAAACTCCATGGGGTTAGGGGACCAAACTCAGCTGGTAATTGATAAACTGTTCCTTCTTTCTTGTCTTCTGTACCTGTCCCTCCCCTCAGGGCTTATACAGAAATGGTGGCAGCCATGACAAACAGCAGGTCACACTGAGAACTCACGTGTTTGTGATCCTAGGCTTAGTAGAAAACCATTGCAATAAAAACTAAGATACCAGGAATTCTAGGAGGATGGCAGTATAGTTTACAGATCTTCCTGACTCACCACCATAAAAACAGATCAACTAGAGAGTCAAACCAAACTCCCGCTGACAACAAAACAGAATGCAGAAACAAGGTATCTTCACAAATCCGCGAATGTAAGCAGGTGGGGGGCACAGACCACCAGCAACCGAAAGGCCTGTGCTTATCAGCATTTGTAGGGGAGAAAACTGAAGGAACGCTGTACCTCTCACACGGAAGATCAGGAGGATCTCAAAGTCGTTACTGAGCATGGAGGTGGGCCAATGTGCTAACAGCAGCTTGCCACTGCGGGGGTTTTGTCCATGGGGATGCAAGTTAGTACAGGGAGACCAGAAAAGGCTAAGTAGTCTAACCACAGTGAACTCTAAAAACTCACCACAGCTCCCTTCCAGGAGAATGCCCCAAAACAAAGGAGAAACTACAGGGAATGGAGCACAGACCGAGCAGAACAGGAACAAGAGAGTAAAGGAAAAAGAAGGTTCAAATGAAAGTGAACGAAGGGAACAGAGTCAGGAACTCACAAAATGCAAGCACCATATTTTTAACATCACATAACAACGGAAGAGGGGGCTCCGTGAAGTTACAAGAAACTACTCTGAACCACACACACCTCCTTCTAAAAGTTCAAGAAAATCAAATGTGCATAAAAATAAGCAAAAGTACTGAGGTTAAACCTCATACAATGCTACTAATGGGGGGGAGGGAATAAGGAGCAGGATAGTATCTCTACAAGGAAAGCACAGCAAAAAAAAAAAACACCTGCGTGCACACACACACACAACCAAAACTGTAATGCACTGTTTCAAAACAAGCTAAAAGATATTATTAAATAAATGATACAAGACATTAGAAAGCAATACATATCAGACACAGGAAAACTCAGACGTGAAATGTCAGACAAAAATTATTTTAGAAATGAAGACTAAACCAGAAGGAATACAAGAGTGAATAAACACAGCTAGCAATGCCTTATGAGAAAGAGAAGGTGAAAAGAAGAAAATTTTAAAGTCAAAAAAGAAATAAAAAACAAAAAGGATTCAGGAGAAAGTGACAAATATTAAAGATAGACAAGGAACAACTAACATACAGACAGCAGAAGCTCCTGGAAAAGAAAACCAAATCTAAGGATAAGAACAAACACGAAAATCTAAGGGTAAGAACAAACACTGTAATTCAAGAATATTTTCCTGAAATGAAAAGCTTTGAAACTTCACACTTCAAGAGCACACCATATACTTAAGCACACTAATCCAGAAGATCCTGATTAAGACACATTCTTTCTACTAAAATTACTGAACTTTAAAGGAAAAAAAATTTCTTCAGGCATCTAGGAAAAAACAATATGTGAATTATAAAACAAAGATAATTAGAGTTTCAACAGACTTTGACAGCAGTGCTTTATGCCTGAAGAAAATGTTGTTGCATATTTAAGGCACTCAAGGAAAGAAAACATGTTATGGTGACCATAGTTAGTAATACTGTACTGCGCATCTGAAAGTTGCTGAGAGAGACCTTAGAAGTTCTCATCACAAGGGAAAAAGAATTCTGTAACTCTGTGCAGTGATAGCTGTTAACAAGACTTACTGTGGTGATCACTTCACAATACATTCAAATACCGAATCATTATGCTGAGAGTAATATGATGTTGTATATCAATTATACCTCAATTTTTACAAGTAAGAAAGAAAGAAAAGAAAACATTAGCCAGCAAAATCTGACCTGCAAATGTAAGGGCACAAACAACCTGTTATAAGCATTCAAGAAGTCGGGGACTATAGTTCCTCCAGACAACTAAGATGACTAGAGAGACATCTATATAAGCACTAGCGGTAAAGATAAAATATAGAGTTACTTGGAGAACTAAGACTAAATAAGGGTTAAAGAGAAGAGACTATAGTATGTACTAGTTATGAAATCTGAAAATGTAGACATAGCATCAATACTATCATTTAAAACATGGGGGAAGCATAGGGAGAGCACAAACTAAACTTTTTTTTAAATACTCTTCAGTAATCATAACTGGTGAGCATGGGATTAATATTGTTACTCTGAGACAGCTGTTTGGGTAAGGTGAGATAAAGAAAATAATGACAGGATATTCTAATTTTGTCACTCCTGTGTGCCTGAGAATCAGGAATCTCTGCGTGGAAGATACAGATGGAATACAGATGAGGTAAAAACTCTATAATTCTGAATTTGAATTAGAATATCAATATGCAGCAATGAAGACCCAATGCAGCCAAAATTAAATAAATAAAATAAAAAATTTAAAGTCTATGCAGTTTAAAAAAAAAGAAATATCAGTACGATTGATAAAGTATCACTATAATAGATAATGTTTCCCAGCTCTGTCCACTGAATTTTTAGAAATTTTCATGTAATTTATAAAAATCCAAAGATCTAGACATAATGACCAACCCAGTAGAAATGAGTCCCAAACAGCCCAGAATGTGCTCTTGAAATATCATTTCTCACTAAAAGAAACCATGGAGTCTAGAAGAAATGGTGATTCCAGGTCTGGTGTGGAAATTCACAAGATGGGGATGGAGCAGCTAGACATACAGATAGCAAGGACATTAGACCACTAGGGTCATATCAACGACTTAGAAGCCAACTTGGAGAGGCTCCCAGTAGCCAACGATGGAACAATCTGGGCTTCAACAAGGATTAAGAATTGCAATTATTTGAAACCCATCAATATCTTTAAGGGTACCCAACGCATTATTTGAAAAGTGGGTAAAAAGAAAGAATCAAGCTTTTATCCTGTCTTTCCTAAATAAACAGTACAACTGGATAGGCAAATCATAGATGACAGGAAGCACTGCCATATGAAATTATTCTAGCTAATAAATGAAAATGAAATGGTAGAATTAGAATCTCATAATTTTGCAACACTCAAGGAATTAATGGATACAGGTAGTAAAATCCAAAAGAGAAAGGAGAAAAAACAAACAAACAACCAACAAAAAGAAAACCAGACATGACATGCCTCTGGTAAAAATTTACTACACCATTTGTAATCTTGCCCAAATGGGTCAGACTCAAGTCTGAACAAGCCTCTGGATCCAGCTATTAATGTGCAGGAAATGCAGTAGACAGAGGCACATGTTTACTGCACTAGCAATCAACAACATCTAGATTGTGGGAGATACTTCAGGTCAAGTGGCTTGGCTTTTTCAAAATAAATAAAGGGATGAATGAAGGGCGCGGGGGGGGGGGGGGGGGGGGCGGGGAGGGAGAACTACAGATTATAAGATCATAGGCAAAACTAACCTGTAGTGTCCAGAGATCCACGCTTGGGAGATAAAAACTATAAAGGAACATGAAGAAATCACTACTTTAAAAGTCAGGGCAGTGGTTAATTTTGTAAGGAAGGAGGGGACTGTCATCGCAGAGGAACTGGGAGATGGCTGGCAAAGTCCTATTTCTTCACCTGGGAGGTAGTTACACATTACAATTCATTAAACTATACATATGCTTTGTGTGGTTGTTTGTATTTGTGATTAACAGTAAGGAGATTTTTTTTTTTTTTTTTTAAAGAAACCACTAACAGACCTCACCTGCCTTCTGCCTAAGAAAAGGCATCAGCTAAAAGCTCTGGTAACCAAATGAGGAAACTCAGGAAAAGGGGAGCACACCTGAAAGGACAAGTCTCATCATGATAAAGTAAATGAACTTCATTTCTCAGGCAGATTTCAGCTGGAGACCAGATGCTGCAGATGCACTATGGGCAACAGATAAAAGATGTATTCTACCAATGTTCACAAATTTATACATTTCTTAATTATGTGGTTTCTAGTTAAAATACAAAATAGCAACCAAACTAAAAGAACTAAATTAGAAAATGTATGTAAGGAAATAGAGACAAGATATAAGAAAGCAGCTGGAATTGTCACAGGAATCTACCAAAGGAATGAATAGCTGCTGAGCGCGTTAACAGACAACAGATTGATCAGAATCACATCCCTGGAGTAAGAATACAGGCCAGGAAACTAAAATTTAAGAACAATTTTGAAATATAAACGAGTAAAACAAAACTCAGCATTAAATTATTTTCTCATACTCATAACAAATGCCACAGCTTCTGATGGAACAAATCCCTTTTCCAGTGTTTGGGTCTCATAAACCTAAGGATTCCTTACCACCTTCTCTCAGACACCCAACAGCTAGTTAATGAGCAGGAAATCCTGGCCATCCTGTCACCCGTGTCCTCCTAATAAGTTCTATCTCTAACCCTAATTTTCTTAAAGCGTAATTCTGATCACGTACTCAACTGGTAAAAAACATCCATGGTTCCCCAACAACTAATCCAGTTTCTCAGCATGACTTTCAAAGCCAGGCATATCTTTACTGCTCTATCTCTGACCGCTCTCTTGACCAAACCAAGCTAGACCCCAACATTCAACAAAAATATTTTGCCTCTATCTTGTGTCCTTAAAAAGTTTTTCTGTTTTCCAGTCAAAATCCTTCCAACCCAGGGCTTCCCTGGTGGCGCAGTGGTTAAGAACCTGCCTGCCAATGCAGGGGACATGGGCTCGAGCCCTGGTCCGGGAAGATCTCACATGCCACGGAGCAACTAAGCCCGCGCACCACAACTACTGAGCCTGCGCTCTAGAGCCCGAGAGCCACAAGTACTGAGCCTGCGTGCCACAACTACTGAAGACCGCGCGCCTAGAGCCCGTGCTCCGCAACAAGAGAAGCCACCACGATGAGAAGCCCATGCACCACAACGAAGAGTAGCCCCTGCTCGCTGCAACTAGAGAAAGCCTGCGCACAGCAACGAAGACCCAATGCAGCCAAAAATAAATAAATAAATACATAAATTTATAAAAAATCCTTCCAACCCTTCGAAGCTCAGCTCAAAAGCCGGGGTACCCTTGCCAAGTCCTACCCATGGAAAGCACTCTCGCACTTCTCCGAGCCCCACTCTCTGCAAGTGTGTGGTGATCCCTCTCTATTCCTCTTGAACCACTTGAGCGCAAAGGCCATACTTTATTCATATTTTTACATTCAACAAATATTTATTAAGCTCCTAATATGTGCCAGAAACTGTATGGCCCTGGGTCTATAGCAATAAACAAATAGGCAAGCATCTCCCTCCCTCCCCCAACCACTTGGAGCTGACCATTCTTGAGGGAGAGACTAATTCATATCTTTTTCCTCCTACGCAATGGACTTCCTATTATATACACAGTAATCATTTAATGCATGTTGGCTGAACTGTACAGAAACATTTAAGAGAAGAAAGTAACATACTGGGGTAATTTAAAATAAGTCATTAAAAATCCTCATTTCACTTGAGGAAAAAGAAGACCATCCAACCTCCAAATCTGACATATTCCAGTACTTCTCCTTTTCAGAAACGTCTGCCTCTTTAAAATTTCACCAGAAGTCCTTGTAAGGTACCTGAGCTAGAGAAGTCCCCAGACCCATCCTTCCTATGCCCTCCTCTAAGGGCAGTTGCCCTTTCCAGTCCCTTTAGGTGCCATGCTTTGTTTTACGTGACTCTGGCCTAGAGCCTACAGCTGACTGCATGAGGTGCGACACCTGATCCAGAAAAATTCCCATCCCTGAGCAACCAGCACATGTGGTCCAGGGCAAAAAGATAATCTGTGCCAGGTTCCCTCAGCAACATGAAATGGCAACTAAGCAACATCAGTTAAAGTAGAGCTCAAGATGCACAGATGCTGTAAGGTACAGATGGACCTTTTATTTCTCTTTTCCAAACAAAACCTCTATAAATTGAAATCCAAATCGTCCTTCAAGAAGAAACAGGGGCCCAGAGCTTCTCTCATGGAGCCTCCCTTTGACCATCTTCCCTGGTAACCACCAAATGCACCACCTCAGAACGCAGCTTAAGAAACCACAGCCCAGGTAAAAACCAAATCGAGTTGGCTAAATTGCAAAATATTTATTAACATTTTCATTCGTTCACTCATTCATTCAGTGACTATGTGCTGAATGCCTGAGTGCTAGATCCTGTAACAGTCACAGAATAAGACAAATGAGGTTTTCGTCCTCAAAGAGCTTTTGTTCCACTGGGGAAGGGAAAACAAGCCAACTATTGAGGAAATTCTAGTGTTCTACTGGGGAAAGGGAAAAAAATACAGTCATACCTTGTTTCACTGCACTTCTCTGCTGTACTTCGCAGATAATTGCATTTTGTTTTTACAGATTAAGGCTGTGATAACCCTGCATCAAGCAAGCCCAGCGGCGCCATTTTTCCAATAGCATTTGCTCACTTCATGTCTCAGCGTCACATTTTGGTAATTCTTGCAATATTTCAGACCTTTTCATTATTATTATATTTGTTACGGTGATCTGTGATCTTTTATATTACTACTGCAAAAAGATTATGACTCCCTGAAGCCTCGAGTGATGGTTAGCATTTTTTAACAATAAAGTATTTTTTAATTAAAGTATGTATTTTTTTAGACATAATGCTATTGCACACTTATTAGACTATAGTATATTGTAAACATAACTTTTATATGCACTGAGAAACCAAAAAATTGGTGTGACTCTATTGTGATATTGCTTTATTGCAGTGATCTGGAAACAAACCCACAGCATCACCAAGGTCTGCCTGTAAATCAACAAGGTAATCTAGGGTGATGATCAGTGTCATAAAAACAAGAAAGATATTAAGACTGGGCAACATCTTAGAGAATGACTAAGTAGGAAAGAGGTTCAAGCCATGGATAAGGTAGTCAGAAAAATCATCTGGAGTAGGCAACACTTGAGCTGAGACCTGAAAGATGAAGAGCCAGTAACTCAAAGACAGAGAACAAATCCATCAAATCAATAAACAGCCTACGATCCACCAAGAACAGTACTAGGGACCACAGAGAATATCAGGAATGTTTAAAACACAGTTCGTTCCCTCAAGTTTCATATCCATTCAGGGAGGTAAATTAACTCACGAAACAAGTTTCATGAAACTGTACAGAATGAAGCAAAAAGCCAGAGGAGCCCTGAAGACAGCGGGAAAGGTGAACTGCTTTGAAGCCTGCAGGTCAGTCACTGTAAGGCCAAGCTAGTCGATTTGGAATTCTGATTCTGCTGCTGATGCAAAAAGTACATAAGCCATGCCTTTAAGCTTTCCAAAGTAAAAGCTGAAAACTTTCTCATCTTAATTAGTTCACACTTAGAAGGAAGTATGAAGGCAATGCTTCCAGGCAGCAGGGTAAACACACTGTTAATTTGCTAGTCTGGAAAACCTACTCCTCAAATTGCATTTCCTCCACTTAACTAAGTAACTAAGGTTCCTTGACTTCCCGCACCTGCAGTCTCCTCAGCCATGCTAATTCACAGTTGCTGCTTCCCTCCCACTGACCACATGCTCACCCAGAATCCTCCAGCAGTTTCTTTTTCTGGAACAGTTGAAGAACTGCTGAGTAGAAAGAGTTGCCAACCAATTAGTCTCCAAACCATCCCGACTCAACTGTATTGTTCTGTCAGTGTCCGGAGCAACTGAAAGTTATTCAGCTATTTCAGATGTCAGGAACTGAGCAGAGTTTCCCAAATGTTTGTTCACTATAAAGGAGAAAACCAGTTGGGCCTCTTCCAAACGAGACTCTGAAGAGAGGGCTGCAAGAGTCCCGTGGTGCTGCCATCAGATCCACTACATCTTGTCCCAACTTCCACAGGGCCACAAGAAAGTAAAGATCAAGCCACCTGTGCCAGCAGGCAGTTAAGGCAAGTTTTTCTCTGTGAATAGCTTGGTGGTGTGAAGAGGCTTTTCTGGGATAAAACAAGAGGAAAAGGTACATATGCTTCAAATGGAATGGTCCCAAAAAAAAACCAGATGGTCTTAAAAGCAAGAAAAGCCCCGACCCTCCCGGCAGCCACTGACCATCTGCGACCAAGTAAGTTTTCCCACTGACAATGAACAGCAAACCACCATCAGCACTATCTTCACTGATTAAAGGAAAAACAAAAATGCCAACTAGTACCTCTGGATGAAAAGCCAAGCACAATTATCTATTTTCAATGCAAAACTCTATACAAGTCAATTAACGGACCTTGCCTATCATCATCCCACATCCAAATCCAGCCACTGTAACTAAAAAGTATCCATATGATGAGGACTACTCTAAACCAACCATTAGTGGTAAGAGTTTCCCCACCTAGAACCCACTTTCTTCTCCCTTCCACCACACCTATCTGTAAAAGCCAACCCCAAATTCATCAGTTCGTTAGGACACCTCCTCTTGAACCTTACCGATGGACAGGTTCCATCATTTTGAGCCTTCTCAGCAATGCACACACGCCATGGCAAATACGCTGCTTTTTAGCTACTTTAAAGACATTTACTTATGCCCTGCACCTCTCACAAACATTTGCAGGTAAGAACTCTGATTTTCTCTTAAAGATGCAGCTATCGTTCTTTTTTAAATCTCTTCCTCATGCTTAGTATCAAATGCTACAAAATAAGAGGGTTTAATACACAAGGGCTTAATTCACTGGAAGCAAACACAAACTTTTATAATAGGAAAAAATATTGCAATGCCAATGTAAAGTATTACACTCATAGTGAAGATATTTTACCATACTTCCTCTTCTCAATGAAAGAGGACAATGAAATTAAAACTGGAAAACACAAACAAAATTCAGCTAAATAACAAGCCACTTCATTCTAATAAACTTGTCTTTTAAAACCCTCCCTACAGCTTCCACCCTGTATGCATTTGCATTTACAAACACACATACTGGTATACACTACAACATACAAAAGAGGATCATGCCAATTCCAAACCAATAAGAAGGTACCTTTTAAAAGTCATCTTTGTAGGGCTTCCCTGGTGGCGCAGTGGTTGAGAGTCCGCCTGCCGATACAGGGGACACGGGTTTGTGCCCCGGTCCGGGAAGATCCCACATGCCGCACAGCGGCTAGGCCCGTGAGCCATGGCCGCTGAGCCTGTGCATCCGGAGCCTGTGCTCCGCAGCGGGGGAGGCCACAGCAGTGAGAGGCCCGCGTACCGCAAAAAAAAAAAAAAAAAAAAAGAAGTCATCTTTGTAAAGAGTCCTACTTCTACATCTTACCCTAGGAGAATCAAACAATGATATTTGCAAGAAAATAATTCATGTTGGTTTAAGACGAACTGTAACTAAACATAACTGAATTCACAAATTTAGTTCTAAGTTATGAAAATATAAGGAAATTTAAAATCTGTTGAAAATGTTCTTTTCTACAAATGACAACCATATAATCTCTTACATCATTATACTCTGCTTTTAGCATTCTCAATATGTTTTTCCATCTGAGATATGCAGTAAGTCTCCTAATGCCAGAAATGGCTGCAGTGCCTTGGGTCATTACTACTCAGGAACTGGGTGCATTTGTGGATCTGATTCTGTGCTGAACTGTACTACAGTTTCAGACACGTCCAACTGTGGCAGAGATTGCTGGCTGCCTAACTCAACCTCCACTCCCCCCACTTTCCTTAATAATAGAACCCCTATATTACTGGACAGCCAAAACCAACTCCCACCTCCCCTGAAGATCTACATAAACTGAAGTTGTTAGGCAGGGGTATTAGGAAAGCTCTGGAATGGGCCCTCCTCTTTCAGCTGCCTGGCTAGAGTGGAGAACCAGTTTCCCCCAATCCACTGCAGAGTAATACTTTTATAAAAAACACAAATAAAATGGTGTGGCAATGTCAAATGGTTATAAAAGTTTCTAAATGGTTACTTTCTGTACTCAATACGTGGTGGCCTAGTAACAGACAGTTCAGTCCATGGACTACGATTCAGATAACACTGGCCTAGAACATTAATCTGACCACTGTAGCTGCAATGGCCATCTGTGACCATGAGGAACTCCTGAGAATGGAAACCATGCACTAACGACAATGGTGCAGACTGTAGGAAACCTGACGATCACGGTCACTCTCTCAACTCTGGATGGCACACCTTGGAAAACACCTTGTTTTATAGGAGAATACAGACTTTTTACTACTGTGATTTGGGTTTTTATTATATACAGCCAATCGACATAACAGACACTCCTACATGTGCAGACCACTGCAAAATTTCCAAAGTGCTATATTACCTCTTTTTACTCTCACATGAGAATAACCCCACTGTGAAGTAAGCAAGACAAAGTATTATCTCGATTTGACAGACAGATGGAAACTAACATTCTAAAACATGAGATAGCTTGCCTGAAGTAACACCTAGGAAGCACTGATAGCAGAACTGAAAACAGAAGCCAGCTGCCTGCTCTTTCCATAAGAGCAATCTACCTCTCAGTGAAATGAAATCACTTAATCATGATCACAAGCAAAATAAAATAAATGAGCAGGGGTGTGTACTTGCAACAAATTACATAAAGTGTGTATGCCGCTGGGTAGTAAGATACAACAAAAACACCATGGTCAACTAGTGAAGACAAAAACCAGATTTAATGGCTGTGGTGTCCTACTTCATTTGTAACAAAGCATGTGTGAAAAGGAGCTGGAGGGGCAGAAATCACAATTTTATAATAATTTAGCCAGAAATGTAGCAACTGAACTAAGAGCAAATAATACATAGCACATTAGTTTAGGTTATGACATAAACCTTCAAACCCTGGTCTCAAATAAAATTTGAAACCCTAATATTCTATCTGGATATGAACAGAATCTGTCAATAAGTAATAATGTTTCTTAAAAACAGTTTGCATAATTATTGAAGGACAGTAATAATAATACTGAACTTTAATATAAACCAGACTTCTGAGATCCACTGTCAATCAAATGAGTTTCCATACTCTTCCTTCCATGGTGAAGAAAGGCTGGCACAGAGCCATCCCCCTCACTTCCCAGGATGCCTTGTGAGCAAAGGCGTATTAAAAAGCATATTTAAAACCTGAAGGGCTTCCCTGGTGACACAGTGGTTAAGAATCCAACTGCCAACGCAGGGGACACGGGTTTGGGCCCTGGTCCAGGAGGATCCCACGTGCCGCGGAGCAGCTGGGCCCGTGAGCCACAACTACTGAGCCTGCGCCCTAGAGCCCGTGAGCCACAATTGCTGAGGACCACACGCCTAGAGCCCGTGCTCCGCAACGGGAGAGGCCACCACAGTGAGAAGCCCGTGCACCACAACGAAGACCCAACGCAGCCAAAAATAATTAATTTAATTAACTTTTTTTTAAATTCTAAATAAAAAATAAATAAAAGCTTATGGTTAGGATCAGACATGCCATCTGTGACTGTGGACTAATTTTTATCTGGGTAAGTTTTCTTTGCCTACGTGGCTATCAAACGTTTTATTTCATCAGCAACAAACACTAAAGTATTTGCCCATATCAATATTTATCTGTTAAATACTAAATCAAACAGAAGCTATACTTTTCAGTACACAGAGATAAAAAGGTTCTTCTGCTGTCTTAAATATTTTGTTGCAATATTTTTAATTTTAAAAACAAAAAGAAGACCCACAAGAAAAATTAGGACATGAATTTCAATGTATTTTATTACGCACATTTACCCTTTCAAAATTTCTCTACAGATATAAGCTAATTACCAAAGAAAAAAACAAGCTGAGAAAAACATTTAATTGCTCTTGGTATGTAAACATCTTATAAAAATCCTCCAGGATCATTAGTGAGAATGAGTTCTTTCAAGGAATACCTATCTATCAGTGCACTATACAAAAACTATTAAGGTCAGGATGGGGGCGGGGGAGGGAGTTACGGAGAGAGATTAATAAAATATTCACCCCCTCAAAATAACACAGGAAAGAAAACAGGAACTGCCCACTAACTCTGCAAACCACAAGCCCCTTGCAGAATCATGAAGCTACAGTGAAGTAGGAGAGAAAGCTTTGGAGGGACTCCTTCAGAGGAAAAATCCTCAAGAGTTTATACTAGCTCAGGGGTCAGCAAACTACTGGCCCACAGGCTGTTTCCCAGCCCACCTATTTCTGTAAACAAAGTTTTACCAGAACACAGCAACGCTGTCACATACTGTCTGTGACCAACATGAGTAGCAGCCACAGAGAAGACAAAACTGAAAACATTTCCTATCTAGCGTTTTACAGAAAAAGCTTGCACCCTATCAGCTACCTGAGCGATAACACAAAATAAGATGCGCTTCTCTGGGAACTGATAGGAACGAGCCTCTCTTTCATAAACACCTTTGTGTATATATACGTAGTTTTAGTTCATGAGATGTAAAAGTTGCCTACAAAAAAGCTGACACAAGCACAAAATGTCTCCAACCAGTATCCCAGACACAAAATAGCCTGTAACTTAGAAATCCAGTGAACTGCACTGTATTTTATCTCCCTTATAGAGAAAACCCAATGTGAATAAGAAAACAAATTTCTCTAATGAATTAACCTTCCGAGATTTATGATTTGGTGTGATGTATCTTTGGAAACGATGATGACACAGAGTATGTGACAGTGCTTAAGTACCTCCCCCACCAAAGACCTGGAGAAATTTCAAGTTCAGTACCCCCAGAGGTCAAAAGCATTATTAAACTCCACAGATACCCAGGGCATGCGCCAGCAGAAAGAGAAAGTTAACCAAGTTTCACCTCTCACTGCTTCCATGGCAAGTTTAAACAGCAAGCGCTAATCATTTAATTTGTACTGATGCTAATTTTTCAAAGCAAGTTCATGAATTTTCAAAGAAGTTCATGTTGCTTCTTGTTAAACCAGATCTCTAAAATGATAACCCAAACAATAAGCCAATGAGCAGAAAAAAATACATAGAACTAGAAAACTGGGTAGAATAATAACCAGTGTGTTAAATTCCATGACTAAAAGATTTAGATACAAAGGCATTTTTCCCTGCAATCTCACTGTTACAAGGTTACTGTCAGAGGAAAGGAGTAAGGCCTGCAGCACAGAGTTTCTCAGTCAGATTCACAGCAGAGCTATATATCAAAGTACACAGTCAGGAGACCTGATCAGGACAATAATCAGGTCTGTAAAGCAAGGGAGTTTCACTGTAATTTTGTAAATAAACACTTCAGTGGATTTTTTTTTTTAATGATCTATCTTGTTTTGTTTTGTTTTTAATGATCAATCCTGTTGATAGTTTTCTAGTCCATCTTCTGAAAGAACCCATTCCTCTGGCTCAACTCACTGCCTGATATTCAGCAATCACTGTTAGGATAATTACATTTCCTCAAGAAACAGCAGAAAGGCATCATTTCATACAAGCAAGAAATAAGACCAGAGGCTGTCTAGGTTTCAGCCCTTCCGCCTTTCTCCCCAAAATATAAAAGGGCAATGTGTCTCTTTCTTCCAGAGAAAGCGATATGCTCAGAACAATTCCAATTGCACTCAAGATAGCTTAATAAAACAAGCTGAGGGCTTCCCTGGTGGCGCAGTGGTTGAGAGTCCGCCTGCCGATGCAGGGGACACGGGTTCGTGCCCCGGTCCGGGAAGATCCCACATGCCGCAGAGCAGCTGGGCCCGTGAGCCATGGCCGCTGAGCCTGCGCGTCCGGAGCCTGTGCTCCGCAATGGGAGAGGCCACAACAGTGAGAGGCCCGCGTAACGCAAAAAAAAAAAAAAAAAAACCTTAAGACTGTGTTCTCGAGATCACCGTGACAGGACACCGTGACAGGACACCGTGACCGTGACAAGGGTGTATTCTGAAGGCTTCCTCACTGGGGTCATACAGTGTACGGTGAATCAGCTACGCCACCTCTCTTGCGCTCTTGGACAGGCTACCACCCATGTCCTGTACTTACTCATTCAACCAGAATGAACTGGACAGAAGCAGGAGCTGCGAGTCTCGTTGGGAAACAGGAAACAAACAATTCAAAAAAGCAGCACAACAAAAGATGAGGCCGGGAGGAAAGATGGAACAGAAGAGAAAATAATTAACTATCTGTAGGAGAGTGGCTGCCTACAGCGAGTGGCAGGTGGCACCTGGAGAGCACTCCAGCCCTGCAGCACATGCACTGTGGAGCTGGGAGGGGGTGGGCTGCAATTGTTCAGAAGCAGCATCTCTCTCCCCAGGGAGTCTTGCACCCAGGAGCCGGCCAGAGTCTGCTGGGCCCTGAGGAGCTTTCCCAAGGCAGAGCCTCTCCATGGCAGCTGCGCGCCCACTGGGGCGGTGTGCCACGCACAGAAGCCACTTCCCACGCCCTGCCACTGAGGTCAGCCATGCTTTCAAAGACCTCTCTCTCTTTCCAGCCTTTCTTCATTAGCTTCCCTTCCCTCCCAACCCTCTCCCCTCCACACAAGATAAAGGGATTTTTTTAACCGGATCAGTTTTCCAGGGAAGCAGAAATGTGACTGTACACGGTTCTTTAGCCTCACCTCACGATTCCGCAACAGGGACTAACATCTCTCAACATGGCTTTGTCCAGCTGACCAGGCTCTTTCTGCAGCTGAATAAAAAAAACTTTAGAAACAGTTCTGTCTCCACCAAAATAGTACAAATACATCACACCACCAATTCTGGAATACTGAAGCAGAGTCTTATCTCCCTTCAGACAGAATGTAGAAGGGCAGAAGGCTTCAAGCTTCATCCAGAAGATTCCAACTCTACGAGTCCCACGGACAAGTCCCCTTGTGCTTCCACACAACGATGCCCCTGCGGAAGTCCGCCCAGCCTGCTGGACAGCGGCAAAGGACTACTCACAAAAGCTCTTCCTTCTCTTCATTCCCCATCCTTTGTATTATACTGGGACCAGTGACACCACCAGAACTAAAAAGAGAACGACTGCTAGTTTCTTTTTTCCCTCCCTGAAGCTCACAAGATGGGGCTGCTTTCTTTTTCAGCTGGTTGGTGGGTGTCAGCCACCTAATTAATACCCCCCTTCTCGTTAAAAGCTACCCCTAAAAAGCAAGTCGATCTCTTATATAATTTTATTCATAAGGAAAGAAGACAAAACTCAGCGTACATTAATCAATGTGTCAGGCTGACGTAATAAGCCAGATGCATTTGATGTTTGCTAAGGGTATCACTAAAATCATCTGTTAGCCACCCACCTACAGCTACAAAAGAGAAAAACAGAACAAAACAAACAAGGCTTTTTCAAGAATGTGTATATGTGCCCAACACTTTGTTTAGTAACTCCGAAAGATACAAAACCACTTAGGCAAAAGTAAGCCACAAACCTATTCAAGAGCATTGTAAAATGCAAGGGAATTATCCAAAGGGCTGCACCGCCGACTGAATAATTTTAATACAGGATGCCCAGCAAATCTCCCTGTATGCTGCCAACAGATCACCAGCAGAGGCAAATCCAGATGATGAAACATTGTAAGAAGGGCCCTTTTTAATAATTTAGCCCATCAAGGAATGAGTATTGATTCTTGTTTTCAGCAGAAGGAGAGTGTTATCTTCAGCTTACAGCTCAGGGACAGCCTCAGGGGATTTAATCACAGTCCCTTTCCTGCCATGCGATCCTTCAGCTGTCACTGTGCATTCTTTGTCATTCTTCATCCATTTCTAGAGAACCCCTGGTCTCAAAGATGTGTCTTCCCTACTTAAGCCACAGAAGCCATAGCAGCATTTCAAGTTTTACATATTAAGCCTGTCTATTATCATTTGCCAACTGTTCTTGTCCTAAATAACTTTAACAATGCATCAGATATCTTTGTGAACTTCCATCTGGCTTGTTAACAAATCTACTAAATATCTTAAGATCAGATTGATATTCCATCATAATGGTAAGTGTGCCGATCGATCTACGGACGCGTGCAAACATTTTAATACAACCAAGAAGACGCTACTAAGAGAACGAAAAACCAGGCGGAAGCAGTATAGGTATCAACCACTCTTTCCCCATTCCAACATGGAAGGATATAAAGTCCCTAAACTTGAGGAAAAATTAACCAAAACAATAAATTTAGTGGTAATACTAAATTTAAGGGTATTCCTGCATCTTTATATATTGGAAAAATATTCAAAACCAAAAAAATTTTTTAGACTGCAAACAAGCCAGCGATTTCTGATTCAAGTATAAATCAAACTGCTCTCATCCCTGACAGAATGTTCTGCACTCCAGTTACACTATCCTACTACTCCACTAACGTCACTCAACTTCTATTCTGTTGTCGTGGACAACTAGCCCCACCTTCCACTGAGTGTGTGAGACTGGGAGGTGGAGGCAGCCATTTCTGCTGCTCATTTGTCTTTGGATGTGATTCCAAAGCGTCTCTCCATGATCCTGTAGGTCAAGGTGCTGTAATCCTGAGGGCTTCAGCACTCCAAGGTCACCACACACATCTGCTATTATAGACACCAAAGGGATTGTACACCTGCCTTCCTAGGTCCTTCTGCTTTTCCACCAGACTGTAAATTGTTACAAGGCCCTGGGGCGGTGCAGCAGCGGCTCCATTCCATTCAGGCCTCAAGGAGCGTCAGGGCTGTCAGGAGGCTGCAGCCAAGGGCAGCGGCCTCACCAATGACAACACCTCCCTCTCTGTGGCCAATGAGCCACTCTCCTGTTGTAAGATCACAGCAAGTTCCCCTCTAACAAAGACTTAAAGAGCCAAAAACCATCAAATTAAAACAAAAATACAGAGGCCTCTCTGGTGGCGCAGTGGTTAAGAATCCGCCTGCCGATGCAGGGGACACGGGTTCCAGCCCTGGTCTGGGAGGATCCCACGTGCCGCGGAGCAACTAAGCCCGTGCGCCACAACTACTGAGCCTGTGCTCTAGAGCCCATGAGCCACAACTACTGAGCCCGTGTGCCGCAACTACTGAAGCCAACACGCCTAGAGCCTGTGCTCCACAACAAGAGAAGCCACCGCAACGAAGAGTAGCCCCCGCTCACCGCAACTAGAGAAAGCCCACGTGCAGCAACGAAGACCCAACACCGTGTTAATGGTCCATTCAGTCACATTTAATGTATTCCTTTTTAAAACGTCCCTCTTTATCTGATTAAAAAACAATAATAATGTGCTTTTTTCCTATTTTGTAAATGAAGCAAACTATTAATTCAGTGGTTAAGAAGCAACTTCTTGGAGCCAAGAACTGCTCTGAGCACTGCAAACAAAAAGATGAGTGAAACACAGCCCCTTGATTTTCTTTTTTGTGTGTGGGGGGGGGCAGGGGGGTGCCGCACCGCTTGACTTGTGGGATCTTAGTTCCCCGACCAGGGAACGAACCGTGCTCTCGGCAGTGAAAGCGCTGAGTTCTACCAACTGGACCGCCAGGGAAGTCCCAACAGCCCCTTGATTTAACATTGCCAAAACGACAGATTATGCAGTTGACTCTTGAACAACACGGGTGTGAACTGCATTGAACTGTGTGGATCCACTTATATGTGGGGCTTTTTCACTAGATACACAGTCAGCCCTCTGTGTCTGGAGATGTGGAATCCGTGGCTACGGAGGGCTGGCTATGGGACGTGAGCATCCACGGATGTTGGCGTCTGAGGCAGGTCCTGGAACCAGTCCCCCACAGATACCAAGGGGCAATGTATGTACAAAGTAGCCATGCATGATGTCAGGGATGCTGGCTAACTGTCTCCCTCAGAGAGGAGCAAGAGATGGGGAGGTGGAAGCAGGAGAGGGCTAGCTTTTATTTTCATTTCAATGCATATCTTAAATTTTTTAACAGACTCATTTTCTGGATTACCTATTTTATAATTTCATTAAGAGTTTCAAGCTACATGATTTTGACTCTGAATGTTTACATACAATCAAAAACTAAGCAGTACTACGATAATTATCACAAGCTAGTACGTAAACAAGATAAACCCAATATGCCACGGTGGTGCCAAGTAAGGGCAAAGTCACAACATGGTAGCTACACTTAGAGAGGTTTCTCAGTGATAATAACAAAAATGAAATCAAGAGAAGAACTGATTCACCACAAGGAACCCAGTAATCTAAACACATTATACACCAGCCCCTGGCCCCCAATAATCTGGGCCATAAGCAATCAGTAACAAATTTATGTCACAAGTGACTATGTCATTTCATCAAAACATCATCACCCATTCTATCAAATTAATACTGGTAGTTAGAGTTTTATTGGTTTTGTAGTTTGGTTTGAATTTATTTATAAATTGTCTCTGAACGCTATATTAGGGATTTAAACATGCAGATTATACCTAATTTGTGTGCTGGGGAAGGTAGGAAATTAAGTTAAAATGGGAGAACCACAAAAACAAATTTTTTAAGGGCATAAAATACTGAGGTTTAAGAAACGTAAGAGGTCCTGGAACTGCACTAAAAGAACTCTACATCCTGCAAAGGACAGGATCGGATCTGCAACTATAACAGTCACTGGTGGCAGACTTCCACGTGCTAAAGCTGGCTGCCCATAAGATATCCCGGGGAGTGCTTGGAAAAACTGTGGATTCCTGGGCTTCACTCCAGAACTACTGAAGTAATACTCTGGCTTTAAAAGTGAGGAAACTGAGGTGCAACGAGATGAAGTAACTTGATCACTAGTAAATGTTGCCAACATGAATCAAACCAACACCATTATTTCAGCAGTAAAAATGTGTATTTTTTTAAACCACTTCCATGATCTATTACTTCTAAGCAGCTCTTCTCTCCTCTGGAGCGTAAAAATGGAAAAAAACACCATTACAGGTTTTTCCTCTTTCTACAAAAATAATGAAAATTCATTAAGTCCTTGTGTTGCTAAAAATGAAAAACACCCTGAGGGCTCAAATGTTCTGAGGGCTTCCTCCTCACCCGCCTGCCTCTCTCTCTCTCTCTCTCCCTCCCTCCCTCCTTCCCTTCCTTCTCTTCCTCCCTCCCTCCCTCCCTCTCTCCCTTTCTTTCTTCCACTTGACTCAAAAATCCCACCTTTGAGTTAATGGTAGGTGAATTCTGATCTATTTCTCAAAGACAGAGTTTGAGGGGAAAAAGAAAAAGAAGTGCATTCCACAATCACCACAGTGATTCAGGCAAAAAATAAAATAGGTGCTAATATTAGTGGGTGAAAATCTGATGACAAACAGGATATTTACATGTTCTCAAAGTTTCCCCCTACCAATTACCTATTAATTACAAAGGGAAAGTTAGTAACTTATCCAAGTGATCCAAGTTGCTGTCACCAACAATGTGACAAATTGGTATCCCGTGTCCTCTAATGTAAGGCACTTAGGACACAATACCACTAATATAACAGCCCTGCCTAAAATGCATAACCTTCAGCTAATAACTAGGAAGCAGCAAACTACAAAAAACTGAACTGCACTCTTCCAAAACATGTCAATGTCGTGAAAGACAAAGAAAGGATAAGGAACTGTTCCAGATTAAAGGAGACCAAAGGGACATGGTAGACAGATGTGTGATGCTGGTTTGGATACTAGGCCAGAAAAACAAATTGCTACAGAGGGCATTACTGGGATCTGTGACAAAATGTGGATGTCTGTAGATTCGATTAGTATTGTGGTGCTGTTAGACCTCCTGATTTTGATAACTATATAGTGGCTATATAAATGAATGTCCTTGTTCTTACAAAATACACACCTAAGTATTTAGGAGTAAACAGTCAGTCAAGATGTCTGCATTTTACACTCAGTTCAGAGCAATGGAATAGATTAGCGAGCCCAGAAACAGACTCACATAAATAGAGTCAACTGACAAAGGAGGAAAGGCAATGCAATAGAGAAAAGATAATTTTTACAACAAATGGTGCTGAACAACTGGATACCTACATGCCCTCCCCCACCCGCCCACAAAATAAAAGAACCTAGACACAAAAATCAACTCAAAATGGATCACAGACCTAAATGTAAAATGCAAAACTATAAAACCCTGGAAGAAGATAACACAGAATGAAATCTGAATGGCCTTGGGTATGGAGATCACTTTTCAGATTCAATACTAAAGGCACAATCCACGAAGGAACGAACTGATAAGCTGGATTCGTTAAAATGAAAAACCTCTGCTCTGTAAAAGACACTGTCAAGAAAAGCAAAGGACAAACCACAGACTAGGAGAAAATATTTGCAAAAGACACATCTGATAAAGAACTGTCATGCAAAATACACAAAGAGCTCTTAATGCTCAACATTAAAAAAATAAACGGCCTGATTTGAAAATGGGCCAGAGCCCCTAACAAAAGATACTCCACATCGTAAGTCATCAGGAAAATGCAAATTCAGACAACAGTGAAATACCACTAACAAGCCTAACAGGACAGTCACAATCCAGAACACTGACAACACCAAATGTTGGTGAGGATGTGGAGCAACAGGAACTTTTCATTCACTGCTGGTGGGAACGCAGACTGGTACGGCTAACTTTGGGAAACACTTTGGTTGTTTCTTAGAAAATTAAACACACTCTTACTGGACAATCCTGCAACGAGGCTCCCGAAGGAGTTAAAAACTTACATCCACGCAATAACCTGCTATAATGGATGTTACAGCAGCTTTATTCATAATTGCTAAACCCTGGAGGAACAAAGGTAGCTTTCAGTGGGTGAAAGGATAAACAAACTGTGGTACATCCAAACAATGGAATATTATTCAGCGTGAAATATTATTCAACTGTTACGCCATGAAAAGACATGGAGGAATCTTAAGCGCATACTACTAAGTGAAAGAAGCCAATCTGAAAAGGTTACATATTGTATGATTCAAACTATATGACATTCTGCAAAAGGCAAAACTATGGAGAAAGCAAAGAGATCAGTGGTTGCCAGGGGTCAGAAGGAAAGGAGGGATGAATAGGCAAAGCACAGAGGATGTTTAGGGCAGTGAAACTACTCGGTATGGAGCTCTAACAGTGGATACATGGCATTAGAAACTTGTCCAAACCCAAAGAATGTACAACACACTGAAAGTGAACCCTAATGTAAACCATGCACTTTGGATGATAAGGATGTGATAATGACCTGTGGATTCATCAACTGTAATATATGTATCACTCTGGTTTTGCTAATGGGAGAGGCCACTCATGTATAGGGTAGGAGGTATATGGGAAATCTCTGTGCCTTCCACTCAATTTTTGCTGTGATCCTAAAACTGTTCTAATAAATAAAGTCTATTTACAAAGAAAAGAAAGGAAAAAAATGACAAGTACCTGACATTCGATCTAACTGTACAACAGGAGATCAAAGATAAAACCAGAAACTGCCAACTTCCAGGCATTAGGCGTAACAATTTCTAGACTCTGGAAAGGATCAATTAACCTTAGGTATATTACTTAATCTTGACCCCAGGCCCTTAGAAAAATTGAAGGCCTTGATAGTTGTAAGAGATATTGTCACTAAAAATACTATGAGGTCCTAAAAGGAGGTGTAACACACAAAGTTTAAGCTAAACAAAACTGCAAGCTCTACACCTCCATGTGCTAAAATTTCTTTGGCAATTTATAATTAATAAAACTGATTCTGGAGAACTTGTAAAGCCTGGGAACTCCATATATTTGCTTAGGTATTTTTCAAACAGTATGAAACAGCCCTAAAAAGGCAAAGTTGAAGGGCCTAACAGTGCCTTTAGGTAATGAAGGGTGATGCATTATCCCTGAAAGAAGGGAAAGCTCAATAAAACCTAAACGTGATCATTATGTTTCATACAGATCTATGGCAACAAAAAGACTGCTTAAAACAGCAGGCAGTTTTTTAAAATCATAAGGTTATTCAAATCTGTGTTCTGAAAAATGTGGCTATCATGATGTCCCTTCTGTAAAAAAAAAGAGATGAATATAATGGAAGATAGCCTTAAGAACAAATTAGCTGACGTCCAGCTTCTAAGGGAGAGCAGACTGTGAAAACAACTTCTCCAAAGGAAAGGAATTCACCTGGAAGCAGGTTATATGCTCGCTAATACTAATACTGGTCAATTGGATGTTTTAAGAATTTTTTAAACTTGCTACATTAAAATTCAACAGCTAGGGCTTCCCTGGTGGCGCAGTGGTTGAGAGTCCGCCTGCCGATGCAGGGAACGCGGGTTCGTGCCCCAGTCCGGGAGGATCCCACATGCCGCGGAGCAGTTAGGCCCGTAAGCCATGGCCGCTGAGCCTGCGTGTCCGGAGCCTGTGCTCTGCAACGGGAGAGGCCACAACAGCGAGAGGCCCGCGTACCGCAAAAAAAAAAAAAAAAAAAAAAAATTCAACAGCTATAAATTATCTTTCATTTAGGGTAGATGGATTAATCCCTAAATTAATATAGCACCTGTATTGGCAATTTTTCTGAAAATCAGTGGTTTTAACACCTTTCACTACAATCAAATATAAAAGACAATGGTTATTTTTGGCATACTTAGTGGCAGTTGGGGAAGCTACAGTAAACTCTGAAAAAAGCAAGATATCCTTAAAACCTCCTGTACAGCTAGAGAAGCAACAAGATGACAGTTCTTTATAAGCACCAAGCAGGTAAGAAATATAATTAACTTTACTTTTAAGACAGCATTTTATAATAAATGTTCACTTTTAATTATTAAATGGTACCAAAAGTCCCAAGTATGAGAAGTACCAGTGTTAGAAATGATACTTTAAAATGATAAATGCCTTACATAAGCAAAAAATAATACTGTTTTAACAGTGGCTTGAGACTCAGTCAAAAAGTTTAAACTAGATTATTAGGCAAAGTATTCTTAGCTTCTAAAGAAATAAATGGTGTTATCACGTGGGCTGGCTCTAAGGACACCCAATGGTCAAGGAAGGTAGCAAGGAGTGATGGGAAGAACACCAACCAGAGACCCAAGAGATTTGGGCCTAAGCAGCGCCGCATGAAGCAGGGGTTTGGGGTGAGCCACTGGACCCCGGCTTCCTGCTCTGTGTTGGTGAAGTAGGTCTGTCTAGATCAGGGGACTGGATTTATTCCAAGGGACATGCAAAGCCCAATTTCTCACACGCACAAAATTTTATCTGAAACAAATGCAGACTAACACACACAGACTACAAGGGTCATTTTTCAAATGTACACAGATGCTGGTAAGTGAGAAGGGAGCTCATCGTTGGGGTCTGCTGGTCAGGCATTTTTTTTAAACAAAAGGACAGTAAGATAGGACCACCACAAGTGCTAACAGGAAAAGAAAACTCACCAATACTAAACAGGGTTCCCACACCATGCTGTTAACACCACCGTCCATCTATTCAGGGGCAAGGCCAGCCTGTAAAACTCTCAGTGGCAGAAGTCTTCTACTCATCAAAGTGAATGAGCAGCAAGCACGTCAGCTGAGGAACTCACTAGTAAAGTGAAGGCAAAGGGGCATCGAGGCAGGGGTCACCCATGCAGTACAAAGTCAGCCAGGGGCACAACCAAGATTACCCATGGCCAGGTGAGTTCCTGAGTTAAACCTCAGTCCTGCCAGATTTTTATACAAAGGCAAGATTTTATATGAGCGCAAACCTCAAGTTTTCTCACGTACAAAATGAAATAAATATCACAGGTTGTTGTGGAGATCAAACGGGTTAAGCTACGTGAAAAGAGTAGCAGTGTGCCTAGGCACAAAGTAAATGCTCCACGTTAGTTGACTTCCGTAACAGCTAGCTGATTTGAGGGGTGTGTGTTTGTTTTTCCAGGGTTTTAATTATAGCCTTTACTTGGAAAATAGCCTCAATTAAAGAAATTTTTAAAATATTTATATAATTTTAACAGTTACTTTCCCGATTTGAGGTTTTAAGTGACCCACCTCAAGAGGCTTTAGAGAATAGCAGTTTTTAAACTTAATTTTTAAATTTTTTTCAACATTTTAGGAATCTACTGATTATCATCCATGGTTGAAAAGTATATATTCTCTCCAGGGAAATGCACATACATATAAGACTTTGCAAGCGATTCCAGAAAGTTCAAAGACGCTCTTAAACTCAAGGAGACCACCTAGGGGCCTATGGGCTTCAGATTAAGAATGTCCAGAAAACTAGTAAATTATTTAACCCTGAGTCTGTACAACAAAACCCGCTGTGATAAGAGATAATGCTTAAGGAATGCTTATTATATGCCTGCATCATGGTAAGCAATCTAATGAATTACTTCATCACCTTTGTAACAACCCTTTGAGGTAGACACTAGTAGTGTGCCCATTTTAGAGGTGAGAAGACTAAGGGTTAGAAAGGTTGATTAACGCATCCTATGTTACACAGGAACTCATCAAGACAAAAAATTGTTCTCTAAAGGATAATGCCCCAAAAACAAAACCAGTCGTTAAAAAAATAATGACTTGGTTCAATCACTCACCAAAGAACATCTGGGCTCTTTCCAGTATTTTTCTATTGTGAATAAAGCAGCTATGAACATTTTTTTTAGTAACTTAAATAAAATAGCTCGACCCACTACTGCAATGTTGTCTTATTTATATGTGTTAGCTACTCCACGGAGGTCTTAAACACACAAAAAGATACGACTGAAAAATAAAAATGCTAAATAACTAAATACCAAAGTGAGGAGTACTGACTTTTTAGCGAGGAGAGGATGGGTGCACCCAACAAGCGTTCCAGCCCGCAGAGCCACGTTCATGACAGTGGAAATGAATGTGCATTTTAAATCCCCTCTAAATGGCTGCACCTTCTCTGCTTTGGACAGAGCCTCTGTCACGCCAATTAAACCCCCTGATACTGGGAACAGCTGGGGGTGCGGGATGATCTCTGTCCTGTCCGGGGAGGATCTGGGCAATGTTTTCTTTGCCTTCTCACCTCCCTCCCACCAACTACCAGTAAATCAGTAATTCTTGCTAGAAGACATCGAAGCTAACAGATTCTCGGGAACAAGTAAAAATGTTGCCCTTCTAGCACAAATACTTTTAAAATGAACAGATAAAAAATTAATAAAATTAAATCTTATGAGTTGATGCCATCATTTGTATACAGACAGAGATCACCTATACCTGAATATGCAAAGGAAGTTAAATTATGATGCAATCAATGCTATCCTATAAAAACTAAATTAACAAAAACAGTCTATTAGGGAAGACATCTGGTGTATCACGGCAGGAAACATTAATGATATTGTCTGCAACCCTGTAATCAATTTTTTCTCCCAGTAGCTCTCTCATTACACTGTATTAGATGTGTGTGCCTGCAGGATTTATGAGAACTCCACACATGGAGGGGAGCTTGGCCAACTGGATCCAATTCAGATCCAGCTCAAATGACTTTGGCAGCATGAAGCGTTGTTAAAGAACAATCAATACGTTAGCTTTATGCAGCATCATCCTGACTGAAAGAAGATTTATCATCGTACTACAGAATCTTCTCCAACCTACATATGATGGTATCTGAGAATACCACCCATCATGAACTTATTTAAATCCCTAGTGGACACAATATTTTTACTGCTAAAAAAATAAATACTCGTCATCACTAATGCTAATATAAAAAGTTTACTACATATCAATTATGGGCAAAACTTTAAATCCATTCAGCAAATCCTGGTTAGTGGGTATTGCAGTAAATGAAACAGTCTAACAATGACATTGACACTGATTAGAGAATAAAGATAATATTGGCCTGAAAGATAAAAACCATTTCTCTCTCTCTCTCTCTCTCTCTCTCTCTCTCACACACACACACACACACACACACACACGATGTTAACTGGTAAAGGCTGAAGCTTTTGAAGTATGCAGTCAAGTTGGGACTCTGCTAATTTGTCCCTTAAGCTGTCAGTATCTCTCCAGGGATTAAAATTAGATTTTTATCCACTACGTTGGGTTTTATCTTCCATTGTGAATGGCTATTATATCAAGACTTCCAAGGCTTCCATAATGTGAACCTTTTTCTCTGGTCTAATTCTTGATAAATTGCAGTGGCAACTACCTAAACATGAAAATGTTGTGACAATTATTCCTGATTTTATTACAATTATTAATGTCCCATCGCCACTGTCTTGGTCCTCTTCATTTTATGCATGGATGACAGTCCTAGCCACCTAATTGGAACTTTTACAGTCTTTCCCCACTCCACACTCTACCCAATGAATCTTCTTAAGCAGTGATCTGCAGATCGGCCTGCCCGCAGTAAAAAAGCCTGCAAGGCTCTCTTCGGCCTAGAACATAAAATGTCACCTTGTCTAACCTTTCGGACCCTCAATGATCCGGCCCCATTTTGTATCCCCACCTCTGCCTCCCGGGACCCGCTAACCTGTGCTCTTCTTTGGCGTCCTGCGGCATCTTCTCACAACTCCCAGCTTCACCAGGCTCACTGCCTACGTTGCTTATAAGAACAGGCTGACACGTACACCTGGCGAGCTGAGCGCCTCCACTCTGCCTGCCCACGTGTTACTGGTGTACCAAAAACACACCCGGCTCCTCAGTACCTAGCTACCTTCCCAAAACTTTCCCAAGCGCTGCTACAGGCCATCGGGAGCGCTCTCTTTTCCTAGTCTCAAGATACTAATATGCTACACGGCAAGTGAACAAGTCGTTGCATATTGCCAGTATCTGGATCTGTGCGTGCATGTACGAGGGCTATTCTCTTGTGTTATTTCCTAATCAAGCATGAGTTTGAGCCCCAGGGTCAGATTAGGTAAAACAAGGGAAAGACAGGTCTTAACCTTCTTTAGTGACTAGCAGCGGTCAATCAGAACAATAAACACCTGTCCTTCAGAAAACTTGAGCATTAAATCCTCATGAAGGAAGGAAAATGAAGACAGGTGTGTACACCGAGCTTCCAGAAAAGGTGAGGCACACGGCACAAAAGTAACCCTCATGGATCGCTAACACCAGGCCCTGTGCTCCAGGGGACAAAGAGCTGAAGACACTGCATCCTGCTTCACCTCACGTAACGCCCCACATCATCACCAGGTAACAGAGGATTTGCCGGGGTACAGCTGAGAGCACTCCATCTACTCCCCAACCCAAGCCTTTCAAACGTGTATTCTGTATCCGGCCCTGCAGAAAAGCCCAGCTACCTCTGAGCAATACTCTACCGAAGGTCACCGGAGAGGGCAGCAGCCCGAACAGTTTAGACTCACGGGCCACAAGTCCCGGTGATCCTGGGGAAAGGCGCAGTCCGCACGCGGACTCAAACTTACCCCCTTTTCCCCTATTTCAGTCGCCAACGTCCATACTCGCTGCTGATTGCCAGCTCCTGCTCCTTGCAGCGGCCCAGCATGCTCTCTGCTGGTGCCAACACCCCTCCACCACCAAGCCCCCCGACTTCTGGAACTGTCCTAGAGGGGTAAGGCAAGTCCCGTATTTTGCTTCCTCTGTGCGTGTACTTGTTACTCCTTTAAGAACACATACGATACAGCACATTTTTAAAGGGGCTCTGGGGAGGGAGGTGATATTCCTATTTTATACCCTGTGGGATATAAAATATTGATAGCTTTTAAAAACGGGATTCTCCTTACCCCTACAGGCCCTCTCCCGGCTTCAGAAAGATGCTGTGGCGGCTGTGCTGCCACCGGCAGAGAGCATGCTGGGGGGTCGCACAAAGCAGGAGGTGGAGATCTGCAACAGGCCTGGGAGTTGTGGACCTAAAAGAGAAAAAAGTTTTAAGTTAACAGGCCCAATGTCCTCTCATACCCTGGTTACTAGGGGCACTCAGCACACAAGCAGGCAGCTGCACAAATCCTTTAGCAGGTGGCCTCTGAAGTCTCAGCGAATCTGTTCTGCCACTAAAGTTAAACTCCGCACATCAGTCAGAGCTGCTTCCTTTCTCCAGCGTGAACATACGACCCTCTGGCTCCACACTCTCAGTATGGGCCTGTCATAAAGCGGTATGGTGTGTGCCCCTCAAAATAACCAAGTTAAGATGTGACACAGTGTCAAAGCACCGTGACAGTGGCATGCTTTGCTTATAACAAAAACAAAAATGCAATGGTGTCAGATAAACATGACTATAAAATAAACCACCAGTGGACAAACTGAGCTTTCAGAAGAGTTTCTAAGGAGAGATGCCAGAGGCATAGGATATGTACTTCAGAAGGAAATGCTCAAGGTACTGGGGGCAGGGGCCTCAAAGAAAGATCCTACCATTTTCTCAAAGTCCTAGTTTAATTTTGTAAAGCTAAAGATAAGGTAACATACAAAGGCTTAACACCAGAGGAAAAAGAAGACACCATTCAAACAAGCTTTAATTTACTCACAAGGTAAATGTAATGAACAGATGGGAGCATAAAGTTCAAGAAAGATATTATTTCTTTTAGGGGCAAAACCAGTTTGGTATGTACCATATGTCTTTTTTTTTTTAAAGAAACTTTTAAAACATTTAAAACCAGCAAAATATTAAAGAGCAACTTCTGAAAGCCAGCACAGTCCTGATAAGTATCAAAAAAAGATACTTCAGATGACAGTCTGAATAGGTCCCTTTTCAAAAACTCTAGGGAGTACGTAACATTTCCCAAAACCTAACCAATCCAATTTCATGTTGTTTTTAATGAACTGAAAACTCCATAAAATCCAAATACTTATGTGAATTTCTGTTCTTAAGATGGTTTTTAAATTACAGGTAAGCAAACTTTTCATATTAAATCATTTTTAGGGAGTCCTGATACATATAATTCATTTCAGAAAGCTAAGACTCACTCTCTAACAGCTTCCTGTGGCCCAAGATTTTAATAGGCTCCATCAACTACTTATTTTCTTTTTATGTCTCTCTGAAAACAAACAAAAAAGATAAATCCCAAGAAAAAGAGCTAATCTTGGGCATGTCTTTATCATGATGCTTTTCTGTTCTTTTCTTTCTCTACAGACGACCCTCTAGAGCATCCCAGGCTCCCACACCATATATGCTTCCTGTGCGGCCAGTCTCTGACTCCCACTGCCCCCACGGACAGTAAATATACATGACCTGCATGGACAGCAAGTGTTAGTGGCCATAGCCTTCTCCACCACACATCTCCCACCTCCCCATACCAGCACTGCAAATTTCTAATCAAAGATTCAACTGTGCACTAGAATGTACAGTATACTCAAGATCTTTTAATATAAGCATCAAATAAAAATGAACCTGTGGTTAATCTCTTGCACTAGGAGTTAATCAGACCACTCAAATCCTTATTCATTCAAATCAAGGGTTTTAAACAGAAAGACACTTGGCGAAGCATTTCTAAGCATGTTGGCATTACTTAATGTGCAAAAGTTCAAGTAATTATTAAAACATTTTAAACATGAAAAAAGGCATCATTTCAAAGCATTTCATTATTCTTACTTATGAATCAGAAAACGCTAACAGTATCTCAGTTGCCCTAATTTTCTTTCGTTTCTTCTAATGGATTTTTTCTTCTATAATTTTGAGTTGGTCCTTAACACAAACAACCACATATACACAAATTACAAATTTCCAGTTCTAAGAAATAAGAGTTGGAATGACAAGATTTTACCAGTATTCTTGCACAGTAGCTCTCTGCAAATATCAGATTGTCTCAAACATTCTTAAGTTCCTTTTTTAAAAAATCAGAATACCTAGAGTTTTCTGCATTGAAAAAATTTTACATACAGAGAACAGGTTTACCATTAAAATAACATTTTTAGACAGTTTATGGAAGTAAATATAATTAAACTTTTTAAGTGATTTCTTAGAGTCCTAAAATCCAAATACATTAGGAGAAAATGAACTACCCAACTTCACAGTAATCGTGAACCATTAAAACTTTAAATACCACGTGGCCTACGATGACTGTCAGCCATGAGTGAAAACAGACCACTGAGAAGCTAAGTAAATGGAACCAATGAGATGTTCTGAGATTACTTATTCCCAAAGCCTCGCTTTGATTTTCACTTGTGTCACCACTTCCTTCCACTTAATTGACACTCGTATCATGCGAAGAGGCTGTGGTGATTCAAAATAACTTTCAACATGATTGTCCTATAATTGGGGTGGAGGTGGGGGGCAGGCACAGCAGATACCCAACAACGCAGCATCTGACTATGCCCATCAAACTCAGGGCTAAGCGATAGCATCCCACTCTTAAAATTATAAACTTCAAATTCCAACATGAAAAGGACATTTAATCCTTGCACATATATGTATTATTGGTGGGTTACTCCAAACACAGCATGGAGGAAGCTCAATACCCCATTATAGTTTATCACAATGCTTATCGATAGCAACTAAGCAACCATGACCTTTATTTTAAACAAAGAAGGTTGGGGTAGGGGAAGGCGTGGCCTTTAGAAGAATACTCTAGCACCAAATCAGTAATTCAAACCTTTTCCCTTTTTTACTTTTTTTTTTAAATTGAAGTATATACAACGTACAATATTATATAAGATACGGGTATAGAATATAGTGATTCACAGTTTTTAAAGATTAGAGTCCATTTCCAGTTATTATAGAATATTCGGTATAGTCCACGTTGTACAATATATCCTTGTACCTTATTTTACACATAATAGTTTGTACCTCTTTATCCCCTACCCCTATCTTGCCCCTCCCCTCTTCCCTCTCCGCACTGATAAACTAATTTGTTCTCTATATCTGTAAGTCTGTTTCTTTATTTTAAATTATAGTCACTAGTTTGTTGTATTTTTTAGATTCCACACTAAAGTGATATCATGCAGTGCTTGTCTTTCTCGGTCTGACTTACTTCACTTAGCAAAGTACCCTCCAAGTCCATTCATGTTGTTGCAAATGGCAAAATTTCCTTCTTTTTTCCAACTTTTTCTTGACCTAGAAATCACTGTATAAGAGCACTGTCCCACCGATGCGCCCACTCCTGACAGGTGAGAACAATTAAACTAACAAAGGAACAACTCTTTTTAAAGAACTGTCTCTGCTGTACTTTCCACTAAGTAAGATGTAACTCCTCACTCTATACGCTGAGAACACTTGATAACAAACTTCAAAGTCTTCACTTCATTATCCAACACTACACTCAAGTCACAAAGCTGTAACCAAGTGGTACTGACCTTTTTACAGGGAATGAACAAAGAGAGTAAAGAGAAAAAGAAACTACAAATAGACTCAATTCTGCAGGCCTAACTCGAGGGACTATAAAAAACCAAAAGAGAAAACAGCTACTGTTTCACACGGAAACAAGTCATCACATCCTATGGCATTTTTCATATCTGCTGGCCTTCTCTGGGATGTTTACATATAGACTAAGCCCTCGTTTATCTTTGCTAGAAGTCAGTGACATAGCAAATTCGAAACAGAATGTCTAAAAAATGTTATGACTTTGGCTACACTCACATAAACTTCCTGAAGAAAATTAAAACTATTTTTAGAATTTTATTATTTAAATATATAAAATACTACACACTGCAGGCTAACTGAAGGTAACGAAGCAGATCTCTTTGGCCTGTTTAATAAATGGAAGATTACTTTGTAGTTAATGCATGGACTGTATCAAACAACTACTAAAGATTTTTGAAAACTTTATCCAGTCAATTTTTTCCACTGAAATGTAACTTCATTCAATATTCAGTAAATATTTAGTATGGATCTTACATGGGCAATGTATATATACATCAATGAATAAAACAGACGTGGTGGTATCTGCCCTTACAAAGCTTAAACCTAGAGCACCAACTCAATGTCAATGTCACGATCATCCCATGGCCCAGGCACTGCACTATCCACTTTGTAGGCTTGATCTTTTAATCTAAAAACAACCCATCTGCAAGGTAGGTGCTTTATATCCCAACTTCATATGTAAGTACAGCAAGGTTAGTGTCTTGCCCAAGGTCATGGAAGATAGCAACTGATGGAACAGACCAGCTGATGTCAAAGTCCAGCTCCCAACCCATGCACTCTACCATCCCCCAACTCAGTCCCAGAATCAAATCTAAAATTCTGAATTAGCCATGTTCAAATTAATGCAGATTTCCTGCCCCCCGCCCCAAAAAGTTTTCAATACAAGGCTGACCTAATATTAAAATGATGCCCATTTCCTGAATGCCCATACACCATACATTCTGTGCTGAGTGGTCACATCAACCAAGCTGGGATTAAATAACTGTGGTGTATAATACATAAATGATAATTAACTCACTGTGTGTACACAGGTATGTACACAAGAGTGCATGTTAACGAAACCTCCCTTATCTCCCAGCATTATCTATGTAAAGGTCTCTAACAAAAAAAACGAGAAGATATGATTACTTATTCTCAGTAAGTTTTCATTTTAAAGAAGGAAAAGCAGCTTCTTGCTTTTAATACACTTCTGAGAAACTCAATTTGGTGGAGAGAAGGCAATTTCAACGGTAAGTGGAACCTAAGCTGAAGCCCCTGATTGCTGCACTGGGGTGACCAGCCTTTGCGTAGGGTTACAGGTACAGACCAGGAACTGGAAACAAACTCCAAATGCTCCTCCCCCAGCTGCTCACATTCGACTGTGAAACGAGGTGTACATGGCGCTGCACCTTAACGAGCTCGGCCCCCCACTCACAGCAGCAATGGAGATGTGCCTTCCCCAAGGTAACAAGTGGCAGGCGCCCTCCACTACTCCATGTTCAAAGTCAGCACTGAGAACGTATGCTGTTAGGGACAGAAACGACACAAGAGCACATGCATCCGTGCAGGGCAGTGACAACACACTGAGCCCTAAAAAGTCAACTGGAAATAGCCTAACGTCACAAAAGACGTATCCCCAACTCTAAGGAATGTCAGGTTTAATTTTAAAGACAATTACATTTTACTAGGCCAAACAGGAGCAAAAATGAATCAATGGTGTCTGCTCAAAATAGTATTTGTAATAATTACCTATCCGATCTGAAAATTCATCTCATGTAAAAGCTAAAGAACTGATAATTATATAACTCAAGGAAACAAACATCATATTTTTTCTATTTAACAAACGATAGAAACTCATTAGGAATCCACACAGAATTCCCATGCAGAGTATTAGAGGAAAGGCTTCAACTACTTATCTGTGAATGAAGAATTAGGTACGAAGCACCACTACTAGAGCCAGACAAGGAACAAGGATCCTTGGTGCTATGCTGAATGGAAACCACTAATCTCAATAATCTCCTTGTTAAGCATTCTCAGAATCCATGATTATTTCTAGATAGCAAATTAATTCTATTATGCTAAGGCCTGGACTTCTATAAAAATGGAATCTTACTGTTTTTTAGTAAAAGTAAGGAATCTTGCTCTTAGGACATTACGTGAATGGCTTCCTCCACATCAAGTCCTGTTCAGGGTTCCCCAAAGAGGGCTGACATCCAGTAACACCACAGCCACTGTCTGTCCAATCACAACCTAAGATCACTGAGGGAAGGAACTATATCTTAGATTCTTCAGTCCCCCTTATGGTGCTGCGCTCAACAAAGAACACAAAGTAGGCTTTCAACAAATGCCTGTCGAAGGCACTGGTGATAACCCAAAACGCTCCTAACTGCACTCTGGGTTATACTGCTCCGTGGTGACAGTGACTCATTCGGGAACAAAACCCTCAAAGCAAACACAGTGACCTAGAAAAGCTATGGGAGCACAGCATATGCAGATGTGATAGCAGGCTCTTTCAGTTATGCTTACTAGAGATCTGCTCAAGCTGGCCCAAGAGCCCTCTACTCAGGAGAGACAATAGGATAATCTAAGAATCCAACGGGAAGAAGCACCAATACAGCAGGACTCAGGGAGAGCACTTGTGCGCTCTCTCTCTCTCTCTCTCTCTCTCTCTCTCTCTCTCTGCACAGCTGCTCCAAAATCCTCTGCTTCTCCCAGCTTCCTGCCCTTCTCCCCTTCCTGCCCTTCCTGTTCACCCAGTGCCTCTGACAGTCCCAAAACACATCTTGTTCTCAAAACTCACCATGCTAAAAGGACTAATTCTAATTTATGGTATAAACAAAGAAATACATCTCTCAGTTAAACCTCAAACCATAAAAAGATAAAATACATAACTAATCAACAACATGTCAAAGCTATTGGGTTTTTGTTTTCCACTGTTCCACTTGCCATGCATGGTATCTGCTGTGGGCAAAACCAACTCCAATTTCTTCTTCTTGAAATCTTGCAAAGAAACAAAGAACATTTCCTTCTGTTCATCTTTTCCCCTTATAGGTTAAGCTGAAGGAAAAGAAGTTTATGATTATTCTTACCTATTAGGTTATCTTTTTGGAAGTAGTATTGAGAAACAAGGAAAGGAAGTGGGTATCCAGACAACAAACACATCCCTTCCAGGAGCAAATATGTCTTCAACATCCCTGTTATTCTTACACAGAAACTGTGAATACGTGCTGAATACAGAACTCAAACAAAAACATCTCTCATAGCAATATGTGACTTAGAAAAAGGTATCTAAACCTATAGCACCCCACTTCCCACGCTGTTTCTGCAGACAGCTTTAATGTGCTGTACTAGACCAATCCTGATGACAGAAGTTTCAGCTTTTATTGCTGTTAATACCCTGAGCAATTACTGTAGCTCAGCAGGAACCTCTGCCCTGAACAGCAACTATCACATTGTAATCAGCATTTCATAAGAGACACCATTCAAACACGAAGGCACCTGCTGACGTGGAAAAATTGTACAAAAGGGGCTCAGACTCTAATAGGTAAAAGGAAAATCTCTGCAGTTTTATTTCACAGCTGTATCTTTTCCATGGTGTGGTGGTATTATATCTGGTAAAGATCACACACAAAGACAATGAGCAGGGAAAGAGCAGTAGCAGCACCACTAGCAAAAGAAAACTCTTCAGGAAACAAGGCCACCGCCCAGATTTGCAGATGTCAGTGCAGCGTCTGTAAAAAACAGTCTTTGGAAGGCAACATATAATAAATAGCAAAGACCTCTAAAAAATGGTAAAACCTCATGTTGACATAAAATCTGAGCAGAAAGCATGTGATTTACAAGATTAAACCGCAAGGCCACCTTGTAAAACTAGAAGGTAAAAGCAGCCTACCAAGAATAAAGAAATCTTAGCAGTAAATGGCCCATTTTACTTTCTTTTAAAGTAGCAAAAAGCATGTTATTACTTACGTGATAATTTTTGAACAAAGAAAAATAAATGGCATGCAACTTTTTAACTAACTCAATTGCATATACTAACTGGACATTTGGAGTCATTTAAAATGCATTTAAAAAAAAAAAAAAAACTAAGGAGGGCTTCACTGGTGGCACAGCGGTTGAGAGTCCGCCTGCCGATGCAGGGGACACGGGTTCGTGCCCCGGTCCGGGAAGATCCCACATGCCGCGGAGCGGCTGGGCCCGTGGGCCATGGCCGCTGAGCCTGTGCATCCGGAGCCTGCGCTCCGCAGCGGGAGAGGCCACAGCAGTGACAGGCCCGCATACCACAAAAAAAAAAAAAAAAAAAAAAGGAGATGCAGAGTTCAGACTACACTACTTTTCTTTAGGCTGAAATGTCACATACAATGTATGTCAGAGCACAAGTATTATCAAAAGTTACAAAGCGTTTTGGAAATAATGGCTGGCTTTCACAGATACTGACACATATCTCTACAAAGCTAAAGAATTAGGATTTCTCCAGACCTAAGAATGTACACAGTGTTCACAACCTTCAAGTACAATAAGTCCCCTACATACGAACCTTCAAGTTGTGACCTTTCAAAGATGCAAACGTGCATTCACATGTGCAATCACGTAAGTTAGTGCATGTGTCTGGCGTACATTGTCATTTGCGTGCATCCTCTACAAGTGGTTGTGCTTTTGTGTACTTTACTGTACAGTACAGTATACAGTAGTACAGTATCATTATTTCAAGCCCAGGATGTCTGCAAGCAAGCGTAAAAGCAGTGGTATATAGCCAATTGTGTTAGTTGGGTACCTAGGCTAACTTTGTTGGACTTAGGAACGCATTCTCTGAACGGAACTTGTTCGTATGTAGGCGATTTACTGTACAGGATCCTTTCTTAACATCTAAATGTTTCAAAAGACTCCCCAAATGACACTACTCTGATAGCACTTCACATAACAATTGCTTGAGGAAAATACATAATAAAGTGATTCTTAACTCTGTACTTTCATTACATAAGTTAATTTTAAAAAATCACAGCAGCATATTAATACATTTGAAAAGCAGTTGTACAAACATGTGTGAAGTATATTTATTTAGTTTATTTGAGACTGAGAATGCTTATTTACAGACCTCTGCAAAATCTCTACGGTTATCAGGGGATCCAAAGCCCCAAGTGTGAGAACCAGTGGTCTAAAAACAAGAGATTTCATACTGGCAATATTGGCACTTAGGTACCTGTGAAAGTAAAAGTACCTAAGTACTTTTTAATGAGAAAGTACTGTAGCTATATCATCCTCAAGCCAAACTTCCTTCCCCGACCTCCACCACGGGAGACACCCAGAAAAGGTTCAAGATACACTCCATATTTGCTTAAAATACCTAAGTAAATTACAATTGCCACAGAAAATAATCATCTCTGGCCCATTTATATTCTCTTTTTTCCCCCAATTCATCATTAAATCCAAAGTTTATTTTACATCAGGTTCTTCACAATGACTGAGAAAAAATGAACTATTACAGGTGCTCAAGGGAATCTCTGAAATAGTTGTCAGAACAGCTACTAAATGAATAAAAACTTCAGAAACGTTTGTTTACACTTAGTGTTATAAAGCTGATTACTGCCTTATTTGAGTGCTGCAGTCACCAGGCAGTCAGCACTCAGAGCTGAACTGGTTACCAAGTCAGTACGATAGAGAAGCAATCAAAAGAGACAGCCAGTGGAACTGGGAAAAGAGAAGGTACAGAGTAGAATCAACAGCACATGAAAAGATGCTTACCAGTTTGAAGTCTTGGATGCTACAGATGAAATACGGTGTGTTTGGCCTCCGACTCTCGATATACACACAGTCTTTAAAAGAAAAAGAAAATTTAAAACAATGGCATTTACCTTTAATGGATCAAAGACAGGGCCCATAAAGCCACTGCATAAATAAATAAATGACAAAGCACATGCCTTTTATAGAAAATAAATTTTTAAAGGTGATATTAAATGACAAATAATTTTAAGCTAAAGGAAAACAGCTCTTGGGTTCTTTTTGACCACTTTCTGATAATTTAAATAACTTGATAAAGCCTCAATTATTGTTTCCAGCATCCCTGAAGAAGGGGAAGTGGGAATCCCATGAGATTATCCATAGTCAGATGGAGAAACTTCAATAAAGGGAATTACTTGCTCAAGGTTACACACCAAGACAAAATCTTGAATATATTACTCAGATAGATGCTCCCCGTCTTCACAAAGAGAAACAGCTTTGCCAAGTGCTGCTTTATTTTTAATAAATATTTTGTGAGGAAATAAGTGAAATACGTAAAGAAGACTAGCTTGAACATGCTATTACAACGACCTTTTCACACACATGAAGAAAAAGAAAACCAATCTAGTATCTTATGGATAACTTTCTATTAAATTTTAACCTGAACATATTTTCTAATAGTAAAGAAAACCAAGGCAGCCAATCAGAGATGGAATGAAGTAAACCAAATTAGATTTTCCTCAGGGAAGAAGGGCACTTTCGTAAATTACATCTGACATGGCGGTGGCTGGGTAATTATTTTTGATGCTCTCAACAGCTGGAGTCTAAAGGTTATTTTTTAAAATGATCAGTTAAGACACATTTTTTTTTTTTAAGAAGCAATGATTTTAAGGGAAGCAGTGACTATAAAGGAATGTAAAAACTCTCCACACTACAAGCAAAGACTCAGAAGTAAAGGCATCTGCAGTCAATCTAATTTTCTAGGGAGAGTGACCATAATGCCCACATTTAAAATGCCATGTGTTTTATCCTTCCTCATGACCCTTCACAACAAATGTGTCTTAGAATAACTCTAGATGCTTGAGAACAGAGGCAGGTTCCTCTACTTCTTCATTTCATGCATGTTAACAACACCCTCCCCCGCAAAAAGCAAAGGAGCAGAGGTTTGGAGCCCTGGATCCAGTGGAAATTCTAGTCCCACCACAGGTGCTAGCAGACCCACTAAGAGGCAGAACAGGAAGAAAGACACAAAGAAGACTAAAGGCCACTGCCTTCCAAGAAACTTTCTGAAAGACATCAGGATTCTTGTAGCCCAAAGTCATTAAGGAAAAAGAAGACGTCTGAAAGTCAATCATTTAGGCATCCAGAATTTCCCAACAGATTTCTCTACTCAGATGTAGGCTCAACAACAGCAATCCGATCTCTGAATCCATATAAAACAGCAGCTCAGGAATGAACTGCTGACTGAGCTTTCTATCTTGTTCCAAAGTCCAGGATGCTGGGAAAAAACTCTGTTCAACATTCAGGCAACATGCACTTAACACGCTGATCACCTTAAGGGACAAAGAAGAGATCTCTTCCCACTGTGGTAGAGTTCTCTACCTAAGCCCCAACTTGCTGTTCAAGGAAAAACTGAAGAAACCCATTCTCTAAATAAAAACTGTAGCTCCGACTTGCACAGTGTGGGGACAACCCAAGGTTCTTAGTTTCTGTGTTCCAATCCTTGTTGTACCCACTACCAGCACTTCACATCTCTAGACATCCACTGTTTACTCATCTCACCTGAACACAAATCACAGCCCATATGCCCTCTTCTTCCTATCACCTCCTACAAGTAAGTATTTTCTGTATCTCATAACGTAACACTGTCATACCTAGCTACTGTTCACTGACTTCAAAACTAACAGGTCCCTTCCTAACTAATGATCTCCACTTTCTTAAAGCTCATGTGACAAAAAAAAACTTGCTGTATTCGATGGTCTGATCCCACATCACATCTCGCCCTCCCCTAGGCTGCACTGCCTTAAAGAAACACCAACTCCCGTACCCCATCCATACCAAGCCTTCTTTATTCCTTTATTCTTACAAGCACCTGCAACCTTATAATGAGTTACCTCCAGTGGCAGTAAACTCTCATGACTCCTCTGTAAAGAAACAACATCTCCTCTCCTTGATGTAAGATTTCCTTTCCTTTATACAAAGTTGACAACTTACATCCCCTTGTGTGGTCAGTTATTTGGCAGTCAGATGGTCTGCACTGTCTACTTCACTATCAATTTTGAGCTCAAAGAAACCAAACTTATTAATTTCTGCATTCAACCCCCAAGGACTAATGTCTGACACTGGTGTTGGTAAGACTAGACAGAACTGAAATCAATGACAGATGGTTAGATAGTGAGGATTATGAATAACTTTATTCTTTTTACACAATGAAAAACTTTATATTCTTTTTTCATAATCAACAGAATCATTATTACTATAAACCCTCTTATATAAAGTAAAAACATAAAGTAGGTATTAACTTGTATATTAAAAAGCTTTCCAGAATAGGAGAGAGAATCTATATTCCTTCATTTCTCAACTACAAATTTACATTCAGGAAAATGATTCTCTCTAATGATTATCTAAATGATTATCTCTGAACATATATCTGTTAGAGAAGAAAGGAAAGGAATATGCTGGGATGTCAAGGACAACTACGGATATCCCTTTGCCTAAACACTTCTCCGTGGTCTTACTGGAGGCTGCCCTGCAGCCCTGGCCTGAGGAACGCTGCCATGAGGGATAAGGTAGTGGAAGAGAGCAGATCCACAAACCTAACATATGGAATTACCACGTTTACTTATCAATGCCTTATTACTAGATAAAAAGTCACCTCTTTCTGTTTAAAAAGTTATCGTGGGAACCCAAATTCATCCAAAGCTATAAATCCAGATATGAGATTCCAATGCACAAGGCTAGTAATATGTAAAGCAGGTCACTGCATCAAGTGATCTCTATCAGTATTTTGAAACTTTTATGTGAAAAGGTCTGACTGAACTTATCTTCAAAATTAAGTGACAACACTTAGAGTTTATTTTACATAAATGGTCATAAAACACACAATGACCAAGATCAGAAGTTATTAAAATTCCTGACATGAATTAAATTTTTTCACATGTCAAACTTGCCATAGGAATAGGGAAAAATACATTGTTTTGATTTGATTTTTCTAAATCATTTTAAAAAATGAAAGCATGAAAATTTATTGTAGAGTCAAACTTTTCTTTTTAACCCTCCCATAAAAAATAGGGGGATCTAACTAAAAGAGAATACATCCTAAAAACAATTTGGAATTTAAGTCTCAAACACACACAGAAGTCTACTTATTATTGCTCTTAATGATTTTCAAAACAAGGTTAAATAAGGCCATATAACTCAGAAATATTTCCCTCTTGTCTTATTAATTAAGCAGCTATTTAAGAAAATAACTTTACATAGATGTTTACAGTTAGCACAAAAATACAGTGTTTTATCTGGAAAGGGAATGATGAAAACATAAGTCAATATAAAAAGGAACAAAACTGGGTCATTTGTGGAGACGTGGATGGACCTAGAGTCTGTCATACAGAGTAAGTCAGAAAGAGAAAAACAAATAACGTATATTAACGCATATGTGTGGAATCCAGAAAAATGGTACAGGTGAACCTATCTGCAGGGCAGGAATAGAGACGCAGACGTAGAGGACGGACGTGCGGTCAGGATGCAGGAGCGAATGGGGAGATTAGGGTTAACATATATACGCTACCATGTGTCAAACAGAGAGCTGGTCCGAACCCGGGAGCTCAGCTTGGTACTCTGTGGTGACCTAGCTGGGGGAGACGGGGGCGGGAGGTCCAAGAGGGAGAGGACATATGTATATATACAGCTGATTCACTTTGTTGTACAGCAGAAACAAATACAACACTATAAAGCAACTATACCCCAATTTTTTAAAAAATCATTTTAAAAAAAACTCACTTGGGGCATGCCCAGCAATCTTTTAAAGCCAAAATGATTTGCCAACAATTTTTCATGCAATTTATGGGAGCATGGATTGTCTGAAGTTGGCTATAAAATTGGTTTCAGTCAGTTGGATATTGATCCTCAACCTGAAAATTCCCCATGGCCAACACAAGTACTGCAGATACCTTTTTTTGAGAAAAAGAAAGAGTCTTTAAAAAAGAAAGCAAGCTAGCAGTTCTGAAAGAACTGAGCAAAGCTGATGCGACCCATTAAGTGCATAATGCGCGTTTTCAAAATTACCCATATGAAAATGCATATTTACCAGATTGAGCTAACGGCTGCTGCAGGGCAAACATATATATTTTTAATCTTAAAATCAGCAAGCCCGAAATGGGCCAGAAAAAATGAGTGAGGCTACTACCATCAATATCAATTATTCCAAACAACACAGGATAACAAATTTTTTTCTTTATCAGGGGTGTCTGCAAATGAAACCATGGGTCTAGGTTAAGATTTATTTCCTAACATGTAGCCTCTGCCTGGAAACGGATCACACGATTAAGTGGCCTCAAATCCTGTGTGCACGATGTGGGCAATGATATTGAACAGGGCGATTCTGGCTGTCTCTCACAACCTCAACATAGCTTTGTGTCCAAGAATCTCTTGTGCCATCTGCAAACAACAGAGCATTTGCTATGCTAGAGAAGGAAGTCAGCCAAAACGCAAAGGCAGATTCTGGAGGCAAAGAAAGCCCTCTCTGCTTTTTCATCCCTCAGCAAATCAGCAGCCTTATGTAAATAGAACAAGAGCAGGGTCCTCTCAAGGGTAAAAACCACAGCCTGAAGCATCAGGCAGTTTGTCATCCTGAAAAACCAAGAGCCTGTGAGCATCCTTCCTGACAGCCTCTGCACAAGCACCGCGGACACTGACTCTGCCCACTCACCAAGCAAGCGGTGGACGATGCTCAGCCACGGGCTCTGTCCCGGGAAAGAATTTCTTTCTCCGTGAACGTACTTCTGCCTATTAATCTTTGAAATATTGGGTTGGCCAGAAAGTTTGTTCGCATTTTTCATAACATCTTCCTTTCACTTTTTGGCCAACCCAATACCTTCTCGCTCCTCTGCAAAGCATGACAGTGCCACTCTAACATAATTTCCAATAGAAAACCTTTCCGAAGAGCACACGTGAACAAAGCCTTTCTCACAAACAAATTCCCCAGAGACCCAGCTGGGTGGCACAGCAGTGGCCATGGAGGTTGGCCCTCGGGACTGCTCTGCTCTCTGGCTTTCCCTTCCTCTTACACAGGATTCCTGCACCGTCGACACTCTGACTACTCCGTCAGCTAACAGCAGCTGGTCTAACACTGCAGAATAAAGCCCACAAGCATCTTGCTAGTTAACATGGATGCTTCCAAATTTCCAACACACAAAAGGGTGTGTGTGCATGAGCGCGCATGCACACACTAGCAACTACTCTGAAATCCCGATACCCGAATCCCAATCCCCCGTGCGCCACCTGGCCTCTATCAGAGCCTCTCATCTTGCTTCCTGCTCTCTACAAGAGCCACACCTGTCACCACGCCTCACCTCTCTAAACGATATACTACTACCTTCCGCACGGTAGACACTCAAAAACTACACGAGGAACAAATGAATTGAATGAAAATATTAAAACAGAAAAGAAGTTACACAAGCTCCTAGCAAGAAAGCTATGCTCTAGCAATATCAACATAAAAGATGCAGTTTTCTAATAAATACTTCTTTAAGAAATATGACTTCCCTGGTGGTCCATCCAGTGGTTAAGACTCTGCGCTTCCACTGCAGGGGGCACGGGTTCGATCCCTGGTCAGGGAAGTTCTGCGTGCCATGCAGTGCGGCCAAAAAAAAAAAAAAAGAAAGAAATAACTCAATTGCAGGATGACCTACTTTTAGCTTTCTGCCAGATTCTTTTGTGGGGAAGGGATATTTGCATTGTCTGGGAATAGTGGAGAACTTAAAAGGGAAAAGCAAACAAAAATTGGGAAAACAGCACCTCTGTAAGTGAAATCTTGTTAGTCCTTCCCCTTTTCCTGTGTTGTGACCCTGAAAGCTGTCACCAAAATTGGCTTGATAACATCTTCTTAAAGATTCTAATATCTCAGGTGACATATATCCTTGGTTCCTTCCTTTTCGACCTTTATGAAAATTAAACTCCATGTATTCATGTCTACAGATTCCCAAGTAGTACTACAAATTTTACACGGGTTTTTGTTTAAAAACAACACTATATACATTTAGCAAACATTTACCTTTCTTCATCCTCATTGCTAACAGGGAATTATTATGCCAACAGGGAATTAAATTATGAGAAAAATCAAGTTGGCTGGTGGGAGGGGGTAGAGAAACAGGTCATAACAAACTAAAAGAAAATCTGTTTAAATTTCCCATTTTTCTCTCTTCTCCTCTAGGAGTTAGAAAATATTCTAATGCATCAAAAGCTTGAAGACAGATTCAAGACAATTATCTTGCTAACATTAAGAAGTGATGCTGACTGTTTTGGAAAACTACTGCTGCAAGACCTCCCCCCCATTCCCAAATCAATACTATGCTACATGGACTTGAAAACTCTGTAAAACAAGAAAAAAGAAAGATCATCCTGCCAGCAGCAGCAATCTTACTAGTTACACTGATATGCTAAATATTAGCTATGGTTTGACACTTGTATTACTCAAGCAAAGAACATTTTGAGCACTCTCATCACCACATTTTATTCTGAAAATGTTCCTTAAAAAGCCCTCCTTGTGACTCATATTGAATCCCTACTATGAAAAAGATTCTAGCCAGCTTGACATCAAAACTCCAGTAAAGTGATGTCAATCTCTCTACTGCGTCTGTAGATGCAGTAGCTATGTGCCATAAGAGGACACGAGGAATCTAGGAGAAGGGAAAGGGTGCATGGGGTGGGGGCAGGGAGGAAGGGGGTGTCTATTTTCAAAATCAGTGATGGTCATCTGCCCTATGAAGCAAAGTGTCTCAGGGCATTAGAGACGTGAGGGAAGGGAATTTCGAGATCACTCTCACCCTTGCTGCCCTACTGTACCTACCTTTCTAATGCTTGAGAAGGCAGGTAACAACTCTATTCATTCCAATCAGTGAATCCTATCAAAAATAAATTCGGCTATAAAATCCATATTAAGTAGAGGATGACTGCTAGTGGAAATGTCTTTAACACAAAGATTACAACTAAAATGTAGCTGAAATATGTACATTCAGGAAACCAACCCAGAGAGAGTTCAAACACTTCCAGGAATACTATGCCCAGTATTCACAGGAAAAAATAACCAGTGACAGGTAGGCTGCAGTGAAGATTCTTCTCTTCCCACATGGCCGACGAACAAACAAAATGCTAGTCTGATCTTCTGGTGTCACATCCTGCAGAGCAGATTTCAAGCAACACTGCCTGCTCCTTTTCAGAAAACAATGCACTAGGGGCCTCGGCTTTATAATAAATGGTTCAACCAATTTGCAGTGCTCACTGGAAATACACAGGAGAATTCACAATGCCTGGCTATAATTCTTATTTGGCAAATGATTTTATTATAAACTGGTATCATAGTGAATCCATTTTCTTTACGGGTTTTCTGCTAATGTTTAATGGACTGTCAGTATAATTTAGATTTCATCTATTTAAACTCATTCAAGCCTGGCTCCTGATTATACAGTAAATGGAACATATTTCTACTCAACGAAATTAATGAAAGTTAATTGTAATCTGCAGTTCTCAATTTTGTAAAAGCAACTGTTCCACAGTTCAAGCATCAAGCTACAAAATTTGCCAAACCAATTATATTTTTGTACTTTATAGGCATCTACATCGTATAAGCCTTCCTTGTAAGATTAATGTATGTACGTATTCTTTTAATATTTCTTCCCACTCAAATATTTACTACTAACTTTCCAGAAAGAGTTAGGACTTAAATTATAACTAAAGGCTGGGAAAATGAAAGTTTGTCAGTCTGAACAGAGAGGTGCTCAATTATTTCAGATTTTTTAAGCTAGCAAAACTGAAGATTAAAATTTTCTACCTTATATATTTCTCTGCATAATATTGGACGGTTTTCTTATACATTTCGAATCAGTCACAATGTCAACATTAAATGAAATTTATTAAAAGTAGGCTAGGGACTTCCCTGGCGGTCCAGTGGTTAAGACTTCGCCTTCCAATAAAGGGGGTACGGGTTCGATCCCTGGTCAGGGAGCTAAGATCCCACATGCCTCGGGGCCAGAAAATCGAAAAACATAAAACAGAAGCAATATTGTAACAAATTCAATAAAGACTTTAAAAATGGTCCACATCACAAAAAATCTTTAAAAAAAAAAAGTGGGCTAAACTTACCATATGGATTTAGACATACAAACAGGGCACACAGCACATATTAATAAATACTGTACTGAATTACTTTTGAGTTTGATACTCTGTTTAACCAATTTACTTCTGAGTTTTATTTACCAGACAACAATCCCATGAGTGATTTTTCTTATTGAGTGACTGGTCTTTCACCTAATCATCCACACAGCTGTGTAAGAGATGCTTAAAGGAGAAAAAAAGTGTGCAGAAAAAGCACCTTCAAGGCTTCCCTGGTGGCGCAGTGGTTGAGAGTCCGACTGCCGATGCAGGGGACACGGGTTCGTGCCCCGGTCCGGGAGGATCCCACATGCTGCGGAGCGGCTGGGCCCGTGGGCCATGGCCGCTGAGCCTGCACTCCGCAACGGGAGAGGCCACAACAGTGAGAGGCCCGCGTACCGCAAAAAAAAAGCACCTTCAGAGAAACTTATCAAATCAAGACCCACAGAGACAGCAAGCATCCAGAATTTGCTGCCCCTAAACTATAACCACCAGGGTCACAGACTGTCAGACTGCAATTCACACAAAAACAAGAGAAGCAAAGGAAAACCACAAGCTATCCTTTTCAGTCCTTTTTCAGCTTGGTAGTTTACATCTGCTCAGCTGGTTACTGATTCTCCTATAACCACATTCCAATCATGACCCATTCTCATGCTGTTGCCCCTATTAAAGATGCTCTACCTCCACTTGGTCCTACTGCAATTCTATCCAACCTCTAGGACCCAAATCAAGATTCCCATGGTCCTTCATGTCTTCTCCAACGCCACCAACTTACAGTCTGTTCAATTCAGTTGGTATTGCCCACTCACTGCCTGTTACTGACAAATAACGTTACTTGAATGAGTGTAATTTCTCCCCATAAAATGAAGGATCAGAGACTACTGTCTACTTTTGTGTCTTGCCTTATCTTACCTCCACAACACCTTGCACAAAGTTATAGACAAAGAAGAGTGTGCTCTCCTGTTATCAGCTGATTAATAAAACACTCCTAATACTACAGCTGACATCTAACAAACCCCAGGAAATTCTACTAGCTTACCCAAAGCCTATTACAGCTTCAGTGGGCCTCAAATTTAATCATTTGCTTTAATTTATATAAACTCTTAAGGGCAAATGAAGCCTGTTCCCTAACTCTCTTTACTCTACCCATACCTCTTCCTTTTCTCCCTTAAATCATTACTGTTTTCATTTGGGGTTTTGTTGTAGTTACTATTGTTTGGTCATGTGTTTCTTTTAAAATAAAGTCAAAGATTAAAGATATTTTAAGAATAATTTAAAACATCAAGTCACTTTCCTGTGACTGAAATGTTGAGACCTCAGATTTTCATTAAAGATCTTTAGCCCACTGTGAATTATAAATATCATTTTACAAGTATTCAACAGGTATCTGGGAAAAAACAGTTCCACCTATACGACAATTTGCAATTATCTATCTCCTTAGGATTCTACATGTAATAATTTTGCTTTCTAACAATATACATCATTCTCAGGCTAAAAAGTATTGGGGGGAGGGCGTTGGCGGGATCTTGTCTGGTAATCTGCCATCCACCTGTCACTTTTATAATCAAAATTAGCAAAGATCTGAGCAAGGTAGCAGGATTTAAAATATCTAAATTCCTCTTGAATCCTGAAATGAGATGAGAGACTTCATGTATTGTTCAGGCCGTAAGAAGCTCTGGATGCTCTATACGAAACTACTCAACACACTTCAACAAGTGAGTGCAGCTGCTCTGGGCCAATGTAACACTTAATGAGAGTTTTACTTTTTGTAATTTGTACCTTGAAAAAAATCATGTTCTAAACATCTGCTGAGACAAAATAAATCGGAACATTGACTGGAAGAGGGGGGACGAGACCTCTCCATTTCAACCAAAGCGGTAACAGGCAAATCTTGTCAAGATTACATTAAAGCTAAGGAAAGAAGATAAATATATTCTAAAGGAACAGAATCATAAACTCATAAAACATTCACACACAGACTTACGGGCACCACCAGCTAAGCACTAGAAATAATGAAGTGAATAAAAATACTGTCCTTCCCTTGACATGTTCGCCATCTAATATTAGAGACAGACATGAAAACAAATAACTATATGTCTTCAATAATTTTAACTGAACTTGTTTTTTACCCCCTGTAACAGAGACTGCTAGCTGAGCGTAATTTCATTCTTGCCTTCTTCCTTAAGAAAAGAACAGCTGAGGTTTAGAAGGTGTCTGGCCTCTCAGAAAAAAGACATTTGTCAGCCTCCCTCATAGCTGGTTTGGTCACATGACTAGACTCTGGTCATGGGATATAGTATTTCAACTTCTGGAAACTGAATCCTGAAAAGAGGAGCCCCTTCTCCCCTTAGCCTTCCTGTTAGCCTGAAGACAAATGTATCGTCTGAAGGCGGAGCATAAGATGGATCACAAGATGACATGGGAATAGCGGCCACACAGAACGGAGTAACCAAATCTTTGACTCTGGCTAAAGAACCAGACCAAAAATTTACTGGTTCACAATTCAGCACTAACAGCCATTGTACACAAATATCTCTAAATTAGTTTGAAATGGGGCAAAATATTTAAAATACATTCATGGGAAATTCCCTGGTGGTCCAGTGGTTAGGACTCCGCGCTTTCACTGCAGTGGCCTGGGTTCAGTCACTGGTCGGGGAACTAAGAGCCCACAAGCCGAGTGACGTGGCCAAAAACAAAATAAAACAAAAAATAAATAAATAAATAAAATAAAGGACTGTCCAAATAAATAAATAAAATACATTCATGAGCAGAGTGACATCCAAAACAATGATTTAGGGAAAATATTCTAATTCTTTTAATAGGGAATGCTAGGAAGGAACAGATGACCCTAGCAAGTGTATAAAAACATAGCACATAGAGCTCTTGGCAGAATGACTAAAATAGTTGGATTGGACAGCATAAACCATTACCTTCCAGTGGGATTAAGAATCAAGTCCTAGAGGCAGATGACGTAAGTCAGAACAACGTCCACAGCTGCCGCTCTGAAGAGACTTCACAGCCAAGGCAAGTTCCTAGCATGACGCTACCCCAAGGTGTCACAAGTAGGAAGAAAAGATCATAACTTCTGCAAATTGACTGGCATTTTGTGTGGAGGGCAGATCGATGGTGTCTAATGGCACCACTCAGGCTCCCCCCTTTCTTTTCCACTTCTGCGTGGGTTTGATTTTAGGACTTCTTTAGCGAGGCTATGTGGCTGCTCCTCAACAAAAATACAGGGGCCACTGATAATCAAATTTTCTGGAACACTATATAATTTATAAAAGTTAAAGCTGACCAGAATTCATACTATACTAAGTTCTCAAAATATACTCCATATTTTACTTCATACCAGAAAGATGATACAATGTCACAGCTTTACCTCCTCCTTTCCACGCCATTAACTGTGGATAAAAAACAGCGCAAATGTGTCTGATCCATTCTCTGAGGTGAAGATTTACTACCTAAAGATGACGTAAAGTCTCCTGCTCTGCCTAGAGGACATTTCTCCAGTTTCAAACGCACAAACGGAGTCACTTGCAGAGGCCAAAGTCCTACAGTACACCAGGGTTAGCTAGAAAGAACTGTAATGTCAATTCATTAAAAATCTTTAGCAGTCCAGACATACCATTTAACTCAGCAATTCCACTTCTAAGGAAAGTGAGCAGAATTGAATAGATAACTATTCACCACTGCTGTTTATAGTGGAGAATATTTGGGAAGAACCTAAAATCCAACTATATATAGCTACTTACATTATGGTATCTATCGACTAATGTGGGCATGTCTAATTTTTTGTGTCATGGATGCCTTTAGCAATCTCTACACCCAATCTCCACCAAAAAAAAAAAAAAAAAGGTTTTAAATTCACAAAAACATGTATTGAAATACTTGTCACAGTATGAGAAAAAACTGCAATGTAATATATGTGCTTCTTTATAGATTCGTTAAGTAAGATTTACTAGGCTACTCCCCCAGTAACCTCCTATGTGATGAACATAAACATTATTTTCAGATGGTTTTCTCTACATGTCATATAAGAATACCTGTGATTTATTTTGGTGTCACAGGTACTGCCAATATTACTATGGTTTATTACCTGCCTTCAGAATTGAAATGAATGCTAAATGTCATTTAAAATGTAACAAATTAGTGAAAATAAAGATGCCATTTTTTACCCACCCAAGTTCACAGTTTCCTGAATTCTATTCAGTCACCTAGGTTGACGATGGACCCAAGGTTAAGAATTCCAGTTTTAATGGCATACTAAGCAGCAGTAATGACTCTGATTAATTCCTGGCATGACAATAAATTCAAGACATGTTAAGTTAAAAAGCATTATTACAAAACAGCGAATAGCATAATCCTACACCTGTTTACTAAGGCAAGTGACCACACAACAAAATATTAACAGTAATCTAGTGACTTTAACTTTTAACTTTTGCTTAACTGAGTATTTCAATTTTCTTCCTTGAAAATGTATTATTTGTTCATCAAAAACAAAAAGAAAAAAATGCAGGAAGGAAAATATGGGGGAGAAATAAAAAGAAAGGCCTATAACCAAATATTATAAATGTACTCATAGGACAAAGGCAAAAAGCACCAGGTAAATTCTGGGGAGAGAACAAAATGGAGCACCTCTAATCATTACAGAAGTTGGGTAACAGAAATAATGCTGAAAAGGGAGTTGGAAATCCATATGTCTGTGTATAAGATGCCACAGCACTGAGAATCCTAGCAGCTGGGAGATAATAGAAGTAAAACATATGACAAAACTGATGGTCTCTACAACAGCTAGCCTCCACCAATCATGATCTGAATGCCAGGTGCAATTTTTAAAAAAGACTGCTCTCAAACACAACTTCAGACTTGCAAAACAGTGAAGGGACCTAACTACCATAATGAATGCTGCATAGTAAGAAAACCACAAGAAGGTTATGTTTGGTTGTCTAACATTCTTGGATTTGATATGAACCAACACATACATAGTCCTTCCTGTCATTGACAGAACCCCAGTTTGTATCTACATTATTCACATTCCTCTCTGTTGTGTTTGGGGGGGAAAAAAAGACTTTTTAGCCTTTTTTAAGGTTACTGATTTAATTTCATGTTATTTGGTTGCATGAAGTTGCCCTTAACCACTAAGGATTATCCAGATTTTTGCACAAGCTTATACAAGTCTAGGATCCTTTATCAAGGCAGTTATGTTCATCACTCTCCTGCCTTTACTCCACCATCACCACTCAGTTAAATATAAATTAACATTTTTTAAAATGACCACTCAACATAATGCTTAAGGGATTTCCTCTCTGTGACAGAACCAAGGAACCAATTCCTAGATACATAATGTTGGCATATTGAAGATGAACTTAAAATTGTTCTTCCGTTTTGAGGCCATGTGTAAAGTTTAATCATACTGTAAAATATCTATTCCGCATTAGAAACAGCTAGTTGACAGCTTATACTTCTCAAAACTCAGGTTGTTAACGTACACAAACTCAGTTTCTATATGTGAAGTTAGCGAGTCTTTTGTGTTACTCCAAAATAAAGGCAATGATTTATTTTTTCCCAATCTCAATACAATTTGAGCTAATCACTCAAGCTGGATACCTTACATTTTAAAGCTGGAATCAGCAGTAGCCCTATGGGAAGTTAGACAAAGCACTGACTTTTAAATATAGACACTTAAAATGATCTGTTGTTTTCTTTTGGAAGTAGAATTAGAATAGTTAATACTCATCCACAAACCATTATTATGTGTATATTATTGTTGCAATTGTGATCACAGAAAATTTTATTTATTTTTATGCCAGCTTATATTGTGAGAACACATTTAGTCAGTTTGGGTTTTATCAATCCTGTTATCCTTGTCCTTGGAACATCCTTCATGTATTTGAGGTTTCTAGTTGAAAAGTTTACTGTAAAAAATCAAAAACAGGGCTTCCCTGGTGGCGCAGTGGTTGAGAGTCCGCCTGCCGGTGCAGGGGACACGGGTTCGTGCCCCAGTTCGGGAAGGTCCCACATGCCGCGGAGCGGCTGGGCTTGTGAGCCGTGGCCGCTGAGCCTGCACGTCCGGAGCCTGTGCTCCGCAACGGGAGAGGCCACAGCAGTGAGAGCCCTGCGTACCGCAAAAAAAAAAAAAAAAAAAAATCAAAAACAAAAAAATGTATTGTTTTTACAGAATAAATTTATTAGAATGTATACTGGGAGTAAGGTTTGAGGTTGTAAACAACTAAGTTAGTGTAATTTGGCTTCGTATATATAACGTGAGGTATTAATGTAATTCATATATTAAAGCAAAAATTGTTAACAGCGAAGGAAGGGAGGGAGGGAGGGAGGGAGGGAGGGAGGACGGAAGGAAGGAAGGAAGGAAGGAAGGAAGGAAGGAAGAAAGACTGCTCTCCATAATGCCAAATATCTATTTTTTGGATAGTTGCTGCAGACTTCGAAAGCATTCTCATTTATGAGCCTGAAAGATAGCCCAGGGTTTTTCTCCCTCAAAATGCCTTCTAGGGCTTCCCTGGTGGCACAGTGGTTGGGAGTCCGCCTGCCGATGCAGGGGACGCGGGTTCGTGTCCCGGTCCGGGAAGATCCCACATGCCGCGGAGCGGCTGGGTCTGTGAGCCATGGCCGCTGAGCCTGCGCGTCCGGAGCCTGTGCTCCGCAACGGCAGAGGCCACGGCAGTGAGAGGCCCGCGTACCAGAAGGAAAAAAAAAAAAAAAAGCCTTCTAGCCAGTACAGAGAGCAAACCGGAAACCACGTCTCCATTGTCTAATCGGAAATGTGAGGTATAAAATCCCTTGTAAGGAAGAAGCATAATTTCCCCAAGTCTAAGTGCTGCTAGAGTTAATTCTCAAACACAAACTTGAAAACTTTAAGTGTGAATAGTGGTAATTAAACACTGCTTTTCAGTTAAACTATTCTTGACAATATAAAAATACAAGATATCAGGTGAGACTTTTTTGTGACCTTTTCTTTCCCTCTACTAAAGAGAAAAAATTATAATTATACAAAGAATTAACATTCCCTCAATCAATTTGGTAATTGTACAGTACCTATGTTCTATAATACCAGAACCAATGGGATGTTCAGGACAAGTAACGTCTAAGAACTAAACACCAGCGAATAATAATAATGCCTGGCTTCAGAGCGAACAGTTATGCATAGCTTTACAAATTAAAATGTTAACAATGAGAATAATGAAAAGCAACATACTGAAATAATATTAAAAATTATATTATAAACTCAATCCATTTCTCCTTTTTAAAAGGAACTTATAGCCGCAACCAAATGCCCCCCAAAACTGTATTTTTATTACATCTCTACCGATCAGTCTAAAGTGAGACTAGCACACCATCTGTCAAGCATCAACATCTACCCAGCACACAAAGAAAGCCAGAACAATGTCTACAGCCTTCAGAGAGAACATAAAACAACCCTATCTTTGCCTTTTACAGTTCAGTTTACACATTTTACACACTACACTGATTATCACACTGGACATCATTGAAAAGGCATTCCTTGCAAAGGCAGATGAATAAGGAAATTTAGAGATATGTGAGAAAATAAATTTAGAGGTTAAATGAGTGTACAAATGTGTAATATCTTTCATATGTAACATACAGTATGCTGCCTAATTGGCTTGAGCATGTATTTAATAGTGAAATAATGAAAAAGATTTAAAGGTACTGGATATTTAATGCAAACATAATGATAAAGAGTCACTGTGTATGAACTTAATAGACCAGTAAAGTGAAAGTTTATCCATTTCCATGCATTTTAAGCATTAACCTAAAAGAACCAGGTGGGACTTCCCTGGTGGCACAGTCGTTAAGAATCCACCTGCCAACGCAGGGGACACGGGTTCAATCCCTGGTCCAAGAAGATCCCACATGCCGCCGAGCAACTAAGCCCGTATGCCACAGGAACTGAGCCTGTGCTCTGGGGCCTGCGAGTCACAACTACTGAAGCCCGTGCGCCCCAGAGCCCGTCTGCAAGAAGAGAAGCCACTGCGATGAGAAGCCTGCGCACCGCAACGAAGACCCAACGCAGCCGATAAATGAATGGATCAATGAATGAATGAATGAATGAACCAGGTAACTTCCTGATCTTCCCCCATCTATTTTATGGTACTTAAAATCCATTATGAAGTGTATACTAACACAAGTGTATGAAGGAGTAGAAAAGAAAAGCCTGTCTTTTTACGTTTTCTAGTATTTAGGGTATTCAGTTATCCCCAAATCAAAACTGAGGCACACAGGTATCTATCTATTCTGCGGTATTTAAACGCTTTGAAAAAGGAAAAGAAACCACTCTTATGCACATACATTTTAAAGTAATTCACCAAACAATATATTGCCCCATCTTTAAATCCACAGACATTATTTTTAATTGTGGAAAGTCTGGTTTTCTCAGCTGGTGAAGCTGTCAGAATAAATAGAAGGCAATATCTGGAAAGATGACAAACACATGGGTCAAAGTCAAACACAAGCCAATCTCTGTCAAGAACAGAGCCAAATTCTTGCATTTCAATTTAAACGATGTGAGCCAACCCAAATACCACCATGCCACTTCAAATCAAAATTGTTTCCTTTTAAAAAGAGCGTTTTACAAAACTGATAGAGTATAACAGATTAAACAACTCTTTCAGCAATTTCCTCAGCTACTACAAAGCAAGGCATCAATATATAATTATAATAAAGGAAACATTTAACAATTAATGGAGCCAGCAAAAGCTAAACCTCCAGAGCTTAAGAGTTCAAACACTTGCTCACTAAGCAGAAGGGCAGAGGATTTTAACATAACTGCAGGAAATATCAGTCCAGTTAGACTCCAGGTAAACATAAATCTTCTTCCACTGTGATTGGGACTCTCTTCATCTCAGTCCACTGGGCTGATTTTAGTATCCAGCTTGGAGATTCAAACCAAAGAACCCCTGCCTCCCCCAATCTCTCCCCGCGCTGCTGTGTTATCCAGTTGCTCTAGGCCCATAGGAACAGAAGTCTCCGGAAGGCTGTTAGCTTGCTTTACAACCGACCAATGACGAAGACTCCCCAAGACGTATCACACAGCTGTTAGGTAATAACACCTCTGAAGATAGTCATGATTTGTGCTAGTTTATAATGATGACATCTTAACTAATTCACATTCTTTTCTCATTCAGTTTCTATTCAGATTCTTTACAGAGGATACGTACATACACTCTTTCAAAAAGAAAACAGAAATAAACAGAGTTTCAAAGTGTCACCATCCCAGCAAATACCTTATTTATAAGGTATCATTCTATGCCTCGTAGAGCTTGATAGGAAGCAGAAAAAGTTAAAATTTAATACCTAAATGGTTTCAACAATATAGACAAGTAAAAAATATGTTTTAATTTAACTGGATAAATCAAAGTAAAAAATATTTTTTAATGCAGCATAAAATAGTAGGTGATGAAAGAATTTTAAGGATTATAGAAACAGGCAGAACTAGAAGTTGAGGCAGGAAACCCACAGAGCAAAGATCGGCACTATGGCCTATAGGTCAAATCTGACCCATGACCTGTTTTTGTAAGGCCCACAAAGTACAGAATGGTTTTTACATTTTTTTAATGGTTGGAGGAAAAAAAGAATATTTTTTGACATGTGAAAATTACATGAAATTCAAATTTCATTGTCCATAAATAAAGTTTTATTGGAACACAGCCACCTCACTCATTTATATCTTATCTGTCACTGCTTTCATGCCACAAGGGCAGAGCTGTGCAGTTTCAACAGAGACTGTATGGCCTACAGCGAAGCTGAAAATATTTACTCTCTGGCCCTTTACAGAGAGAGTTTGCTGACCATTGCTCTAGAAATGCTAAGTAAGTCAAGTAGCTCAGCTGAAAATGTGAAATTACACCATAGAAGACTGCCTCGTAAAAGGGTTTGTATTCATTAATGACACATATGCTCAGAAACCTTCTGCTACAAAATGCTCAAGCATTTTTCCAGTGGTTAATATCAAGCATACTGAGCTGAGGATTACAAAATATACCTTTCAGCTAATGCCTACGAGGATAACAAAGTGCCTCTAATACTGCATCTCCAAGTTCCTTGCCACATTCTCCATTTCGGCTGAAAACTCAGCTCATTTTATGAATCGAGATCAAGGATGGAAATATTCCCACACCTGCACCCAAGAACAACACTGTCAGCTGATCAGAGCACTCCTTCCAAACGGACTACATTCAGCCTCGTTCACCTGGAAGAGCAGATGAAATCCATCTGCCATCTAATGTCGAGGTGATCTCTTCTACTCTTCTCACCTAGTTTGGACTTCTTTACCATTCATTTTTTATCATTTTTCTTGTACCTCTTCTTGTGTGAAAACCATGCTGGGAACTCGACATAGAGGACAACAGTGAAATCAAAGTGGAACAGGTATGCTTGCACTCTACAACCTGTGAACAGGGCATTAACAGGCCAAGTGACATACCATCAATTAAAAAAAAAAGAAAACTAGGCTTTTAAAAAAGTCTCTTTATCAAAATACTGATAAGGGGTTCTTGATAAATCCTGCTCCCTTTTTCAACTTCATATAACGCTTTTAATGAACTAGAAAGATGCAGGTTCTACTGAGACCAAAAAAACGGGGCAGGCGGGGGAAGGAGGGTGCACGTTGTGTTTACCATGATACTCAGAGAGGGTCTTAAGGAGCAACAACTAAACTTGGTAACCAGTTCCACCAAAAGAAAAGCTCGCTATCAACTATGGCAAACTGAAACCAACCAACAGCAAGAGGCAAGTCCAATTCAGACTCAGACACACAAATATACGGAACTGGGACCGCATCGTGATTGACCCACCCAAACGGAGTCCTGAACGGCCAGAGCTCATGTTCAGCAGTAGCTACATTAACGTCAGAGCACAGGTGGTTGAGAGCAGAGTAATGTCCCCTCTCAAAATAACCTTCGCCAGGAATTCCGTGTGGTTTCCACGCTTCATTGAGATATTTTTTTGAGCATTTGAACAAGCAAAGCAGCTTCCTAGGAAAAGTTTTTGCTTGAGCCCACTCCTGTGTCACAGGATAAGTTCATGAGCTGCTGTCATCACTAGGCAGGCAAACATTCCACTGAACATTTCAAATACCCATAAGGATTACACAGTCCTAAGAAAACAGAACGCAAGATCCTAAGAGGGTCAAAGCCCTTCATCTTTGGAGAGGAAGCACGTGTATCTTAGGGTCCCATTGTGTTCAACAGTCTTTCCAGCCAAAAGTGAAACCTTTAATTTAAAAAAAAAAAAAACAGGAAGCCAACCATAAAAGAGTTGCAGACTTTTATGAATAGTCAAAGAATTAGATAATGTGAGGTCAGAAGCCATCTCCCTTTAGAGTTCTGAAGATGGAGGCTTAGTGACTATAAATATCTCCCATTAGTAGATACATAGCTTTTCAATCTAGGAGGATTAAAAATTAAGTAACCCCAATTTGGTGGTAATTACCTCCTTAAATTGACACATCTTCTATCCCTGAGAGCATTCAGAATTAAAGAAAGACTTGAGAGAATCAAAAGTATATTAACATTTTTGGGGTTAATAAGATATCAGGATTTGACATTTTTATTCTTTTTATAGTTAAAAGAATGTGGCTTACAACAATATCCTGTAATTCCAATTTTTCAAAGTAACACTACCTAGGGCCATATTATATGCCTGGCCTCTCTAAAGAAGCCCTGTGTGTATGCGTGTGTACTTGTGTAAAGCCCCTGGAGCGGATACTCTGATCCCCATTTCACTAGTGAAGAAACAAAGGCACAGAGGTTGTCCCTTGCAACCACCCACCTCACCCGTGTGTGAAACTGATTCAGAGGGGCGGTCAAGACTGAAACCTAAGTGAGTTTACGCACAGCACTGAAATATTTAAGGCACTTCATTCATAGGTTCACTTCATTCATAGGTATGATTTACTTCATTTATAGAAGCATTAAGTGCTTTGAGAAGGTTTGTGTTAAAAGATCCCTTAACAATAGAAACCGTGTATTAAATTTATTTTACTTATTTAATAAGTAAGCCTAACTGTTGAAGATATTACTTTAAAAACAAGACCAATCACAATTCAAAAATCCCTTAAAAGTGACTGTTAAATTTAATTTATAAAGGATATAAGATTTGTAAGCTGAACTTTTAAGAAGTAGTGCCATGTATTCTAATTTATAACTTTAACAAACTGAATACCAATTTTTTAAACCAAAGAAAACTTTCTGGATAGTCTTTTCTACATAAAATTTCAGCCTGAGGACCCTTCTCAAGGAAGTCCTTACATCAGCCACTCTGTACATGTGTTTACTGCCCAACTCCTAAAGGCAGCACAGCTGAGACAATGCTATTCAAGAGAGGCCGCCCAAGAGACAGAGGGTGAACACTCAAGTGTGGAGTCACCACCCCTGCCTATGCTGATAAACATCTGGGGAAAAAATAACAAAGTGCCTAGAATGTCCTAGACACTTTTCTAGGTAACTGGGGTACATGAGTGAGCTAAAAGGAAAAAGATCCCTGTCCTTCTGGAGTGGAACAGCAAGGAAAAGACACAAAAGAAATGGGAATGGCGGCATTTAAACCAGGTGTGAAACGTCAAGGGGTAAAGGGACTGTGAGAAGGGGTGAGGCCACAGATCAGGGGTCCTTGGGGGGTGCGGGGTGTCCAGAGGAATTCTGGATGCAGGCTAAAAGTGGGATCCAGGAAACAGGTGAACAGATTACCAGAAAGCTAGATCTCTGAGTTTGAGGATTAATTGTTCATAAAAATGCCTTCAAAGGATTACTATTTACCCATAACATATACCTGCCATTATCAAGGGTGATTTTCAAATGGCCGCATATAGAACATTTCTGTTTCTTTTGGAATGTATAGGTTAAGAATACATTGTGGTTCACTGTTTCTCATGTAGACACTTCTGCTGTAACACAATATATATGTTGTTGGGAAAACCGCATGTTCTGCAAAAAATGTTTATTAAAAATAAAATACAGGGTAAGGGGCAGCTCAACCAAAACTACTGCAACTCTAAAATCAGATTACCGTTTTGTTTTAAATATAAATTTATTTATCTATTTATTTTATTTATTTGGCTGCATTGGGTCTTCGTGGCTGTATGGGCCTTCTCCAGTTGCAGCGAACAGGGGCTACTCTCGGTTGCAGTGCACGGGCTTCTCATTGCGGTGGCTTCTCTTATTGTGGAGCACGGGCTCTAGGCACATGGGCTTCAGTAGTTGTGGCTCACGGGCTCTAGAGCACAGGCTCAGTAGTTGTGGCACATGGGCTTAGTTGCTCTGCGGCATGCGGGATCTTCCTGGACCAGGGCTCAAACCCGTGTCCCCTGCGTTGGCAGGCAGATTCTTAACCACTGCGCCACCAGGAAAGTCCCCCCCCCTTTTTTTTTAATCAGTAAGTATAACCTCAAGAAATAACACAGCCTAGCCCAAGCAGGCACACAGAGGTGATGAAGGCTGCCTTAGGGAATATTTAAAATACATAAAAAGGGGCTTCCCTGGTGGCGCAGTGGTTGAGAGTCCGCCCGCCGATGCAGGGGACACGGGTTTGTGCCCCGGACCGGGAAGATCCCACATGCTGCAGAGCGGTTAGGACCGTGAGCCATGGCCGCTGAGCCTGCGCGTCCGGAGCCTGTGCTCCGCAATGGGAGACGTCACAACAGTGAGTGGCCCACGTACCGCAAAAAAAAAAAAAAAATTCATAAAAACAGCAGATGCTGACTCGAAGGTACCGAAACAGTGCAGATTAACATGGGGCTTCTGTAAAGGCGAGCAACAGCAGGCATGTAAGGTGGGGTGCACCTCTCTGGAGAAGGAGCCCCAGGACAGGTGCTCATTTTTTCATTTCACTTTAAAGAGAGATGAAAGGGCTCTCATTGGTGCAACAGCCAAACTGAAGGTTTAAATTCTCATCTTGTTTTTCCTTTTCTGCTAAACTATAAGCCTATATTATACCATATAATTGCACACTATAATTCCACTTCCTCTATTCACACACCTCTTGCCTAGAAAAGCTGCATATGAACCAGCACAAGTCGCACGTTCCACTGACATCGTTCCTCTATTTACCTAGCACATGCATAGCAAAACAAACTATTTATAAATATCCATATGTCGTTAGAAGTTCTTCTTGAATCTGGTGACACAGTGAGAGTCTCCTGATAAAGTGGTACACAGGGAACACATGCCGTTCTCCTGGCCATCTCTCATCTACTTTCCCCACCGAACAGCTCCCGAATTCCACTGAGGAGAATTACTGTAGCTCCACCATGTGTAGTTTTAGGGGGAGCAATAAATCAAGATCTGTCTTTTTTGATCCAAGACACAGACATGCAATTCAAGCTTCACCAACCAAATTTACTCTTCTGAGACTGTGACTGGAGCTGGGTGACAGCAAGACAGGAGAATGCTGAAGGACACCTATTCCAGTGGTAGCACCCAGATGGAACGCTCAGTAGTTTCTGCTGACCCAGAATCGGAACTTCCCTCGATCAGGCAGGTTTCCACCCATTCTGTGTGTTATTCTACCAACAAATTATTTTTGTGTGTGATGTGCCCAATGTCCCCCAGCTTGCATTAAAAAAACTTGAATGAATACAATATGCTCGCATTTATTAGATCACATAAACCATGTATCCTCCCTTTCAGTTGCTGGGGTAAGGTTTCAACAGTAGCCTAAATATTCTGCAACAATTTACCTCGCCCCACTCAGCATACTTCCCGTAACTGTTATGCAATTACCTTTTTAACAATTCTTTATATGTGTCTAGCAAGTGAGCGATAAACAATTTTCAGAAGGAGGCAAGATGTAACTAGGAGTAGGAGAAAGAAAAAGAGCCAAGTAATTATTTCATTTGCATTTTCTAAGAAATGGGCCTATCCCTTCTTTATCTTTCAACATAAGTGTGTTTATTATTTTTATTATCTTCAGTAGTTTTTGCAAATGTCCATCCATTCTTGGCTTTAACCAATTCTCCCAGGCCCGTGCGGTCTTACAAACTAGCTGTGTGGCCTCTCTGTCCCCATATGTACTACAGGGAAACAATGACTGATTTGTGTAGAGACTTTGGGGACTAGAAACAACACATGTAAAGCAAGCCCAGTACTGGAAACGAGCAGGTGTTTTAAAAACGGTTAGTTATCATCCATGATTACAGCTCCCTCTCTCCCTCACATCTGTTTATTTGCAACCAGGTTCACAGTTCCTTTTGCAATCAGGCACTTGAGAAGATCCAAATCTCTCCCAGCAGACTGGTCACAACTTAATTCTACAGCCACCTCTATTCCTCCTGAACTACATATGCTGCATTTTACATCAAAATCTCAAGCCATGGGGGATTCCCTGGTGGTAGAGGGGTTGAGAATCCACCTGCCAACACAGGGGACATGGGTTCGAGCCCTGGTCCGGGAAGATCCCACATGCTGCGGAGCAACTAGGCCCGTGCGCCACGACTGAGACTGTGCTCTAGAGCCTGTGCTCTGCAACAAAAGAAGCCACCGCAATGAGAAGCCCGCGCACCGCAACCGAGAGTAGCCCCCGCTTACCGCAACTAGAGGAAAGCCCGCGCGCAGCAACAAAGACCCAACACAGCCATAAATTAATTAATTAATTAAATTTAGAACACACACACACAACAACTCTAGCCATGAAAGAGTATCTTCCTTTTCTCCCTTTTTTGGATCTGCCTAAATTCCACTCTGCTGTAAATAAGTGACAGGTATGCTGGGATGCTGGTCCTCTCAACCCTCAAGGCAATGTGCTCATTTTATATTTGTGCATTAACCTGAAAAAGACCGGGAAGCGCTGGTCTAGATTAGTGATTCTCAAATTTTAATGTGTATTTAAATCACCTTTTGAAAACAAAAATTCTGACTCAGTAAGTCTGGGGTGGAACCTGAGGCTGTGCGTTTCTAACCAACTCTCATGGGACGCCCATCTGTGGCCAACCTCAGGCACTCTAGCAAGCGTCTGGAGGACATGTCTCACTGTACTTAAGGACCCCTTCCTTATGAAATAGAAAAAGATATGGTTAACTAGTCTCAAAACTCTACCACCTTCCATTCTTTTGGTCAGAATATTTTTAGAAGTTCCTCTTGCTTCTTCTACCCTCATAAAGTAGTAACTTTTTATGTGCTAAAATTTTTTCTTTTACATATATTTAGAATTTGAATAATTTCCTAATAAACACTTAAAAGGCAATCATTTCTTGAGGCTTGGGAAAAGTTGAAATAAAATTTCAAAAGAAACAGAAAAAATAAAAACGCAACCCACAACTAAAAGTACACATTATAGTGATTAAAAATAAGAAATACATTTTCACAACTATTCCAAGGACACAACTAAGAGAGCTGAAGTGGTCATTAAACCTTGGGTCACTCAAACTTGAGTCCACATAGCAACAAAGCTCTTCCTGCCTGTTATGGGTTGAACGCATCTCCCCAAAATTCATACATTCAAGTCCTAACCCTCAGTGCCTCAAAATGTGTCCTTCCTTGGAAAACCAATCACTGCAGACATAACTAGTTAGAATGAGGTAGGGCCCTACTCCAATGACTGATGTCTATATAAAAAGGAGAGGGGGGCTTCCCTGGTGGCGCAGTGGTTGAGAGTCCGCCTGCCGATGCAGGGGACGCGGGTTCGTGCCCTGGTCTGGGAGGATCCCACATGCCGCGGAGCGGCTGGGCTCGTGAGCCATGGCCGCTGAGCCTGCGCGTCCGGAGCCTGTGCTCCGCAGCGGGAGGGGCCGCGGCTGTGAGAGGCCCGCGTACCGCAAAAAAAAAAAAAAAAAAAAACTTTGTGAGTCCGCCTGCCGATGCAGGGGACACTAGGTCGTGCCCCGGTCCGGGAAGATCCCACATGCCGCGGAGCGGCTGGGCCCGTGAGCCATGGCCGCTGAGCCTGCGCGTCCGGAGCCTGTGCTCCGCAACAGGAGAGGCCGCGGCTGTGAGAGGCCCGCGCGCCGCAAAAGGAAAGAAGACACCTTCACTTTCATGTCACTTCTACCTGAAATTCTTCTACGTATAAAAGCCACGGATGAAAAGCTGCAGATCAAATGAGCTTTTATTTTCTCCTAAAATGTATGTCCTGGAACACCAAATGCCAGAGTTTTGTTCACCTTTATTTTAGAAAGGAAATGTTTATCTGTGTGATTGCGGTAGATAAGCTTTCAATTATTCAGAAAATCAGGACTCTGAAACCAAATTCAGCCTCTTAACTGGTCAAAGACCAACCCCTCAGTGAAGCATCAGCAGCTAAATGTTAGGACAGATGATTTGTTAAAACGCTGGTAACTCCCTTCCCTCCTTAAATAGAAACTTGAACCAAAGGGAGACTATACGGTTTTAAAAGTTTCACGTTTTAACTTTCCTTTTTCTTTTTAAGTAAATTTCTCATTTAAGTATAACAGACATACAGCAAAGTGCAAAGCATGATAAATTCTCACCAAGTGAACAAACGCATGTAACCAGCACTATCACCACAAAACAGAACATGACCAGACCCAAAAGTCCCCTTCATGCTCTGTTCCAGACACCAGCGCCCCATCAGTGTAACTGCTATCCTGACTTCAAAACACCAAAGAATAGTTTTAACTGTTTTTTAACTTTATATAAAAGGAATCATACAATATTATACTCTTTTGAGTCCACTCAATATTATGCTTTGATTAATAGTCTCCTTTTAACTTCAATAGTCCGTGTGTGTGTGTGTGTGTGTGTGTGTAATTTTAATTCAAACTAGATCCCCAGGTTTCATTTTGTTTAGATTTTTCCAGCTTAGATTCCATTTGCATCAAAAGGAATTAACATCTCAATGTTCAATATAAAATCAATTCTAGTTTCTAGGTCCTTTATCAGTTCAAGTCCCCAGTTCCAAACAATAAGGAAAATTTGCAAATAAAAGGGGGAAATGTTTTATTTCACCTAAGATTTCATAAACCACAAACTTAAAAGTTCTTCGTCTTTTATAAGTAAAGTTTATCTTCATGAAAAATTTCACTCTTTGTTTACGAAAGCGGAAGAACCAGAGATATAACAAACATGAAAATTCTGAGTCTTGGATTTTTTCCCTCCTCTCTTGCATGTGATGGAGATTTCTTTTATTCTACGAATATGTCCAGGGTAAATGGGAGAATCAAAAATTATCAGTTGAAATGACAGAATACAAAAAACAGAGAACCAGCTTAATAAGCACATTTTAAAAAACACTTTCTTTATCGAAATAGCAAGCAAAAGTGACCTGCCCAAGTGAAAAAAATATCTCCCAAAGATTTGAATTTAATTTTTTGACTCTTTTACCTGATCAAGAATAAAGGAATCACAGTATCTAACTGAAAATAGTGAACATCCTATTGGTGGGAATGTAAATTGGAAAGCAGCATGGGAGTTTCTCCACAGATTAAAAATATGACTACCATTTGATCCAGCAATTCCACCTCTGCGTATGTATCTGAAGGAAATAAAATCGCTATCTGGAAGAGATATCTGTACCCCTAGGTTCACTGCAGCATTACTTACAATAGCCAAGACCCGGAAGCAATCTAAGGGTCCACTGATGGATGAAGGAATAAAGAAAATGCATAGGTATACAACAGAACATTATTCAGCCACTGAAAAAAAAAGAAGGAAATCCTGCCGTTTGCAACAACACGGATGAACCCTGAGGGTATCATGCTAAGTGAAAAAGTCAGACAGAGAAATACTGTATGATCTGACTTAGATGTGGAATCTAAGAAAACCAAACTCAGAAACTGAGAACAGATTAGTGGTTGCCACAGGTGTGGAGGTGGGGGATAGGGGTAGGGGAAATAGGTGAAGGCGGTCAAAGGGTACAAACTTCCAGTTATAAGATGAATAAGTTCTGGGGATGTAATGTGCAGCACGGTGATTATAGTTAAGAATACTGCCGTGTATATTTGAAAGCTGCTAAGAGAACAGATTTTAGAAGTTCACACCACCCACACCCACACCCACACCCACACCCACACCCACACCCACACCCAAAACTGTAATTTTGGGTCGTAATGGATGTATTAATTAACCTCATTGTGGTATAATCATTTTGCATTATATACATACATAAAATAACTATGTTATACATCTTAAGTTTAATGTCATGTGTCAATTATATCTCAATAAAGCTAGGGAAAAGAAAAGAAGCAGAAAGAAATTTATATGCCACCCACAGCAAACTTTAGAAATCAATACTCTATGCTAAAGAGGCCCATAAGGGAAATCTGGCTGCACACAGCTGTGTAATGAATCAATTTGTTACCGTGACAGTCATCTCAAAAGTAGAGTAACGGTTGATAGACAACAAAGAAGTTAGATTAGACACAGATGCAAAATATAAACAGAGCTCCACAAGGTTTTTGTTTTGGTTTTTATTTTATAACAAGTCTGTTAAATCATCCATTGGGAAATAAATGATTCAAGACGGACTTCCAGAAGCATTATTCTAACTTTGACATCATTTATCAGTCAATATATTTTTGAAAAAAATTTTCAGAAACTTATTTACTCAACAAATACTGGGAGTTCCCTGGTGGTCCAGTGGTTAGGACTTGGCGCTTTCACTGCCGTGGGCCCAGGTTCAATCCCTGGTCAGGGAACTAAGATCCCGCAAGCCAAGCGGCGAGGCCAAGAACAAAACAAACAAACAAACGCAAACAAATATTATGGAATACACACTATGTGTACACTATTGTAGATTCCAGGAATAAGCAAAAACAGAGTTGCTGCCTTTATGGAAGAGAGAGACAGCTACTAATCCTAAAATAGTAACAGAAATAAATAGAAAAGTATTACTGTTATAAGTGCTAGAAGAAAAGACACATAATGCCAGGACAGTAGCTATTAAGGAAATCTGGAAAACGTGGGAGGGGAAAGGCAATGACACTGGAATGGGAGAAATGAAGAAAGGAGAGCAGTTAAGTAAGTATGTCTGTGTGTGTGTTGGGGACAGGGAGGGCGGGGGGGTCGGTCATTAACCTGAGGCAACAGCAAGTGCAAAGACCCCAAGGCAGGAGGTTACATGGGCACTGTAACTACAAGTCCATTATGCTGAGCCTCTAAGGGCAAAATAAAGGTAACTCCAGAGGTGATGAGCAGGAGCAAAAGAGAACTGGTTGTAACCAGGCATGAGGTTAAACCTTAGCTAGCGACAAATCCTAAATACCCGATTTCTCAATAAAACCTCATTCTTCTCAGACCAAATAATCTGAACATAGGCTTGTCCCCCTAGGACAAGGAAGTATAGTTATATAATAGTCTATTTTTATCCTCACAGTATCACTCACTGCTAGGCTCATTCTTAATGACATTTTGGGGGGTATTTATAATTTATACTTGATTTGAGTATTAAAACCAATTCAGAAAAGGAAAAAGAAAAAAATTAATTTGTGATCTACATCCTAAAGAAACAAATGAGAATAACAATAATACACTGAAGAAATCCCTTATGATGCCCCATAAAGTCCCTACTAAAACACTTAAGATACAACAAACCACAGAGAATCTCTGTAATTGGGTGAGGATAATGGTTTTTCATCACTAACAGAAGATGTTACTGTAGTACTTTGCACCAAGAAAGAGAAAGAGCAAAAAGAAAGACGAAGGAAAGAAAAGAATCAAGTCCCACCTGCGAATCTAACCACAGTACCCTACTTCTGATTCTTCAGTTTAGATAAACCTAAAGAATAGGCACTATTTTAAAATCCTCCATTGAGAAAGAAGCTATTTGGAGAAGTCATTTAGCTTCGAATGCATAACCGCAAAAGAAATGAAACCACTGAGAAGGTCAGAAACAGTCTCCTTACCAAAGAGTAAGACTCTTACTTACTCCTACTTACTCTTACAGACTGGCAGGACCTAGCAGGATGCAAACCCCAGGCCACAGCTGTCAGCCCCCAAGCACAAGGGGCACCTCACAGGAAGTAGTTATGCTCTGAGCGCCAAAGAAAACTTTCATAGCCATTTTTGGTTGTCGTACATCCTTTATAACATAGTTAGCTTCCAGAGAGGCTGTATCTTTTTCACATTTCACAAAGGTCCTCAGATATACTGAAACAATGTCTGCCTCCCTGAGTACACAGTTCTTCCCCAAAACAAGAACCTGTTGTTTTGAAAATAAGCCATTAGCAACCTTCCTCCACAGAGTCTTCTAAGCAACAAGCAGGAAGGATTTCCCTTCATCCTGTAGAATATGCAATATGAATGTGCAACAGTTCTCAAACTAGTTTTCTCAAAAATGTTTTTTCTTAGGGAGATACTCAGCAGAAACAGGATGCCACAGGCCCATAAATGGGAAAAACGGCAGATTTTTTTTTTCAACGCTAAAGAGGTTTCCTTAACTGCAGGACTTCTCAGAGTCCTTAATTATGACTCTCTCACATGAGGGACAGTACGTGCAGCATTTCCCACATGTTCTGACTACAAATATTTTGAGGAAGCATCCCCACTGACACAGCAGTAACATTCCACTGAGAAAGGCTGGCATTTAGTACTGCACAAGGCAGCCAGACTTTTGACAGTGATCCAAAAGATCATAGTATAGTACCACACTGAATTGTTATGTATCAAGAGAAAAGGCTAACAAGATCTTTCCTTATTTTTAAGTTATCATCCTGTAATCTATAGCTAAAGGAGTTAACCCATTCTGTTCCTTTCTCATGATCTAGAACCACACAGGTTCATAGCAAGCAATCTGCGGTAAGTCTTCAGTGGCTAAGAAAATCTGACCATCCAGCATCTAAGTCTGAATCAAAGACCCTGATAGTGCTGTAACCCACACATTGCCAAATCTCTAGAGCAGAGCTCCACCTGCCCCCAAACCTCAACTTTGATAATTTTTTATCACATAAATATCTTCTCAGTTCATCATCAACCAAAACACAGTTGTGAATACAAGCTTATCTGTGTAATTTCTAACATTGATTATATTTTGACATTCAAAACTAATTCCTTTGTGGGGAAAAAATCCGATACTTTATGTGAAGTTGAGCACAGTTACAGTACTCCTCAGCAAAACAACTGTACCATGTTAATGACATAATCTCTTTAATCTCCCGCTCCTGGAAAAATATCAAACTGAGAGGCTTTTAATCTGTTAATTACATCTCATGAAATTCACATCATTCCTGAGCACTGTAAGTAATTCAAACAAAATGATTTTAGCTAGTTTTACTGACTTCTGTAAGAAAAGTACCTTAATACACACAATACGTCATATGGAAAAGGAAGGTTCTGCTGGTGTTCAACAGGTTCTGAATCACTTGCTTCCCTGAATCTCATCTGAAAGCTGGGTCTCTCTCTCTCTCTCTCTCTCTCTCTCTCTCTCTGAACAACTGCTATAAATAACCTCAATATACTGAGTGAACACAGTACCTTTCCTGGAAAACAGAGCAGGTTAGTTGGCTTCATCTATTATCACTGACTAGAGACCCTGAAGATCAATACTTTGGAAAAGGAGGTCATCAGGAGGAATAAACCTTCGTCTGAAGGCCATTAAAAACACCTTCTAGTTTCTGGTCACTCCTGTAGCCAACGTAAAATGTCCTGTTCCCAAGAATTTGAAGGTTTACTTGTCCCACTGTGTACTCCATTCTGCAGGGTCTCAACACAGCCTAATCGGTGCTGAAGACAAAAGGCAAGGAGGAAGTGGAAAGAGGAAAACTACTGGGCAGGCGGTGAAGTGCGAGAATGAGCAGCAGAAGACAAGGAAAGAACGACAGGCACACCGGCCAGGGCAGGAGGCGAGTGGAGGCGGGCACACCCAGATGACCAAAGCTGGCAGCTGTTTCCCACCTGGAGTTTTCCTGCCCCAAACCACTACCCACTCTTCTGGGTTCCACGCCTGCCTGCATCCACATGCTGACATCGTTTCTCTACCACAAACACTGTAAAGACCCAAAGGCGCCTCACCTCCTGGTCTGTAGACGACATCATCCTCCGTGATGTAAGACGTTATCTCCCCGGTGTCCGTCCTTTCGTAACGAGACTTTTTTTTCGGGGGCTTCTTCTTGGTCTTCTTCGTGGACTCCTCCGTGGTGGCACCATTGTCATTGTCCTCATCTTCGCTGTGGTCACTCTCAGCATAATTTTTGGCTCCTCCTTCCAAGGTACAGCTCCTGCGTGGCCTTGAATTCTCACTCTCTCGCGCCTTGTCTCTCTTCTCTCTCTCTCGGTCCCGATCTCGGTCCCGGTCCTTCTCTTTGTCTTTGTCTTTGTCTTTATCAGCTGTCATGATTCGCCACGTGCCTTCTTCTGTCCTCTCACGGCTGGGCCTCCGTGAAAGGTAGACAGTAAGCCTGGGCTTCAGTCTTCTGAATTTCTCACTCAATTCCAGGGAAAATCCGACCACTCCAACAACCCCAACGTTTCAAAAATGCTAGGAGAGGAAAGAGAGAGCGAAATTGATTTTCCTTTAACATTTTCTCGTATTTCCTTCCTAAAATAACGTTTTGTTAAATGACTCACTTACTCATGCTTTAGCAACTAAAACTTCTCACTGGCAATAGGAAAAAAGGTAGGACAAGTGATATCAAATTTAAATATAAACAGTTTTGGGCCTCAACTAGCATATGGTTTGGGATTTTCGATCACACCAATAATGAAAGATTTCTGAATGCGTAAGGGTAAACTATGCTTTCTGTATACAAATCGTTTTCTCTAACTTTTAAAGGAAAAGGTAAAGTGTACCCTAGTAAACAACATATAATGGGTACAAGTATACAAAAGGGGCTTCATAACCCATAACATTAATTTAAAAGGGTAAGAACCTGTAGTTAAATTATTTCCACCTGCAAAAAGTAATTTGGATAGCCTTGCAAAATGTCTCAGGATGTCTCACAGCGCATTACCTTCTGAAGACTCTTTCTAGCCACTTCTCCAAATTTCCAGAGCTCCTCTCAAGAATAAACATAAGAGCTGACTCAAATAAAAGTGACAACCTCAAAGCAAGATTCCTTTGCCTTCAATTACAATTTTTTACATCTTCTAGGTCTACTTACTATTCTAGTTATTTTCCAGGAAAAATGGTTTCTCGAAAGATATATTATCTCTGTCTTAAGAAAATATAACAGCTTCCAGAAACAACCTTCCATCTTTAGGGAATATTAGGTGGTTTATACATTCTTCCAAATTTCCACTGTTAATGGTTTCCCTAATAAATTTCTCCCCAGAACTAAACCCCAAAAGGAAAGTCTGAAGGTTTTAAGAATGTATAATGAGAAGAGTAAACCCCAAGCTCCAACCCAACACAATTCTTATAAAAAATTTTAAATTTTAATTTTATTTACATGTCAGTTTTGGAACAGTCATAATAACCAGTAATTTATCTTTTGCAATCTTTTATCGTCCTTCCCAATATCTCATTTTTTCAGCAATCTGTACCAAACATTATCTACGTGCCAGGGGTTCAGAACTAAAGACACCATGAGGGAACACCTCGTGGTCCTTGCCCGCAATGCTCTAATGCAAAGAGAGGAGACAACTGATCAATAGGAGAACCATCCCTTGCTCATGCTACGAGGGCCAGATAGGAAACAACACGTGCAAAGAAACGAAAAATTGGTCCTCTTTACTCAGACAACAACAAACAAGTCAGTTTGTAATTACATGCCTCAGAGGCAGAGAAAATTCTCTTTGGTCATGCCAAAACCATAAAAATTATCATATACTCTCTCCAAAGCTCTTAGGTCAAACTTGATACCAGAAAAGACCTCCACATAAGCACTTCGAATATCCTTAGGCATCCAGGAAAATTTTAAAAATGTTAACAACAACTTTTGGGTGAGAGAACAATGAAGGAGCAATAATGCCAACAATCTATAAGCAAAGTCAGAAGGATGAAAGCATGTAGCACAAACGTAAATTGCTTCCTTTTACATAGGAAATGCACTTTCAGATAGGATTTCAATTTTCTAAACATATTTCCAGAAAATGAAAAATTATTCTAGTGCCTGCAAAAGTTCTGCTTCGATGAATCATCTGCTAAACAGACAGTAATAAACTCCCAAGTCCCTGTAGGCCACTAGTGTTAGCAATTGAAAATACACGAAGAGACATATTACTTTCTCCATCTGGCTTAAGTTTAGAGCCTGAACAAGCCAATCATACAAGAAAGAAAACCATCAGCTAATACAGTTGTTAAAACATTCCTCTTTGACACTGAAAACATACCAAGGCCTCCTGGGAATCTAAAAAGAACAAGAAGCTTAGGCTGAAAGCCTCTAAGACGCAGTTCAGGACAGACATACTTCAGACAAGTTCAAGAAAAAAACTCATTCTCCCTAGGGTTAACAAGATAACTGCTCCAGAAAATTGTGTAAAAATATTATTTCAGCACTTAAAAAAAGGAAAAAAAAACAGTAAGTCCAAATTGTACATTCAACATTACTCCCTACAAAATCATATACTGTATTTCTATTTACAAAAAAATTTGAGTTGTTTCTGCCAAGAGTTAGCAAGAAAAATTCAACAATCAACAGAGAAAACATCCACAAAATAAAATCCTCTACGTGTGTGTGCACGTGTGTGTGCGCGCGTGTATCCAACCTTCAGATAACCAAGAATATTGATAATCCAAAGCAAAAGTTAATCCAACTACCATTCACATTTGGCTATAAAATATAGCTCAGTGGGGATATATTCTTTTCCTCTGTACTTACCACACTAATCATAATTTTTTGAGCCTCATTATAAAACGACCAACATGCAACAATAATACAACATTTGAGGAAAGGGACCCAGAGAGGAACCAGGTGGCACCGAGAAAGGTAGCTGTCGCTTCAGTACGCTAGAAATGATCTACACAGTAGACAATACAACAGCATCTTTAAAACAGCAAGGGGTTTACAAAGCAGGTCCCTGCCATGATCTCATTAGATTCTCTCTGTCTACAACTCAGTGATGTGAACCAGACAGAAGTCACCACTCCCACTTTTCAGGCTACAGGAGGAGAACTAAGAAGAGATCATCTGCCCGTGAGTGAGTCTAAAGCAGGTCTCCCAAAGGTGAACCCCATCTGACCTGATTCCAACCTGCTGCTCAGGTTATAATCTGTATCTTCACAGGTGCCAACCTTTCCTACATGTATTCTTGCTGATAATTTGCACAGACAGTTTTAGGAAACACACTCACTTTAACCTCTCCCCCCAAAAACAAGAGGTACTTTTCTCCAGTAAGACAGACAAGAATATTGAAAATATCTTGTCGATCCACTACTCAACCCAGTTAAACAGGAAACACGGCAAAAGATACTTTAATAATTAATTAAAGGAATAATCGAATCTAAAACATTTCAGATTCAAAACAATCTTCATCTATTCATTGAACAAATGTCTACTGAATGCCCACAATGTGCGGTGTGCTAGTTACTGCCCTAGGTATGGGGAAAATAGCAGAGAACCACATACGAACATCCCTGACCTTGTGGAACTGATGTTCCAGGAAGTGGAGAAAGATACACACACACACACACACACACACACACACACACACACACACACACACACACACACACACACACACACACACACACACACACACACACACACACACACACACACACACACCACACACACACTATATTAAAAGATCTTACATGGGGAGTCCAATGGGAACAAGGGAGTATAAGAGGATTGCAATTTTAAATGGTCAGGTAAGGCCTCACTGAGGTGGCTTTGTCCCAAGTTAAGAGTGAGTACAGAGGAAACACGGAGACCATTCCAGCAGAGGGGAAAGTAGGTGCAAATGTCCAGAGGCAGCAGTGATTCAGTTACATTCAAGACACGGGAGGCCAGAGGGGCTGGAGTGACATGAGGAAGAGGACTGATTTTTTAAAAAACGAACGTATAGTCCTCACACTAGTTTCCAGAGTCATCAGATTGCACTTCATCGTTTTATCTTGATAAAATTTGGTAGGCTAGCTTCGTTTCGTCGTGATCTAATCAGGGTCAAAGGCTTTTAACAGAGTCGAGGATACAGAACTGTTCTTTATTACTTCAGGTTACTTAACCCTCTACACAAACACTGTCTGCCTCTTCAAAGTGAAGCCAACAACCACCTACAAACACCTTACACTACTTAACAGAACTGATTTGCATAAAGTACTAAAATTTCGGTCATGCTCAGGGTCCACACCTCATTTAAGGACACCACTTCTTGTCACTATTTAAGCAGTCCCAGGAGGTTTGGGCCCTTGATAGAACTGCAAGAAGACTGGGGTCAGAAGCCAAGATCCAAGTTCTTGGCACTGCCAGGGCTAGTGCCTTAGGCAGATCACTCTATCTCTGAGTCAGTTTCAATGCTGTAAAACAGGGATAATAACTAGCTACTTCACAGAGCTGCTGTGAGAATTAAGTATACGTATACAGGTAAATGCACTTATAGATTGCAAAGTGCTTTATAAATATAAACTATCAATAATATATACTTAGATCAGTCATAACTACATTATCTACTACAGCAGATAATGCCAAACAGTGTACTGTGCTATGCAAGATATAAACGTAGCCAAACGTCATCCTTACCCTCAAGAATTTATTACCTACTAGGGAGGAGGGGGAATCCTATTACACGAGTAAGAAATAAATCATGGAAAACTGACTACAAATGAAGTAAAAATTTTAAAATATCTCCTCTTGGATTGCGTAAAACCCACTTATTAATGAAAACTTGCTCCTTCCTCCTGAGTTCCCAATCCCTGAGTTCTGTTCATTTCAATTGCTCAAGCCAGATTCTGGAGGACGCTTGACTCTCACACCAAATGCAGTTAGTGAAGTCCAATGAATTCTTCCTCATTCAACCACAGCAAGAAATGCTTACGTTTGTCAAATACCAATCACACACTAGGCATTTTCCTCAGCTCTCAGGGTCTACCAATCACCTCCTGAATAACTCTATAATTTGTCTACTGCTCCAACTCAAGCAGAGAGTGCCTATTTCAAGCCATCATCATCTTTCACACAGATTAACACAACTGCCTTCTAACTGGTCTCTGTGACTATAAAATTTTGTTTTTGCTTTCCTTCCAATTCGTCCTCCAACACAGCCAGCCAAGCATCTGACCCTCCACCACTTTTTTTTTTTACATTGAGATATAATTCACACACCATACAATTCACCATGTACAGTACAATTCACTGTGCACCATTCCTTTTCAAAGATTACAGAGACCTTCCTGTCCTGACTGCCCCTTCACCACTCCAGCCCGACCTCCACCCTTCCTGTGTGTCCAGCAGTCCCCTCCCCTTTGTCGGGCTAACCTCTACTTACCCTTAGGGCCCTCAGGCATTTCTGCTGCCCAACTCCAGGAAGGCTCCCAGACCCCCCCAAAGTCCAGCCCCTCACTGTTCCCCATCCTGCCTGTAAAGTGGCCCTCATTGATCCCACTACTGGTATCTGTTGTTAACTTGTGTAACTTCTCCACTAACCAACAAGGACCATGACTATAGTATAATATTCACTAGAACAACTCCTACTGACGCAATTTCCTCTCTGTATCAAGTCCACTAGAGGTTTTGTTCTCATTATCATTTGACCATTCAGCACCCTCTGACAGGGCTGACCACACACCCTCCTTCTGGAAAGGCTCTTTTCCTCTGGCCTTCCTGGCACTGTCATCTCCTGGGTCTATTTAACTGTTCCTCCACCTCTAGTACTGGACCAGCTAATGGGGGAGCTCTTCAGGAGCTATCCGGAGCCATCCTTCCTCATCCTCGTCGATCTCCTACGTGTCCGTCAGGCCCCAGGTACCACATCCACACAGGCGATCCACAAATGCACGTGTTTACCAAACTTCTCCTGCAGAGCCAGATGCCTCTGAAAACTGCCCCCACCTGAAGTCTCCTCTTGGATGTCTCAAAGGTACCTCAACATATCAAAACAAGGGCACACTCTGGCCCCAGATGGCCTCTCTCGTGACTGGTGCCGCTGCCCATCCTGTCATGCAAGCTGGACATCTAAGCCACATGTTTAGCACCTCCTCTCTTTCATCCCGTCATCAGCAAACCATGTCACCGTCACCTTATAAATTTCTCTCAAACACACCTACTTGAGAACACGTCCAACAGCACAACCTTAGTTAAAAGCTACTAGTGTGGCCTTCCTGGACCACTTCAATTGGCTTCTCTCCAACTCTACTCCTCTGAATCCTCATAATTCTCTTTACAGACTGCAGCCAGGGCTCTCCTTTCAAAAGGCTAATGTGATTACGTCAATCCTTACCTTAAAATACTCAGTGACTTGTCACTTCTGTTAACCAAAAACCCAAATCCTAGCCATGATCTACAACGCCCTTATCTTTCTATCTGGCCTCATCCCCCGCCTCCCTCCCACACTCTGTGCCCAACCACACTGCCCTTCCCTCTGCCCCTTGAACACACGCCCTCCTACCTGGAGTAAGACTTAGCTCATGTTCTCCCTTCCGTCGTGATGCTCATCTCCTCTCCTGGCCTACGTATCTCCTATTCTTCCTTCAGGTCACAGCTCAACAGGAACTTCCTCAGGATGTCCTTTCTTGTCCAAAAGGACTAGGCTAAATCCCTTTGTAATGCTCTCTACAATGCTAACTTCGCATTTATTTGTGTGATTTGATTAACATCTGTCTCCACCTCTAAGCTAGAAGCTCCGTGAAGGGCTGACCCTGACTCTCTTTGCCCTGTGTTGTATTCTCAAATCCTAACTCACTGCCTGGCACATACAGACGAGCAATAAATTACTCTTCCCTGCCCTCCCTCTCACACATAAGCTGGATCAATCAAGACGGTATTATGATGAGACTTTTATTTGGGAAAGAAAATATTTCATGCGTAAATAACTGAGGGGGTGCTTGAGCTGGCCTGCACACCATGAACAGGGTGGGAGGAGCAAAAAGGAGGAGAGAGCATTCAGGTGCAAGTGCAGTAAAACAGTTATTGATTAAATCCTTGTCCTGGATGGCAGGCACAGAGTAAAACTAGTAGGAAGTAAGCTTAAGTAGAGGGGGGAACGGATAATGGGAGCTCCTAAAATAATAAAGCAGCTAATACTCACTGAGCACTTACCATGCGCTAAGCATTTTACACGTTAATTCATTTAAACTTCACTATAATGAGACTGAGAATATAATTTATCGTCCAAACCAGGACACATCTGAGAGCAAAAACATTAATAATTGTTCAGGAAAAACGTGAAACCAGGTCACATGATCATCCTAACGGTAACGCTATTCAGTAGATGCTGTTGCTATGTACAGTTTCCCTGCAAAAGCAAGCACTGAGAGGCTGAGCAAGTAGACCAAAACTCACGCACTGTGTATTTCGGTAGACCCCAATCACACAGCTCTGTGTGAGACCCAGGGCGCTGACTCAGAGCCTATACTCTTACCCACAAGGCTGTACTGCCTTCAATCACACAGCCTTAAGAGAGTTTTCTAAGCGAACGGTGTTACTGCAGGCTCTTAAGATGAAAGTAGGATTTGGGGAAACATTCATCCCTTCTGGCACGAGATATTTTCCAACAACGGTTGTTAGTGCCATTCCCAACTAGCTTGCTCTCAAATCTATTATCTCTGAAAGCCTAAATCAGGAACCAAGGTCCTCAAGAACTTCTGCCTTTGCCATTTCTACATTTATTATGTCTCAATAAATGCTTTAGCCTTTTCCCTTCGGAAAAAAATGAGATGGTCCAAGAGTGGAAGACCTAAGTGAGCTACCCGCTGCGCTGGGCCCCACCTGCAAGACAAGCAGCTGCAGCCAGGCAGGCAACAGAACACCCAGGAAGCATGTGACAGCTGAGCGACTTGCTTTCTCAGTAAAATCAATGTTCTTTTCCTGTTCCCTTTCATATCAACAGCCTGGGAATGAAAATGTACTGACTTGTGCTCTGGAAAGGGAAATGTCACTCTAACACTTGTTACTCCCGGATAAGAACCCATAAACAGCAACCTGCTGCACAGAACACCTCAAAACAGGCTGGAGAATCACTGACAGAGATGCAAGGTAACTCTGAAACATGGGGTCAGCGGATCTAGGAATCCACGTAGAGGTCAGAGTGCTTCATCTGAAACGGATGTGGTACTGAGAGCAGTTCTCCCACGTAAAAATAAACAGGTGTCACGTTCTCCCACCTGAACAAATCCAACCATTTATAAGCAAACGGTTACACATCTACCTCCAAAGATTCTCTGCATTTGGGGTTAATAAATATTTAAACTCAATCAGTTTAATTAGTCAATGTTTAAATACTCATTCCTGGAACACATGTCTTATTGAGACAACCTAAATAACCGAGATGGGACCCATTAGTCAAATTCAGAGAGCAGCCTCTGTGGTATCAAAACAGAAGGAGGCAAAGAATGAATGCACCTTAATCACAAGTGGGTGTAATGCTTAAAGCAGCACTTCCTCAACTGCTTGAGAAGCTTTGGGAAAAAACAGAGAACTAAGATTGGCGGACTCTGACAAATATCTTAATTTCTTCCAAAAAGACATAATAACAACAAAACATACTACCTGCAAAAGGTGGGGAAAGTACCCAGGATAGCAAAACTCCAGGTTACAATCAACAGCTCAATTAAAATTAAATAACAAACAACACATAACCTTTTTATTTGGAGTAAGAGTAGGGAATTCCCAAAGATGAGACGCCCAAGGAGGTTCCCCCGCACCCCCCAAAATCAAAAATCCTCCTTTTCTTTAAAGAACACATAAATCCACTGACACAAGCAACTGCTTTTCTATACTGTTAAAATGTGAAGATTTTCGCAATTACATACGAAATTTTTTTTGCCTTGCAAGTTGCCTATAGTTGTGTCTCTTCTACTAAGTAGCGAAGAAGAATTCACTGCTCAGTTTAAACCAGGGCTTCTCAACTGCGGCACAATTAACATTTTGAGCCAGATTGGGGTGGGGGGGGTGGGGGGGAGGCCTGTTCTGTGCATTATCCCTGGTCTCTACTCACATAGATTCTAGTACCACAACCCACTGCTCCAATGACAACAACAAAAAAGTATCTCCAGGCCTTCCCTGGTGGCGCAGTGGTTAAGAATCCGCCTGCCAATGCAGGGGACACGGGTTTGAGTCCTGATCCGGGAAGATCCCACATGCCGCAGAGCAACTAAGCCCGTGCGCCACAACTACTGAGCCTGCGCTCTAGAGCCTGCGAGCCACAATTACTGAGCCCTCGCGCCACAACTACTGAAGCCCGCACGCCTAGAGCCCGTGCTCCGCAACGAGAGAAGCCACCGCAATGAGAAGCCCACGCACCACAACGAAGAGTACCCCCCGCTCACCGCAGCGCACAGCAATGAAGACCCAACACAGCCAAAAATAAATAAACTAAATTAAATAAATAAAACATTAAAAAAAATTCTCCAAATACTGCCACATAGCCTCTGGGGAGCAAAGTTGTTCACAGTTGAGAACCACTGCTTTCAACGAATAAAACTTCTTGTCTATCACAGAGATTTCAAAGGATTAAGCATTTGTGTTGCTTTATTCAAAATTATGCTTGACCAGTATGGAATCCATAAAGCTAACACCATTACGAAAACTATATAATGTGGCATGTTCTTCATTCTCTGAAATATATTGGATTAACTCAAAACACTACCTGAAATAGTAATTACACAGATGTGTGAAGCTGAATTAGGAAAACCGAAGTAAATATTCTGAAAATCTTGATGTTTCCTGGCAAGCTCTGAAGGTGATCAGGGGTAATGTTACTCAGTGGTGACCTGCTCTGGTCCTGGAGCCAAGTGGATGCTTCTGTTATCACACGACTAACTGAGAAAACCTGGTGTCCACAATGCCAAGAACAAGGGAAACTAAATACCTACAAGACCAAAACCCTGGTGTGAAAGGGGAAAGAATTCCTGAACTCACTCTCCCAAAGCATGGCCACAGATAGAAAACCAAATACAGAAAAGATAAATATAAAACTCAAGCACGTATGGACACCAAGGTGGGGAAAGGGGCGGGGGGGGGGGTGTGAAAAAAAAACAACTCAAGCAGACAGATAAGTAAAATATGGTATACCCATAAAATAGAACATTATTGAACAAGAAATGAAATACTGATACCTGTTAGAACATGGATAAGCCTGGGAAGCATTATCTTACGTGAAAAATGCCAGTCACAAAAGACCACATACGGTATGATCCCATTTATATTAAATGCCCAGAAAAGACAAATCCACAGAGACAGAAAGCAGATTGGTGGTTGCCTGGGGGTGGGGGGTGCTGGGGTGCTATAGTTATGCATTTCATTTGGGGATGATATAAATGTTCTAGAATTGATTATGGTGATGCTTGCATATATCTGTGAAAATATTAAAAGTCACTAAATTGTACACTTTAAATGGGTAAATTATGTGATATGCAAATAATATTTCAATAAAGCTGTTACAGCACAAACACACACAAACAGCAACATTACAAACTAATAAGAAAAAGCTCAAGCTTCGTTAAAATTTAAAAAAAAATGCATCTGGCTATAAAATTCACAAGGACAAGCTCTACCTCCACAATTCTGAAAAACCACCTCTTAAAGTTGTAAAAGCATAGTTAATTAAACACATAGGAGAAGTTGTATTTCATGTAACATTAAGAATGAAAGAGAACCTTCCTTGGACCACAGTAATCTTTAATATGCATGAATACTTGGTCAGGCTTACTACCTCTGCACAACATGTTCCAAAGCAGATAAGTTGGACAGGGTTTCTTTCAGTCTGCAGAGATCCGAGATTCAAAGTTAATTTGCAACCATGGCACGTAAGGTCTCAACAGCTGATGAAAGGAAATGACAGGGTGGATTTTATACTTAACACAGTTACACTTCACACATATATGAAAAACCAAAAGCATTCATAATACACTTCTAATCCATGGGTACAAATTATATCAAGGGAAAAAAACTGCGAAACTCACTGGAGCAGTCCTTCTAAAAACACTCAGAATCTGAGTCCTAGATGAAAAGGAAAAGTAGCTCTGACGAAAAGCATAAATCTAAGCCAGAACTCAATTTGCCATTTTCTTTGAGCTGTTCCAACTGGGTATGATGCTCTCTAGGTTGACCAGATGTATTACACTGCCATCTTTGTTAACCTGACATCATTGAAAGAGAAAAGCAAAAGAGCCACTAGAATTATTCAATTCAAGATGCCAAGAACTAGCAAGTGACCAGGGAGGGTGGGAGTACAGGGAGTCCCGCGGCCTGGACCACAACACTGAAATGCTGTAGTTGTGACACTGATCATCAAATAAACACCAATGTCCTGAGCGAAGTCGCTGTCAATTCCTCCATTAATTCAGCAAATATTTACTTAGCACCTACTAGGTGCCAAGCACTGCCCTAGGAGCTACAGATATATGCGCGACCAGAATACACACAATCTCTAACCTCAGAGAGCTTACAGTATAGTAGGGGAGGAAGCAGACAACAAACAAACAAGAAAATATATTAGTATATTACCTGGTGATAAGTGCTATGGAGAAAAAATTAAGGTGGGCAAAAGGGAATGGGGCGGGGCGGGGTAATTTATTTAAGGTAATCACTGATAAGGGGTCGTTTGACCTAAAGGAAGTAAGGCAGCAAGTTGTGTGGTTATCTGGAGGAAAGTATTCCAGGCAGAGAGAAAAGCAAGTACAGAGGCCTGAGACAGGGGCAGTTTTGGCACATCCAAACAGCAGCAAAAGGCCAAGGTGGCTGAAGCAGTGACAGCAAAGAAGAAAGTCAGAGGTGAAGAGGGAAGGGGGGCAGGCGGGGGCGGTGTGCATGCTGCATCTACCGAAATAAGAGAAAAGCTTTTGTAGGGTTTTGGCATAAAGAAGTAATGATCTGAGTTACGTTTTAACAGACTCCCTCCAGCTGCTGCAGGGTTACGAGACTGTGGATTCAGGCCAGGTGTCAGTAGTGCAGGTGCAAGGAGAGGTCAGACTGTGGGCAGGTTCTGCTAGTAGAGCCCTCGGAATCTGTTGTCAGACTGGATGTGATTTGAGACAAAGAGGAGAGTCCAAGAAGGGGCCGCAATTTGGGCCTGAGCAACTGGAAGAGCAGAGCTTCATTTACTGATGGGGAAGAGAAGGAAAACTGGAATTCTGTTTGGAACATGTTAAGTTTGAGACGCCTAGTAAATATCTAAGCAGAAATATGGGTACAGGTTGAGAGGTCAGAAAGTTCTGGGCTGGAGATTTAAATCTGGGAGTCCTCACCATACAAACCCTACACCAACAACCATGAGACTGGATGACTGGGTGGCGTGGAAGCAAACTACAGGAGATGAAACATTCAAAGTAGCAAGAGAATACTCTCACAAGCAAATAAAAGGTATTACGGACAGGCCAAATAAATTTGTAAACTGCAGGTGAAGTTTCAGTGATAGGATGATGGAAAGACTGGCTCAGACCATGTTCTGAAAATGCTGAGGTGAAAACAATACCCTGTTTTATTCACAAAGAAGCCCTCTACATATGTAACAGTTGCCTAAAGACAAATTACATATTAATGATGTTACCAAATGCTGTAGTTAATAAAACCCAGGCTGCTACAGTCTTGGTTGGCTTCTACTTTATGAAGTCACACAAGATAGGTACATCCACTCCACTCCCCGCCCCTGTTTCGAAGGGAAATACAGCAGCTATTCAAATGAAGACCTGGGGGGTGGAGGAGAGACTGTTTTTACCTTGCAAATTAATAAAGGAGAGTTACTAGATTTTAAAAATAGTTTTCTTAAGTAACATTTTTGAGGCCCTAAATTGAATACTGTACAGTCCACACGAAGAAAAAAAAAGAAAAAAGAAAACGTAGTAACTAAGTATATGAATTCAAAACAAAAGCTCAATTTCAGAAAAAAATGAGATTTAATAGGCTCATTAGTGATGCTTACTTGGTGTCATAATTTGAATCCTAAAGAACTGGTGCGTCAAGTAGGAGGAAAAAAGCGTATTGGGTTTTTTTATATATATATAAATTTTATTTTATTTTATTTATTATTTTTGGCTGCATTGGGTCTTCGTAGCTGCACACGGGCTTTCTCTAGTTGCCGCGAGTGGGGGCTACTCTTCGTTGCTGTGCGCGGGCTTCTCATTGCGGTGGCTTCTCTTGCTGCGGAGCACGGGCTCTAGGCATGTTGGCTTCAGTACTTCATGCGGTTGGCATGAGGGCTCACTAGTTGTGGCGCACGGGCTTAGATGCTCCGCGGCATGTAGGATCTTCCCAGACCAGGGCTCGAACCTGTGTCCCTTGCATTGGCAGGCGGATTCTTAACCACTGTGCCACCAGGGAAGCCCGCGTATTGTTTTTAAATACTTGATACGAAAAGGTTTAACTGGACTCAAAATACATGTGCATTATCAAGAAAATTATGACTATATTTGTCAATGAAAGAATGGGGGAAAATACGTAATGAATTTTTCACAAAGTCCTATACGGACACTCCCAAAATATCTCCAGTTTACCCAGTACTCTCTACAAATATCATCTTTTATGTACGTGGAACAGTAGGAAGCATGAACTCCAGGTAATCTTGACAGTGCAAGCATGTTATTCTATAGTTGACTGTTTTAGATTCCCCATACTTTTGGGCACCGAATGACTGATAACACTAACATTCAGAGTAGGAAGAGCCAGAAAAGGAGGGGAGGGGTCATTGCCTAGTAAGAGAGTCTAGATTTCTAAATAAGGATTCTTACATATAATTATCTAGCTTCTATCATTCATCAGCAATGAAGGCAGCACTGCCAGCTTTTTCTCAGCACTAATGTCTCTCCATGACCAGGAATGGTACCCAAGACTGCCAAGAGCAGTCAAGTGACATATGACACATACAGCAAAAAGGCACAACAGTCAAATGTGTGGGTGCTAATAAGCTGAACGGACACTTTCCATTCTGGAACTTGAAAGTGAGGAAACTACAAGTAGAAAGAAGGAAACTACGAAAGGAAGTAGAGAACAGTACAGACCTACAGAATGTCACCTAAAGTTCCCACTGCAGGCATCAGCAGTAACCTCTCTGGATATTCAGCTTGAGACACACCTGGCTTCTGGCCCCAATAAGTTAACCCCATTGTAAATTCACAGTTTCCAAAGAGTACCCTCACAAAATAAAAATAACTCGTAAGAATATGCCAGCATATTCTTCTATCTCTTGCTCAGGGAAAAAGATCAAGTTTATCTACCCAAAAAAAAAAAAAAAACCTTGAATATACATAATCAGCAATAAATCGAATAAATTCGTATGGAGGGTATAATGTTTTTTTCATTTTCACCCTCTTGATAAGAGGAACAGCCATACATTCAAGAATAAAATAGTCCCTATTATTATGTATAGCTTAATTTGTTTACTACAACGAGCTTTAGAGGATGATATAATGGCCCTACATCACAGATAATACACCCCAGTCCAGCTAAGCATGTAACAGATTCTCTAATAAAAACTCATTTACCTCCAGGACCAGGCCCTCCTGGGAATGAGAAGAGAATGCCATCAAGTCTACATCGGGTTTCCAATACAGACAGACACCTCTCTAAAGCAAGTGTCTGCCAAGATCTTGGAAAGAAGGTCATTACTGAGAAACCCACTGATTTGTGAAACAAATAAAAGGCTCCAAAGATAAGTGTCAAAATAAGAAAAATTGAAAATCATGTTTCTTTAAAGAATGGGGCACAAGAGCTTAATGCTACAATTCATATTAAAACATACCCAAATTAAATCTATTACATTATAATTTAAAACACAAACTGTTATTAAATAATATGTACCAAAGTTGCAGCTTTTCCTATAGACCAATGGCCTAAGAGAGGGCTCATCTTGACATTTATAAATTATTAACACTGCTCTATAACCATCACTAGACTAAAAGAGAACCTTTTGATTTATAGACCTGAACATTATCATCAGTAGGAGAGTAATACAGGGAGGGGGGAAAAAAAGAAAAGCTATGTCTTCAGAGCTCTTCAAACTAAGTTTTTAAAAGTGTGAAAGCAACTGACTAGGTCATACCTAAGTACAACAACTGTGATAACACTGAGCAGGACTGAAGGAGGCAGAAACTGCATTTCTTCCCGAGGCAAGTCCATCTGCTAACAAGACTTGTATTGGCCACGCGTTGGCAGGATTAATCAATACTACACAGGTATTTTTTTCTAAGCTTTCATCTCATATAGTGTAAGATAAAGACAGTAGAGCAACTGAATTGCCTGATTAAATAACGTCTGTATCCTAACTGCTCAAAGTCAAGTTCCCCTGACAAATCTCCTCAATTTTGTAGTCAAGGAAAAATTAAACCTACAAGCAAAATATTCATTCCATACTCCACAACCACAAAAACATCAGAAGCTCAGTTTACTGCCCAATGTAAACATATACTGAAGAGCTCTAGTCTCTAGTGACCTTTATGAACACCCGGAAAATGCAAGCAAGGCAATATTCAACATGAGAGAACACAAATTTCAAAAGCAACTGACGAACACAACCTGGAAGGCTGCAATGTAAATGGAGCACAGGCTCACAACAGCATTCTCAAAAGAAATCTTTCTCACGTCAGAAAACAGAGAAATTTATTCTCAAATGCTTTCAGTGGAAAAACTGCCACTTCTGATTAAAGTTAATTTTATCAAATCTATGGGACCTTGGGGAAATGCACAGATTCCTTTCTTTATTCTCCTGCCTGCTTTATCCTGCAACTTGCAAATTGACTTAACAGTATGTCTAACCACCTAGAGACATATGTGCCATTTTCAGCAATTGGTAATTTACCGTTTTGTTTTGGATTTCTTTTTTTTAAGCAGCTGGATATGATGTGTTGCTTCTTCCCTAAAGGTCTGTCACTTTTGATATTTTTTTAAACAAATGATATGATACGAACAGGTAAGCATTTTTTAGAATATTACAGAATTTCAGAATATGTAGAAAAAGCAGTGATATAAAAGGCAGCTCTTCATACCAATGAAAAATCCACAGAGATTCCCAATAATACAGAAGTTTTTTTTATTTTTTTATTTTTTATTTTTTTTGCGGTACGTGGGCCTCTCACTGTTGTGGCCTCTCCCGTTGCGGAGCACAGGCTCCGGACACGCAGGCTCAGCGGCCATGGCTCGCGGGCCCAACCGCTCCGCGGCATGTGGGATCTTCCCGGACCCGGGCACGAACCCGTGTCCCCTGCATCGGCAGGCAGACTCTCAACCACTGCGCCACCAGGGTAGCCCAGAAGAGATTTTTAAGCATCCTGAGAGCCCCATCACCACATCCACAATTAAGCCATTCTTACTCTCCACCAGGATCAAAACAGGAGGACGATACTATTAGTGATTCCAATGGATTTTAGGCTTGGTAATCAACCAGTTGGGAATCAAAGACAGAGAAGTGAAGATGATGTAAGGGCTTCCATCCTTAGTTTGGACAACAAGGGGATGGGGACGGGGGCGTGGGGGAATGATGCATGTGACTAAATGGAGAAGAGATTTCAATTTTGCCAAGTGTTGGGTTTCGGCTGCTAATACAGAGCCATCCAGACTAAGGTATCTACTAGGCAGCTAAAAAGACAACCTGATGCTCCGGAGAGAAGAAACCAAGGCAAGGCCTTGGGAGTCAAAGTCATATAGTATCTATGAGTACTAAATGAGATGACCTGGGAAGAGCATTAGATGGAGAGTACAGGGCTAAACACAGACACCATTTGCATTTGCCAAAATAAATCCCCCCCAAAAAGAATCTGGAGACCCTATGACAGACAGCCCCAAACCAACGAGCGCAACAATAAAATCTTCTGTGTAAAGTGTAGGATGCATTGCTTACAAATACTCTCACAGTTTACGGTGTATTTGTCATACTAAAGAGTCTAAGAAGTCTGTGCGTAAGAAAACTGTTCAGTAAGTTGCTTATCAACAGAATCAAATATCCAGAGCATACTGCCCAGTGTAATTCATCTCCACATTACAAAGCATATAAACGAGCAATGCAAACTCTCATTCTTCCTTAGAACGGTATGAGTTGTGAACAAGAGTAATAGAAATTCTACAACTTAACTGCACTTAATATCAGGAGTTCTTGATAGGACTCTGACTCCCCAAATACCTGCCACATCAGCATGAGCCTTAACCACTGATCAGGTTTTAGAAAATAATCCAAACTATTCACTGGTCGTTCTATTCACGTTAGAGACCAACATCAACTCGGACTACAGAACCACATGAAGAATGATTCACTCTACAAAACCTTCTTAGATGGCAAGCTGAAAGAACTAAATAAAGCAAATCAGGTATTTTTTACCAAAAGAGGAAAGAAAAGAATCTGCCACTCAGCAGCAAGGGAAAGGAATCAACTCCCGTAAGTGGAACATTAAATTAAAACAGAAGGGGGATCGCAAGAACTCAAGAAAAAAGAGACTAGATGCCTAAAACCACTTTATGGTGCCAAGGCAGTGACAGTATCTCTGGCCTCGGTGTGCCCTAACCACAGCCCAGGCTCCAAGCCAAGGCGAAAGGTGGACCTCCCCGTAGTCACCAGAGATGACCCACAAATCAAAGCGATGAGCACCACGTAATAGGCTGGAGATAATGGCAAGAAAGTGGCCACTACCTTGAATCACATGTATCTGGAGGAAAACATCTGGGAAAATACCGTCAATCTTTTTCTCCATTCCCAGTGCCCTCATTTACCTTGGACCTCAATTCTCTCTATAAACACAAATGACTCCTACCTTTTATCTCAATTTTTAATGTCCTCATTCAAGAACATTCAAGAATGTGCTAAATGGGACAAAGGTACAACCCTCCAGTTACAAAATAAATAAGTCATGGGATGTAACGTACAGCATGGTGACTATATTACCAATACCATATGGTACACAGTCATCCCTTGGTATCCAAGAGGGCCTGGTTCCAGGAGCCCCCACCAATACCGAATTCTACGGATGTTCAAGTCCTTTCCATAAAATGGCTCAAACAATGAATAGAGTTGGCCCACCATATCCCCAGGTTTTGCGTCCTTAGATTCAATCAACGGTGGATGGAAAACCCACGGACACAGACGGCTGACTGTATTTGAAAGTTGTTAAAAGAGTAGATCTTAAAAGTGCTCATCACAAGAAAAAAAAACATTTGTAACTATATGTAGTGAGGGAACTGTTAATTAGACTTAGTGTGGTGATCATTTTGCATTATATACAAATATCAAATCATAATGTTGTACATCTGAAACTAATACAATGTTTTATGTCAATTGTATACTAATTAAAAAAAAAAAAACTTTCCAGGAAAGACTACATGAGGTTCAATTTCCTCCTTCAGGAAACCACCTCTCTGGTCCTCAGTTCATAACCCTGCTTCCCGACAACTCTCCAATAAAAAGCCTTCTACATGTACCCCTACTTGGTCCTCTCACTCTCACCTTTGCTCACACTGTCTTTACTGCCAGCTCAATAAACATTTGTTGAATAACTGTGTACTATTCAAGTCCACTCCAAGCCCTACACTGTCTGAGAAGGAATCCATGATGCCTCCAAACTGTGCCATGCCATTCTTGCCCCTCTTTAATTAATTCCTTCTGCAAGCATAGTCTGTATTTTACACTTAGCATTTTAACATATTACAAATGCAAAATACCTTATTATTTACCAGCTCATATGTTTCATATATTGTCTCCTCTCATCTTCTCTATAAGGCCTTGCTGATAGAAACACACCCTGGTCCTTGCTAGCTTTATAACCATGAGCAGTTGATCTCTCTGTCTAAACTTTGGTTTCTTCATCTATAAAGAAAATAATAACAGCATACCCCCTAGAGGAGTTGTGCGGAATAAATAAGATAACCCACGTAAGGCACTAACCTGCACAATACCTAGCAGATCAAAGATATCAGTTACCAGACAGCCCACGTTCTACACATCTAAGAACCCCACGACACAGAGGAACTCAATAACATTTTGCCGAAGACGCTGTGTCAGAATACATCTAGCTGGTCCGAGGAACATTGTTTTAGTTTGTATTGTTCAACAGAAGGAGTTATCAGTTCTCAAAGAAGCTTGCTCCGAATCCTCGAGCCTCTCTAAAGGGCTCTCACAGCCCCCTGGGAACTTTTCCCCACTCCAACCTTACTCTGGCTATACAAGCACGGTATCCTGGTTTCTGCTCAGATTCCTGAGAGCAGGAATTTGTGCCATGTTAACTTTGGAAGCAATCAAATATTTGATGAATGAACAAAATCCACTTATTAATTAGACTTCATCTTTCGTTACCCACTAACAAGCTTTCCTCTTATAATCAAAGGGCACAGATTCTTAAAGCAGAATAATATAGTTCTCGTTAATGTTTTTCTTAAATAGATTAAAACAGGCTACCTTTGGGGGGTTTGTTTTAAAAATTAACTTGTAATTCTCCATGTCACACACCAATAGTACCTTTATACTCCCCCTTTCATTCCAACTTTCTCTAAAAAATAAATAAATAAAAGCATACGTCCTCAGAACTATAACATGTCTGTACATGAGAGAATGCCCTTCAACGTTATTCACTGACAGCCATGTGAATCACTTAAGAGCTTTCATCTGGGGCTGTGCTGTCCAATATGGTAGCCACTAGCCACATGTGGCTATTTTAATATATTAAAATTAAATAAAATAAAAAATTCAGTTCCTCAGTCACACTAGTGGCATTTCAAGTGCTCACCCGTCGTGTGTGGCTAGTGTTGACGGTACCATGGTGGTCAGCACAGATACAGAACATTACCGACCTCATAGAGAAATCTATGAGCGCTGATCTAGATCTAAATGTGTATAAATAAAAATATTACGACTCCCATTTCATCAATAAACCACTCCCTTTTAATCAATTCTAACTGATTTAAGTACAAGAATATGCATAAACATGAACCCAGTGGCTTTTACCCTTAACAACAGATTATGATTCTTAGAAAAGACAGAGGGAGAGAACCTCATAACAATCTAAGGCTTTGGTCTTCCATCCTTCAGCAATTTACACAACCTGACCTGAGGGGAAAAAGAGCAAGAAAGCATTTTTCTCCACTGTGTTGCAGCTTTTCTCCAACACGGTCACATCTGCCAAGTTTGAGAACCACAGGTTCCATTATCTTACACTGTCAGCATTCCTCCTTTGTAAACTCCCTTTCCAAACTGATCTCCTCTGATTTGCTCCACACATTCTGCCTTCACTCCCAGTTCAGGGCCTAGAGTCTCTGGCAGACAGGCCATACGTAATGACAGTCTGGATAAAACCATCAGTCTGTCTGCTCTTGGAGGATTTTTCCAATGCTATGCAACTGCTGTGAGGGTGTGTGGGAGGCTGCACATTTTTCTTCATAATAAAAACAAAGACCCAATTTCTGCAAAGCTGGTAAGTTACCTCTGTATTTATAACACAAGATGACAGGCAGAGTTTTGTTTTTCTACAAAACTAGAGCTCTTAGGAGCATATGTTTTTAACCACTTATTTCTCCATAATGACTGAAATATCTCAAAGCATTCGCTGAGTGCTTCGCTAGTTTTATCTGCCACCTGCGTGGATTACCACAGGCTGCTTTTACATAGGAAAAGAGGCAAAGCAGAGAAAAACTCACGACCTTGGGCAGGGATATTTTAATAAAGTTCTTCTCTAAAATTAGAACCGTAAATGTCTTTCCATAATGCAATACTACAGTACTAACTTTAAAGCAATAATCAGGGGAGACCTGTTTGCTGAGTGAGGCAGGTTGACGGGAGTGTTACAACAAGGGTGCGGCAATGGATTTAATGTTGGAAACACCCTTTTCCTAGAGACTTGGGGGGGGAGGGGGGAGTAGGGAAAGCCAGATAAACTTGTTCAGTGATGACCATTCTAGCTTTTGGTTACCACTTCATTACAAAAACAAAGAAGAAAAAAAGAAACCTTGAGTGTATGTATGAGCTGCATTTCTCTACAGGGCACTTCCTTCCATCCTGCAAGTCCCAGGTACCAATGATCTCTGAGGGGAAAGGTCAGCTATCTGCCATGAGAGGAGGCCAAACTGCAAGCAACTATTCCTTTCCACTGAAAGAGTTTCGGAATCTGAGAGAGCAAACAAAAGCAGAGTGGTGGAAGCAACTTCTCCCCAGGGAATTTTGGCTTGAACGCAAAGGATCCCGTAGGAAATGTTTCCAGAAGGACGCTGACAGCATGAAGGAGCAACTCCGGAACAAGGACCTGAAGTCACAGGGACAGGAGGGGAGAGGGGGCAAGAAGGGTGGGGGACGAACCTGGAAATCTTAGATCTTGAGACATGAGAATCAGCATTGTAGACTTCAAGGTAAAAAGCAAAGAAAGACTGTGAAATATAACATCCATGCTTAAATGGATCCTTGGGAGAAAAAGCCCTCAGCCAGGATAAAAGGAAAAGAATTATACCACCCTCAGTTCCCCACTTGGGTGTGAAAAACCTTAGCAATTTAGAAGTGAGAGAATACCCTTTCTTGTTCAAGAATTGTAAACATTTTAACACAGGAAAAGGACACAGGTAGATAAAAGAACAAAACTGCTTCCTACTAATATGGGTCAACTTTGCAGGAATACAGTCAAGAAAACATTACCGTGTGTTTTCTACAAATGGTAAATATAGGACAAAATGTCCAATAGCTCAACCACCTGAGTGGAGGGTCAGAGAAAGGAAATAGGAAAGCATGTAGAACAAAAGAGAAAATGGAAATTTGAAAATTTACCATAAAATCATTATAAGTACAGAGAGACAGAAATGCTAAAAACGGGGAGGGGAGGTCTCTAGAAACAAATTTCCTGGGCTTTTAAAACTGTCATTTCTAACCTACAAAAAAGCAAACAGAAACCATGCGCGAAGAAAACCAGAGAGGGGAGGAGGCGGAGGAGGGAGAGAGCTAGGTGCCAAGAGCTACGCCCCTCTCAGCCGGCGCGAGCAATTCCAAACCAGACCAGATACGGATTTTACATACAAGGAATAAATCACAAGAATCTCAGATTCGCTGTTCATATACTAAATTATTTATGGTAAGCAGGGAGTCTTTTTCTTAATATTTTTGTCAGGTGCTTTGAAAATGAAGTTTTGGAAACCACATCTTATCTATCTTAAAAGGTAAAATAGCTGGTTCTTTAGCTAAGCTTTAATTTCTATAGCAAATATTTGACTTTAGGACGTCTAACACTGTGGCAAAGTACAAATATTTACATAGCTTAATCATTCTCTATACATTATTCTACTTCCCCTGTAAATATAAAATGTGAGCTGAAACCTAAAATCATTAATACCTAAATTCAGCCACAGATTAAAATGTGCTACTAAACAAAATTTGAGATTGGGTAACACTTAAGGTTCTGTATCACAGACCTTCTATTAAATCAAAAAAATAAAATGGAACTTACCTATACTCTAAGACCAGCACAGACAGAAATTACCTCAAATAGATCTTCACAGACCCCAGGAAAAATAAAGACATACAGTCACAGTTGAAATTTTCAGGGTAGCATTAAGGAAGTAAGACAGGAATGGAAGGAGAAACTGAGACTGATTATTTCACATCCTGATACTCATACTGAGAGATGTGGGCAAATATAGTACGCACCTTGGTCCTAGGTTTGAAAAGTAGGCACTTAAGTACAATAAACTTCACACCAGAAACATTTCTGTATACTACACTCTCATTTCAGCACAATCATGCAGAGCCCTAATGAGACTTAAGGCTTACTTTGATCACAAATCTCATTTACTCTGAATCCTGGCCTATTTTGGCTAAGTGACAAGACTTCTGCCTTCCTCACCCCCAGGCTGTCCCCTGTACTGTGGCTCCTTCATATCAGGAGATTAAGTCTGTTTATTCATGTGTGAAATGGGGACTTGTTCCTTTCCTTACACTACAGGTTGTCTATAAGAGTGAGGCTCTATATTCTTCGTTATTTCACGACAAATAATCGCAAGTAAACTACATCTCACTTCCTTTATATCATTTATGGAATATGATACAATAAATTCTTCACATTTCAATACAAATTCTGCTATCAAAAGCACAGCCTTTGACCTCGCTCCTTAAGCTATACAACCAGTTTCTGTTGAGGCACTATGAAAATTTTATGTGGGGACCTCCCTGGTGGCCCAGTAGTTAAGAATCTGCCTTCCAATGCAGGGGACGCAGGTTCGACCCCTGTTTGGGGAACTAAGATCCTACGCGCCGCAGGGCAACTAAGCCCGCGCACCGCAACTACTGAGCCTGCACGCCACAACTAAAGAGCCTGCATGCAGCAACAAAAGACCCCTCATGCCACAAAGAAGATCCCACGTGCCGCAACTAAGACCCGACTCAGCCCAATAAATAATAATTATTTTTTTTAAAGAAAGAAAATTTTATGTGGTTTCTTGGAGGTGGGGGGATGTGCATTTTTGTTGTGGTACTGACTTTAATAATCTGTCCAACTGAGTATAACCCGTCATAAACTCTCTCAAAATGATTGTGGCCATGTCTCATTTTATGAATATATTTCCTGGTTTCTTTGAGGTCAAAATGTTGACTATTTATTGACAATAAGCCTTCCAATGTACAGATGATGAAAATTAATGTTATCTACAAAACAAAGAAAACAGTATACTAACTCACTAATGTCTCTATATCCAGGAATGTGAAGCATGCAAGTAATCATTTAAGAAAAATGCTGGCTCTAATAATATAACCTAGAATAAAAATTATAGAGGCAAGTAGTGATGTATGTTTCACAGGTACACCAGCCTCAATCAAGTTTTGTTCACCAAACCTTTATTAGAATGACAAGGGATTCTTTCACATGCCTTAACTCAATCCAAAGAGCAATCAAGACTCTGAGTCTCAGGAAGATAACAGATTCAAAAGTGGGAAATAAAGCTACCCAATACTGTGATGTGGTAGAATGAGCACTGGTGAAGTCCAAAGACGCCGATCAGAAGTTAGGCTGTATTATGTACCAACTCTGTACCTCATTTCTTTCACCTTAAAATTCTTCATCTTAAAAAACAAAAAATGAATAGGACTCTAAAACTCTATTAGAAAGATTCAACAAACTTTAACTGAATGACCTGGTAAACCAAATGTAAGAGATGTTACAAATTATTAATATTTTAGGTACCAAATACCTGTAGGAGTAAGAACACCTAAGCTTCAACATTCGAACAGACGGAGATATGGGGGCCCAATGAGGCCGAGTGGCAACCCCCCACCGCACCCATTTCCCAGGTATTTTACAACTCAACACCCCACATATGCACCTCTGCCCCCTTGTTGCCCCTTTTTATCCCATGTCTCTCTCCTGGTTTGTTCTTCACTTTTTCCCTAATTCTCTCCCTGAGAGTGGCACCAAAGGGCACTACTTAGATCTAATGATTCTACGTAAGGACTAGAGAAATTAAACTGCTGAACCCTGCTAAAAAGAAAAAAAGGGGCGGGCGGGAATACCTTGCCACAAACCTCTTCAGTAACTCACAGAAACTCTACAAATTGTGTGCTGTTGACTGCCTCAGGGAAAACCATTCCCCAGAGTTACTGGAGCTGCTTTTGACAGAATACCAATAAAGGTATTTATAAAGGTATAAAACAGAAAATATTCATTTATGGCAGAAAATAAAAACAAAATATATCTACCTATCTGATTTTTTTTCATCACAACTATAACTCTATGGGGTTATTCAACTTAATCTTAAGCAAAAAACAAACAAGATTACTCCATAGGCCCTCCTTCAAAGCCAGGTTAACAATACTATTTAACAGGTTTAAAATACTAGTTTTTTAGTTTTTTACGATTGTCCTTAGAGGATCTTAGTAATAAAAGACAGATACTAAATAAAATGTCCATTTAGAGACATGCTAAAGAGCAACTTAAATTTTTTCATGGTTCAAGTGTGCCAAAAGCCCTTATTTTAAAAGCATGCTTCAGGGACTTCCCCGGTGGTGCAGTGCTTAAGAATCCGCCTGCCAGTGCAGGGGACATGGGTTCGAGCCCTGGTCTGGGAAGATCCCTCATGCCGTGGAGCAACTAATAAGCCCGTGCGCCACAGCTACTGGGCCTGTGCTCTGGAGCCCGCGAGCCACAACTACTGAAGCCCACGTGCCTACAGCCCGTGCTCCACCACAAGAGAAGCCACTGCAATGAGAAGCCCGCGCACCACAACGAAGAGTAGCCCCCGCTCGCCGCAGCTAGACAAAAGCCCACGCGCAGCAACAAAGACCCAACGCAGCCAATAATTAAATAAATTTAAAAGCATACTTCAGTGACCAAGTGCATTTTCAATGAATCAGTCCACCAAATAATACATTAGGCATATTAAATCTTGATTCTCTTTAATTATAGACAAGTTTCCTAGAAAAGCCAGTAGCAGCAAGGCAGTGTCATTAAACAAATCATTTCTCACTTTAAAAACGTCCTGGGCAGGAACTTCCCTGGTGGTCCAGTGGGTAAGACTCCGCTCCCAATGCAGGGGGCCTGGATTCGATCCCTGGTTGGGGAACTAGATCCCACATGCATGCCACAACTAAGAAGCCCACATGCCATAACTAAAAAGATCCCACATGCTGCAACTAAAAGATCCTGCGTGCCACAACTAAGACCCGGTGCGGTCAAAATAAATAAATAAACTTTTTTTTTAAATGTCCTGGACATAAACAAAAAACCTTTCCTTCCTTTCACGTGGCAGAATTAGTGCTGAAACGCACAAGCTTATGAAATCATTCCGTCAAATTGTTATATTAGGGACCTCCCTGGTGGTCCAGTGGTTAAGACTCCACACTTCCATCGCAGGTGGCGAGGGTTCGATCCCTGGTCAGGGAACTAAGATCCCGCATGCCGTGCAGCCAAAAAAAAAAAAAAAAATACATTTACAGCATTGTAAATCAACTATACTCCAATGAAAAATAAATTTTTAATTGTTATATTAGCACTAAGCGTCAGACTTATAAAAACAACAAAACACTATTTCCACAAGGGATTTAAAAGAACCAAGAATGATGAATTAAGCAATAACCAAGTTCAACAGTACTTGGTTAAATAATCACTGTGGCTCCTACAGAAGACAATCAAGATCAAGCACAATCTGTGCCCTCCAGCCTCACCTCCCCCCACCCCACCATTACGACAAGGTCTGTGCATCCCACTTTCCCTCCTGCAACGCCAGTGAACACAGAAGACAAACTGGAAAAATAGCAAAGTTGGATTCGAAACCTCTTTCCTAGTCCAGATATTTAGAGCTAACCTCCTGAGTACAGAATTCACAGTGTTCAATTCAAGCTATCAGTTTTTGATTAAAGCCCATTTTTTAACTAATCCTCTTCAAGTCCCAACTGATAAATCTAACAAATTCAGCTTTTAACTTCTGAGTACATTTTTACCTGCTGTTTATATTGCTATGAAAACCAGAAAAACTTTTCCGTCAATTTTTTTTTCAAATGAGCATTACAGAAGTTAAAGGAAATTTAACTTAATTAATTATAAGAGTACCTGAATACTACACGTCGACATATTAAGGTTTGATTTTAATCTCAGAAGAGAAGGCATTGAAGATAAAGGCGGGGGACCTATACAATCAAGCCAGGACATCTAACAGTGAAAACAAGTTTGCTTCTTTTTCTCTGTTTTCAGATTTCGCACAATTCTTATGAATTAAGGTAATAATCTGTAATCTGTCCTCAGTTAAATTCATCTACCAAGAACCTGAAAACGGTTTATTTATCAAGGAAACGTTAATTTCAACAAGTAAAATTAATCCTAGCATTGTCACTAGACTAAGCTTTGCTTCCTGTGTTTTAAGCGTTAAATGCTAGAACTGACTTTTAAAAAGCAGACACTGAACACAAACACTATCCCTGGCCCCTTTATTTTAAGACTCAATCCCTGGTAAACCATATTGGGGATCTCCCGGGAAAATGAAAAACTGAAATCAGATTAATGTTTTCATTCTAAAGATAAATTATTGGAAAAAGTCCAGTGAAATCACCTTGCCTCTCCAGACAATTCTCTAATACGACCATACACAAGGTAGAAGTAGACATATTTATATATGACCAAAACCCGTCTCTTAAGGATTCTCTCTAGGGTCAAGTCATCTACCTAAATCAACCACATCCAAAGTATGTATAAGCTTCCTTTCTCTCCCTCTCCGCCTCTACACATTCAAGCACATTCGGTCTATAGAAATCTTCCTCCCAGTGGTCCACCTTTGCTGTGTCTTGCTCATCTATTCCAGCAAGTCTGGAGGCTGTGATGTAGTGGAAATAACATCAGACATGGAAATCAAACCAAGTACTGAGGGGCAGTGAGTAAGGTGACTTGACCTCTCAGCTATTTTCTCCTCTGTTAAATGGGAATTATGGTCCTACCTCAATTACACTGAGGATTAAGTTTAGAGTATTTCAGTGTCACACAGAAAGGAAAGGTAGTATTATCTGACTTGTAAACCAAGGATTCTTTCTCTATCTTTATAGCTCATCACAGACCTACCACACACTAAACTTTTTGCAAATGACTATTAAAAACAGATCCCATGGGCTTCCCTGGTGGCACAGTGGATGAGAGTCTGCCTGCCGATGCAGGGGACACGGGTTCGTGCCCCGGTCCGGGAAGATCCCACATGCGGCTGAGCAGCTGGGCCCGTGAGCCATGGCCGCTGAGCCTGCGCGTCCAGAGCCTGTGCTCTGCAACGGGAGAGGCCACAACAGTGAGAGGCCCGTGTATCGCCAAAAAAAAAAAAAAAAAAAAAAAACAGATCCCCCATCAATGCACTGGACCCAGAAAGGAAACTCCATTCGTTTAAAAGTAAAAACTTCAAGCAATTTCCTCCTCCTTTTCCCGTCTATCAAATACCAACCAAATTTTTCACTGATCAGCTGGGTTGTCTTGGTATAGTCTGCTCACAGTGTGATTCTCTTTATGACACCACTGCACTGAAGTAGGCTAAACAGGATTGTTCTGCTGGCTTACTTGTTCCAAAAAAAGAGAAAAACATTGTTGCAAGTTCCTTTGATCTCTATCATCTAGGGAAATGTAATACTAAAGCAAATATGTATATATATTAAATAAATCACTAGTAATTTTCCCACCAAACAAGTCTGCTTACAGTGCCCGAGCACTGTCCTATAAACTATCAACATACATTAATCTACAAGGATAAGAGTCTTTGAAAGAGTTTCATGGGCAAGAAATCTAATGATTTGCTGGTAGACAGTAAATGTAATTGCCAACTTAAGTCCAACTGGAAGAAAGCTACCTCAGTATTTGATGCTGTGAGACCGGATCAGCATTTAAAGAAGAGATGCCATTAACTCCATCTCTCGCTAAAACAAGTTTCAAGTTTGGATCTTAAGAGGACTGATTTGATTCTCCCAGAGAGGAACTTCTAAGTACATATTTCCTGATTCAATAGTTTACCCACTACACTTAGGAAAGCTTTCTAAAAAGTATTTTATATTTGCTAAGTAGATGGCAATTATAAATCAAAGTTTTGATAAAAAATATTCTTACTCTACTTTGAATGCTAAAACCATATTTCCAAGTGTCAAACATCAAAAAACTAACTAATGGGTCTATGGAATCTACAGTAAAAAAGTTATTAAGGTAAATTAAATGATGAACATTGACTTCTTTTCATTTGTACATCACTGTTTAAATTGTTTTTCAACGTTCAAAAAAATGTAACTGCTTTAAAAGTGCCAGATGAAACTAAACAACCTAAGATTGCTGCAGTCCACCTCTGGCATTCCAGGTGGTACAATTTATACACCAAAGAAAAGAGGTGACAAGGAAATCCTACCAAATGGAGAAGTTAAAATATAAAAACCCCACAGCTATGTGTGGTGTAGGGGGAAAACATCAGAAGTTCCATTTGGGTGTGTTAAGTTTTAGATGCTTATCAGACATCGAATTAGACATGTGAAGAAGGTAGCTGAGTTAAGACCTGGATGAGACATAAAATTTTAGTTATATTCATTTAGATAATTTTTAAAGCTGTGAGTCCCAGGACACGGTGTAGATAATTTATCAGACATCTTCTGTGTGTCAGTTACTGTTCCACATGCTGGGGATATATCAGTGAACTGCACAGTTAAAAATCCCTGCCCTTCAGGACTTTACATTCTAGTGGGAGGAACAAGGCAATAAGTAATGAAAATAAATACACATATAGTTTGTGAAAAGAGGATACTCTAGGGAAAAAGACAGAGCAGGGAAAGGGAAACCAGGAGCAAAGACCAAGGGTCAAGGCAGGCCTCAATGAGACTTGAAAGTGAGGACACACGGGTATATGGGGTGATAGATTCCAGGAGAGGGAACCGGCAGTGCAGAGGACGTGGTAATCTTCACCACAGCAGTTTCCCTGGAATGATGGGTGATGGATTTAAGAGAGGAGAGCAGAGCTGGAGACCTTAAGTACAGAAAACTCTTGCTGAGATGTTCTGCTGCAAAGCAGAGCACAGAAATAAGCAACAGTGGACAGGGGAAGCAGGGTCAAAAGAGGGAGATTTTGTTTTTGTATTTGTCTTAAGATGGAAGAAAAGCAGAAAAACTGTATGCTGTTGAGAATGATCCAGTAGAGCCCAAAACAATGATACAGGATAGACAGGAGAGACAGGAAATGACTACTGAGAGGGCAGGACTGGCTGGACCGGCCTTGCAGGGTGAGAGCTCTGCTGCTCTACCTCCAGGCAGGGGGAAGGCGGAGTCTGTGCTGCAAGCTGGGCCCACAGGGAGGTGAGTATGGGCGGAAGTTCTCTGCGGACTGCTTTGCTTTTTCTCACTGAAGCAGGAAACCCAGCATGAAGACAGGGAGGAAGTATGAAACAGTCATCTAGGAAACTGGGCAAGTGAATGGACCAGGAGGGGGAAAAAGTATGATTGCTCAGCAGCCTAAGGGCCCGCTTGAATCTTATGAACTAACTGGGAACCAACACTAGGAAATTCCCCTAGTGTAAGACATACCCAGCTATCAGCCTTTCTACTAACAAATGAAACATTCTTTAACACAAACTGCTGGAAATGGCAAATGTCTAAACATAGTTTGAGCACATCAAATATACAAACAATGCCCTGGGAAAGTTGCAATTTCTCCAGATAATATCCTGAAAGAGACTACAACCCTTTTCATACCATATTCATAACTGCTTTATCATCCCTTGAAGGGAGTCATCAGTCACTGAAGGATTTAATAACCTTGGTCTGAAGTTAACTCCCTTCTGTCAGACCACTGTAAACAAAAGATGGGTTTGAATGCCTTCAACCAATTATGTACTGTAATACTAAAGCATACAGATAAGTTATATTCTTATTCATAGAAGTACAAATTTACACATAAAAGATTATCTAGGAGCATTCAATTAATCACCAGAAACTGCCATATAAAATCTATTCCTAATTATATTGTGGTGATGATGGCAGAACTCTGTGAATATACTAAAAACCATCGATTTGTACACTTCTTTAATAGATGAATTCTCTCTTAAGGGAGTTTTACCTCAATAAAGATTTTTTTACATCTATTCCAAGTTTTTGGTCTCAAATGAATCATTTTATCTTCAGGAAGTAAAATTTTGATTTTTTTTTTTTTTTAGTTTGTTAAAATTTAATGGGAAATGGAGCAAATACAGTATGTTCTGATGGCTCATAAATACTAACCTTGTAGGGATCCAGAACTCATTCAGAATGAAGGGCAGGGTTTGGCTGCAGGTTTGAAGTTGGAGTTTTTTTAATTTGTAGGTTCTATCCCTCCTGTTTCATCCCTTTGATCAAGACATACTCACAGCACCTTGACCAAAATGAATAGCAATCTTTTGACCGTGGATAGCTCCAAAAAACTCCTACATCTTAGAAACTCATCAGCAAGACTGAATGGCAAACCAATATGTGGACCAAAATAAAAGAAAAAAATGTCATAAGTACCAATTCAGGTCGTATCACATTTCTCAGGCTTATGTCACTTCACAGAAATTTTATACTTCAAATCTAACCAACAGGCCAAAGAACTCATAAATTCTATTTTTCTCCCTGAGACAGTAAAGATAAATTCAACAATTTCACCATTGATGTTTCAACCATGAAAATAATATTCCTATAGAGACTACAAGTGAAGATTATATTCTTCTAAGCAAAAGAATTATAAGACTGAACTGACAATATTAAGGTGTTCATGGAAGGATCAATGGATCTAGAAGTCAGAAAACACAGCTACTAAAGAGGCTCAGCCAGTTCCAAAATGGAAACTGTGGACGGGACAACTCCACTGACTTCTCCTGAGCTGGCTCGCTCACTCCGTAGCCCAAGCAGCCAGCATCTGTGCTGCCTCCTTCAGAAGGTAGCTGTGAGGACCAACCAGAGGTCAGGGAAGGCTATCCAGCAGGGGTAAAGCCTTCTGCAAAGAGAAGCATCATCCCCATTTCACTCTTGAAAAGCTGTCTCTGTGATAAGCTATTGATCGCCTTCTGCTCTGCATGTATGGAATGTACTCTCTGCATTAGTCTGCTCAGGCGCTATATCAGAGTACCACAGACTGGGCAGCTTAAAGAAAAGAAATTTATTTCCCACAGTTCTGGAGGCTGGGAAGTCCAAAATCAAGGTCCTGGCCAATCCGGTTCATTCAGTTCCCTGCCTGCTCTTTGTGGCCTTCTCTTTGTGTCCTCACACAGTAGAGCGGCAGAGCGAGAGGCCACACTCAGGTCTCTTTCTCTTCATATAAGGACACCATTCTCATCATGGGGCTCCACCCTCACGACGTCATCTAAACCTAATTACCTCCCAAAGACCTCACCTCCAAATACCAAAATACTCGGGGTTAAGATGAGCATATGAAATTTGGGGGAACACAATTCAGCCCCTTAGCACTCCCCTACATAATACTGGGTTGGCCAAAAGTTCGTTCAGGTTTTTCCGTAACAAAACGCAAACGAACTTTTTGGCCAGCTCAACATATTTAATGACCGTCTTCAGGCAGAAATTAAACCTCTGCATAAAAAAATAAACAGGGGGCAGGGGAGATTTAAAGAATGGCTTACTTTTAAAAGAGCTTACTTAAGGCAGCTTACTGATATTCATACCATATAAAATAAAATTTTAAACAGATGAGGGAACTGGACTGACAACAATAGCTAAGACTCATTCAGCATTTGCCTGTGCCAGTCACTGCTCTAAGAGCTCTCCATTTTCCCCGCACAGTAGCCACACAAAGTAGGAACGATTTATAGAAGAGGACCCTGAGCACACAGGGGTGAAAAAGGCTCCCTCAGGCCACATGGCAGGTCTCACATGTTGTACAGGCTACAGAGCCTGTGCTCTAACTATATACTACTATACTGCTTCTCTTTTTCTTGGGAAAAAGGAAAATTGTAGGGGGAGCGAGGGGATTGAGAAAATGGAACCATGAAATAGGTGTTCAGGTTCATTGTATACCATTTGTTAGATGCAGCCAACATCTTATAAGCAAATACCTCAGAAGAAATTTGATCAGTCACAGGATTCTAAATCCGTAAGGTAGAAGCAATCACATGCTCAGGAGGTCAGTCCCTTCTGGAACTAAGAGCTGAGAAAAGTCTCTCCTGTGGGTCCGCCCAGAGACAGCAATCTGCCACGGCCAGTAGCCTCAGGTACCCCTGGATAAGCCATTCAGGGAGCACAAACAGCGAGCTCCACAGGCTCCGTACCGGTCAATGGTCTCACACCACACTATTCGAGTAAGCAAATCTGCCAAAAGTAAGAAATACAAAGGATTCCTAGCAATTCAAACCGAGACTTAAGGCTCACCAGAACAGGAGTTCTTAAACGAGACGTCCATGGATGGGCTGCAAGAGTTCCATAAACTACCTGCAACTGTGTATTGTGGACATGTAGGCAAATGTTCACAACTCTGCTCTGGGGGAAATACCACAGCTTACACCAATACTCAATGGAGTCTCTGATAAAAATAAAGTTAAGAACCCTTGACAAAGGAATTAATGAACTGCATAACCCCCAGGAGAACCTATCCAAATCATCTTCACAACCAAGGCTGTGGGTAGGTATAGAACACAATTAGGTGGATGTTAAATTCCAGTAAGTAACTGGATAAATGCAAAGTCAAAAACATTCTAAATAAGCATAGCTGGGAAGTAATTCTAACCTCGTTTCAGAACTGCATGGTATCTACCCTATAGTAAACCCTCCAATAGTCACTGCTGCAATTTATAACCTCCAAAGGCAGGATCAAATGGTCCTCATCTCTGAGTGCCCTGACCATCCGATAAATGGTCTTACAATAAAGAAATTAATACAAATCTTTATTTACATTTATAAGTATCTAGCAGATAAAGACCTTTGGCCAGAATTAGTTTATTTCAAAATAATTCAAAGTATCCCTTTCCCTTCATAAAATGAAATACTTTGCCAAATGAGGAACACAGGTAACCAAGAGGAAATAAAGCTTACATGGAACCACTAAGAAATCAGTACTACTGCATTTTACATGAACCATAACCTAACATCATTATATCAGCATCATGCCCATTCTTTTTAAAGTGTAACAGACTGTATTCCCAAATTTATACCTTTATGCCTTTCCCCTACAGGATGGAGAATGAGGCATATGCAATATATTTATGGTCCCCATTTCTCCCTCTCTATGGTAAATAGCAGAGAAAATCAAAACTGCAACATAGCTGACACCAGAAAATAAGTAGATACTTTTAATTTTTTCAAATAAATAAAAAGGGCTAAAATCCAAAATAATGACAACACCAAATGCTAGCAATGATGTGGAACAAAAGGAACTCTCATTCACTGCTGTTGGGAATGCAAAATGGTACAGAAACTTTGGAAGACAGTATAGCAGTTTCTTACAAAGCCCAACATACTCTTACCAGAGATCAGAAATCATGCTCCTCGGTATTTATCCACATGAGTTGAAAACGTATCTCCACACAAAACTTGCACACAAATGTCTACAGTGGCTTTATTTGTAACTGCCAAAACTTGGAAGAAGGAAGATGTACTTCAACAGGTAACTGGATAAATAAACTGTGGTACATCTAAACAATGAGATATTATTAGTGATAAAAAGGAAGCCAGCAAGCCACAAAACGACATGCAGACTGCTTAAATGCATACTGCTAAGTGAAAGAAACCAATTTGAAAAGGCTCCAAACTCTGTGATTCCATCTCCATGACATCTAGAAAAGGCAAAATTATGAAGACAGTAAAAAGATCAGTGGTTGCAAGGGGCTAAGGGAAAGGGAAGGAGGGACAAACAGGTGGGGCACTGGGCGTATTCAGAACAGTGAACCTATTCAGTGTGTACTGTAATGGTGGATGCATGCTATTAAACATTTGTCAAAACCCATAGAATGTACAACACAAACACTGAACCATAGACTTTGGTTAATAGCAAAGTATCAATACTGATTCATCAACTCTAACAGGGTACCACACGAACGCAAGATGTTAATAATAGGGACAACTGGGTGGGAGGAGACATGTGGGGATTCTCTGTACTTTCCACTCAATTTTTCTATAAAACTAAAACTGCTCCCGGGACTTCCCTGGTGGTCCAGTGGTTAAGAATCCGCCTTCCAATGCAGCGGACGCGGGTTCAATCCCTGGTGGGGGAACTAAGATCCCACATGCCGCAGGGCAACTAAGCCCACGCACTCTAGAGCCCGTGTGCCACAACTACTGAGCCCATGCACTCTGGAGCCTGTGCACCACAACTAGAGAGAGAGAAGCCTGCGTGCCACAACAAAAGATCCCGCATGCCGCAACTAAGATCTCATGTGCTGCAACTAAGACCTGATGCAGCCAAATAAATAAATGAATAAATATTTTTAAAAATAATAAAATAGGGCTTCTCTGGTGGCACAGTGGTTGAGAGTCCGCCTGCCGATGCAGGGGACACGGGTTTGTGCCCCGGTCCGGGAAGATCCCACATGCCGCGGAGCGGCTGGGCCCGTGAGCCACGGCCGCTGAGCCTGCGCGTCCGGAGCCTGTGCTTCGCAACGGGAGAGGCCACAACAGTGAGAGGCCCACGTACCGTTAAAAATAATAATAATAATAAAATAAAACTGCTCCGTAGAATAGCCTATTAATTAATTTATTAAATAGTGGTTTAATTTTTTAATGTTTTTGTGTATCACATAAATAAAATATTACTTATCCAATAATAAATGTTTATGCAATCAATTTAAGCCTGTTCACAAAACTGAAGAAAACTTTCCCCCCAAAAGCCAGACTGCTTCAGACATTACTTTTTGCCAGCATGTTTTGTTCTTCCTTTCCATTCAAAGATCAAAATGTACCCCGCATCTGCCGCCAGCACACTTCAGAATGAATATTAATTGCTCTACTTCCTTCCCTTCACATCTAACATGTTTTTAAAAAGGTGAACATTCCGTTACTGAACATTTCCCCTTACCTATTCAATGTGAGAATTATGTCCTATGGAAAGAGCAGAGCCTATGAAAGAGACACTGCCTAGATAGGTAGTCAAAGAATATACAAATAGGTAAAAAGTTTTCTACATAATTTTTCTCATTATAAAATATCCATACACACAAAAAAGACAACAGTAAGAGCTAAATACCTAAAACCAAAAGGAGAAAATAACTGTTCAGACACTTCGATCTTGATAATGTTTTTCTATATAATTTTGGTTGATTAATAAAGAATGTGCATGTCTTTCTTACCATCCCCCCTCACATATTTAAAATTCCTAGGTAATGTTTCAAACTATTTTCCTATGTTTTACATCTAATTTATGAAAACCTTCTTTTGCTAAGCAAACAAACAGTAGTATGTGTGTCCAAAAAAATTAAGATTTAGTAATTTGAGTTCTTCCAAAATGACTTTTATTAAATCCTTGTAAAAGGAAAGGCATTTATATTGGGAGGCAGATGCAAGTATTAAAGAGTCTTTCTCTTGTTTTTTGTTGGGTGGTAATATCAAAAAATACAGAAAGCTCACCATATGTGTAAAATATCAACTGCCTATATTAATATATTAAAAATGTTTAAAAAAATAAAAGGTGATTAGTAAAACAGCAAAAACTTCTTATAAAGATAATCAAGAGCCATTCTCCAATCTCACTCCTGAGACCACATAAAAAGAACCTGGTCATCTGCACCTGTACATAAGCACTACAGTTGTTTCTGCAAAGCATAAATTGGACCAATAAGAAATCCTGAAAACAATGCAAAAGGAAGGAATATCAACTGGCATTTTACTAAATGCATACAAGTCAAGTCCCCACTGCTGCTGACGTTCAAAACCAGTAGAAACTTGACTATGCCACTGTTTCTAACCAGCTATTTTTAAATTATTAGAAGATAATCTTGTGAGCTTGAGGTAAATACAGCTGTGAACTCAGCAGCACGCACCATCTGGAGGCATTTGACATAAGCAATTTTTCAAATGCATAATAGTATATTCAACTCTATATTGTTCCTTTGAAGCTGAACAGTCACATACAAACTGACCCTTTTTTTAAACTGCAACTACAAAAGCTCATTCACTTTGTAGAAACAAGACATGAGAAACAGATCTAATTGTTCATCTTTAGAACCAAGTGATTATTTCTAATCTTTACCGGCAAAAATACTTCAGCTTTATAAAGGATCCCCCATACTTACCTACCATATTCTTAAAACTTCACAAGTAACTTCTGATTAATCCTCTAAAATGAAAATGTTTTCTTCTTTCTAAAGTGATTCACATCCATTACTACCTCATTTTATCACAAAAACCTGAGTACAACTGTCATATGAATCATCATAAAATCCTACGTACAGAACACAACTGCCATTAACCTCTTAATGCATCAACCAGCTAATGCCATTAACCTGCAGCCTCTTCCAGCTTCTATCATTCCTTCTCCCGCTACCAAACTTCTCAACATTTCCTTACCAACTGCAAACTAGCTTACACCATCACTGGCCATCCTCCACCTCCTGGGCTGCTCTGCTCAACAAATTCTCAGGGGTTCCACTGATTCCTGATTAAGTCAATAGCACTTTTTCACTGTGTTTTCTCAGTTCTCATTCTCTAGTCCAAAACCTAGAACATGTGATTCTACTGTCATCCCCCTACTTTGAAGCACCCTCTACCCTGTACTCTCTTTATATTGCTTTACCTTTCAGACTGCTTTCTCTCAAATCATTCTTCCATTTCCTCCTCCTGCCATAACACTGGCTGTTCTTTCCCAATGACGTGATGCTCAGCATTACCTCAGCACTGGCTCCTCCTCCTATGTGAGATTCAGTGAGGGCCCTTTGGTGGCATAAACAAATCTCAAAGCTGGCTGGGCCACCAGTGTGTGGAGGAAGGCCAGGGGAAGCCCTTTCACAAAGGTCACCTCTAATAGGATGGGGTGGGGGGGAGGTCAAGGAAAGAACAGAGGTCAGGCTCTGGCTTGGAATCCGGGCCTCCCCACTCACCACCCGTGGGCCTTGGTCAAGTTGCTTAACTCCTCTAAGTCTTGGGTTTCCTCACTGGTACCTCACAGGCATTTAGACCTGCAAGGATTAAATAATTCACGCAAAGACAGAACAATATTAAGGAAATGAAGTCATCCATAATCCCATCATCCAGAGATCAGCACTATTAATGTTTGGTATATTTCTTTCTAATCTTTTTCCTTAGCCTCTGTGAGTAAATGTGGGTGTGCACATAATTGGAATCATACTGCATAAACAGTTTGGCATCCACAGTTTTTTTTCCCACTGAGGTTTACATTATATTTTTATATCATGATGATTTTTAGTGGTTGCATAAAATTTCCTTTTATGGATGGATCATGATTTAACATTTCCCTTCTACTACTGGGTGCTTAAACTGACAAATCACTATGTTTAATTTCTTTTTTGTTCCATTCTTTTTTCCTTTCCCAGAAAAAAACTCTCTTCCTCCCTCTCTATTCCACCTGTGAGCCAAAAATTGTTAACAATGGCTAATAAATCATCAAATAGTGTGAGAAACACATTTTCATCAAGGAAGAAGAAAATAACGACTTAGAGAGTAAGCATCCCATATTAAACTAAAAATCACTGGCATGCCCTGAAGTTATCTTTGGAAGTTTTGTGAATCATCATGTTCTTTTTTTTTTTTTTTTTTGCGGTACGCGGGCCTCTCACTGTTGTGGCCTCTCCCGTTGCGGAGCACAGGCTCCGGACACGTAGGCTCAGCAGCCATGGCTCACGAGCCCAGCCGCTCCGCGGCATGTGGGATCCTCCCAGACCAGGGCACGAACCTGCGTCCTCTGCATCGGCAGGCGGACTCTCAACCACTGCGCCACCAGAGAAGCACCATCATGTTCTTTTAAATTTGTTTGGTGTTCCTTCATTGGAATGTAAGTGCTGTGAGGACAGGGACTTCATCTTTTTTGTATCTTCAGCAACTAAAACAGTATCTAGAGCATAACTACTGCTCGCTATATTAAGTACTAGCTGCCATTATCTGCCAGGCACTTTCCTAAGCATTTTGCACACCCTCTGAGGTAGATTCATCATTTTTCCCACAAAGAGGCTAATAAATAACTTACCCCAGGTCTCACAGTGCGTGAGTGGTAGAACTAAGGACAGAACACAGTCTAGCTATTTACCACCAACTTATAATGAATAAATTGATTACTTATACCAGCAGAGCCTCCATGTGATAGCATTAAAAACTGAACATGCTTTATTTTCCCGCTAATTAAATTTTAACATTTTGTTCTACTATTTTTCATTACAAACATATGTCAACTAAATCGAGAATTAAAAAGATTGTGGAGGGCAAGGCTACGACCCTAATCACCATCAATATATGGAATTAAAAAATATGGTCCTATAAATAAAAAAGAAATACATACTAATGAACTTTTGAAATAACCTGTTTGGATCTAGGATACTTACTATATACTTCCTTCTATTTTTCTGTAGATTCAGCATTCTCTGCTGCCAATCTAAATGTCCTGGTTTCTTTTAATTAAAGAAAACATTTTATACATGTCACACTGAAATTATTACATTTTCTAGAAGATGTTGCACTCTCTTTCCTCATTCCAGGTTATGTTAAGAAGGACCCATTTCTCCAATGAGTTAAAAAGTATCTCAACCTGCGACCGCTTCCCTTGTCCCTCTAAACACCCCCCAACCCCGTCCCTAACACCAGCCCCACAAGTCCCTCCAACAACACACACCCACGTTCTTCCAACAGTAAACTGGGCCCGTGGACGGGCTTCACATTAGCTTTATATATAAACAGATTTGTCAATTTTGTCTTTTGACTTTTGTTCCTTTTTTAAAAAATGTAGTGGACAGTCTTAGAAACCATGGTGGTAGGCAGCTCCTCAAGACAAAGGCATACGGTAAGGAGACCAAACCATTAAGAAAATGTGTCATTCACACCACAATCTATTTTACAGCCTGAAAAGTCTGACTTTGTCGTGGACCTATATTCAAAGACTCAAAGCTACTCAATCTTACAGTAAATACTTTCCAATAACTTGGAGCCAAAAGCACATTTTAAAATTTAAAGGTAGCCACACATACCCTTGAACAGAGACATTTCTAAACCCTTGTATTAATCATCTAGCCCGTGGCCAGACTGCTCTAAATCAAAGGTTCTCTCAGTCCCTTTGGTACAGTGTAACAAGAGGGAAGAGACAGAAGGAAACATTTTAGCCATGTTATCTCCATTGGGCTAACATTTATTTGAGTTTTACAAACAAATCCTAGAATAGCAAACAAAGACCCAGTTCAAAAAAAAAAAAAGGGCTTCCTATGTCATTATAAAATGGATGGTTCCATTGGCTACTCAGACTAACATAATAGCAAGCAAAACCTTTGACCTTGGAAAAGCATGGTAAATGTTAATACCTACTGCTAAATTACATGGTTTATCAATTTCCTCAAAACCAAAAATAAATCTCCCACGAGTAAACTATTACATGAGTAAACAAAAGCTTGTCTTGTTCTATCATTTGCTTAAAAGCAAGCACAAGGGCGGTGGGAGAGGGATTAAGAAACAGAGCCAGACAAGTCCATAAAACCTCCAGTGTAAAAGAAAACTACCCTGCAGGAGCAGCCAATGCAGTCTGACCTAACAGCTGTACACAGTTGCACTAATTAAAATGAAGAGCTAGTCTGCATGACACACAGGCCATTCGCTGAACCTTCCTGAGGAGTTGACGGGGCTCCCCATGACACTCCACACCCGCACCCCACCCCACCACCAGACCTACAAGCTAAAAAATAAACCGGCACATGGCTCAGGGTACCCACATTTGAAGATACATACACATTCAAGCATTTCAGAAGTAATCACAACCATGTAGACTGGAACATATCCTACAGGCTTATAAAAACCCATTCACACACAAAGGAAGTGGTACAGCTACATTACGTCAGCTCTCGCCTCAATTCATAAATGCAAAACCACAAAACAAGACAAAAACCTACATGGCCTTTTGCTGGAAACCTTCTCAGAGTGAATGAATGTAGGTTAAGTCTTCAAATATGTTACTGAACAGCACTCCTTGATGCATCACTTCCAACAGCCAAGGGGAAGGAAGAAGTGTCACCTTAGTCCATTCTCTCATGCAACCAGATCACATAACATTTCAAGCACAGCCTGCCAAGCACCAGGGCCTGCCAGAGTACAACGAGCACTCAAGTGCTCTGCACTGAAAACCACCTTTCACTGGTCCCAGAGATCTTTATAAAACACTTTAAACACTACTAAATTACAGAGTTGAAAAAAACAAACACAGGCTTCTAACTGCTGCTCCCATACTATTGTGAAGTTGCTGTTAAATGTTAAGCCTCTAAAATGTCTGCCTTGTGTTATTAACTAGGCAATGTAGATTTTCAGGAAGGCAATTGTCTCTCAGAGCCCAAATCTAACACACACATAAAAATGTAGAGTTTGGTTGTGCATCTGGAAATAATTGCCCACAGATCAACAGGCTTACATGGGATATTGTTCCCGTCTGTAGGGTTTCAAATGATGTCTACTTTAAATTTGGAGTTCCTAGGAAGAAAAAAAAGAAAGGAAAAAGAAGAAAGTAAGAATGACCAAAATATAGTAATTTTGGCATGTAATTTAAAGGACTTTGTCAACTCTGTTCTCAACTTTCACTCAGTGTCTCAATCGTAAAGCACACAGACACACATATCAAAGAGAAAAATTAATCTCTCTACTGACCTCAGTGTTCATTCACATACCATTTTTTTTTGAATTTCCATATGGCTGAGAGGAGGCCTCCAGCCAAACAATGCCCCAAGGAGAACAGTGGCACATGTGGGCCAGGAAGGCGAATGGCTGGGAGTAAAACAAAGTAACCTATGACAAGAGTTTCTTTTTCAGCAAACAGAAAGTGGTCAAGCAGGTCTCCATACAGCTTCAACCAGAGTACAAGATCTGAGTAAACAGGTGGAGGGGGCAGGGAAGCCATCACCTCAAACAAAAAATAAAAATATAAAAAATAACAATTTAAACTTAGAGCGATCTTCTTCAAAACTATCCCTGCGTTTTAGCTAACCTGGTAAAATAACAGTACTGTGATCCAAGAAACAAATTATACTTGTCACTTAAGCAGCCCCAAATTACTTTATAACCAAGTCCATCCAATTCACTTTATTTTAAAACTTAAATCTACTCCACAGTAAGCAATAAAGCTCCAGACCAAACAGCGGCTTCCGGATCATACAGTCCTCATCTTCAGCTTTCCTTTTAGAGAACACACACACACACCTTTAAAAACAAAAGTGTTTCCTCTGCCCTAAACGTGTTTCTTACTTAGTTTATTTAATTGGGATTTCTAGAGTTTTGACAATTTAAAACAAACAAACAAAAACCCCAAAACTAGTAAGCCCAACAGAAATGCAATGGGACACAGTAAACACCTATTCCTGATTCCTGGAAAGCCACCATTATTCTTAATACCCGAGTTGTTCATCTCTCTGGGGTCATCGACCTCACTCCCGTACACCCACCTCCGAGAGCCCCTGCGCCCACAGTTATCCAACTTCCTGGCCCGAGACCCGCGTCCCCCTCGCAGCAAGAGGGGCCAGCCACTTGCCTGCGGCCGGTCGCAGCAGGAGCTGAGCCCAGGGGCCTCCTCTCCTCCTCCTCGTCCTCCGGTGCAGGGCCCCCTCGCAAACTCAGGCCCGTGGGCACCGGAGGGACGGGCTGGGGCTCGGGCCGTGAAATGCACTTGCTAAACAAAAGGAGGCCCGGGAGGCCGCAGGGCAGCAAGGCGCGGGCGCATGTCCCCGCGGCTCAGCGGCTCCGGGAGGTGGTGGCCGCGCCGGGCCCCGCCCGCAGCTAGGGGAAGCGGCCGCCGCGGCTCACTCTCCTTCAGCCCAGGCGTCCGGGCCAACACTGCCACATGCCAGTGACCCAGACGCTGGGAGAGAAAGAGCAGCCTCCCCGCTGCGGCGGCGGCGGCGGCCGACAAAACCCGGGCTGGAGCCTGGCCCGCTCCGCGCGCACCTCTGCCCGCGGGGACGCGCGCACACAAAGCCTGTGCCGCTGCAACTGTACCTCCTGCCCAGCTCGGCCAGCCTCCCCTCTTCCCCAGTCCTCCTCCCCTCCCGACAGCCGGAACTGGGAGGCTGTGTGATTGATGGCAGCTCTTAATAGCGTGGTCAGCTAGAAAATGCATCTGCAAGCAAGATATTAAAGAGGCAGCGCATCCCCGTGAGTGATCAGCAGTTCACACGTCCTAGAGCTGCCTCTGCTTCTGCCAGGAATATTAATGCCAACCACCTCTGACGTCTAACAAATGCAGATGAAATAACCAACAATCACAGACACGATGAACGTTTGTTTCAAAGATGCACAGGAGAAAGAAGCATTGTTTGGTGTCAAACAACATTTCTGACCCCAATTTTCCTTACAGTTTAAGAATTCTCTGTAAGTCATTTGTTTAAAAAGTCTTCTCTCTGATCTTTTTTCCCCAAGAAAACAAAGATCCATCTGCTAGACAAGGCATGGCTTAAATTGGGCTTGATTGAAATCCATCTAATAAGGAAGCAAAATAAATACACATTCCTTGCCATGTAGCCTTAAATAAACATAAAACCCACCAGCTACCAGATTCCAGACCTGTCATTAATTCCATTGTTATGTGCATGGAAACAGAATTACCAAAAGTAAATTTCAAATTAGTTTCTTCCCCAACCCCAAACTGGTAAATATCTATCAACTTGCTCAAAATTAAACTACATTTATACCATGTATTCCCTAGTAGTAACAGCCACAATCACTGTGTCCTATTAAATAAGACACTCTATAGCAAATTTTAAAAAATACGTTCCTATGGAATACAAATTCAAATTACTAAACTCAGTATCAACCCAAATTTGAAAGTTACAAGCTCAAAATTTAAATGATCACTTTTGGTACCTTTAATATTACACTTTTTAGCCTCCAGGCAAGTTTCATGGAACTCTCAAATAGCTTTATACACGTTACTGGACCTTCCAAGGTCCAATAACTTTGCTGAATTATTAGGTACCCTTACCAATAGGCAAACATTTAGATTAAGTGATTTGCCCAAAGTTTCTCAACAAGGGAGTGGGGGGCCAGGTATGGAGGAGAAGCACAGTGTACCCAGGGATCCTGCCTCTCTGGCACAGATAACCTAACTGACATGCACATTTGCTATTTAAACATCACTCTGCCGAGTTCTTTCAAAGAAAACTCAAGTTAGTCTACAGGAGATAGAAATCTCTCTCTAAAACTACTAACACAGCACTTGTACTGAGAGCAAGAGCTGATGAAGCATAATGCCTTTGCCACCCTGAAAGGTGGCTGTGACCAACACAAATCAGAGGCGGTCCCCACGCAAGTGCAGCTCTGCCATAAGCTCCCCGTACCACCATTCCTCAATAAAACCATCCTGAGGGGACCGAAGCCTTGAAAGTCTACTCAGGACCAAGTGGTTCTGAGATCACTCCATCCATGTCGGAGATGAAACTGACCCTAAAGCCTAGCTACAAAAGCCACTCCTATACTGGGGCACACTTCCATTTACCCACCAGCTCTTATCTAGATACATGGCAGGGCCAGAAGCAATGGGAGGGGGGGGGGGTGTTTGTCTGCAGCACTTTAAAAAGTGCTGGTTTATCACAAATTGGAAAGGGCTGGTGAGGACAACCAAACTGCTTCATTCTAAACTCATACTGTACCTAGTCTCCTGGGATTCCAAATGCTTTGACAGCACTTTATGACACTTATATTCTTTTGTCCTTATCTTGCACCCTCTGCTAATCCATCCACACCCAGCCCCCCACTTTCTAGTTACACCAGTCTTTCAATCTCTCCAAGGTATCAGGATTCCTACCAAAGGCCATGGCCGCTTCTTCCCACTAGAACATTATTCTCTCCCTGCCACCCCGAACCCCCAACCTCCCCAGCACACAGTTTAAAGCCTACTCCTTCAGACCTCAGGTAAAATATCACTTTGTCAGAGAAGCTTCCCCTGCGGCCCCATTCTAGGTCAAGTTCCTTTGTTATAATAAGTTCTCAGGGAACTGCGTTCCTTTCCTTGAGAGCATTTATCTCAGTTTGTAATTCATTGGTGTGACTTTCTGATTAATGTTCATAGCCCCCTCTAGAGAGCAAGTTCCATCAGAGAAAGTTCTGTATGTTTGCTCATCATCAAATACCCGGTTACCAAGCACACATATCTTTGAAATGAATAACTGAATTATTCATTAATAATACTACTCATACTGTTCTACTCATTTGTATATTCTCCACACAGTTGTTGGCACAAAAGAAGCCCCTCTCAAATAAGTAGTACCTATGCAAATAAATTAAAAGTCTAGGAAAATGAACATTTTTATCCCCACTTTATAGAGATGTAAATAACTGTGCCTGGGGTAACTTACAAAAACACTGAGACCTAAACCAGGGTCCTATCTGCAAGCTATACTTTTTTTTTTTTTTTAAGAGCCAATGAAGTACAGATGCCATCATTAATACATTCAAGGTAAGTTCTTCCTAGTGATGTGGCATTTAAGAAGCAAACAGCAGCAGGTAAACTGGACAGACTACTAAATCCTGTATGCGCACAGAGAGCAATATAAACAGAATATGAAATTTTGAAAGCACATTATTATACACTAGTTTGTCTTCAACATTTCTCTGAATGCGAAAGTACTACCAAATTTCTCCTGTAAGTGGGGGATGGGGTATAATCCTCACCTCTCTTTTACACTGAACTTTTTCTTTATTTTCAGTTATTTCCTCTCTAAAAGACTTCTACTTCCCTGACACGGAAGCCTCTGTAAGAATTCTTTGGACCTGAGGACTCATAGTCATTGGTGACAGACATTCCAAAACTGCCCTCCCTGACTCCTCAAAGTGAAGAATTCATTTTAAACACCATTAATGCGAGCCTGTAAATTAAGGAATCTGTAGATAAGAAAGGGGAGTTCTTACAACAAGAACAATTTCTCAGATGTCCTGCACAAGAGCACAAGAAAAAGCGAAAGAGAAAGCGTGAGATGAATGAAAAGATATTAGATATTCCCCAGCTTCACTCCCAAATTATTCCTCACTGTTATTTTCAGCATTTCACGTGGCACTGCTTGGTTCCCACATGAGTTCACCCTGGCCTTGTCTATGTCATATGTCCTGCTTCCTTTTGTCTTAAGTTCCACTCCACGTAAATTCCAGCTCCAGGTTTTATAACACTCTTCATTTATCAAAACAACCCTGTCAAGTTGAGTACCATTAACAGATAATGAGGAGAGACAAAGCACTCCATATTCTACAGGCCTCAGCATGCAGCTAAGTGAGCTGACATCTGACTTTACCCTAACATTTATAATTAAATACAAAGTCTAGTTAAACTAACATTAAAGCTATGACAGGGAGCAGTACACAGGGGAAATGTGCAGTATAAACTCAGCACTAGTTGAATAGGGCTCAGGTTATTCCAGAACCTTAACCTTGAACAACTACCCTGCGTTTCCTCTCTCTGCCACCCGGCTTCTATCACAGCCATGAGACTCTTGGCCACATCTTCTAAAGACAGCAGCTTTGGACCACTCTCCAAGACCATCAAAGGGGAAGGAGACTGCAATTTTACATGAAAGTTTAAAAATAACATTCATATAACAATAACTAGTGAGGTCTGCCAAAACTATAACTATCAAGTTGAGACAACAACATTCCTTCCTATCGCATTATCTAGTAAAATCACTCAAATCAAGAAACTTAGCTCACCTGAGTGTCAATGTGTCAAAAGATTAGCAAAGTCAATCAAGCAATGACCAAACCAAGGGTTGTGTTAGTACTAGCTAGCAATGTTTGCACACTGTCCTAGGATAGGGAGGTTTTGTTTTGTATGACTATGCGGAATACGGATATATAATTTTAAGCTAACCATGTACTTCTTTCCCTTTTCCAGTTCACAAAGTGGCACCACACAACACTTCTATAGTTTTCAAAAGAAAAAAAGAAAAATATATAGTTCTTTCTGAAGCCCTTTTGGATTTTTTTAGTTATTATATGTTCCTACAGAAAATCCAAACAATCCCATTCAACACGCTGAAGTGTATCTCTCCGGACTGTCTTCTAGAACATATGTACACAAACTTACACAAATATTTAAGAACATATATATTCATTCATCTAGGGGCTCATTCTACTAATTTTTATTTCATGATAATAAAATTCTACTATTCATGCTATATGGCAGCTTGCTTCCCTCACTTTACAGCAGACCATTAACATCCAATTCCTCTTTAGAGCTGAACAAAATTCTATTGTGTGGGAGTACCATAATTAACAAGTCCTCAACTGCTACAACCCACTTCTTTGTGCATCACTGTGCATACCTGTGAGCATCTCTATACTGGAATCTCTAGGTCAATGAATATGCACTTTTTGGTCAAAAAGATTGAGTCAAACTGCTCTCCAAAAAAAGTGGACCAATGTATATAGCACTCTTCCCAACAGTAGGCCCTGTTCCCATACTTGCATTCTGGCGGTCTGAGTTTTGCATCACACACTCCTCTCCTGGACCCCCTACTGCCCCGGCCACATCTTCTATTTCTTTCCATGACTGCTCTGAAACATACAGGTAGTCAACGTCTGGCCTCTTCTTATCACACTCTGGTATCTGTCATGAGTGAGAAGATTTAATTCTCAAGCTGCCTCTGTGTTACTACTGATCGATCGAAAGATTTTATTTTTCTAACCCTCAGCTAGCTTCTTAGCAACAGATTCATGTTTTCAAATGCCCTCTGAGTTCCGCCACAATGGTATTCCACAGACACTCTCAAATCATCCTAAACAAAATCAAAATATTCTCATTCTCCCCCACATGTCCTGGCTTCCCCAACCCAGTCTCAGGAACTCCTGTTACCCTGGTATAAGAATTAACAGCATGCCCTTCCTTTTTAAGAGAAATCATGACTTACACCCTAAAATGTATGTGAAATCAGAATTAGCACATTAAACATAATATACTTCTCAGCCTTTAGCACTACTGAATGACATATTGTTTAATAATGGCTAACAACCATCTAATCCATACTCTGCAAGTCTTAAGTGCAAATCAAGGTTTACTAAGATGAATTTTTAAAACACCTTTCCTACCTAGTCACCTATCCGTTCACTTATCACATCACTTTCCATTCAGTCATCGTTTCTTTGTAGGTAAAGGTGCTGAAGAACAGAAATATGAAAACCGAAGCCAACTAGGACGGCGATGATAATTATACCCACAGGAAGACTCGCACAGGCAGCCACTGACATATACGATGCAAAAATTAGGCACCTACTACAAATTACTGAGGATAAGTGGGTTCTTATGCCCTCTAATGCCAGAATCTTAATATTTACTCTTTTATATTTAAGACAAAAATTGAGTTAATTTCAACCTAGATACTGTTGGAATCTACTTAATATACTCTCTCAAAATAACTAGAAATAAATCAGATTCTAAAAATCAAGGAGGCTAACCTTTAGTAAAACTATGAACAGCACATACTCCAAATTAAATACAGAGATACGACATTAAGATTACACATTAATTACAACTTTTGTTTTATACTTGCCAACACAGACCCAAGTATATTTGAGTGATAAACTGCTAATAAGTATTTAAGGTGTTATTTCATGAAGTACAAAATTACTAACATTATTAAAATATATTCCTGGAAAGAAAGGGGAAAAAAAAACAACCCAGCTTGCAGCACACCAAATCCCGCTTTTCTAAGAACGGAGAGCAGAAGCGCTGGCTCCGGTGTGCACTCAGCACAAACTCTTTGACGCAGTAAGTCAGTCAAAGGTCAGACCTGGAGATTCTAGTTTTTGCAAGTGTGTGGCCCTCTCATGGATGTAGGATATGAAACAAGCCTTAGAGCAACCTGAGAGAAAACGGAACTCTAAGAGAGCATATGCTTTAAACATTTTTAAGGACGTTTTCATCTCTATTTTTTTTTAATTGTTTTTACTTTATTTTTTACTTTTGGCTGCATTGGGTCTTCCTTGCCATGCACGGGTTTTCTCTAGTTGCCGCAAGAGGGGGCTACTCTTCATTGCGGTGCGCGGGCTTCTCATTGCGGTGGCTTCTCTTGTCGCGGAGCACAGGCTCTAGACGCGCAGGCTTAGCAGTTGTGGCCCTCGAGCTTTAGAGCACAGGCTCAGTAGTTGTGGCGCACGGGCTTAGTTGCTCCGCGGCATGTGGGATCTTCCCGGACCAGGGCTCGAACCCGTGTCCCCTGCATTGGCAGGCGGATTCTTAACCACTGCGCCACCAGGGAAGCCCTTTTCACCTCTATTTTAAAAACTCACTAAAGATCTCAGATTGTACAGATGAAATTACAATGTTCCCTTAGAGTGATACTTTGAGACGGCAAAAATACAGTTAAGAGAAATCTCTCATTTGGAAAAGTGTTACCAATAAAAAAAGAGTTTTGTGAAAGAAACAGTTCAGAATCTCAGGACCCTGACAGGATGTTTAGAATGGGGCCTGACAATACGTGATAAAATCAGTGTGGAGATCCAGCCAAGTTTATTGGAAGTAATCTTAAGACATCTAAAAACCCTAATTGGAATCACTTTACCAAGAATTTAAAATATCAACCAGATAATGCTTACAAATCCAAAACATAACTTTGCCCTTTTTCTAAAAAAAATTCTGCCATATGTTTTCTCTTGTAATATGCCTCCAGTAGACTAAACTCTTTTAAAATAAAATCACCAACGTCTATTTTAGGAAAAATATAAATGTAAACGTTTCAAAACATTAAATAAGTACCATTTGCCAGATTCAACACTGCAGGTAGCATCAAAGATCCAGTAGTTTTCTGCTTAAAAACCAATCACTTCTCTCTAAAAAAATGTCAGAAGACTCTAGTTCAAAAAATCCACTCAAACGTGCAATACATCAACTAAAACAAAAATAAAAAGCCAGAGTCTCAAGAATGTTTGCCCTAAACAATACAGGATGATTTCTTTTCTTTTCTTTGGAGGAAGGAGACAAACTTGGAATATCCATTTGAGTTTAATTTTAACTGACTAGAAAAAGCAAATATTTGGGCTGCAGGAAACACAACTTAGTACAAAGGAAGACGTGAGCTAACTTCTAACATTTACTTCATTTGATTAATTCTAACAATAAAACCTAAACAATGATCATCCCCTCTAATCTTCAGAGCAAGTTAACTCTACAGTGAAAAATATGAGCGCCCTATCAGCAGACTCTGGTATGTTTAAACGATTATAATGTAAAGCATGTTCATTCTCACCAGTGAAAGGAAACGACTGCCAAAGGCTTCCTTTACAAACTCTCCAGAATAGGGCAGATCCCTTTAATGTGAGATTTTCCTGACACTCCAATTGTAGCAGACCTTGAACAAACAGAGGCACATTAAAAGCTGACCTGGTTCTATTATCTTTTATTGAAGGCCTAGCAAAGATCAGACATGAGTCCAGTGCTATTTACATTTTTTTGGTGCATTAATCACTTTTATACTCGAGGGCTTTAGAGAAATTCAATAGATTTTATTTTTAATGGTAATAACCACAGGATGTAACCGTAGCAGTATTGGTCTTTTTCTCAGGAAGGCCAGAAAAGCTTTAAAAACAGTAAGTCTTGCTATAAGGTTGAGAAATGTTTGTTTTAACAGTCTAAGGCTTTATGGTTGCAGTTTGCAGTCAGGCAGTCAGGTGTTATGGAGGACTAGAGTTTATTCTTTCCAGCCAAGGATTAACATCCCTGGGGAAAAAGCCAAAAAGGTGCCCAAACAACTAGAAAAGCATATTATCCTAAAATAAGACTTGTTATAGAATCTGAACTACAAATCTTCCTAGCTATCCCTTTCAACATTACCTGGGAGCTAATTTAGTAAGTGTAGCAGGAGGAACAATTTATCTTTTGTGGTAATTTATAAAGGCTAGAGGAAAACCATAGTAACCAATGCTAAGACAGCCACCAAGCAACAATTAGCAGTTGGGTTAAGAATTGATACTTGCCATTTTATAGGTGTTTTCTATTGATTACCTCATTTTTTTAACATACTAAATTAATTACTGTAATCAAATATAAGAATGACAATCTTTCTTAAATGCAAATTCTTGCTAAAAAACCAAATCAGTGCAGACTAACTAAAAAAACTTTTTATCCCCCAACAAAATGGTTGGTGTCTGTTTTTAAAGACATTGGTTTGCTTTTTTTCAATTCTACTAGATTGCAAAAGAAATTCCTAACATATCCAACATCAAAGATACTTTATTTCAAAAAAATCCAATTTCATGATTCTATTCTTTATTTAGCCTTTGTGTATATAGACAGTAAAAAAGAATGGCTTTATCAACACAATAAGCTGCACATATTAAAGTGAAAAAAAAAAGAACGGCTTTATCATTTGTGGACTCTCATAATGGAATTAATTTTTTTTTATTGGATTACAGTTGATTCAAACTGTTGCCAGTTTCTGCTGTACAGTAAGGTAAGTCAGTTACACATATACATATATCCAGTATTTTTTAAATTATTTTCCCATATAGGTCATTACAGAGTATTGAGAAGAGTTCCCTGTGAAATACAGTAAGTCCTTATCAGTTATCTGTTTTATATATAGTAGTGTGTATGCGTCAATCCCAACCTTCCAATTTATCTCTCTCCCCCCACCCTGGAATTAAATGTTATATTATGAAAACTTTTAAGGCAAAAATCTAAATATTATTATATGTATCTTGTCAATTTAAAATCCATTTGGCTTCTACAAGGCACTGCTTGGAAAATCATAATATCGAGATAAAGTGCTTTAAAATATGAACATAAAGGGCTATTAACACAAAAGTTTGTCATTTACCCTGAGGTGTGTCAAGAAGGGAAATAAACCAAAGTGATTTTCTACTTGACAGTTATAGCTACCTTAACATTTTTCATGTTTACTTCCACAATATTCCCACAGGGGATTGAACTACCTTCATTTAACATATGGGACTAAAATGACATTCCTTCAACCAACTAGGTGTCCTCCTTATCTTTCAAAAGACATTGCTTTAATAACAACTATCCCTAAAAGAGTCCTGCTGGTTTTCAGTTTAATGTACACTGTATAATGATTAAGCTTTTTTCCTGAAAATTAGAAGACAATAAAGCAATGCCTTCAAAGTTTTGAGGAAAAATAGTATCTAACCTAAAATTCTACATCCATCCAAACTATGAATCAAGTATGAGTATAAAATAAAGACATTTTCAGACATACACAGCCTCAAAACATTTACTTCCCATGCACTGTTTCTTAGGAAGTTATCCCACAAATGAAAAGGAACCAAAGAAAACCCTGCAAAAACTGACCTCTAAGATGATGTCCAGAGCGACACAAAAGGGAAGACCCCTTCCACCAGCTAGGTGGCAGGTCTAGACATTAAATCAAGAGGAGGGGCTCCAGAAGGGATACCACCAAGAGTGATTTATAGATTTCCTAATATTTTCCACTATATTGAGAGGAGTTTTATACAGTTCTGTTGGAAACTATGAGGCTGATTTCAAGATAAGAATATACAAAACTAAGCAAAGGAACAAACAAAGGGGCGGGAGGGGCGGGGAGCTGGGTTAGAAATGAATTATTAACTCTAGGAAAGAAAATGAAGAAGTTGTACAAGAAGGGAAATTAAATCATAATACAATATGTGCTTCAGCTATAACAATATATACGTTGTCACAGTAACAGAAATATTCTATATTGATTTAATCACAAACTGTGATATAACTACATTAGGAAGATGGAGGAGGAGAAAGTAGGTGATATAAAAAGGATAAATCCTCATCTCTCATTGGGCAAAGTCGGCAAATAATGTCTACAATATAAAATAAAAACATAAGCATGCTCTTTATCAACATTGAGGTAACAAAAGAAATGGTTCAAAAAGTTAAAATGGGTTCTCCGGGGAGTGAGACCCAAGGATGGAAGAGGAAACTATTAAAAAATAAATAAATAAACCTTGTAACACATTTGATTCATTAAGTCCACGTACATATATTACCTAAATTTAAAGTAAATATTAACAAAGATGTTGGTGAAAAGACCTTAGCTTCTTGTTTAAGAAATTTGCTGACACATACCATTAGCATTTTACAGTGTGCTCTGGTCACCTGGTGAACAGAGGAAGGGAGGGAAAGAAATCTAGCCAAAGAAGCTAGAAGCTAGATTTTAAGACACAGGGACCAGAACTGAAATTTATTTTTCTTCATACAGAAAGCTGTACTACATTTTGCCACCTGCTGGCAAGATTCTTGAAATTTAGCCACTCCATTTAAAAAACAACTCACAGTTTTCTCTTTTTTTTTCAAAAAAAAGAAAAAACACAAACAATCCCAAGAAATGGAAAAAGAAATGATATAGCAACCAAATTCAATCCCTATAATTTTAGTATACATAAATGAGAAACATATCACTAACTATATAGTATCAGCTTTTAAAAGATAAATGCTATAAAAGCAAAAGTACAAATACATTATCTAGCCTCAAAAAATTTAACATAATTTTCTAAACAATGTCTTAGCATTTTACCCATTTGTTTATTCAAAGATATGTTCCAAAATCCATTAAAAGTTTCTTAAAAAGAGAATAAGATTCATAAAATAAAGGAAAACAGAGGATGTTTTCAAACACTAGTTAGAGGTAAAATTGCAAGCTTATCAGTTATCTCCCAAACGCCATGCTTTATCTTTTATTGAGAATAGTGCTAAATTTTAATACCACTGTTTTGTCAATAAAAAGTGTTCACATACACTTCACAAGTTCATTAATAAACCTCTAAGAAGACCTAAATTAAAGCTTGGCAAGCAGTTTCTCATGAAACAAAATTTGCTTCTGGTTTGTTGGAACTAAATGTGCCAAGAGGCAAATTAAGATGTGGGAACACTCTTTAAAGGTTATGCTTTGGAAGTATTCAATGACTCAAACAGAGGTATCATTAGGCAGCAGCAAAACAAATACTAGGATACCTATTTCATTTGCAATCTGTTAAGTTTCAGACGAATAATTTTACAATGACCACCAAGAGCTATTAGGATAAACTTTAAAAGGAGACTGACATACACTCCCTAGATTTCCATTAGAGAACTGGAGGGAAACCAGAATGGATTCCACTTTCAGCATTAAAAGCAAGGGAGGCCAGTAATTCACAGAGAACCTGCCATTATGCTGACTACACTGTGTGTGTTTAGCGTCCCTGGGAATGCTGACATGTGCACTGCAAGTGTGTGATTGAAGAGTCAATTAAGTAGTGGGAAAGGGCTTGCAGCAAAATCTTAAACTAAAAATAAACCATTTACAGGAGAGCAGTACAAAAATAAAGCTGGTTAAACTATAATCAAATCTGTATTTCCAGTTTCAATACAGTTGTTAAGAGTAGTTAACACACAAGACCATAAGCACATCCAATTTCAAGTATGAAACATCTGTTTTACTAATACTATCCTTGCTATATCCTCCATTTCTTTGCTCGGAGAAAGAGAACGTGAGAATAAGAACAAGAGCAGGTATGACACATGAAAGAAAAAGAAGTGAGTTTACTTTAGGGAATACTGGGCCTTTCACATAAATTCCTAAAATAATAAATTCTAAAGCTATTAGATTTCTACAACTTTACTGATTTTCTTAAGAAATAAGGTCAGATGAGAATGCAGTTTCTCCCTCTGCTGCTTTTCAGTCCCCACCAGCTGAGGCAGTGGGCCTGTTTCCACACTGAAGAGTGGCAAAATTCCGAAAATCAAGCAAACAAGACAGGCAAAAGCAGAAATGTATTATAGTTCATGAGAAAAAAGCAATGGTGGAAGCTAATGATCTCTGACCTCCAGCAAGGCACTAAGTCAGTTGAAATTTTTTCAGTTCTGGGACTAAAACCGTTTCATTTCACCAACGGTGAGGTGTAATTCTGTGTATTTTTCCAGATGATTTTAGTGGTAAGTGATGCTCTCATCTGCTCCTCTGAAAGCAGGCGACAATGTTTCATCAGCTCTTGACGGAGCTTCCCAGTCTTTGGGAAATTTAGTCTAATGGTGAAAGGCGCCAGCTCTGGAGCCAGATGACCAGCAGCATCCCTGCTCTACAATTTACTCACAGGGTATTCTTGGGCAAGTATCCATATGCTCATTTATAAAATGTGATTAATAACAGTACCTACTGCATAAGGTTATCACGACAAGGAATGAAATGATTCAAGCAAGTAAAGCCCTGAGCAGAGTGCTGGGCCCACAAGAAATGGTCTAATGAACACTAGGTACTATTAGCATTGTGATCATATACTCACCTTAAGAAACCGATTAAAACAATCAGCCTGGGCCTAAATCGCCCCATCAGTGAGGTCAGCAATTCACTATTTGTTTACAAAGAACATTACTCCGTAAAAGCCAGGAGTGGGAGGTAAGAAAATCAGCATTTCTTTTCATTCTTGTTACCGCCACTGCTACGTTATTTATTTGAGCAGAGGAGGAGTGTCTGGACAGACGCTCAGCTGGGTCCTGCAAGCAAAGCATCTATGACAACAAGCAGGGCCTATCTCAGGGCAAGCCCATTCCCTGCCTCCTCCCTCCCTTCACCACTCGTCCCCACAGACCAAGGGCAGTGGCAGTACAATGTCAAAATGCTACTGCCTAAGCATCTGGCCATAGGTTTTGATGAAATTAAGTGATCTGACTCTTTTTGTTCCCAATTTATGTCCTTAAGGTATTATTAAATATCCAAAGAAGCCCAAGGTGTATTACAGACAAAGGCGGGGAAGGGGGGGAGGATAGATACAGTTCCAATAGGCACTCTTCTACATATTTACCAAAGTAGAACTAATGAAATTATTAAAATAACAGCAATTTACATAACATAAACACAGAGGAACAAATGATGGAGATGTGCCATTTGCTTTAAGCTAGAGAAAAGACATGTGTCTAACAAAGAAAGGGTTTCTATAGAGTCACAAGCACTGTATTCAAATAATTTTGTATTTCCTCTGGACTAGTAAAAGCAGGCCTATCTACAATTAATGGATTAAAAACTCAAAATTTTTTTAAACACTTAAAATAACTTATTTAAATGTTTACCCTAAAAAAATATAATAATAAAAATAAATAAATAAATAAGACAAAAATAAATGTTTACCCTTTTGGGGGGGGGCACATTTAACTAGCCATAGACTAAGTTTTGTTTTTTAAAAAAAAATGAGATGGGACTTCCCTGGTGGCGCAGTGGTTAAGAATCCGCCTGCCAATGCAGGGACGCGGGTTCGAGCCCTGGCCCGGGAAGATCCCACATGCTGCAGAGCAGCTAAGCCCATGTGCCACAACTGCTGAGCAACCCCCGCTCACCACAACTAGAGAAAGCCCGAACACAGCAACGAAGATCCAATGCAGCCAAAAATAAAATAAATTAAAATAAATAAATTTATTTTAAAAAACATTTAAAAAAATGAGATCAATGTATTTCCAGTAAGCAATTTCCATCCCTATATATTCTCATAAAGAGATGTTGCTCTTTTTCTATTTACAGTGCTAGGTACACAGTGAGTTTTTAACAAATAAATACTTACGGGCTGATCAGTTGCTTGAAGGTAACCCAGACTACGATTTGCCCAAGGCATGGGAAGTACAGAGTGAGGTAGGGGGAAAGGAACTAAGGGCTGGCGAATGTGTGTGGAAATGCACTTTCCTTTGTGGTTAATAGACTGCCCAAGAAAAAAAATATGCATTTGAAAATTTTCTATCAGATCTTCCTCCAAGAACAGCCTATTATTAATCTCATTCTTTAAAAACAAATAAAAACAAATACCGTGTGCTAACACATATATATGGAATTAAAAAACAAAAAAGGTTCTGAAGAACCCAAGGGCAGGACAGGAATAAAGATGCAGACAGAGAATGCACTTGAGGACACTGGGAGGGGAAGGGTAAGCTGGGACGAAGTGAGAGGGTGGCATGGACATATATACACTACCAAATGTAAAACAGATAGCTAGTGGGAAGCAGCCACATAGCACAGGGAGATCAGCTCAGTGCTTTGTGACCACCTAGAGGGGTGGGATAGGGAGGGTGGGAGGGAGACGCAAGAGGGAGGGGATATGGGGATATATGTATACATATAGCGGATTCACTTTGTTATACAGCAGAAACTAACACACCATTGTAAAGCAATTATACTCCAAAAGAGAAGTTAAGAAAAAAACAAATAAAAAATAAAACAGTAATCTTGATCTTATAAATGTTCCTCCTCATTTCAAAGCCCATCTTACATACATGTTTGATAAACAAGTTCCAGGTTTATGACAGTTCCTACATGTTAAGGCTTTTACATTTAGACTCATCCCTTTCAGAGGCATTGATTTTGAAGTGCCTCCACCCCCAGAGAGTTAATCACCACTTAATGCCACCTCTCTACCCACCACATAATTCTACTGCTACAGTTCTCACAGGTTTAGAATTATTTTCTTATATACTGGTCTCCACTGCTACCTGGAGCTACTTCAAGGCACACAGCACGTTTTATTCACTTCTGTATTTCCAATTTTCCTAAATAATTTATTCATTCATTAAAAGAAAACTACTGAGCCTACTATGTGTCAGATGCTTTAGTCATTCAAAAATGTATTGAACTGGTGCTGCTCTAATAAGCATCTGGAACACATCTGTGAACAAAGCAGTAAGAGAGTACTGGCCTCATAGATCTCACATTCTGCAGGGGGAAACACAAGAACCAACAGATATAATACAGTATATCCAAAGTGCTAAGGAAAAAGAAAGAGCAGAGCAAGACAAGGAGGATCGACAGCATACAAGGGGTAGGGCACCAGCCCTACTTGGGGGGGCGGGGGGGACACGACTAGTAACGAGGTCAGAGAGGACCTCATAGGCCATTATAGGAGTGGGGGGGGTTTGTTTGTTTGTTTTGGCCGCACTGCAGGGCCTGTGGGATCTCCCGACCAGGGTTGACCAGGTTTGACCATGGATCACACCCGTGCCCCCTGCAGTACAAGCGTGGAGTCCTAACCACTGGACCGCCGGGGAAGTCCCTGTGTTACTCGCACATCCCAAAATATGTATCTAGGCACCACTAAAATTTTCAAACAAGACTTGCGTTTCTCCTCACCCCAGTGGACCATCCCGCATTCTTGCCCCTTGGAGAAGCAGTCCCCCCACTCTGAAGACCACTACCCTAAGCTATCGCAGCTCAGACAGTTAACAGTATATTCTCGTAACTGGGAGCAGTGCTTTCCTAAGCCCCTCAACACAGTCTGCAACTTCTCTGCAGGCCTTACAGAAAATCCCAGGTTGTCGGAGGGTTGAACTGGAACGGTTTTGCAGTTTTTTGTTTTCGTTTCCCTATCCAAGAGTTGCTTAACTCTTCTCCCTGGGTAGGAAAGAGGCACCGGACCTGGGCCAGTGAGATCTGGCAACTTGCTCCGACACCTGCTTTCCTTCTGCTGGAAGAGTTGCTGGCCTCTATTAGAAACTTTAATCACATTCTGGCAAATATGCTGTCCTTTCTGACTGTTATTTAAACATGTGAAATGGGTCTCTCAGTGCTAGTTAATATCAAAACTCAAAACTAAACCATCTTATTAATGCAAAATCCTCCTCTCTGTCTCAATAGCCATGACATGGAGCTGGAGAGTCACCTACTACTAAATGATCATAAACAGCTCTGTATCGCACATTGAAGAGTTTACTTTTATAAATACATTCTTATAAATGCATTTTTAAAGTTTGTTTTGTTTCTATTGTATTTATTTTTATAGTCACCTTCTCCTTATGGCAAGCAATGTAGGCTTTTTAATTTTAGTAGTGACATAAATCTTCATTTTAAAGCAAATGCATTTTCAAAACTAAACTCAAAATGCATTAAAGACCTAAATGTACGACCAGACACTATAAAACTCTTAGAGGAAAACATAGGAAGAACACTCTTTGACATAAATCACAGCAAGATCTTTTTTGATCCACCTCCTAGAATAATGGAAATAAAAACAAAAATAAATGGGACCTAATGAAACTTAAACGCTTTCGCACAGCAAAGGAAACTATAAACAAGACGAAAAAACAACCCTCAGAATGGGAGAAAATATTTGCAAACGAATCAATGGACAAAGGATTAATCGCCAAAATATATAAACAGCTCATGCAGCTCAATATTAAAAAAACAACCAAATCCAAATATGGGCAGAAGACCTAAACAGACATTTCTCCAAAAAAGACATACAGATGGCCAAGAGGCACATGAAAAGCTGCTCAACATCACTAATTATTAGAAAAATGCAAATCAAAACTACAATGAGGTATCACCTCACACCAGTTAGAATGGGCATCATCAGAAAATCTACAAACAATAAATGCTGGAGAGGGTGTGGAGAAAAGGGAACCCTCTTGCACTGTTGGTGGGAATGTAAATTGATACAGCCACTATAGAGAACAGTATGGAGGTTCCTTAAAAAACTAAAATTAGAATTACCATATGACCCAGCAATCCCACTACTGGGCATATACCCAGAGAAAATGATAATTCAAAAAGACACATGCACCCCAATGTTCACTGCAGCACTATTTACAATAGTCAGGTCATGGAAGCAACCTAAATGCCCATCGACAGACAAATGGATAAAGAAGCTGTGGTACATATACACAATGGAATATTATTCAGCCATAAAAAGGAAAGAAATTGGGTCACTTGTAGAGATTGTCATACAGAGTGAAGTAAGTCAGAAAGAGAAAAACAAATATCGTATATTAACGCATATATGTGGAATCTAGAAAAATGGTACAGATGAACTGGTTTGCAAGGCAGAAAAAGAGACACAGATGTAGAGAACAAACGTATGGACACCAAGGAGGGAAAGCGGCGGGGGCGGGGGGGGGATGAATTGGGAGATTGGGACTGACATATACACACTAATATGTATAAAATAGATAACTAATAAGAACCTGCTGTATAAAATAAATAAAATAAAATTCGGAAAAATGAATAAAGCAAATGTGTTTTAAGTGCACAAGTTAGAACTTTTAAAATATTAAATGACAGAGCCAGTGGTGTGTAGAGAACTAACAGAAATCACAAAGAGGTACAGAGTGAATGACAGACACTGAGGGAAACGCTGCGGCACAAAGCACTGAAGTGTGGGCATCACGAGACCAAAGCTGTGCCCACCTCATTCTCCGTCTACGTTCCCAGCACGGTGCCTGGCACAGTACTCTGTAAATAGTTGCTGAATAAACGAAAGTGGTGAAGCCAGAATTTGAACCTGTATCTCACTGGCTCTCAAGTTCACTTCCTACCCTTTTCACTACCAATCAGTCTCAATCTTGGCTGCCAGGAGCTGTGGAGTGTTTTTAAAATTTAGAAAACTCCTCAGGTGATTCTAGTGTGCGCCAATGGCTGCCATACCGCCGTCCCATACAGCACTGCCTTCTTAATCAAACAACTACAGTCCCGAGCGACCAGTGTTATCCTGGGGCAAGTACAGTACCTAGAGCCAGGCAACTTAACCTATTCTGAAAGCCCTTGGAACAATTAACTGAGACTTGAAAGAATGAGAAGGAATTAGCCGAAGTGTACATTCTAGTCAGAGGGAATAGCAGGTGCAAAGACCCGGAGTTAAGAAAATACATGATAAACTTTAGAATTCGCATTCTTTATGAAAAAGAATATATATGTGTATGTATAACTGAATCACTTTGCTGTACAGCAGAAACTAACATGACATAGTAAATATACTTTTTAAAAAATTCACATTCTTCCTTTCTCTCCCACCTAGGGTGACCAACTGTCCAAGGACTGTCCCAGGACTGAGAGGGTCTCAGGACATAGGACTTCCCATTTTATTTTTTTTATTTATTTATTCATTCATTCATTCATTCATTTATGGCTGGGTCTTCGTTGCTGTGCATGGGCTTTCTCTAGTTTTCTAGTTGCGGCAAGCAGGGGCTACCCTTTGTTGCCATGCGCGGGCTTCTCATTGCAGTGGCTTCTCTTGTTGCGGAGCACAGGCTCTAGGAGCATGGGCTCAGTAGTTGTGGCACATGGGCTCAGTAGTTGTGTCTCACGGGCTCTAGAGCGCAGGCTCAGTAGTTGTGGCACACGGCTTAGTTGCTCTGCAGCATGTGGGAATTTCCAGGACCAGGGCTCGAACCCGTGTCCCTTGCATTGGCAGGCGGATTCTTAACCACTGTGCCACCAGGGAAGCCCCAGATTTCCCATTTTAAAACCAGAAAAGCCCCAGGGACAAATTGGTCATCCCACCATTCTACTCTGACCAGGGAAAAAAGAACTGCTAATATGATCGTCAGATTCTAGGACCCTGATGACACCGCATTTACTAATGGGTGGGATGATCATTACATATTGAGAGCGGCTCATTCTCTTTGGCACATACTATTTTTATAAAGCAGGATTCCTAAGGCATGACATGCTAAGGTTGTTGCCATCTTGCATTCTACCCCATCCCCATTGGGTGCTGTGAAAGCCATCAAAAGGCTTTAAGCAAGGGAGTGAAAATTAGATTTGATACTATCAGATATGGTAAGATTTCAGGATCAACAGGACTAGATGATGATTAAATGGGGGGGGTTAGGCGGGGATCAGAGAAAGAAGTAAAAACATGACTACGTTTCATATGTGGCATAAAACACAGGCTGTTTCCAATTTATAACCTCAGTATGATCCACAAGTTCACCTGTGGGTTCATAAATTAAATTTCACATTTCCGAAGAAACAATTTTATAAATTACAGTTATATTTCTAGGCTAGCTCACTAAACTACTAAATCCCTTAAGAAGTTGACATATATTTTTCCAATAAAAAGTTTTAGAAAACAATGCTTCTGAATACCTATAAAAGTCTTGAGGTGAATTAAGAATCATTTTCTATTTATTTTGAATGTTGGCATTTGAGGCAAAAACATATTTAATTGCCAAAGGAGGAGATACCTGCAGAGGGTTTAAATGAGTCTTCGGGGTATTTTCAAGGGTTGTGAAGAAGTTCTTTCTGACATTGGCTTTTACTTACTTACTTATTTATTTAAGGCTGGGTTGGGTCTTCGTTGCTGTGCGCGGGTTTTCTCTAGTTGTGGCGAGCGGGGTTACTCTTCGTTCCGGTATATGGGCTTCTCATCGCGGTGGCTTCTCTTGCTGCGGAGCACGGGCTCTAGGCACGTGGGCTCAGTAGTCGTGGCTCACGGGCTTAGTTGCTCCGCGGCATGTGGGATCTTCCCGGACCAGGGCTGGAACCCGCGTCACCTGCACTGGCAGGCGGATTCTTAACCACTGCGCAACGAGGGAAGCCCTGCCTTTTACTTTTTAAATGTACAGCTTTTCTCTTTCTTAGCACAGATATTACTAGTTCCACTTTCTATACTTAACCTGCCATAATCAGGGTCAGTTTTTGGAAAGAAATATTTTCCTGGGATAACCAAGGAAAAATTAAAAGAGACAGCAGAAAGGATGGACATTAAATACCACCTGAGGTGGAATAAAATGGGTAAGAAAAGACTGAGGAAAAGGGAGTTGGTAAGACAATGTGTGCCAAGCCCAGTACAGGTCAAAGAAAAGGAGCAGGGGAAGAGAGCTCTCCCTGGGACACAGCTAGAGGACAGAAATGACAGAAGGACCATGCTGAAAGACATCACTACTCAACTGTGTGCAGCTAAGAGGGAAAGCAGAAGGGGCCAACAAATTCTAAGCCCCTTACTTAAGTCTCAACAATCTTTATTTTCTGAGGTCCACCCCATCCTCAGGACAATTTCCCACTTATCTAAGGGAGAGCCAAGTTGATAGGCGTCGTTCAACTACTGCCGTCAAATGCTCTCTAATGGCCTCAGAAAATTCCATATCCAGCACATTCAGTTGTCTCACCTTCTTATCCTTCTGTGGTATTTTAGTCAGGTTTCTGCCTGACTAAAATCCACCCACATGTTATGATCTTAAGGCTATCATAATATTTGGTGCAAATGCCTACAGAAAAAGAGAAGAATTCTAGAGTGAGAAAGGGACTCGAATTATACACAGCAGATCCAGCCCTCTGGACATTCATATCAAAATAAGTCCGTTCCAAAGCGCTTTTGTGTATTTTAACTTAATTGACTAAATGAACTGTATGATAATAGACAATCTCACAGTTCAAATACAAATCAAAAAAATTCTACTTTCTCATCCACTCTTCTTGGAAGTGACTGAAAGGACACGGATTCCACAATTCAGTATGGAAATCATCAACTCTCTCAAAAGGGGTATTTCATACTTCCCATCTTCAGGGACCCGGTACTGCCAAAAATGCAAATGGCAAGCACCTGCATACATTTGCCCATTATTTGGTGCACTGTAGTCTTTCTTACAATTGAGCTATTTATAAATGTAGGGAGTACTCTACTAAATAAGAAAGTTTAGCAAACGGAAAACACTAAAATTTACTCTTTTTTCCCTCCTTCTTAAAAAGGTGGGCCACAGAACTTAACCACCTGGGTTGTCTCTCAACCACTGCGTACTTCTTAAACACCCCCTTAGATACTGCAGAATGAAATAAAACCTTGGGGCAAGGGATAGTCTGAGCCAGTCTTTGACTAAGAAGCCACTGTGCTCAGCATAGCCCCAAGGCAAGTAGAGTCCCCCGCCCCACCTTCTCTGTGCCTTCTAGGTAATGACTAGACTGCCATCACGCAAGACACAAAGACCTAGGCTCTGGCCCATCAATCGGTGGGTCCAGGAGACTAGCAGCTACTACTGGTCTAGTACTGGGAACTCCTGATTACAGGTCACAGCCGTAGTCCCTGGTCTGGGAATTTGGCTAGCTTTGGGTACAAAGGCACTGATGTATCAAATTTGAATGGATTTAGCCAACTTCATCCAAATGAACTACTTCTAGAGTCATCCTATCCTGCCTGGGAAACTCCATTAACATCCAGATCATGACAAGATGTTAGCATGAGCTTGCCTCGCTAAATGACACAGATGCAGCAGTCAGAGAACTGGCTAATTGGGAAACTTTTCCCTCAGGAAATCTCCAAAGCCCATCCTTAATTCAGCCAAGAGCGCCACACAATGGCAGAGATGAAGGTATTTCTGTTAAAGGAGGCCTTGCCAAAAAAGGCAACTGATAAAATTCTCCATTAAAACAATACTTCCTTAACATGATTTAAAAACTACATTTCAAGCCAATATTCAACATCATTATGAATGTGAAATATTAGAGGAATTCTGAATAAAGCAAGGATGTATACTATTACCATCTTTATTTAACATTATTTTTGGAAGTTCCAGTTAACTGAAGTTAAGACAAGAAAAAGAAATAAAGAGGTTAAAAAAAAAAAACAAGATACAATTATTATTTGTAGACAATATGACTGCCTATCTGGGAACAATCTAAGATAATAAACTAGAAAAGTATCAGAACTAATAAGAGTTTAGTAATGTTATTATGCAATAAATAAAAATCAGCACATCTATTAGAAATTGGGGAGAGGGCTTCACAATACAAACAGTATTCTTAGGAATAAATTTAACAGGAAACACACAGGATGTTAAAAACGAAACTATTGTATTTGCCTTATAAAAATTTTATGTGTGTGTATACACACATACACAATTCATTGAGGGCTTGAATAAATAGAGAAATACAATGTTTCTACAAGAAAAAGTCTTCTGCCTTACTCCTCAAATTAATTAAAACTACTTCCATCAAAATCTCAATACATTTTTATTTCATTGGTTCATTTTTGGAAGTTGAGGGGGCTGGCGTAGAAAACCGAAAAAATGGTTTTAAGTTCTTGGTTCAGCCTTTGGCTTCAGGCATTAGTTATGCCCAGTAAGAGAGGCCCTTGGTCCATGGAACTTTTTGACAGCACTTTCCCTGCATGCCCATCTTTCCTGCCATCATCTTGGCTTTCCATGAGAACTCCAGTCCACTGATCTGTTCCTTCTGTCCCAAATGACCACTTCTGACACAGAACTGAACATTCCATTCTTATGCCACTGCTCTTTCTAGCAATCTCATCCTTCAGTTTCCTTTGTTCCTGCCTCATATCTACCCAGAAAATCTGCAACCCTGCATTTGGGTTAGGAGGCACCCTGGTGCAGTAGGTAAGAATTCAGGCTCAGGAGGAGTCAGCCCACCTCGATTTAAATTCTGGCTCTACTGCCTTCTCACTGTGTAATCTGGGGCAAGCAACTTAATTTTTCCAAGTCTCGGTTTCCACATCTATAAGAACAATAATACCTGACTTAGAGATATAATGAGGGTTAAATAAGCTAATGCATATAAAATCTTGGCGCAAGGATTAAAAATATTAGCTCCTATATATGGGCTGCTGAGCACTGTGACAACACCACCTAAACCCGCAGACTGGAAATGCTACTGACGTACTTCCTCCCGTTTTAGCCCCATCCTGTTGCATGTCTCTGGTCAGCTCCTTTTTCTGTTCCACAACTGCCCCTCTTTTGCCTGCCACTTTTAAATCTGAGTGTTCCTCAGAGGACCTCTCTACAGGCTTGTCTTCACAGACTTACTATACACTGTGCAATGTGCCCCCCAATGTTCTCAACACCTGCTTACATAAATGATGATTACCAAATGTCTAGATCCAACCTCCCTCCTGAGCTTCAGATACAGAATCATCTAACTGCCGACCTTCGGCCCCTCCCTGAATGTCCTACGTGCACCTCTAACTCAACCTGTTCTTCATACCTTCTCTTCCTCAGGTGTTTTCAGTGTCAGTTAATGGCACCATCATCCACTCAAGTAAAACAATCTCTTACTTCTCCCGCCTCATCACAGCCTATCAGGATTACTAACCAGGATTATCGGTTCTGCACTTCAAACGCCTCATCCCCTTCTCCTCAGCACCACCACCACTGCCTCAGTTCAGAATCTCACCATCTCCCTAGCTGGCTGTATTAGTTGCCTAGGGCTCCACTAACAAAGTACCACAAGCTGAGGAGCTGAAACAATAGAAAGTTACGGTCTCATAGTCCTGAAGACTCTAAGTCAGACACCAAGGTGTCCACAGGGTTGGTTCTTTCTGAGAACTGTGAAGGAAGGATCTGTCCCGGTCCCCTAGTTTGTGGATGGCCTGTGTCTCTTCACATCATTTTTCTTGTGTGTGTCTATCTCTAAATTTCCCCTTTTAATAAGGGCACCAGGCATGTTGCATTAGGGCTCACCCTAATGACCTCTTCTCAACTAATTACACTGCAATGACCCTATTTCCAAATAAGATCACAGTCTGAGGAACGGGGTTAGGACTCCAACATACGAATTTGGAAAGGACACAACTCAACCCGTAACATTGGTCTTCCTGCCTCTACCTTTGCTCACCTGGCTCTCCACTTCCCCTCAACTATGAAAGCAATCTTTCCAAAATTCAATTCTGATAATGTCCTTTTCCTGCTTAAAACTCACATTTTTCATCCAAAAAGCTGTTTTCATCCAAACTGTGAATGATGATGATGATGACGATAATATAAATATTTACTGAGTACTAACTATGTGCCCAGTATTGTTCTAAGTACTTTACATACATGACAGTATTCCTAAAGGATAGGTACTATTATTCTCTCCATTTTATAAATGAACAAACATAGCAAGAAAGGTATTAAATGACATCTGTTCAATAAAGCCATGCGGTTAGTACGTTTCAGAACCAGGATTTAAACTCAGGCTCTGCACCACAAAATGAAAAGCTCTCCGACAGGGAAATTCAATTTATTAGTCAATATAGGTTTCCCCTTTTGACCTTTAGCTACCTCTCACAAACTACCCACAGTACAATCCAATTAGAACTTTCATTAGAGGAAAAAGGATGCTTAGAAGGAAATGCTGATCCACACTTACACAGCTATCAAATCCTGAACACCCCACGAACATCAAATCAGCCAACTATTACCAAACTAAAGGAAGCGGAGAAAATCTACATACTCATCCAGAATATACCCTCAGGTTAGAAATAAGGATGAATAAACAAAGTAACTCATCCAGCATATAAGGATGAATAAACAAAGTGTCTTTCAGTGTCTGAAAGGGCTTTTACTAAAAAGAGATTAGTAATTAGATTGAATGGCTATGGTCCAATATAAAAAATACAAACATAGGGTTTTTTCCTCTAAATAGAACATAGGGGCAACCGCAGAAATTATTCAAGAGGGTTTTAAAAAGGAAAAATATAAACTTTGAAACAAAGAATATTTTTAGGTGCTAACCATTTTTTCCCTTGAATCTCTTTTAAAATACTAGCTGACAAGGTCTTTAAAGGGTTCACTGTTGATTAAACCATTTTCATGGCCTAATGAGTTTGAGTCCTATTAATTCAGACTGTGCTGTGTACACTGATTTTTGTCATAGCAAGGATCAACAGAATAACAGGTCTTCAAATTAACCAACTGCTCACAACGTTAAGTAGCAAAAATGTTTGCTGTGAAATATGTAGTGCCCAAGCACTATTCAGGGCCGAAAAAAGCTAACAAACAGGCTGTATTTTTAAGTTTAAGCAGGAGGAGGAAAGCAATCCCTACCTGTAAAGACAGTTTGGCTCTTACTTCAGATTTAATTTTAAAAAAAACAAAACTGTAAAGCTAAGAAAGATAAAAATTAGAGACAACCTACTTTCCAGCTCTGAATTACCATCATTAGATTGCACAAATCATCAGGTAGGGACAGAATACACCAAAATCGGAATCACAAGCTAAAACAGCCTTGAAGGCGGTTCTTTGCCTTAAATGAAGCCTTCATATCAAACAAATCTATACAGTTCCTATGTATTCTAGTCTTTTGACAATGTGTAAATCAAAGATTTTGTTCCACAGGCCTTAACAATTTTCCACATTCCCCAATAAAGATGTTAAAAAAAAAAATAAAAAAAAATAAAGTTCCCTGTGAAGTTTGAAAAAAAAAAAAAAATGACATCATTTATATCATCTCTCATATTAAGAAATACATTTATTTTATTTTTGATAGTAACAAAAGCAACCCTGGATATCTGCATGAATTGAAGTTGTCAATAAGGAACCAGTTCTATGTGCCTCCTTCTTTGGGTTCTTTGCTTCTCAGGGAGTCAGCAAAATATGGGCCAAGGGTCAAACAGCACAATGCCTGCTTCTCTATGGCCCATAAATGAAAGAATGGTTTCCATATTAATAAATGGTTTGGGGGGAAAACAAGTCAAAAGAATAATAATATTCCATAACCCATGAAAATTATTTAAAATCCAATTTTAGTGTCCATAAATAAAGTTTTATTGGAAACAGTCACATCCATTCAGTTACATATTGTCTTTCGCTGCTTTTAGGCTACAAAGGCAAGGCTGAATAGTTGCAACAGGACTATATGGCCCACAAAGCACAAAATATTTACAATCTGGCCCTCTTCATAAAAAACTTGCCCACCCCTGTTCTAGCTCCTGCCAGAGACTCACAAACATGTTTTAAGGAGCAATGGACAGCAACATGGCCAGAAGGGGTGTGGTTTTTCAAAGAAAGTATGCTGTGACGGGCAGATCTGGAGCTGGAAAGTAAATACCTGCTGGCACTGACCAGCTGACATCTCTATTTCATGAAATATCCCAGATCTGAAATTGCCGTATAACCATAACTTGTGATTCTCTTACATAATAACCAAAGACGTGTATCCATATAAAACAAAACATTTAGACAGACAATTCAAGACATTTTATAATCAGACTTGAGAAATTTTTTCTCTTGAGCAAAAGGAGCCACTGCCATCAAAGGGGAAAAAAACAAAATCAACAAAATGGAGAACGAAACAGGTAAACTGGAGAAATGGGTAAATTGGAGAAACCGAAACAGTGGGTTGGGGGAAGCTGGGGGAAAACAGTAACTAAAAATTTATTCCAAAGGATGGGGATAAGGTACTGTACATAGGGAAGTTTTCAAAAGTGTGAGTAATAAACTGAGCGTATATATTGAATAGAACACATAAACTGAATAGAATAAACTTACACAGTATTTAAATCTTAGGTTAAGGAAAATTTCTCATATATATTTCAAACTACCAGGAGACTTTAACAAATTACAATTTTTTTTTAAAGAAACTGAGTAATACTATCTACACCAAAGTAAATGGGCTGTGAATTTGCTAGACTAAAACAAACCAAAAAAAGAGACTTCCCTGCTGGCACAGCGGTTAAGAATCCGCCTGCCAATGCAGAGGACACGGCTTCGAGCCCTGGTCCAGGAAGATCCCACAGGCCGCAGAGCAACTAAGCCCGTGCACCGCAACTACTGAGCCTGCGCTCTAGAGTCCGTGAGACACAACTACTGAGCCCATGTGCCACAACTACTGAAGCCCGCGTGCCTAGAGTCTGTGCTCCACAACAAGAGAAGCCACCGCAATGAGAAGCCCGCGCACCGCAACGAAGAGTAGCCCCTGCTCGCCGCAACTAGAGAAAGCCCACACGCAGCAAAGAAGACCCAAGGCAGCCAAAAATAAATAAATAGATAAATTTATTTAAAAAGAAAAAGTTACCTTCTATTTCTAGATACAGTGTAAACTAATAACCTCAAACCTTCTCCAAAGAACACTCTCTGTTACTAATTTCATTTTAAAAAAAAAAAAAAGCTCTTTTGTTTACCTACATACCATACCAATTCTTATAAATTTTTTAAAATACATAATTTCAGGTGAAAGCTCTGAGGTGTTATACATTTTATACACATGAATAGTATTATATATTATTTTACGTGATTAAAATAAAAAAAGATGCGTATTCAGGTGATACAAGAGGTGAAGCTAATACCCAATGCCAGTAATCAAAGCTAATACACGATACTTAAACCTGTTTCCCAAAAGTATTTCAGTCTTAACATTATTCAAAATGTGAGGAACACTATCGTTTAAATAATTTCTGATCTATTTCTTTCCAAAGAACTAGGTCAAAATAACGATTTTACCCAACCTGAAGTAGAACGCAATGGAAAGATAAATAACTAGACAAGACAAGACAATTAACAAAAAGAAGATCCTTTGGTTGATATCTATAAACCAATGTGAACAAACCAATGTGAACAAACACTAGGAAAAGAATCCCCATAATATGTTTCTTAAATTTGCAGTATTTGCACTTACATAAGGCCTTTCCTCCAAGAATTTCAAAGTGCTCTACCAAACGCATTCATTTTAACCATGAATGGAAAACTTTACTTATACTAGATCAGATAATGAAAACCTTGAAAAAAGTAGATTTTTAAGGTCATTCTAATAGGTCAAAATTTAAATGAAAAGCTCAAAATCCCAGATGTACATGTGTCACACTTAACGGCTGGACATACTAATTTCCACAGCATAATAACACCAGGAAACGCGATCACAAAATCAGTTTCCTACGTTTACATTTAATAGTTTAAATCTCAAATCTAAAATTCTAGGAGATGCATTACTTTGTCCTTTGTGATTCCCAGTTTTTGCTTTTAAGGGAGAAAAAATTTTAATGACCCAAAAGCTCCTTAGACTTCAAAACAGTTTTTTCGAAACCACATTTGATGACTTACGTGTAAATGAGTCAAAAAAATAGATTTCCCCCCAATATATGGAAGTTTAAAAATTAGAAGGTGGGCTTCCCTGGTGGCGCAGTGGTTGGGAGTCCGCCTGCCGATGCAGGGGACGCGGGTTCGTGCCCCGGTCCGGGAGGGTCCCACACGCCGCGGAGCGGCTGGGCCCATGAGCCATGGCCGCTGGGCCTGCGCGTCCGGAGCCTGTGCTCCGCGCTCCGCAATGGGAGAGGCCACAGCGGTGAGAGGCCCGCGTACCGCAAAAAAAAAAAAAAAAAAAAAAAGTAAAAGTAAAAAAATGATTGGCCTTTGGATCTTGCTAAATGCATACATTTGAAAAGTTAAACACTGATTCAGACATCTGCCAATCAAGCATCCGGCTGCAACCTTCTACTTTCAAGAGATGTTTTAAATGTGTCAGAATAAGTCAAACTCTTCTCACTTGTCTGAACTCTAATAGAGGGTACATTACTTCCTACTCAAAAAATATTTGAAAACACAAGATATACCATTCCTTTTGCTTAATGTTCCACAAATGCCTGAAAAGCAAACTCAATTCAATTTAGTTGAATCAATAAGAGAATTCCGGGTTTTCTAAGCCAATATGTTTTAAACCAAGCATAGATATTCTCTAGGGCCAGTAATTATGATATATTATCTAAGTAACCTCTCCAAGCCAAACCAGAGCACTTCTTTCCAAAACTCACATTCTACCAAATTGGAACACGGTGTAGTGGGGAAAGAGTTCAGAACACATAGGTTATTTTTCCAAAGCTAAACTTAACGCCAGAAGCACGAACATGCTGAGTTACACTGCCCTCTAGAGTCTCCTTGTGATATTCTCTTTAGCCCATAATAATTAAATTCTAATCATAAGACCCTTCTAATTAATAAGCAAGCTTCCAGTATTCTAATACTGTAGACTGACCTTTTTTAAATGGATTGGTAGCAGTCATTACTAAAACTTATTTCAATTATCCACCATTATTAAAGGTCAGAAGTACTTCCCAAAGGACAACAAATCACCCAAAACAGAATTTTATAATCTGCATTTTAAATTTTTTTAATTAATTCAAATTGCTGAGATCTCTGAAACAAAGATGACTTGTAGCATATATAAATTAACCCAGTTAGCGAGGAGTTCTCTCTAACAAAACTTCAAGTTCATACCTTTGACATAACATACAAACCTTGGCCCCAAATAGCCAGTGCTCCCTGGGGCTACTTCTCAGCTTGCAACTGTCCTTTCAGCTCCTAGCAACTCCTGCCCTTTCACTAGCCTGGCAACCAGAGCCCTAAAGGGATCTTAAGGAGCTAATGAGAAGCCATGGCAACCAAGACCTGTGTGAGCTGCAGAGCACAAACACCAATACCCATATTTTCCAAGCATGCAAGAAGCAACCTACCAAGGCCTCCAAGTAAATTAAAACCATCCCTCTAACCTAATAACTCCATAGGCACCTATAACACACCATAACTTGAGATTTTCTATTATTCTTTATCTTTTTTTTTTTTTTTTATCGGTACGCGGGCCTCTCACCGTTGTGGCCTCTCCCGTTGCGGAGCACAGGCTCCGGATGCGCAGGCTCAGCGGCCATGGCTCACGGGACCAGCCGCTCCGCGGCATGTGGGATCTTCCCGGACCGGGGCACGAACCCGTGTCCCCTGCATCGGCAGGCGGACTCTCAACCACTGCGCCACCAGGGAAGCCCCTATTTTTTATCTTTAAGAACTTATTAAAAGACATGTTTTACCACGCACCACTGCCAGTACAGACTGTCTTCGCTGTTACAGTAAATAACCAGGTTTGTGGGGTTTTTTCCCCCTTGTTTTAATCTACATTCACACAAGACCATAAGGTCTCAACCCTGCTCAAAACTTGTTTAAAACCCAACGCAGCCAAAAACATAAATAAATAAATAAATAAATAAAAATTTAAAAGGGCTTCCCTGGTGGCGCAGTGGTTGAGAGTCCGCCTGCCGATGCAGGGGACACGGGTTCGTGCCCCGGTCCGGGAAGATCCCACATGCCGCAGAGCGGCTGGGCCCGTGAGCCATGGCCTCTGAGCCTGCGCGTCCGGAGCCTGTGCTCCGCAACAGGAGAGGCCACAACAGTGAGAGGCCCGCGTAACACACACACAAAAAAAAAAACAGCATCCTTTGGCACATAAAAGTGAAAACAGGATTTCTAGAAGTTCTAGAACATGGGCAGCAGCTTGTTTTTGTAAATAAGGTTTTAATGGAACACAGGCACGTCCGTTCGCTTACATACTGCATGAGGTTGGCTGCTTTCTCACTAAAAGAACAGAGTTGAGTAGTTGCAACAAAGATCACATGACTTGCAAAGGCTAAAATATTACCTATCTGGCCCTTTACAGAAAAAGTCTGCCAGGTCCTGCTCTAGAACAAATATTCCAAGGCTTCCCCAGACTGAGATTAAGAAGCATGTCAGATGCGCAAGCACAGGAGAGGGGCTGGTTTGGAGAAAACAGGCTTACAGCTGCTATCCACTCCATACCAAAAATTAAGGAAATAAAATTATGGGAATGTATGGGAAGGAAGAAGTGACAGATGCAGCTGAGTCATGCCCCATAAATGGTTCACATTAGGCTTTCCGAAAGACTGAATGAAGAACTCCAGGGTTTTCCTTTAGACACTATTTTACTCATAGCCGGGCTGCATTAAGGGCTCACTTCTGAGGTGGTCTGAGATTGATATCAAAGGGAACATTTCAAGCGAGCTTCACAATAGCTACAACAATGAGTATAATTATAAACCAGATCCCAGAATGAATCTGAGGTAAATATCAAGGATTTAAATCAGTGAACCATCAAAATGAAGGTATTTCCCACAACCTTCAATATGAAATATGATTAATCCCTTTGAAGGGAACTACATGTAAATAGAAAAAACAGTACGAAGATGATCTGGCCAACAGACCCAGATTCTAGTCTAGGTTTTGGACTCTGCATAATCTTAGAAAAATCATTTCCCCTCTTTGGACTTTAGTGTTCTCATCTGTAAAATGAGGAAATTGGGCTAAATCAGTGGTTCTCAACCATTAGCATTCATCAGAATCACCTAGAGGTTATTTGTTTAAGCAAAGACCCGTGGACACCAGACTTCCAATTTCAGCCCTGACTCTTATAAAAAGAGCTTGGAAATCACTACTCCCATCTTCACGAAAAGAAAAAAGCTAAAAAAACTGAAATCAATTACTTTTCTTAGATCCATCAGAGAACTAAAATCACACCACCTCGAAAATCTGGAGAGACGGAAAATACTGAAAGCCACACAGCCAAGATCAGCTGACCTGAAGCAAAGCCAGGAGAGCCAGTTAACTGGTAGGAATGCTTAAATGGTAATTTTGACAAATTTCCAAACTCTGAGTAAGCACTAGCTTGAGAGTTAAAAACTCCTGGAGGTCCAGATTCAGGAACACCCACCAGGTTCTCACATGAAGATCAGAGAAAAATCCCCTAGTAGTTTTGGCAGGGGGAGGGGAGAATAACCATTTTGAAATAGCTCAGCTCATTCTCCATAACAAGGGCCTGTTCTCTAAGGGAAACTACTTTGCCAGAGCAAAGGCAATTAGTCAACTCCAGTCCCCTCTCACCTTCCTGTCTTAACATTAAGAAGAGGGGGAAAGGGCTTCCCTGGTGGCGCAGTGGTTGAGAGTCCGCCTGCCGATGCAGGGGACACGGGTTCATGCCCCGGTCCGGGAAGATCCCACATGCCGCGGAGCGGCTGGGCCCGTGAGCCATGGCCGCTGAGCCTGCGTGTCCGGAGCCTGTGCTCCACAACGGGAGAGGCCACAACAGTGAGAGGCCCGCGTACCGCCAAAGGAAAAAAAAAAAAAAGAGGGGGAAAAAGGCTAAGAAATTCTGACGGTCACAGCCCATGGACTTTGGACCCACTAAAAAACTGAGATTTAATATAAGATTATAGAATGTTTCCCCTCCCCAGTGCCTTACCACCAAACCAACAGGGCTCCAGTATAAATAACAGTGGCTTACAACTGAGAGAGCTGCAAGACAAGACTCTATTTAAGAAGGAATTCTTAGGGAAACCCAAAGACAACAGAGGAGGAAAAAAATCAAGAAAACTACCAGAAGCTGAAATATCTGGCACCTTCACCTACAGGAAACATTAAAAACAGCATGGCAATTTTTTACATAGCAAACACAGTCTTACCATACAATCCCACAACTGCACTTCTGGGTATTTATCCAACGGACCTGAAAACTTATGTTCACATAAAAATCTTCACACAGATGTTTACAGCTGCTTTATTCATA